>NC_142872.1:97007500-97632500 GCF_051225735.1 Oryctolagus cuniculus | reverse complement strand
AAAAGACAGTGAAATATTACACACTTAGTGAAAATTTTTACTATTATTTGGCTAACCTGAAGAAATAGAATCATTTAAACTATGGGTTTATCTTGCAAATTTGAAGAACAAAAGCAAATAATACTCCATTAGAATATGATGGGTCAGAAAATATAATTATGAAAGCTACAATGAAACAAGGGACATTAACGTGAATATCAATTTATTTGCACTGTTGTTTGAGAGAAAAGTATTTCACTTGTTTTAAAGAGTTTTCTATTGTTATTTAAATTTAATCTTTTAGAATTTTTTTGTCAATCTAGTTGTGGTCTGTAAGAGATCTTCTCAAATTTCAGAACGATGGCAAAGACCTCCTCTACACCCAACTGCAACTGTATGAAGACATAATGCATTTCCAAATGTTAATACTTCAGAGCATCTTTTTTAAACTTTTATTTAATAAATATAAATTTCCAAAGTACAGCTTTTGGATTATAGCAGCTTTTTCCCCCCATAACCTCTCTCCCACCTGCAACCATCCCATCTCCCACTCCCTCTCCCATCCCATTCACATCAAGATTCATTTTCAATTATCTTTATATACAGAAGATCAATTTAGTATATACTAATAAAGATTTCAACAGTTTGCACCCATACAGAAACAGAAAGTATAGAGTAATGTTTGAGTACTAGTTATACTGTTAATTCACATTGTACAACACATTAAGGACAGAGATCCTACATGGGGAGTAAGTGCACAATGACTCCTGTTGTTGATTTAACAATTAACACTCTTGTTTATGGTGTCAGTAATCACCCGAGGATCTTGTCATGAGCTGCCAAGGCTATGGAAGCCTCTTGAGTTTGCCAACTCTGATGTTATTTCGACAAGGTTATAGTCAAAGTGGAAGTCCTCCCTTCAGAGAAAGGTACCTCCTTCTTTGATGGCCTGTTCTTTCCGCTGGGATCTCACTCACAGAGATCTTTCATTTAGGTCATTTTTTTTTGCCCCAGTGTCTTGGCTTTCCATGCCTGAAATATTCTCATGGGCTTTTTAGCCAGATCCAAAAGCCTTAACGGCTGATACTGAGGCCAAAGTGCTGTTTAGGACATCTGCCATTCTCATAGCATCTTATACTAAAGAGAAAAAGCATATACTCTTTCAAAAAACAGACTTTGGATTCTAATTTTGAAAACTGACTAATTAATTTTAACATGTTGCCATATTCATTTCATGTGTAAATATTATATACATACATACATACGCACATGTTCTTTTACTTGAAAACAAGGGTATTAATATCACATAATGTGGGATTCATGGCAATGATCCTTAAAGTGAGGAAATGGGGTATATTTTTATGTAAGGGGAATGACTCAGTAAAAATATATTTATAAATATATTATGATATCAACATATGTTAATACTATATTTATATGTATATATAAGTTTCTCACATATGAGATAAACCATGTAGAATTTGTCTTTCTCTGTCTGGCTTATTTCATTTAGCATAATGATCTCCAGTTCTATCTATTTTGCTGCAAAAGTCATGATTTCATTCTTTTTTATAGCTGAGTAATATTTCACACCACATTTTCTTTATTAAGTTGTCAGTTGGTGGCTACATAGGTTGATTCCATGTCTTTGCTATTGTGAATAGTGCTACAATAACCATGAGTGTGCAGGTAGTTCTTTAATGTGCTGATTTAATTTCCTTTTGGATATTTTCCCAGATATGGGATAGCTGGGTCATAGGGTAAAATAATTTTTTGAGGAATCTCCATACTGTTTTCTATAATGGCTGTACTAATTTGCATTCCTATCAACAGTGTATGTGGTTCCCTTATTTCTACTTCATTTCTAGAATTTGCTATTTTTTGACTTCTGAATAGTAACCATTCCAACTGGAGTGAGATGATACCTCATTTTAGTTTGTATTTGCATTTCCCTCATGGTTAGTGATCCTGAGCATTTTTTCATGCATTTGTTGACCATTTATAGTTCTTTTGAAAAATGTCTTCAGATCTATTGCCCATTTCTTAACTGGGTTGTTTTATTGTTGAATTTCTTGAGTGCTTTATATATTCTATATATTAATCCTTCATCAGATGCACAGTTTGCAAATATCTTCTCCCATTCTGTCGGTTGTCTATTCACTCTGCTCTTCCTTTTGCTATGCAGAAGTTTCTTATGTGTACAAAGAAACAATCACAACGTGAAAGAAGTTGGGGGAGAAGGTGTCTCCAGATGATATATAATTCAAATGATAATATAATTCCATTTGTTCATATTTACTTTTACTGACTGTGCTATTTTGTCTGCCTTGTATTTATTTATTTAATTGCCTATGTCAATATCTTGGAGTGTTTCTCCTATATTTTCCTCTGGTAGATTCATAGTTTCAAGTCTTACATTTAAATCCTCTGTCCACTTTCAGTTGATTTTTCTGTAGTGTATAAGGTAATGGTCTTGTTTCAAATTTCTGCATGTGGAGATCCAGTTTTTCCCAACACCATTTATTGAAGAAACTCATTTCACAGGGAGAATTTTTAGCATGGTAGACAAAGATAAATTGGTGCTAGATGTATGGATTTATTTTGGCAGTTCCTTTTTTGTTTTATTGGACTATGCGTGTCCTTTTATGCCAGAATAATACTGTTTTGGTTAGCCCTATAATATGTCTTGAAATATGGTATTGGGCTGCTTTCAGCTTTTATTGTTTAAGATTGCTTTGGCTATTTGGGATTTTTTGTGTTTCCTTAATAATTTTAAGATAATGTTTTTGTAAGTTTATGAAGACTGTCACTGGTATTTTGATGGAGATTATATTGAATCTATAAATTGTTTGGGTAGTTGGGACATTTTAATACTAATTCTTTTAGTTCATGAATACCAGAGGATTCTTCCAGTGTGTGTTTGTGTGTGTGTGTGTGTTCTATTTCTTTCATTGGTGTTTTGTCATTTTGATTGTAGAGGTCTTTCACATCCTTAGAAAAGTTTATCCAAGGTATTCAATTTTTTGTAGCTGTTGTGAATGGGATTATCCTTTTAAGGTTTTTTTTTTTTTTCAATCAGACCATTGTTGGTCTAGAAGTGCTACTGATTTTTGTGTGTTGATTTTGCATCCTGCAGCTTCACTGAATTCTCTTATCAGTTCTGATAGTCCCTTGGGGGAGTCTTTCCTTTCCCCTATATGTAGAATCATGTCTTCTGCAAATAGGTATAGGTTTTATTTAATTCTTTCTTTCTTTTACCTAATGGCTCTGGCTAAAACTTCCAGAAATATATTGAATAAGAATGAAAAGAGTGGGCAAATTTGTCTGGTTTAAGACCCTCTTGGAAATGCTTTCAGCTTTTCCCCATAAGTTTCTGTAAGTGTAAAATTCTTCATGTGTAAAATGAGACTAATCATACTTGCCTGGTAGATTCTAATAAAGGTAGGTATCTGCTGATAAGTTTCTATCCCTAAAAATTCATAAGTAACCACAAAGACAGCACCCTAATGGTGAGACAGGTTATGAATGCATCTGCCCAAGGCGTTGCACTTTCTGTACCTGAGAAATGACCAAATAAACATTCTGTTACCTACATCCTTCCACTTCCATTCCCAGAGATAAGTAACTCAGATAATAATTCTTGGAGAGACAGCAGCCATAGAGAATAAAACCCTTATAGTGTCTCCAGAGGGAGAATAGATTAGAAAAGATTGTCCTACATATCATCCGCTTTTCTTCAGGAAAGCTTACCAGATTATTACTGAACTCTCTGTATGGCAGAAAAAGGCAAAACAAATCTGGAGGCTTCTCCTTCAAAGCGAAGTGTCCATTTTTTAGAGAAATCAGAGGAAAGCATGTTTATTGTATAAGAAATTTTCAGATAGATTTTTATGTTTACATTACATGAAACCAAACATTAAGATAAAAAGTAATTGAAAGGAAATGTTAGATGACTACAGAAAAATGCATCTTTCTAAATAATTAATATTTTAGGTAATAATTTGTCTGAATACCATACCCAACATACCTTGAATATTGATGTTGGCAGTTTTCAAATCTTGGGATTCCTTTTGCCCCGTGTCAGCCTGCCGCCCCTCCTTTGCACACATGTATACACATAGACAACACAACCCATTGTTCATCTCACAGGTGCAGTGGCAGCAGCTGTCGAGAGCACATTAGTGCAGTCTCGGGTACCTTTTTGACATCCCATATGTCTTAATTGAAGGGTAGAAAGAAGGGAGGAAGTTTAGAGGGGGCCAAGTGAAGAGCTGGACAAAGCCAGTTCACTATATTTGTGTAACCTGTGGTTGACCGCTGCCACCATCAAACAACTCTTCCAAGAGCTACATCATTTATTTCCACAACCTTCAGGACCCGCCTAGTCACAGATTGTCCCTCCCCCACACTTCCGCTGCACACAAGTTTATAGCATTAGTTATGAATTTTGAGATACACTGACTATGACATCAATATCCTTTGAAAATTCATTTTAACACCTTGGCATAGAAAGAAAAAACACCAGCCTGGGACTTAGAAACCCTGGTTTTCAGTTTGGTTCTGTCATTAAACCGGTGGATGGTCTTGAGTAAGTCACCTTTCTTGGCCTTTGGCTTCTTCACTGTAAAAGGAAGCAGTGGGACCAAGAGATGTGGAATGTTTCTGTATCTCTGCAGTTCAATATTCTGTGATAAATTCCTATCCAGGAGAAACAGTCATCAGAGTTTTCATGGGTTTCCTTGCAACAACACCAACGTGAAAGGGATTGATTGATCACTTCTGGGATTGAAGTCGTGCTGCACTGCTCATCCATCTCCTTATCCCTGGGGAAAACACGGAGTTTCTCTGTAAAAAAAGTGCCTCTTTTCCAAAGTTCAGGGAGCCCCATGACTCAGGTTTTGGGGGATGGACAATTTGCCCCAAATATAGACCTGGTACTTTGAGGCCAATGTGCGTATTCCATGCTGTTTTAAATGTGAGTTTGGATATGGTTACTGTATAAAAAGATATGTTTAACTTTGTTTTAAAAAATCCAGAATATTCTCGTCTTTACATTAGTATTTGCTATGTTATTGGTGTGTGTGTTGGGGGGAGGAAGGAGCTGTATGGACCACCTGGCTTGAATTTTGTGATGTTTGCACCTTTGCCTCTGACAAAATGATGCTTTTAAAAGTAACATCTGATGGGAAAATGATGCCTGTCACCATTCATATTAATTCATAACTGATCACCTGTAACTGAGATAACTACTTAGACTACAATTTGACTATTCTAGTCAGGCTAAGTGCTTCTGGAGACTTGAGGCACAAAACTCTGCTCACTCAAAAAGCTTGTTAATGGGTCCCTCATGACTCAGCTATCAATTTTTTAGTATCGGATATACATGCTGTATCCATTATTACTTTCACTTAGAGCCAGAGCTGACCTGACTCTGCAGTAGCTGAGCAGATTTTGCGAGTTTTATTTTAGTAGTAGATAAAAAGTAGAAATAGTGGTGCATAAAAAATGTGTAATTTCAATAAAAATTTCCATTGTAATAATATGGGAATAGCTCCTTTGTATTTTAAAAGAATTGTTATGGATTTTTGCCTGTTTTCTCCCTTTAACATATCCTCGGTTGGTTAAATGTGCTTTGTAAGCAATGATAAAATGACAAGTTATCATTGATCTGTCCTTTCTTCCATCTCAGAGGGTTTCATTAAATAATGCATGCACCCATGTGAATTCCTTTCTTCGCTATAGTATCCCCAGACCATTAGCCAAATATAGCAACATTAGCATCTTTCAACCCTTAGAAACCCTTTTGGCTTTCATTTAATTAAATTATCCCATTATGAAAACTCTTATAATGAGATTAAATTTAATTATTTATTAGACACTTATTTGCACCAGGGAACCTATCAATTATGCATGGTGGAGCTAAACATTTTTCAGCCCGTCACCTTTTCTATTCAAGGAAGGTGCAATTTATTAAGCACATTTGGGATACTAAATCATACAGGCCTCAATGGCAAGAAGTATTTAGTCCGTTTAAAAACTGCTATAGTAAGGATTACTACTATGTCTGAAAAAATAGACATAAGAATTGCTGTATGATATTCTGGTGCTCTAGAATTCTAATTTTTAAAACTATTCCTATTGTGGCTTGTAGTTGATCTTAGAGGATTTTGCTGCCATCATTCACTTATCACACATATATCTGATATACCTTAGATTTTAAACAGAACAATGATGGAACTAGCAAAATATGTATTTAAAATAATCCCATATTTAAATATTGATCTTAGTAATATTTTCAATTCTGGGGAGGAAAGAGTAAAAAAAAAAAAAACTAACTAAAACAAAGTTTTTAAACCTTTTATTTGAGAGGCAAAGAGTGGGTGGAGTGACAGACGAATACAGAAAGAGTCCTCATCCACTGGTTCATTCCCCAAATGCCCACAGCAGTCAGAGTTTTGGGCCAGGCCAAAGCTGGGAGCTCTTGGAACTGAATCCAGATATCGCACATGAGTGGCAGGACTCCAGCAACTTGCCCATCACTGCTGACTCCCAGGCTGCACGTTAGCAGGAAGCTGGAATCAGGAGCCAGAGCTGGGCATTGATCCCAGGCAATCCGATATGGGATACAGATATCTTCACTTGCATGTTAACTGCTAGGCCAAATTCCTTCTCCCTAAAAATTTTTTTGAAAAATTTCAAATAGGCAAAAAGATAAAGAACAGTATGATAAAAATCCTAAGAAACCATCTTCCAATTTCAACAGTTTTCAAATTGTAGCCAATCTGGTTTCAATTGTCACCTTCTATTATCCCTTCCCAAGTGAAACAAATCTGAGACATGATACCATTTTTATGATGTTTATCTGTTTTCATGCACCTCAAAGGCAGAATGATGGGGAAGAGAGGAGAGAGAGAGAGAGAGAAAATAACAGAGAGAAATCTTTTATCCTCTGGCCCACTACCCAAATGCCCATAATAGCCAAGGGTGGGCCAAAATCAGCCACCTGGGACTCTATTTAGGTCTCCCACTGGCCACAGGGACCCAAGCACTTGAACCATGATCTGCTGTCTCCAGGATGCATTAGCAGCAGGAAGCTGAACTGGAAGCAGAGCAGCTGGGACTTGAACTGGCACTATGACCTGGGATGCGGGCAGCCCAAGTAAAAGCTTAGCCTACTGCATCACAGAACCCACTTCATGCTATCATGTTTACAGTCATTATGAAAAGAAAACTGAGAATCTCACAGATAATTTTTTTACAGGGAAGTGAGTTTCAGTGAAGGCTTGATAATGTCAATTCATGCACAGACTGTCTTATCAAGTCTTATCAGTATATAATTATTTATGCTTATACTGTGATTTTTGCTTTTGCTAAGTCAAGATGGTCAGAAGCATATGGTTTGATAATTATTATATACCTCTGCTATCACACTATCATGTAATAGTATGAGGACGTTGTAACCCCTAACAACTCTCATACTTCCTCTCTCTTTCGACTCTGAAGTTTGTCAACCACTATGACCCTTTTAAATGGAGTCAGCATGTCATGCCTCTGCTGAAACCATCTAATTTATTTTTGATTGACACATAACAATGTACATATTTATGAGGTACAATGTGATATTTTGATTCCTGTATTCATGTTTTTTATAGTGAGTACATTCAATATCTCTTCTAACCACTGTGAGGCATAGAGAAGGGTACTTCAAAAAATTCATGGAAACTGGAATTAGAACATAAGTTTATTTTGGCACACAAGCAGCTGAAATCCATGCACTCATATAGGGCGTTCTTGGTAACCACATTCATCCTGCTCGGTGGCAGAACACCACAACCTGTTCTTCTTACCCAAAGCTAACCTTGTACCTGGCAATGGGCCCCTCCCCTTCCCTTCTCCCTCAACTCTGGTAACCATTATTCTGCTCTCAGGTGTTGTGAGATCCACTTTTGTAGATTCGACCCCTGCGTGAGATCATGCAGTGTCTGTCTCTTTGTGCCTGACTTATTTCACTTGATATGATGTCCTCCAGGCCCATCCATGTTGTCACAGACACCTGCACTCTCGTGTTTAATGCAGCACGATTCACAGCAGTCAACTGCAGTGCCCATCAGGGGATGAATGGAAAAAGGAAATGTGCTGGACACAATGGGATACTGTCTAGCCACACACAAGTGTGAAAATCTCCAATAGTTCTTCCCATCACTTTGTGTAGTCTCCATCATGTCCTACCAGACCGTGCATAATCCAGTTCCCTAACCGATTCTTAGGCTTCCTTTGCGTCTTGCTGTTCTTTGCTTACTTTCCTCCAGCAACAGTCATCTCTTTGCAGGGTCCAGACACCCTGAGCATCTTCTGACCTCACACCCTTTGCGGTAGGTGTCCTCATAGCCTGCTTTCTCACTTGGGATGGGTCTCTGGCTAAATGTCATCTTATCAGAGAAGCCACGCTCTGGAACACAGCAACTCCTGCGTTACCACCATGGCTCTTCATCGTTAGCCTTGCTTCATCCTTCATAGCACTCAGCCGCGTCCAGCATAGACATTTGCTTATGACCATCCCTCCTACCAGAAGATGAACTGCATGAGAGGAGACACTTGGTCTTTACTGCTTTTCTTCCATAGTCTCTCTGCTACATGACCAATTTAATTGGAACTGGAATTTATTAACTGGACCGATTTTATGCCACAATGTCTGGCACATAGAAGAATGAATTGAAGCAATTGATTGTTCTGAGAAGTATATTTTTTGGATGATTATTGTGTGGGGAGGAGAGTGAAGAGGAAAAGTAAATGAAGACCAGTTTGTATCGTAAGCATTTTAAGTCAAATGTAAGGCTTTGAGGTGCTATTCTGTAAGGCAACAGTTCAGATCAGGAAGTGGGTATTTTGTCATGGTGATCAGACTGAAGAGCTCATGGTGCATCATCAGGGAGCAGAAGTGCTCATGTGTGCTCGAAGCCTACCATCTTCTGGTTTTTTTCAATTTGGAAAACTGGAACTTAATCATATCCGGAGGATGCCATGTTGCAACTTCTGTACCAGGTCTTGGGGGACCAGAATATGGTTTTAGGTGGAACGCGAGGGTATCACATTTTCCCTTGGGAAGATGACTCAAGGATCAGCAGAAGCAGTAAGCTTCCCCTGTGAGAGCCAGGCAACAGATCATCTGCTGAGGGGCCACAGTAGTAGAGGAGGGAGGATAAGGGGGTGAGGGGTCACTGCTGTCACCTGCTAGGAACCCGTGGTATTTCCCCAGTTCCCTTCAGGTCACCACGACTGAAGCAGAGGACAGTGCCAGAGCTCACGTGCCTCTAGAGTGCTCCTGTTATGTGCATCTTTGATGCCATCAAGGAATTCTGTGTTAGAAGTTTCTGATCATAGAAAGATATTAGTCTTCTACAAATAGAGGATCTGCAATGCTCTAGAACATGCCAGATTTTGTCATTTGGTGACGATCTCTCCAAGGAACCATCTTGATTCAAAGGTCTTGAACTCAGAGCCACAGGTTTCCATTTCCCTTTCTGGAGATTCAGTCTATAAGTGGAAAAATAATATAAGGATTTTTCTCTACATCAGAGAGAAGTTCCCAGGTTTTCTAGAGATGGACGCTTTGAAGCACATAAATATCAAGTGGACATTTCACGTTTTCCAACTGCAAAGGAAAGCCACTCTCAGATAGAATTCCAATCCAACTTGGCTTACTCTGTGGAAAATTTGAAATTTATGTTTGAGGTAAATATTTTTACTCTCTTTGAAATTCTTTCAAAGCAGGCTGAAGTAACTCTCTTGGCACAGCCGCCTCTCCAGGAGGGGTTGCAGGTTGGTCCTAGGGTGAAGTTTTTGGTGTTGGGAAAATGTGTCTGTAGGCTGGAGACAAGAGTGATAAAGCTCTGTATTCAAAATTAGGAAGACAGAAGACTCTGCTGAAGACAACTATAACCTTGGGTCCATGCTAAACGATAAGAATTCAATTCAGAGAGTGTTAGAGAATTCTGGTATTTTTGGGTGGAAGCCTTCTGTGGTAGATACTGTTGTGTGTTACCCAGTTCTGCCACCAGCAATGAAGACCTCACTTCCCCAGCTCACTGGGGAGCTGCTGTGCGGGTGTCTGGAAGAGGCTCCAGTACTCAGCTCCCTTCAGCAGTTGCCTTGCCTGAAAAGCACAGCCTCACTCGGGGGCATACGCTGCCTGGGGAGCCTGCATCCAGTGCATGATGGACATGGGAGCATGCTAGCCTGGCCTCTAGTCCCAACTCAGGAGAACCCGGAACTCCGAAGCGCCTTCCCTCTGGGGCAGCTGAAGCCTTCCTGGAAACTGCTTTGAGGTTAACCTCTTTCCCTGCTCACCTCACTTCTTCCCTGCCCACGCACACTGCGGAGTCCAGCAGCACATCCTAATAAACTTCCTGTGTACTCTGCATCTTAGATCCTTCTTTCTAGGAAAGCCTGCTGTATCCTTTTATCCTCATCTCACAGAAGGAACAAAGTAAAATAATGTATTTGTTGCATATTTTCAGTAGTCAGACTTTTAGCTCTAATTTTTTATTTTTGTTACCAGAAATGAAATTTCTTTTAAAATTTTTATTATTTTTTTAAAGGCAGAGAGAGAGGGACAAATAGACATGTAGAGCTCCCATAAGCTGGTGTACTCCCCAAATATGCACAACAGCTGGGACTGGGCCAGGTCAAAGCCAGGAGCCTAAAACTCAATCCACATCTCCCATATGGGTGACAGAGACTCAACTACCTCAGCCATCACCTGCTGTCTCCCAGGGTGCGCGTTAACAGGAAATTAGACTTGAGAGCAGAGCTAGGATTAGAACCCAGGCACTCTGAAATGGGATGTGGGCATTCCACATTCCAAACACTTTTTTTTTTAATTTTTTGAAAGATTCTTTTTTTTTAAAGATTTATTTATTTATTTGAAAGGCAGAGTTACAGAGAGACATAGGGAGAGAGCGAGAGAGAGAAAAAAACGATCTTCCATCCACTGGTTCACTCCCCAATTGGCTGCAACAGCCAGAGCTGGGCCAATCCAAAACCAGGAGCCAGGAGCTTCTTCCAGGTCTCCAAACACGGGTGCAGGGGCCCAATCACTTGGGCCATCTTCCACTGCTTTCCCAGGCCATAGCAGAGATCTGGTTTGGAAGTGGAGCAGACGGGACTTGAACCTGTGCCCATATGGGATGCCGGCACTGCAGGCGGTGGCTTCACCCTCTATGCCACAGTTTTGGCCCCTAGGTTATTTATTTTATATATGCAACTTGCATTTTTCCTTTTTTTATAATCAAAAACTAACTACTTTTAATATGTGTCATGGAGAAGATGGCTTTAGAGTCTTTATATTTGAAATAAGTTCCTGATGCAATAAAATAAATGACATGCCACATTCTGTGTGTAAGTTTTTATGGGTATTTTATCCTGGGGAAATGGTCCGTGCCTTTCATTGAATTCCCAGAAGGGTTTGTGACTCAAAAGAGGTTAAGAACAATTGCTATAAAGTAAAATGAGACGCAGAACTAGGATAATATACTGAGCATTTGGAAGGCACTCAAATACTCCCTGAATATCGAGGAATGACAGTAGCTGCTAATTCAGGACTGAACGTTCCTGTCTGGGAGGGACCTGGGGCCGTCATCACCACCACCATTCCAGCGTGGAGACACCTGAGATTGGATCTCGAGAATACATGTTTGGGAAATATTTGAAAGATGATCTCCTTGCTGTTTTGCTCATCTTTGAATCTATTCCACATCTGAATGTTCAGATTACTGCTTTTGCAGTGACATCTTTTCATCTTGGTCTTTTTTTTCCTCCTCCTGCAGAGTTAATCTGTGGTTCTTTCCCTATATCATTAAGTTTGGGACATGATTCTATTTTCTTAGCCTGATTCTGTTGCTTCTCACAAGTCCCTTTCACCCTCCTCTAATTTAATCTTAGACTGCTTTCTCCTAGCCCTGCTCGCCAATAGATATTCCCACCAGAGTTAGCGACTCTCGGAGGAGAGGGTTGGACTGACTGCAATGTCAAGATCCTAAATGGGTGCTAGTTCAAGTCTCAGCTGCTGAACTTCTGATCCAGATCCGTGCTAATGCATCTGGTAAAGCAGTGGAAGATGACTCAGGTGGCCCATGTGGGGGATCCAAATGAAGCTCCTGATTCCTGTCTTCAGCCTAGCCCAGCCCTGAGTGTTACAGCCATTTGGAGAGTGAACCAGTGGCTGGAAGATATATATAATTAAAATCTCCCCTGTCTTTGTAACTCTGCCTTTTAAATAATAAATAAACAAATCTTTTAGAAAAATAAAGAAGAGAGAGTACCTTGAACTAAAACATGACATTGTTGAGGCTGGCATTATGTCACAGCAGGCTAAGCCACCTGTTTGAGTCCCAACTAGTCTGCTCCCTGTGGAGCTCCCTACAAATGTGTCTGGGAGGTAGCAGATGATGGTGCAAGTACTTGGGTTCCTGCCACCCACTTGGTGAACCTGGATGGAGTTCTTCATTACTGGCCTTGGCTTGGCGCATTCCCAGTTTTTGTGGGCATTTGGGGAGTGAAGCAGTGAATGGACACTTCTCTCTCTCTCTCCTTCCCTCCCCTCCCGCTTTGCCTATCAAATAAATAAACAAATAACTTTAGAGAAATAACATAAAACTGTCAAGACCGGGGCTGGCGCTGTGGCTCACTCACTTGGGTAATCCTCCGCCTGCGGCGCTGGCATCCCATATGGGTGCCAGGATCTAGTCCCATTTGCTCCTCTTCCAGTCTAGTTCTTTGCTGTGGCCCTGGAGGGCAGTGGAGGATGGCCCGAATGGGAGATCAGGAAGAAGCACCTGGCTCCTGGTTTCGGATTGGCATAGCTCCAGCCATTTGGGGGTGAACCAACGGAAGGAAGACCTTTCTCTCTGTCTCTCTCTCTCACTGTCTAACTCCTCTATCTGTCAAATTTAAAAAATGATTTATTTAAAAAAAAAAACTATTAAGACCTAAGAAACAGGTGGGAAGGATCATGATAATGAGATGAATAAATTTTCCCAGAGCAGTTTAGGTAGGAAGTTGGTGGTGGACTATCCTTTATAACATTTTGTCACAGAATATTTCAAATATGCTAAATACGCATGTGCCCATTACATGGATTTCACAATGTCCTTAATTCATAATCTTGTTTCGTCTTTCTCCTCTGTTATCATCTGCCCTATATTTTTTAGATCAAATGTTAGATGTACTACTTCATCAGTAACTGTTTCATTATGTATCACTAAAAGAAAAGATCACTTTAACTACATATATATATATACACATATATATAATATTGCACCAAAGATGAAGGAAAAAATTTCATCATCAAATATCCAATTGATACTAATTTCTGTAATAGACATTTTCTACCATTTTGCATAAATATCATAAATTACTTTTTAAAAGTTTGAATAAAGAAGGCGATACATTGAGATCATTATCTTTTAACTCTATGGTTGTCTCCATCTTTCTCTTTGTAAATGTATTGCTACGTGGTTTTACAGCTTTATTGAAGTGTAATCAATATACAAAATCAATATGTATATAATGTTTACAATTTGAAGAGTTTACGCATGTGCATTTGTTAGTTTTTTAAAAAGGTTGGATCGCTTGTTCAGTGAGGTGTGTGTGTATTTTGTTGATGGTACCCTTATGCTGTATATTGCTCTGTCATCTATATTTCCTGTAGATTGTACTTGAATCTAAAGGTTTGATTTTAAGAGTTTAGGGATGAATGCAAGTTGAGAAAAAGCAGATAGCAAACCCTGACTCGTTTTCCAGAAAGTTTGGCAGGGATAAGAAGGAAGCAAATAGTTTAAAATTTTGAGTAAAGTTTTCTTCCTTGTTTTCTTTTTGTAAAGGGTACACAGAAAGTTTGTATATGCTTATCAGCTAATAAAGAGAATGATCCAGATGATAGACACTTAGATACCAGGAAGATGGACATTTATGAAGCAGAGGTTTTTTTTTCATTTATTCATCTGTTCCAATTATTTGCCTTCTATGTTGCACCAGACATCATGTTAGGTGCTGGGGGAATAAAGATAAATGAAAGCATCAACAAAAACATTTTTCCTACATTTGAGGGCTTTAAGTGCTAAAAGAAAGACAAGCATAGGAATCAGTAAGTGAATGAAATGCTAATAGTTTCACAGACCTGATAGAAACAGGTTCCTGTTGTAGTCATATTGTCTACCAGTCAGTCCCGGGCTGGCATTATAGTGTAGCAGGTTAAGCCCCTGCCTGTGGCACTGGCATCCTGTATGGGCATCTGTTCGAGAACTGGTTGCTTCACTTCTGACCCAGCTCCCTACTAATGGGCCTGGGAAAGCAGTGGAAAATGGCCCAAATACTTGATCCCTTTTCATCCGTGTAGGAGCCTCAGATGAATCTCCTGGCTCCTGACTTTGTCCCAGCCCAGTCCTGGCTGTTGCAGCCATCTGGGGAGTGAACCAGAGGATGGAATATCTCTCTGTCTCTGTCTGTCTGTCTCTCTCTCCCTGTAACTCTGCCTTTAAATGAATAAATCTTTTTAATAGAAGTTTCAGTTCCTCACTTTTAATTTCTTTAATGTTTTACAAAGTCCCACAGAACAAATATACACTTTAGCAAGCAACCCAATCCATAAAATGTGTAAAGAAAGAGTGAGTGACCTTCTCTTAACCTCTGTCTTCGCCCTCCTAGTGCAGTAACAAGTACCAACAGTCTGGGTGGATACTCTCATAGCTTTATTCACACTTTTCCAAACTTATTAATAATATTTTGTTTTTTTTTTTAACAAGGAACTTGGTTTCTAGGCACAGACTATAGATGCAAACGCTAAAGTTTGTTTCAATAAATATTTTCAGTTTATATTTCCAGCATGTTGTGTCATTTCTCACTCCCTCCAGCATTATATATGAATTTATATTTCTTTTTTTCTTTTAAAGATGTATTTATTTATTTGAAAGGCAGAGTTACAGAGAGGCAGAGACAGAGAGAGAGAGAGAGAGAGAGAGAGAGAGAGAGAGAATGGTCTTCTATTGCTGGTTCACTCCCCAGAAAGCCACATTGGCCGGAGCTGCGCCAATCTGAAGCCAGGAGCCAGGAGCTTCCTCCAGGTCTCCCACACAGGTGCAGGGGCCCAAGGACTTGGGCCATCTTCTACTGCTTTCCCAGGCCATAGCAGAAAGCTGGATCAGAAGTGGGGAAGCCAGACTTGAACCATATGCCGGCACTGCAGGCAGCAGCTTTACCCACTACGCCAGAGCACTGGCCCACTATATTTCTTTTTTTTTCTAAAGATTTATTTTATTTATTTTAAAGAATTACAGAGAAAGAGAGAGATCTTCCACCCACTGGTTCACTCCCCAAATGGCCGCCGTGGCTGGAGCTGACCCAATTCGAAGCCAGGAGCCAGGAGCCAGGAGCTTCTTCTGATTCTCCCATGTGGCTGCAGGGGCCCAAGAATTAGGGTTATGCTTCTCTGCTTCCTCAGGTGCATTAGCAGGGAGCTGGATTGGAAATGGAACCGTCTGGATTTGAACTAGTGCCCATATGGGATGCCTGGGCTGCATGCCATGACTTTAACCCTCTACGCCACAGCACCAGCCCTGTGAGTTTCTGTTCTTCACAGTACTACCAGCGCTGCCTGCCTGTTACCACTAGAATATGTTTTTATCACCTTCATTGGTTTGCCAGAAATGATACATTTCTCTTCATGTGTGTGTTGACCATTGGGATTCCTTCTGTTGCTAATGGCCTGATTGAACAAGTTGACCAACTCCCTACAGCAGTGCTTGTCTTCTTCTAATCAGTGCATGGAGTCTGCTTGTTTATGATTATTAACACAATGTCCGTCAAATATATTCCCAGTCCGTCACATTTGAGTTCAGTTCAGTTACACTGTCCTTTGTGAAACAACAGTACAAAACCCTTTATGTAGTAGATTATGTTTTCCTTGGTAGCTTTTGGGTTTCTTAGTCTGCCTGGGAAAATCTCACTCATTCAAAGTTTGTACAAATGGTATCCTAGTTTTCTTTTCAATGCTTTTATCATTTATGCTTGAATTAGTAATCCATCTGGAATTAGTTTTTGTATAGAATGTGCAAACAAAATTTAACTTTATCTCTAGGCGATTACGCTTACACTATTTATTAAATAAACTCCACTTTTCCAGTGAGTTGAAATACCACTTTTGTCATAAATTAATATCCTTATACATTTGGATTTATTTTTAATCTTACTTTTTATATTTCACTAGTTTATGCATATATTCCTATGCCAAAAGCATACTGTTTTAATTAGAGTAATGTAACTTTTATTATCTGGAAAGTCATGTTGCTTTACTCTTCAGTTCAAAATTTGGGGAGATATTCTTAAACACATCTGATGTCACATTCAGATATGGCTTTCCCTAGCTTTCTCATCACTCTCCATTCAAGATACTTGGCTTTGAATTACATCATTGTATATGTTAAACTTTAATTTTAAGAATAACTTTAGAATTCTAAGCCCTCCTATCTTTGAACATTTTGTTCATGTGTTTGGGACTATAATATGTAATAATAATTTATTGTTTTCTTTCTTAAGCCCTTAAGCCCTCTGTATCTCATGTTAGGTTTGCTCTGAGGAATCTTGTTGTTGTGTTGTTATTATGAATTAACTTGTCATTTTACCCAAGATTATTCTTATCCCCTATTTTCAACTTGTTGCTAGTAAGCCCTAGACTTCTTGATTTTGAGAGAAGGGTGAACACCAGTGGCAGAAGAAATTTTGCATGTGAGGTCTAGGGAAGTAGAACATGAATTTCTGATTTCTTGAGGAAACCAAATGGTGGAAACCTGCCCACTTCCCATGTTCTTCTCAGGTGACTCAGTCTTTCCAAGTCTGCAGACTTGGCGAGGACCTAAGCTGGGGGACAGAATAGCCGACAGTTCCAGAAGGTGGGAAAGTTCTTTACTTCTGTCAGGCAAACAGGGAGCACAGACTGTCTTCCGGTGCTTCCCGGGCAGTGACAGAACCATCTTCACAAACGGAAACAGCATTACCACCCATCGACCACTCATTTGACTCCACCTGAGAGACCTTAACAGTCTAGCCTGCACAGATAATGAAGTGAAATAAACGTTATAATGAGATAAAGAAAACCAGTATTCATCTTTTAAAAATATTTATTTATTTGAAAGGGGGAGAGAGAGAGTGTGTCCATACATTGGTTCACTCACCAAATGAGCGCAATGGCTGGGGCTGATCCAGGTCAAAGCAAGAGCCCAAAGCTTCACCTGGATCTCCCATCTGGGTAGAAGGGGCCCAAGTATTTGGGTCAGCATCCCCTGCCTTCACAGGCACATTAGCGGGAGCTGGATCAGAAGCAGAGCAGTTGGGACTAGAACTAGTTATTGGATATGATACGCTTATTATGCCACACTAGCCTCCAAATCATAATTTATACAAATGAGACTCAGTAAAAATCATGCAGAAAGTGCTAACAGTAGTTGTTAACAATGATAAATATTCATTGAATGCTTGCTCAATGCTCAGCATGGCTTCTAATTCCTGTTATGAGATACTTAAAAATGAATCTTAATGAAGAATGGGATGGAAGAGGGAGGAGGAAGTGGGACAGTTTAGGAGTGGAAGGGCAGGTATGGGGGGGAAGAAGTGCTATATTCCAAAAGCTGTACCTGTGAAATTTATATTTATTAAATAAAAGTTTTCTTAAAAATAATTCCTTTTATGTAGAGGATCAACTTTTAGAACAGTCTTAGGATGTACTATTATTATTCCCATTTGACAGATGAAGAAACTGAGGCATGGGAAGGTAAAGTAACCTGTCCAAAAGACTTCAAGAGAAGCCTTCAAGAGTTGTAATTCAAAGAATCTGTAGTCTTAACCATGCTGGAAGAACACTTTATAGCAATACCTGTGAAATACACTAGTATGTATGCACTAATATGTTTCAGAGGAAAATTTGTAGTATCTGAAAAGAGTGTGAAAATAAATTACTTAGTTATAGTTATGAGAAGCCAACAAAGAAAACAAGAGTTTGGGGTCATAGAAATTAATAAAGACTGAAGTTAAAAATGAAAGAATACAGGCTGGCGCCACAGCTCAATAAGCTAATCCTCCGCCTGCGGCGCCGGCACACCGGGTTCTAGTCCCGGTTGGGGCGCCAGATTCTGTCCCGGTTGCCCCTCTTCCAGGCCAGCTCTCTGCTGTGGCCAGGGAGTGCAGTGGAGGATGGCCCGAGTGCTTGGGCCCTGCACCCCATGGGAGACCAGGAGAAGCACCTGGCTCCTGGCTTTGGATCAGCACGGTGTGCTGGCCGCAGCAGCCATTGCGGGGTAAACCAACGGAAAAGGAAGACCCTTCTTTCTGTCTCTCTCTCACTGTCCACTCTGCCTGTAAAAAAAAAAAAAAAAAAAGAATACAATTGAAATCTGTTTGAAAATGCTAATAAAATAGATAAATCTTTGCTCTCCTTGAAATTTCTGAAAAAGGATTGAACACAGATATGCTATATCAAAGATAATTGAAAATGATTCTTGATGAAGAATGGGATGGGAGAGGGAGTAAGAGATGGGATGGTTGCGGTGGGAGGGAGATTATTGGGGGGAAAGCCTCTATAATACAAAAGTTGTACTTTGGAAATTTATATTTATTAAATAAAAGTTTTTAGAATGATATAACCATATATATGAATAGATAGGTTTGAGAAAAATTCGTTTTGATAAATCTTTGGCAATACATTGGAAATTTAAACCGAGATAAATCATTTTCTAGTACATATGAACTAAAAAGACGGACTCAGGAAGAAACTAAAACCCTAAAACATGAATAACCACCCAGCAGGTATGAAAGGTCAATAAAGATTTATATATATATATATATATATATATTTTTTTTTTTTTTCTGAGAGAGAAAGAGAGAGCAAGCTCCCATCTACTGGTTCACTCCCCAAATGCTGGCAACAGCTGGAGCTGGACCAGAGGCAAAGTTAGGAGCCAATAACTCAATTCAAATCTTCATGCCAGTGGCAGCAACCCAACCCTGTTAGCCTTCCCTGCTGCCTCCCAAGATGTGCACTAACAAGAAGCTGGAGTCAGGAGCTGGAGCTGAGCATGGGACCCAGGCACTGTGATACAGGAAGCCAGTGTTGCTAAGATGCATCAAAGGTCTGTATTTCTCTGAAGGCAATGGAGAGGCACGATGGGTTAAGCCTCTGCTTGCAGTGCCCATATTTTGGAGTCCCAGTGGTTCCTCTGTTTCAGATCCAGCTCCCTGCTGATGTGCCTAGGAAGGCAAAAGAGGGTGGCTTGAATGCTGGGGCCCCTGGCACATAGGAGACTTTCATGCAGTTCCAGGTTCCTGGCTTCCGTCTGGACCAATTCCAGCCATGGAAGCCATCTGGGAAGTGAGCCAGAGGATGGAAGGTGTGTGTGTGTGTTGTGTGTCTTTACCTTTCTCTCTGTCACCCAAATGACTTCCAAATGAGTAAATAAATCTTTAAGAAAATGGCTTCAGAACTTTAATAATGATGACCAAGATAGAGTAAGCCCCCTATTATCTGTCTCTCCCACTGATTATAACCAGAATCATTGGGCAGAATACAAAAAGCAGCCATTTAGAACTGTGAAAAATAAACAGAAAAAGAAAGATTAGTAAGCAAGCTCAAAAGACGAAGCGTAAGGGTTAGTCTCATTTTCGCCCTCTTTCCTCTCATGGCTCTCACTTGAAGATGGTTGGTTTCTAGCCAGGGTGCTGTAACTGCACAGGCCCGGGAGACAAGAATGGAGAAAGCCCTCATCTTTCTGAACATAAGACCAGGAAAAAGGATTGATGTAAGCCAAAGAGTATGAAGACATTTTTGCTGTAAAGCAGGATTTAGCAATACTGGTTGAGTATCACTTATCTGATATTCTTGGGACCAGAAGTGTTTTGGATGTCAGATATTTTCTGACTTTGGATTATTTCCATGTATACAATGGGAAATCCTTGGGATAGAACATGAAAAAAATATGTTTCATATACACCTTCCACATATAACCTGAAGGTAATTTTAAATTGTTTTAAAAACATTTTTTGCATGAAACAAAATTTCATGGTGTAGAATTTTCTCCACTGTAGCATCACATCAGTACTCAAAAAGTTTTGGATTTTGAAGAATTTGGATGTCAGATTTTTGGATTATGGAGTCCAACCTGTCAAATTAAATATCATATGCTGTATTTATATATAGATAGATAGATAGATAGATAGATAGATAGATAGATAGACAGACAGATATCCAAATACTAGAGAAAGGGGGAGGGGAGAGGAAGGCAGGAAGACAGGAAGGAAAGAAGGGAGGGAGGCAGAAAGGGAGGGGAAAGAAGGAAGTAGAAACAAGTAAACATTAAATCTTTTTGGACTAAAAAAAAAAAAAAAGAACATGAGCTTTTCCTGCTAAAAATGTTTTTCCCATGATAAATTGTAAGGGAGCTGTTGAGGGAGATAGTCTCTCTCTCTCTCTCTCTCTCTCTCTCTCTCTCTCTCCCCCCCCCCTCCCCCTCTCTCTCCCTCTCTCTCATTGTTGCTGATGATGAATTGTCTTGAGATGAAGCAGACTGGCAGGCATCCTGGCACGAAGGGGTAAGATGCCCAGAGGAAGAATGTTCTGGGTCTTTTAGCCTACAGAGGGGATTCTGTGTTGCATCTGGCAGGCTTCCCAAATCTCCTGAAACTATCTGGATGCTGTGAAGTTGCCAGTGTGCTATTTGATAACCAGGACCAGCCTGCATGGGACTTGGTTTATAATAATACAGTTCATTTCCAGCCTAACATTATCATGCTTATTAAAATATGCTTCCTTGATTGAGGCTGCTGGGCCAAGAAAGAGCTGTTCACTTCCTCTTGTGTCGCTCCCCCTCTTCACGGAGAAACGACACAGGACCCTGCACTGTTCTTTTGTCTGCTCGGCCCTCCCCGGGTTTGCTGCTGGTTCTTCCCGGGTTGGCTGCCATCCCTCCACCTCCGTGCCACTTTCCCCCTGCCACTTTCCCCACTTCCGCGGGGGAGCGGCACACCGCCAGCCGGTGGCTCTCTCGGGGGCTGCTCAGATGTTATTCAGATGTTCCCCTTAGATGTTCCTGGTGCATGTTGTCTCTCTCCTCCTTTATAGTCCTCTTCCACCAATCCCAACTCTGCTACCCACACGCCGAGTACGCTGCTCTCCTCCAATCAGGAGCAGGATCAGCTCCTGCAGGTTACTGGTCGAACTGGAGGCAGCTGTGTAAAAGTTGTTTACTCCTCTCCTAGCGCCATATTGTGGGAGAGCAGATGCATAGAATAAGTCTTAATTCCAGTAACTTAGTCGAGTCCAAGTTGCTCCCCACACTCTTGTCTACCAGACTCTTGAGATAGAGCTTTGGTATCATGGTCTCGTAGACTTCCAAGTTTTTGTCCATTTAATGTGGCATTAATTAGAAGATAGCATAGTACTATCCCTTTTTAGTTTCTATTCCTCAATAGCTGAACTCAAAGCTCCCTGGAGATGAATAAAGTTCTGGATCTAGAAAGATTTTTAGACCATCTTTCTGTATGTTCAACTATCCATTAGCCATCATAAGTGAGTGAGCACCTTGTAAAGTTTTTAACAGACAGTTGAATAATGGTACTCACACTCTCAGGATACCCTCTCAGGGGTGGGGAAACTTTGTTCTGCCAAGGGCCTTTTGGATAATTGTAACATCATCAATGGCCATACAAAATTATCACCTTAAAAGTTATTGATTCCCTGATGCTCCACTTCTGATCCAGCTCCCTGAAAATGTGCTTGGGAAGGCAGCAGAAGATGGCCCAAGGGCTTTGGCCCCTGGTACCCACATGGGAGACCCAGAAGAAGCTCCTGGCTCCTGGCTTCAGCCAGGCACACCCTGGCCATTGCTGCTATCTGGAGAGTGAACCAGTGGATGGAAGATCTCCCTCTCTCTGTCTCTGTCTCTCTCTGTGTCTCCCGCTGTCTCTGTAACCCTGACTTTCAAAACATAAAAGTTTAGAAAAATTAGCGTGCTATGGATTCATTGAATTTTGAGCTCTACCTGCAGTTACCTTGTAGAGCCAGACCAGATGATTCTGTGGGCTTGTGTGGCCTGCAGACCTGGGGGAAATTCCCCACTCCTGGAACCCACGGCCCCCTCAACTTTCATTTTTGCATTGTCACAGCCAAGCTTCTCTACAAAAACCGTGCACATTTGCTAAATCCATCCCCTGACTTGCAAGGCATTCCAGATTAATGTCGGGGTGATTACCCATGGCCTTCTTGTTGCAAGTCCCATGCACACGTTTTGATCATTAACTTGACTACTTTGCCAAATGACCTTGGGGATCACTAGCATCAGGATGGAGTGGAAATTGTTTAATATTGAAATGTGGCCGGACACTGGTTTGAATCCTAGGTGTCTTAATTCCTGAGTGGCTCTGAGCAAGGTAATTCCATCACTTGAAGTAGCTCAGATTTCTTGGCTGGAAGATAGGTACAACACTGTAATCACTAACTTCAGGGATTACAGACTGAGCATGCAAATTTAGCCCTGCTCCTGGCATGGGCTACCTTCTTCTCTTCTTGGAGCCTCATCACATACTCTATTCATTCTAACATTTTTCTGATGATTCTTAGTCTGGATTAAATTGCAGTGTTGCCCTGGGCTTCTGTGTTCAGTCCTGTGCTTCTCATTACACACTCAGCCTAAATGTTCTGTGTGCTTTACCCACCACCTGGTGTCTAAAACACCTCCACTCACATCTCATTCTCAGGAATCAGATAACTGAAAATCACCTAAATATCCCATGGGCACCTCAAACTTAGAGCATCTAAGAATCTATCATAAATTAATCTTATTTTTTATTCTTGGTCTCTTTGGACTCTGCCACAGTGTGCCCCAAACTTAGAAACTGGTAACTTTTTGGCATTGTTATCCTTCAGTTCCCCATTATGTAAATCACTCCATTCCAACAACTGACTTGCCAAATATTTTGGGAGTTGTTGTTCAGATATCTCTTTTTCTCTCAATGGTTCCTTTGTCTTTTCTCTGGTCCAGGTCCTTATCTCTCACCTGGACCACTGCTTTAGTCTCTGATGTTTCTGTCTGTTCTTTGTCTCTCTTAAATCTGTGCTTTATACAGAGTGCTGGGATGCGCTGTCTAAACTAGAGGACAATGCCGTATGTGTGTCTGGATATGTGTGAAGATGGCAACATTGCTCCTTTTCTAAATGTTGTCAGTGACTCTCTGCTTATAATTGGTAAAGACCCCATGTTGTTTTCATCTTCTATCCTTTGCAAATGCTGTAGTATTTGTCCTTCCCAGTTTACCTGCATGATTTTCATTCATTCTTTAATATTCAGTTGCATCATTCCCCACATTAAGCTATCAATGATCATCACAACCTCCCTCCTCTATGGGTCCCAGATGTTTTCCTCCACTTCCTCTTAAAGAATGCTTGTTTTATTTATTTATTTAATTGCTTGGGAAGGAGAGTGTTTCCCCCATCCACTCATTCACTCTCCAAATACCCAGAACAGCAGGGGCAAGGCTGAAGCTGAAGCCAGGAGTCAGGAACACAACCCAGTCGCCTACTTGGGTGGCAGGCATCTAATTACTTGAGCCATCACCATAGCCCCCCAGGGGGTATATTGGCAGGAAGCTGGAGTCTAAAGTCAGAGCCAGGAATCAAACCTTGGCACTCCAATGTGGGACTGGGCATCTTAATCTCCAGGCTAAATAGTTGCTCTGGGGGCTGGCGCTGTGGTGCAGTGGGTTAACTCCCTGGCCTAAAGCACTGGCATCCCATATGGGCACCAGTTCGAGACCTGGCTGCTCCACTTCTGATCCAGCTCTCTGCTATGGCCTGGGAAGGCAGTAGAGGATGCCCCAAGTCCTTGGAACCCTGCACCCATATGGGAAACCCAGAAGACGCTCCTGGCTCCTGGCTTCGGATCAGCGCAGCTCTGGCCATTGCGGCCATCTGGGGAGTGAACCATCCGATAGAAGATCTCTCTCTCTCTCTCTCTCTCTCTCTCTCTCTATCTGTCCTCTCTCTGTGTAACTCTGACTTTCAAATAAATAATTATTTTTAAGAAAAGATGCTCTGATTTTCCTCTACTTCTTTAGCAGCCTCAAAATAAGTCTATCACATCATATCTATCACTTCCTGTTAGGTCATAAGCTCTATGAGGATAGGGGAAATGTCTCATTGACCTATATTATCAACAGGTGGCACAACTGAACCACATGAGGAACTACAAATGTGTATTGATGTGAATTGAACTAATCCCGCATATCTACTCAATACATTTCACGTTAATGTTGGTAGGCATTTCATAAAACTATTAGTAAGATGATACTAAGTAGTTTCATTCAGAATGAAAATTTTGTTTCCAGTTATTGTTTGTACCCTTGTATGTAACTGTCATGAAATAGAAGAAAGTAACCTCTTTTTAAAATCCTTAACTTTGACTTCTCATCAGCAGCCACATAGGCTGGCATGAGCAAGCAGTTTCTTCCTCTGTATTCATTCTATAGTTCTCTACCATTCTAGTCATATTCTGTCATCTTGTTTTTCCCTAAATGTGTCCAAAAATTGGACTGTAACCATTGAAGGAATACCAGTCCATGAAGTAATCTGAATTAATGATATGAAACTCACAACTTGGCATCAACAGTTCTATTACAGTAGGGAACTGGATCAGAGACTGTAAATGGCCCTCAGTTGCTATTTGTTTTATGATGTGTTGGTTCATTCCATGTTTTTTTGTTTGTTTGTTTGTTTTGTTTTTGACAGCCAGAGTGGACAGTGAGAGAGAGACAGAGAAAAAGGTCTTCCTTTGCCATTGGTTCACCCTCCAATGGCCGCCGCGGCTGGTGCACTGCGGCCGGCGCACCACACTGATCTGATGGCAGGAGCCAAGTACTTATCCTGGTCTCCCATGGGGTGCAGGGCCCAAGCACTTGGGCCATCCTCCACTGCACTCCCGGGCCACAGCAGAGAGCTGGCCTGGAAGAGGGGCAACTGGGACAGAATCTGGCACCACGACAGGGACTAGAACCCGGTGTGCCGGCGCCGCAAGGCGGAGGATTAGCCTAGTGAGCCGCGGCTCCGGCCTGGTTCATTTTGTGTTTAAGAAATGATTTGTAATTCTGACATTTAAAGATTAAAACTTTCTTATAATAAATGTGGATCTCTGGCTTCTTTTGAAATCCCAGTAGACCTAGGGTGGGAAATATCACAATGTTCCTAAATCTGTATATATGAAATATGTGAAACTTGTATAACTTAAATAAACATTTTTTAAAAACTTAAATAAAATTTAAAATATTCTTTAAATTTTTTTAAAAATCCCAATAGACGAGGCAGCAGTGAATCCACAGCCCTGCATGACAACAACCAACTTGTTTTGAGCAGCACGTGACCCGCATATGAGTAGGAAAACTTGAGTGATCCACTCGTGAGTGCCTTGTGCTGCCTACCACTTGCACACCCAATCTTTCCCTCATATCCTGGCTCCTGAAGACTTAGCAATTTGCAACTGCATTGTAACTGTTGACCTTGTTCTTGGAGACAGTGCTGATCTGAGATGCATGGAACCTGCTAGCAAGGATGGAAAACTTTTCTGCCAAGGGCCATTTAGATATTTGTAATGCCATTCACCGGCCGTATGAAATTATCAACTTAGCAATTAGCCTCTGTACATGTATCGAATTTTGAGTCCCACCTGCATTTGCCTTGGCGGGGCCAGACCAAATGATTTCAAGGGCCCATGGGCCAGACATTTTGATATTCAGAGATTCAGAGAGGACAAAATTAAAGGAATAAGAGAAGTATGACTGCATAATTTAACCTAATTGTGAGAACTGTTATTACTAAAAAAAAAAAAAACAAACATTTTTTTACTACAAAATCAAAACAAACAGGAGTATACTTTACAGCTACTCAAATGATGCACAGTCAGGGATAGATTTCCAATGTATTAGATGGGAATTTGTCTGCCAGATCTCTATTAGTGTTAATAAGAATCACACTGCTCAGTGCTTTGAACATTCTTCCTAGGTGTTTCCCTATAAATATTTATGCAATCAGAAGTAAAATGCACAGCTGAGTATTAACCACTAGATATTGTTCAATTATAGCAGAGTTTCAAAATGTTCTAAATCCCAGTGCAGCTAGGTTGACTTGAAAACATTTTTTAAAGTGGTGAAAAATTAACCGAGTGCCAAATTCTGGAAAGAGGTTGAAATAAATGTTAAAAAGTTAAAAAGATACCGTATCTCTTTCCCTTAGTCTTTCTGAGCCCCAGTTTCTTCATCTGCAGAATGGGTATATTATCTACTCTCCCTAATTTTAGGGTCATTGCAAGCCTTCAATGAGATTACATGTGGGAAAGTGCTTTATAAATAAAACATTATATAGGTTCCAGAGTTGTTATTTAATACATAGAGGTAAAATGCACTAGGTCTTTTTCTACTTATTTTTTAACTCTTTTCTTTATTTGTCCCTATACTTCTCCTGATTCGTGTTTTCCATAATGACTATGCCAAGACTTATTTTCTTTCAGGGTCAGAGGGTACCCTGTCCTGCTGAGACCTGAGCTCATCCACTTCATCACTTACCCTCTGGCTGGCTGCTCCTGTATATTTTTCTAGTCACTCATTTTTTTTTTTTTTTTTTGACAGGCAGAGTGGACAGTGAGAGAGAGAGACAGAGAGAAAGGTCTTCCTTTTGCCGTTGGTTCACCCTCCAATGGCCGCCGCGGCCAGCGTGCTGCGGCCAGCGCACCGCGCTGATCCGATGGCAGGAGCCAGGAGCCAGGTGCTTCTCCTGGTCTCCCATGGGGTGCAGGGCCCAAGCACTTGGGCCATCCTCCACTGCACTTCCCTGGCCACAGCAGAGAGCTGGCCTGGAAGAGGGGCAACCAGGACAGAATCCGGTGCCCCGACCAAGACTAGAACCCGTTGTGCCGGCGCCGCAAGGTGGAGGATTAGCCTAGTGAGCCGCGGCGCTGGCCTAGTCACTCATCTTATTTAATAGTTCATTTCCTTTCATTTTTTAGAAAGTAAGTGCCAGCATTATATTTAGAAATCCACTAACTTGAGTAACTTATAAAACTCTTTGGGAATATATTTTAATATCCGAGGGTCTACTTGTCATATTTGATATAATAGTATGCAGCACCTGTTTAAAAATTACTGCCTCCATGACCACCTCATTTCGATAACTATTAAGTGTCAGACACAGCACTGCCTTCTATAGCCTTTAATGCTCAGAACTTGGATTCAAGAGTAAATGTCAGCCGGCGCCGTGGCTCACTAGGCTAATCCTCCGCCTTGCGGCGCCGGCACACCGGGTTCTAGTCCCGGTCGGGGCGCCGGATTCTGTCCTGGTTGCCCCTCTTCCAGGCCAGCTCTCTGCTGTGGCCCGGGAGTGCAGTGGAGGATGGCCCAAGTGCTTGGGCCCTGCACCCCATGGAAGACCAGGAGAAGTACCTGGCTCCTGCCATCGGATTAACGCCGTGCGCCGGCTGCAACGCGCCAGCCGCGGTGGCCATTGGAGGGTGAACCAACGGCAAAGGAAGACCTTTCTCTCTGTCTCTCTCTCTCTCACTGTCCACTCTGCCTGTCAAAAATTTAAAAAAAAAAAAGAGAGAGTAAATGTATTTCTCCCTCCTGGGAGCATGGGCATTTTCCTAAGCAAAAGACTTCTTGCTGACTTTCCCTTTCACCTTTCTGAATATTGTCTAAAGAGTAACATTAGTGAGAAAAGATTTGTGCTGGTGTTCTAAGGCTTCATTCATTTATTCATTGGATAAATAACTTATCAAGCAAATATTTCTGTTCTGACACCCTGAGAAGGTGAAGGCAGAACATAGTTGCTGCTTTCAGAAAGCTCATGGTATAGCGGAGGAAATGGAAAATCCTCCAGAATAGCTCAGGCCACTGTGACAACAGAACCTGGGCCAGGCCCTCAGCCTGGTTGTGGTTGGTTAGAGAAAGCAACTGAAGGCAAGGATCCCCCAGGGTGGGATTTGTAGAATGAGAAGCCGCAGATGAGTGAACAGTGGAAACTGAGGAAAATCACTGTGGAGCTTGGAAAGCCTAGGAAAGAAGACACACACGAGGGGAGACCTGGCTGTTTAAGCCTTCCTAACAATGTTCCCATGGCAAACAGACTCCCCAGCTTAAAGTATACGAAGGCCTGATCATGGAAGCCACGTGAGAGCGAACCATTCTCTTAGCAGATTTTATCATCAGAGGCCTAAACTTGTCTCTTAGTGAGGTTAGGAAATTGAATGCACCCTGAAAGCTCTAGAGATTATGAATATGGAAATTCACTTAAAATTGTAGCTGCTCTCTCTGATGTGTTGACTTTGTAAAAAGTAATATAATGATATTAATAAATGTTCCAATAATACTTATTAGCGTGTCAGCTTATTCTTTAAAATTTGAAATAGTTTATGCAGCTAGAAAATTAGAAATAATAATTTAGTTAATGCTGTGTGCACCCACCTTGATTGTTGGCTGTGAAATGCAGCATTTTTTAAAAAGATTTATTTATTTATTTATTTGAAAGTCAGAGATAGACAGAGAGAGGAGGAGAGGCAGAGAGAGAGAGAGGTCTTCCATCCGCTGGTTCGCTCCTCAATTGGTCACAATGGCTGGAACTGTGCCAATTCAAAGCCAAGAGCCAGGAGCTTCCTCTGGGTCTCCCACATGGGTGCAGGGGCCCAAGGACGTGGGCCATCCTCCACTGCTTTCCCAGGCCATAGCAGAGTTGGACCAGAAGTAGAGCAGCTGGGACTCGAACTGGCACCTATATGGGATTCTGGCACTGCAGGTGGCGGCTTTACCTGCTACACCACATTACCTACCCCAAATGCAGAATTTTTGTATTGTGTTTTTTTTTTTTCCATTTTCCCTTCTGTTTGAAGAAATAAGACTGTACAGGAGCAATTGAACCCCATTGCTCCTCCCTTCCACCGCAGAGCTGACTGCCGGTGTGTATTTGGTATTCATCATTACTATTGGTGTCTTTTTGCTTTCACTTCCAATGTGTCTCTTTAAGCAATGCATATCATTGGGTGTTTTAAAACTTAAGGAAAAGTGTCCTATTATTTGTGTCATCTTTGAACTTGCTTGCTTCCTTCCACTATCTATAGATATTCCTTCTATGATAAGGGGGTTACATTTCAGTAAACCCATCAGAAGTTGAAAGTCTCCTAAGCAGAAAATGCACTGAATACAGCTAACCTACTGAACAGCAGAGCTTAGCAGCACATTACTGTTGAGGACTGGTGGTGTCCCGTCACGATCGTGGGGCTCCTTGGGAGCTGGACTCATTGCACTACCCAGCATCTGGAGAGAGGATTGAACACAGAGTGCGAGCCCAGGAAAAGGCCAACACTCAGAATTCAAAGTACAGTTTCTTTCATACCATCATCTAGCTGAAAAATCGTTAAGTCAAACCATCCTGTCTGGGACTGTCTGTTTACATTTAGATCTACTCATGTATGTAATTGCCGTTCATTCGTTTCGCAGCCAAATGGCACATGCAACACAATTTTAAAATTGAATCTCCTGTAATGGAAATTTAAGTTGTCTCCTCTTTAAAAAAAAAACTCTTCTAGGGACAAGTAAATGGTCCAGCAGTTCAGTCACCCCTTGGGATGCCAGCACCCCATTTAGAGTGCCTGCGTTGGAGTCCTGACTACTCCAATTCTGATCCAGCTTGCTGCGAGTGAGTACGCTGGGAACCAGCAGATGATGACTCAAGTACTTGGTTCCCTGCCACCTATGTGCAATACTCAGTATTCTGACTTCAGCCTGGCCCAGCTATGGCTGCTCTGGGCATTTGAGGAGAGAACCAGCAGATGGAAAATCTCTCTCCACCTCTTTTTCTCTCCTCCCTCTGCTTTGCCTTTCAAATAAAATTTTAAAAAAATCAGTCCTTTTTTTTTTTTTTATAGCATTTTTTTTTTTTTTTTGACAGGCAGAGTGGACAGTGAGAGAGAGAGACAGAGAGAAAGGTCTTCCTTTGCCGTTGGTTCACCCTCCAATGGCCGCCGCTGCAGCCGGCGCACCGCGCTGATCCGATGGCAGGAGCCAGGATCCAGGTGCTTTTCCTGGTCTCCCATGGGGTGCAGGGCCCAAGCACCTGGGCCATCCTCCACTGCACTCCCTGGCCATAGCAGAGAGCTGGCCTGGAAGAGGGGCAACCGGGACAGAATCCGGGGCCCCAACCGGGACTAGAACCCGGTGTGCCGGCGCCGCAAGGTGGAGGATTAGCCTATTGAGCCACGGCGCCGGCTAAAATCAGTCCTTTTTAAAAAGATCTTTCATCTGCTTGTTCATTACCCAAATGGCTGCAACAAGCCAAGGTTGGACCAGGCTGAAGCAAGGAGTTTGGGACTCCATCCTGAGGTCCCCTGTGGGTGGCTGTGACCTCTTGGGCCATCACTGGCTGCTTTCCCAGGTTCATTAGCAGGGAGCTGGGTCTCCAACTGACATTCCAGGCATTGCAAGTGGCAATTTAAACCACTGTGGCTGGGCTGCATTGCGGCATAACAGGTTAAGCCGCTGCCTATGATGCCAGATCCAGCTCCCTGCTAATGTGCCTGGAAAAGCAGTGGATGATGGCCCAAGTGCACCCATATGGGAGACCTGGAAGAAACTCCTGGCTTTGTCCTAGTCCTGCCCCAGTGGTTGTAGCCATTTGGGGAGTAAACCAACAAATGAAAGATATCTCTCATCTTTGCCCCCCGCCCTTGTCTCTCTGTGGGGAGCAACTGGGAGCAACTCGGACTAGACTAAGTTACTGGAATTAAGACTTATTCTATGCATCTGCTCTCCCACAATATGGCGCTGAGAAGGGAGAAACAGCTTCTACACAGCTGCCTCCAGTTCCACCAATAAACTGTAGGACCTGCTCCTGATTGGAGGAGAGCAGCGTACTTGGCGTGTGGGTAGCAGAGTTGGGATTGGCGGAAGAGGACTATAAAGGAGGAGAGAGACAACATGCACCAGGAACATCTAAGGGGAACATCTGAAGGAACACCTGTGCAGCCCCCAAGATAGCCGGCCGGCGGTGTGCCACTCTCCCGCGGAAGTGGGGAAAGTGGCCAGGGGGAACCGCCCTTCCACGAAGGTGGAAGGGACGGTAGCCAACCCGGGAAGAACCAGCAGCAAACCCGGGGAGGGCCGAGCAGACAAAAGAACAGCGCAGGGTCCTGTGTCGTTCCTCCACGAAGAGGGGGAGCGACACTCTCTCTCTCTCTCTCTAACTCTACATTTCAAATAAACAAATCCTAAAAAAAATACACTGTGCCACAATGCCAGCCCCAATTTACATTTTTTAAAACATGCTTTCCTGTTCATGTCTGTCTGACATGCACATCATTTATCTCATTCTTCCAAAATATGGACCAATGCCAATTTTGTATTATAATATTAAGAATCATAATCAGTCCTCTATTCATATTATAGAATCATCTTGAGCCCAAGATTGGCATGACTATGAGCTGTCCGTGTACTCTGTGCTATGGCTTCAACATGGAGACTGAAGCAGGGTTGGTTGGATTTAGAGAATGTCAACTGCCCACTCACAGACCCCTGCCACTGAGGTTACTCTAGAGATGCAATATCTGACTCTGCTGTATTTTGTGCAGTAATTTAAGGAATAAACGTATACATCTTTTACTGGTCAATGAGAAAATATTGTGCCCTTTAAAATGTAGCATCAGTTAACTGCTTCCTATTAATGCCGCTGTATAAGGAGATAAATTGAGGCTTTAAGGAATTAAGAAGAAATCCTTATAGTATAAAAGGAATTCCGTGCTAAAATATACTGAAAGTGATTAGAAATGAATTTCAGTGTACTTACCATGTGGGTACTTTACCTCTGGCATATCTTTAGCTGGTAGAACAAAAATTGGCTTACCTGTGAAGGTAAGCGACCTTGACCTACAGTTTTTGAATTTTTATTTGTTTATTTCACACACACACACACACACAGAGAGAGAGAGAGAGAGAGAGAGAGACAGAGAGAGAGACAGAGAGAGAGAGAGAGAGGTCCCTCCATTGGTTTTACTTTTCAAATGCCCTCAATGGCTGGCCCTGACCTGGAGCTGAAGCCAGAACCAGGAACTCGTGTAGGTTTTCATATGGATGATAGAAATCCACTTACTTGAGCCATCAGTGCTGCATCCCAGGATCTGCATTAGTAGGAAGCTGGAGGCAGTATCTGGAGCTGCGTATTGAATACAGGATGGCAGTATTTTAACCAGTACCTTAACTGCTAGGCCAAATGCCCACCCCATTGAGACATTTTTTATGTCACAAGCTGGTGAATATTTTAGCAACTTGTAATGGAAAATAATCCAATATTCTACATAATAATTTGTTATCACTCGATAATTACTACTAGAGTATAAAATAATTTTAATTATGAAAATGAAGCTTTTATCTACTTCCATCTGGTTTTGATTTCTTCATTTTTTATTATAAGATCCTCTTATAAATATTATGTAATTCATCTACTGTTCTACTAAAATGTCTAGTTTTACTCTAACAAATGGAAAATCAAATGGTAGCCTTAACATACGCATTCTGTTTCTTCTCATCTTGTATGTCATTAGTGAAAATAAGGATGGTTGTGATGTATAATGAAAATGCAGATTCATAATATGATTAGCTTGATGTAAAACAAATTTTAAAGTGCCCCAGGCTTCCAGAGGCACTCCCCTGGATCCTTGCCCATGTTGTGTATACAAAGTACTTTTTTGTATTTATAAGAGCCTAGAATCAACCTGTTAACTAAAATAGCAATAAATCCCCAAATGACACAGTGAAGGAGATAATTATAAATGGTCTCTGCACAGCAGAGCCTGTGTGATGGGGAACAGAGCATGTGTGTTTGAGTGGGGGCAGGGGAGAGCATTGTGAAAATTTTACATTCTTCTAAGAAAACTGGAAAGGGAAATTTTCAAAGCCACTTTAGACACGTGGCTTTTATATTTTTGTTCTTTTATTTGAGAGATGGAGAAATGGAGAGACAAGAGAGAGAGGATACTCCCATCTGCTGGTTTACTCCACAGATGTCAACAATGGCCTCTGCTGGGCCTGGCTGAAGCTGGGAGCTGGGAACTTAATCCAGGTCTCCTACATGGGTGACAGGAACCCGACTACCTTTTGCCTTTCAGAGTGTGCATTAGCAGGAAGCAGGGAGCAGGAACCAGAGACGAAAATCAAGCCTGGAAACTCCAGTCTGAATTGCTGGTGTCTTAACCACCATGCCCAGTGCCTACCTTAGACAGTTTTAGACACACTTCTATGTGTCTGTGTCAGTGGTACTCACAGGTGTAAAGCCTGCCTGTAGAGATAATTCTGTAAGGATAATTGATAAAAGACTTTTCCCTAGATCTGGTAAAAAATTAAATCTCATTTTGCTGTTTAAAAAAAATAATAAAACCCAAACCTTGCTGATCCAGTTGCTTGATTGTTTGTCTGTGCCTGTCCTGGGCCTCAACCTGGTTTTATTCTCTTCCTTCCTTTTTCTGCCACAGTTTCCCAATGTTCTCACATATCTTAATTTTAGACTCATGTAAAATAGCAAAAGTAATTGTGGAAAGTTTCTTCTTATATTGGTACAGTGAAGACCCGGAGGAGGGGAGGTTAATGCAAAGGCAGAGGAGGTCTCTTTTTTCTATTTGTTCTATTCAATGCATACCATGGCCCTAAATTGCTTTCTTTTAGGTGGGTATCAAGTTGAAGGTTTCAAGGAAGTTTCAAGTGTCAGGAACAGCACCAAGTTGTCTTGAAAAGTCTTTGCAGCCATGTGAGCTCTAGGCTATGTAGGGTCACCACAAGCAGGTGACCCTGAGTGGAGACTGACAAGGTGGACAGGATCTAGTCTGTGGAGAACCTGGCAAGATGTTTTATGCTTTCATATTTTAATCTTTGACGTTGAGGTGTTGTTGACTATAAAGGGATTTCAAGCCATGCAGTCAAATGATCAGACACAGTGTATGAAGTCTAAGCTGGCTGCAGCATGTGTGGACAATGCAAGAGGCAGTGCAGTCAGCTGGTAGGCATGTGAGATGGCAGTGAACTAGGGCAAGACATGCAGAGACTGAGCACAGGAGAAGTAGGGCTGGTAACAGCTGCACTTGACTTTGGATTTGAATGTGGAGAAGGAAGAGGCAAGGCAACCCAGCTCTGGTTACTTGTTATACCTCCAAGTGAAATAGAGAAATAAAGAAGCAGATTTAAGGCCAAGTGAGTTTACTTTGATAGAGATTACATGTGAAGGGTCTGAGACAGCTGGGTGATGGCACCTAGGAGGGCAAGAGAAGGAGATGACTAGAGCTATGCTGAGCTGAATGCTGAAAGACCATGGGTCCTGGATACTTCTGGGCACAGGGAAGGCACAAAGTCATAAGCTGTGGAACCACTAGCCCTACAGAAAGGTTGAGCATGGATATGCTCCAGGGGTGGTAATACGGGCTGGTGAGGGTGGTTCCTGCTGGATCAGCCAGGTCTACTCCACCAAAATGCAGCAAAGATCTTAAAGGGAAAGCCAAGATGAGATTGACATTTTATAAAGCAAGTCTGGCAGTGTGAGTACAGGGCTGTGGGTAGATTGGTTTGGGGGCTCAGAAGAAGCTGTGTCTCAAAGCATTGCCCTCACAGTTCATCTGCAACTCAGATATGAAATCAAAGCTCATTTTGTCATCCATAACCCTCCTGCTTCCAAGCATGCAACAGCAAAACAGAAACTAACAGCCACAGAAACCCTTTTAGCTGCCTGTTTTAAGGGACCCTAATCTCTTTGGGGACGTGGGTAATCCTTTCAGGACTTCAGTCTTCGCTGTTCTGGACTCTGCAGCCCATCTTTGCTCATCCTTCTCCCTGGGCTGATCCACATCTTCAGAGGCTCATTCATGCAGTATTCGGGTTGTGGAGGAGGCACAGCTGTTGGGTCTCCAGGACCTGTGCAGTGCTGGTGTCCTGTTTGGCCCACATGAAGATACTCTCATTCTAGTTGAACACTGTGAATCCGGTAAGGGAGCAGGCACAAGTATGGCTGCTTCTCTGTTGTTCAGTCCAGCATCATGCTTGTCCCAACCTTTCAAGTCTTTGGTCCCTACTGTAGCCTCCAGGATCAAGTGATCCATTTATGTCCCCCTCATTCTCATAGGAGACCTCCACTTACCTCATCAGGTTTTCCAGCACCTTCCTCTCCCACTGGGAACCCAGAAATTCTTGGCTGTGTTCTCTCTAGCATATGGGAATGAGTTCTTCATGCCTGTGGAAGATTTTTATGTATAGAAGGAAATTCCTGAATTCATTGGATTTTGATAGATAGTTGTTAATCCCAAAGCTTAAAAGTCAGTTACAGTACTTTTTTATGTATAATTGTTTACTTATTTAAGTAGTATAATTAACCCATAAATTTAACCAATCGAATGCTCTTTAAATGTTAATTCCACTTAAATGACCAAATTTACTTAGCTAGTTCAAATTATGATTATAAGGTTTCTCATTTCAGGATGCAATATGAAATATAATCCATATGTACTTCTTCATTTTTAAAAACTTATTTTTGCATAGTCTGCATCATCTTACTAGATCCCAAGAGAATACTACTTCATACTAGGCAAATTGTTGGTACTTGGTTACTTACTATTTGATTTTGGTTGGCACATGGGACCTGATTCCACTTTCTAAAAAGATTCAAACTTGAGCTCATGACTTAGGCATGAGCTCCCATCATATGGTCACCTCTTTGTAAGCCTGCCCAGTCTTAAGCATTTGTACAGATTTCAGTTTCCAGCAATTAGTGCCCAGAACAAGAGGGCTGTTCTCCTTTCCTTCTAGTCTTAAGTTGTTTCCCTTATATCATGCCTTTTGTCTTCTCTACCCTAGCCTCAAAACCTAATCTTAAGGGTATAACAGCTGTAATGGGAGGCTGGGAAGCCCATAGTTGCTGAGAAAGGAGAATACATCAGGGAGTATTTACAAATTAAAACAAAATTAGAAATTTATTTGAAAAGCAGCGAGACACAGAGACAAAGATAGACAGACAGAGATCTCCTGCCTGTCTCTTCAGGCCCCAGACACCTCTAGCAGCAAGGGCTGGGCCAGACTGAAGCTGAGAACCAGGAACTCAATTCAGGTCTCCCATGTGGGTGGCAGGGACCAGGCTACTTGAACTACTTCCCAGGGTCTGCATTAGCAGGAAGCTAGATTTGGAAGAGGAGCCAGGACTTGAACCCAGTCACTCTGATATGGAATGTGGTCACCCCCAGCAGCATCTTAGCTACTTTGCCAAATATCTGGCTCTAAATTTTTTAAAAAATTAGCTCTGTTATGTTAGAGATGGTGCTTTGGTAATCAATTGTATATGTGAAGTTATTGAGGCTTATGTGCAAATGAAGCCACATTGGAGAAAATGCCTGTGAGAAGGTGTTATTTAAGTGGAAGTAGAGTCCCTAAAAAAAGGCTGAGATAGAAGAATCAGAAAAATGGGGCAAGAAGTACCTAAGGGAGATTTGTAATAAGGCCTCATGGGATAACATTTCTCGGAAAGAATGTACATAATTTCTGATGCTATAATTATGACACTAAAAGACAAATATTGTGATTCCACTTGTATGAGGTCTCTAAAAGAATCAAATTCACAGTGACAGTAGAATGGTGGTTGCCAGAGGTTAGGGGTAAGGGTGGAGGGTGGGGAAAAATGGGAAATTAGTGTTTGATGAATTCAGAGTTTCAGTTTGAGAAATGAAAAAGTTGTGGACGTGGATGGTAGTGATGGCTGCACAATATGAATGTACTTAATGCTATTGAATTGTAGACTTCACAATGGTTAATATAAAGTTTTATATTATATATATGTATATATATATATTTTTTTACCAGGGTCAGAAAATGCTACAAGTAAGACAGTTAAGATAAAGACTGAAAAATACCCATAGGTTTTGATCGTCGGCATGCAGTTGGTAACATTTGCAAGAGCGGCTTCCACGTAGAGTCCATACATATTTTCATTGTTTGCTGCTGAATTACAGACCACCTCACTGTTTTGTTTGCTCATCACTCTGTGGCTTGGCAGAGCTCAGATGAGTAGCCCTTCCACTAGTGCCACTTGGGGTCTCTCTTAATTTCTGGCCAATGGTGGCTGGGGCCGGAATGTCCAGACTTCATCCTCATGCTGGGGACCCTTGTGGGATGGCTGTTAGGCTGGGGCGTCTCTTCCAACACACAGCTTCAACTTCTTTCACAGTGGCTGGATCTGGAGGCAGCATTCACAGAGGATTAGCCCCAGTGTGTAACACTCAAGTCTCCTTGCATCATCCTTGTTAATATCTCACTTGCCAGGCTCAGAATTTGGGGTGGCATGGTTTTTTGGGGGCCACCAAAGTCACGGTCTGCCTTAATCAGACAGAGACCAGGGGTGGGTAAGATGCTGATTGAGTAGAATAGGGAGTAAAACACATTTCTGTCAAGTTGGTAAGCATGGGGGAACATAAACAAACACATAGCAATAGGTGTGAGTGTGTGACAAGGAGGCTGGTGAGGACGCAGTGTGGTTGGTGGAGGGCTGAGTTGGATCTTCTGTGGAGAGAGTCAGAAAAGATTTTCAGTTCACTTTCAATTATTGAGATGCTGATGGTTTGGGCTCTTTGTATGTATGTCATGTTATTGTATGAGCAAGAAAGCAAAAAGAAGAAATGAGTGGAGATGAAAGTCAAATTAGTGGTGTTTATTGTTGATGTGAGAGGACTCGAGATGTCCTTAATTTCTGTGCTTCTAACCCACATCCAATCCAAATCTCCTGTTGGCCTTAATTCCATTCTGTAAGTCAACTCTGAACACATATAGCCAGTCCCTCAGATACACAAGTGGTGTAAGTCATTGCCACTTCTCACCTAGGCTATGCAGCCTGCTCCTGCTGGTCTTCCTGCCTCAAATCTTGCTCACACGGAGTCTGCTCTCCACACAGCAGCCACAGCGGCCTTTGTTACACATAAATCAGGGCATTTAAAATTTATTTACTTATTTATTTGAGAGGCAGAAACACACAGAAAGAGTGAGGAAGAGAATAAGAAAAATGGAGAGGGGGAGAGAGAGAGAGATCCCTTCCTCAAATGCTGGCAATGGTCAGGGCTAGACCAAGCCAAAGCCAGAAGCAATAAACTCTATCCGAGTCTTCCATGTGGGTGGCAGGAACTCAGTCACATGGACCATCACCTGCTGGCTCCCAGGGTGTGCATTAAAGGAAGCTAGAGAGTAGAGTATGTGGAGCTGGCCTATAACCCAGGCACTCTGGTACAGGATACTGCCATCTTCACTGCTAGGCCAAATGGTTTTGTCACTTTTCTTCTCAAAAGCAAAAGAAAAGCTAGCAAACAAAACTACCTCTAATAACATCCCATTCCTCCTAAAATAAAATCCCAGTCCTTTACGTGGTATTACAGTGCCCCACACGCTACACCTAACTACGGCCCTGTTCTTTTCTGCTTAGTCACTGTCATCTGCATTGCTTGCTTTCTTCTCTCTGACTTGGCAAACTTGTTCCCTTTAAACTTGCTGTTCCTTTGTATAGGTCATCCCACCCCCCTTCCACCCCGACTTTTGAAATATATCAGCTTGTCATCATTTAGATCTCAACCCAAATGAAAACTCTTCAAAGAGGCCTTTCTTGACTGACTAAAATAGCTCCCACTACTTCCTCCATGCCACTGTCCAAATTTTTTTTCTAATTATTTGTCAGTAACCAGTACATACACACATACACACACAGGAGCAGAAAAAATATGTATTTTTCTAATTTCATTTTAATCAAAATTGTATATATGTAAGTTAAAAGTCAAATAATCCTGTAGAATCGTCTTGGGGAGGGGAGGCTGCTGTCTCTCTTTCATCTTCCTTTCCCTTGCCTAGAGAAAACCTTTTTTAGTTTTTCAGTTCCTGGTGTTAATGCCTTGACTTGGCACTATGAAAGATGAAGGTGTGGCTGCCCTCATCTCCCCCCCACCTCAACTCAACATACACAAACATGGCCCTCCCTGCCTGCCTTCCCTTACAGATAACTTCTGGTTTTTGTTAGTTCAAGTTTTGACACTTGAATTACTCCATCTATATGTAAGCTCTTATTGCAGCATGCACTGTCCTGATTCTTAAAGATATACAATGTATTGGCTTGATATCTATCTATCTGTTCATCCATCCATCGGTCCATCCATCTGTCCACAATGAAATGATTACCATAGTGAAGCAAATTAACCTATCCATCACTCTTTTTTTTAATATTTACCCTTTTTTGTTTGTTTGTTTGTTTATTGTAAGAGCAACTAAAATCTACTCCACTTGCAGATTTTCAGTGTAAAGTGCAATTTTATTAACTGTAATCCTTATGCTAAACATTAGATTTCTAGACACGTTCATCCTCCATAATTGCAAGTCTGTACCCTTTGACCTACTTCTTTCTAATTCTTTCCTTTCTTCAACCCTGGTAACTACCCTTCAATGCTCTGTTTTCTATTTAGTCAACTCTTTTTTATTTTATACTTCATGTATCAGTAAGAATAGGCATTCTTTTTCCTGTGTTTATCTTATTTCACTTAGCCTAATTTTCTCTGGTTCATCCATGTCGTTGCAGAGGAAACATTTCTACACTATATGTAGATATGTCTATGAATTTCTATATACATTCATTGGTCAGTGGACACTTACATTGTTCACCTATCTTGGCTATGTGAATAATACTGTATGAACATTGGCATGCAGACATCTCAATATACCTAGTAGAAAAATTGCTGGGTCAAGTGGTAGCTTTATTTTTTTTAAGAACTTCCTTACTGGGGCTGGCACTGTGGCATAACGGGTAAAGCTGCCTCCTGCAATGGTGATTCAAGTCCTGGCTGCTCCACTTCCGATCTAGCTCTCTGCTTATGGCCTGGGAAAGCAGTGGAAGATAGCCTAAGTGTTTGGGCCACTGAACCCGCATGAGAGACCCTGAAGGAGCTCCCAGCTCCTAGCTCCCAGCTTCAGATCAGCCCAGCTCCAGCTGTTGCAGCCATTTGGGGAGTGAACCAGCAGATGGAATCTCGCTCACTCTCTCTCTCTCTCTCTCTCTCTCTCTCTCTGCCTCTGCCTCTCTGTAACTCTGCCTTTCAAATAATAAATCAATCAATCTTTAAAAAAAAAAAAAGAACTTCCATACTATTTTTCATAATAACTGTTCCAACTTAACATTCTCACCAACAGTACACAAGGAAGAATTCCTTTTTTTCTCCTTTCACTCACCAACACATGTTATCTTTTGGCTTTTTAATAATATCTGCACCGAAGGGCATGAGGTGATATCTCATTGTGGCTTTGAAATCTGATGATTGGTAATGCTGAGCACCTCTTAATATACATGTTGCCCATTTTTATGTTTTATCCTTTGCCCATTTTAAAAATTGCATTATTTTATATTTTGCTATTGAGTAGTGAGTTCCTTATAAATTTTGAGTGTTAACCTTTTGTCATCTATATGATATGTGAACATTTTCCCCTAATCCATAGTCTGTCTTTTCACTTTGCTGATTGCTTCCTTTGCTATTCAGTGGTTTTTACTTTAATAGTCACACTTCATTTTTGCTTTTGTTGTCTATGCGCTTAGTATCCTATCCAAAAATTCATTGCTACGACCAATGTCAAGAGCTGTCTCCTATTTTTTTTTTGCTTGCAGTTTTTTGGTGTGAGGTTTTAGAATAAGGTCTTTAATCCATTTTCAGGTGATTTTTGTGTACGTTGTAAGATAAGGGTTCAGCTTCATTCTTTTGTATGTGGATATCAAGTTTTCTAAAGAGCATTTATTGAAGAAACCATCCTTTCTCCAGTATAGCTTCTAGGTGGCCTTGTTGAGAATTAGCTAACCATATATGCTTGGATTTATGTCAGGACTCTCTATTCTAGTCCATTGGTCTGTGTGTCTACTTTAATGCTAGGCCATGCTGTTTCAACTATTTTTGCTTGTAATACAATTTGAAATCAGAAAGTATGATTTTTGTAATATAATTTGAAATCAGGAAGTGTGATTATTTTGTAATATAATTTGAAATCAGGAAGTCTGATTATTTTTCTTTCTTCCAATCATTTGGGCCATTCAGGTTCTTTTGTGGTTCCATAAAAATTTTACAATTCATTTTTTCCTTTTTTTTAACTTTTATTTAGTAAATATAAATTTCCAAAGTACAGTTTATGGATTACAACGGCTCCCCCCCCCATAACTTCCCTCCCACTTGTACACCTCCCATCTCCCACTCCCTCTCCCATTCCATTCACATCAAGATTCATTTTCAATTCTCTTTATATATAGAAGATCGATTTAGTATATATTAAATAAAGATTTCAACAGTTTGCACCCACACAGAAACACAAAGTGTAAAATACTGTTTCAGTACTAGTTATAGCATTACTTCACATTGGACAGCACATTAAGGACAGAGATCCTACATGAGGAGTAAGTACACAGTGACTCCTGTTGTTGACTTAACAAGTTGACACTCTTATTTATGGCGTCAGTAATCTCCCTAGGCTCTAGTCATGAGTTGCCAAGGCTATGGAAGCCTTTTGAGTTCACCGACTTTGATCTTATTCAGACAGGGTCATAGCCAAAGTGGAAGTTCTCTCCTCCCTTCAGAGAAAGGTACCTCCTTCTTTGATGGCCCTGTTCTTTCCACTGGGATCTCACTCGCAGAGATCTTTCATTTAAGTCTTCTCTTTTTTTTTCCCCACAGTGTCTTGGCTTTCCATGCCTAAAATACTCTCATGGGCTCTTCAGCCAGATCCAAATGCCTTAAGGGCTGATTCTGAGGCCAGAGTGCTATTTAGGACATCTGCCATTCTATGAGTCTGCTGTGTATCCTGCTTCCCATGTTGGATCATTCTCTTCCTTTTTTATTCTATCAGTTAGTATTAGCAGACACTAGTCTTGTTTATGTGATCCCTTTGACTCTTAGACCAATCAGTATGATCAATTGTGAACTGAAATTGATCACTTGGACTAATGAGATGGCATTGGTACATGCCACCTTAATGGGATTGTATCGGAATCCCCTGGCACATTTCTAGCTCCACCATTTGGGGCAAGTCTGATTGAGCATGTCCCAAATTGTACATCTCCTCCCTCTCTTATTCCCACTCTTATATTTAACAGGGATCACTTGATCAACCCTTGTTCTGACTGTTGATGTACAATTTAATACTTTATCACTTTTAGTATTTTTTTTTGTTCTAGTACTATTGGTGGAACTCTGTAATTAACACACAATTATTCTTAGGTGTTTAAATTTAACTGAAAAGAATGCACTTTTTCTGTGAAAAATGCCACTGAAATTTTGATAGGGGTCATATTGATTCTATAGATCATTTTGGGTAACAAGGACATTTTAATAATGCTGATTCTCCCAATCCATGAACATAGAATATCTTTCCATTTATTTGTGTCATTTTAAATTCCTTTCATCAGTGTTTTATAGTTTTCAGTGTACTGTTTTTTTCTTCCTTAGTTAATTTTTTTTCTAAGTGATTCATTCTTTTTGATATTATAAATGGGATTGTTTTCTGGATTTCTTTTTCAGGTAGATTATTGTAGATCTAAAGAAATCCAGCTAGGCCAGCACCGCGGCTCACTAGGCTAATCCTCTGCCTTGCGGCACCAGCACACCGGGTTCTAGTCCCGGTCGGGGCGCCGGATTCTGTCCCGGTTGCCCCTCTTCCAGGCCAGCTCTCTGCTGTGGCCAGGGAGTGCAGTGGAGGATGGCCCAAGTGCTTGGGCCCTGCACCCCATGGGAGACCAGGAGAAGCACCTGGCTCCTGCCATCGGATCAGTGTGGTGCGTTGGCGCCGTGGCGGCCATTGGAGGGTGAACCAATGGCAAAGGAAGACCTTTCTCTCTGTCTCTCTCTCACTGTCCACTCTGCCTGTCAAAAAATAAAAAAATAAAAAAATAAAAAAAAAGAAATCCAGCTAATTTTTGTATGTTGCTTTTTATATCTTGCTACTTTGTTGGATTTATTAATTCTAAAAGTTTTTGTGTGTGTGAGTCTTTAGGATTTCCTATAGGTAGGATCATTTCATTTGCTAGTAGGCATCCTTTTACCTCTTTCTTTCCAATTTAGATGCCTTTCATTTCTTTTTCTTGCCTGATTGCTCCTGCTAGTGCTAGGACCATGTTGAATAGAAGAGACAACCGTGGGCATCTGACAGTCTGCTAGCTCTTGGAGGAAAAGCTTTCAGTTTCTCCCCGCTGAATCTGTTGTTAGCTGTGGTCTCCCATAAACGGACTTTTTGTTGAGAAAATATTCTTCTACACCTATTTTATTAAGAGTTCCCATCTTGAAAGAATGTTGAACTTTGTCAAATGCTCTTCCTGAATCTATTGAAATGATCATGTGGTTTTTATCTTTCATGCAGTAAATATGGCGAATCACATTGATTGACTTGGAATGTTAAACCAACCTTATATCCTAGCAATAAATTCCACTTGGTCATGGTATATAATATTTTTGGTGTGTTGTTGACTTTGGTTCCTGATTCCTTTTAATAATTCAATTTCATGCTCTCCCATATTTAGTGCTACTTTCCATATGTTAGATATATCAGTTATTCTGTTAATTCCTTCATCTTTGTGAAAATTTTCTAGGGTCTTTCTGACCTTTTCCAGTCTGAACTGTTATGCCTGGTGCTTAGCTGTCATCCTAGGATGCATTTCCCCTTGCCAGGGATTATAGTTATCTCTCTGCTATTTGAATTTTTTATTTCATAAAAGTTTTCACATGTTTTCCATTCACTTCCTGGAGAAGAATACTTAGGATATGAATTTTTTGATTGGAAAATGTCCTTAATTTAATTAGAATGTTTGATTTTTCCTGTGTATTATGAAGTTTGGTAAATGATAAAATTCTGGAATTATTTGTCCTTCGGAAGTTTGAGGCCATTGCTGTCTTACCTTCTAGACAAACGTGTTCCGGTTAAGAAGTCGGTCATGGCCGGCACCGTGGCTCACTAGGCTAATCCTCCACCTAGCGGCACCAGCACACCAGGTTCTAGTCCCGGTCGGGGCGCCGGATTCTGTCCCGGTTGCCCCTCTTCCAGGCCAGCTCTCTGCTGTGGCCAGGGAGTGCAGTGGAGAATGGCCCAAGTGCTTGGGCCCTGCACCCCATGGGAGACCAGGAGAAGCACCTGGCTCCTGCCATCGGATCAGCGCAACGCACCGGCTGCAGCGCGCCAGCCGCGGCAGCCATTGGAGGGTGAACCAATGGCAAAAGGAAGACCTTTCTCTTTGTCTCTCTCACTGTCCACTCTGCCTGTCCAAAAAAAAAAAAAAGCCGGTCACAAGCATGCTTTGTGAGTCATCTACTTTCTCTTGTTAAATACTTGCAGAAGCCACCCTTTTCCCCAGTGTTGTGAAATTTCTCAGCAATATTCATTAGTGTGGATCTGTTTTAGCTGTTTCGTTGTGCACTCACTGAGTTTTTTCCATCTGAAAACTCATGTCCTAGGAAATATTTTTAGTTTTTTTGTATTGTCCTTCTCTTTCTGAAGCTCCAGTTATTTGGATGTTGGGCCACCAGGACTATGGCTTCTCATTTTCTTACTTTTTCTGTATTTCCCTCCTAAATTCCATCTCTTCTTCCTCTCTTCTCAGGAAGACTTCCTCCACTTTATTTCCAAGTATTATTTAATTTCACAATTCTGTTATCTCATTTTTTATTCCAAGGGCTCTTTTTGGTTATTGGCTTTTTAAGCATCATAACTCTTATTTCCCCACTTTGCTTTGTGGCTGTAGTATCTTCTCTTATTTCTTTAGGAATATTTCGGGAGTTTAGTTTTCTTGACATTTTCTTTTGCCTGAGCTCTGTTTCCTGACACTTTTTTTAAAAAAGATTTATTTATTTATTTCAAAGAGTTACACAGAGAGAGAAGGAGAGATGGAGAGAGAGAGAGAGGTCTTCCATCTACTGGTTCACTCCCCAACTGGCCGCAATGGCTGGAGCTGTGCAGATCCAAAGCCAGGAGCCAGGAGCTTCTTCCAGGTCTCCCACGTGGGTGCAGGGGCCCAAGGACTTGGGCTATCTTCCATTGCTTTCCCAGGCCATAGCAGAGAGCTGGATCAGAAGAGGAGCAGCTGGGACTCGAACCAGTGCCATATGGGATGCCCATGCCAAAGGTAGAGGACTAACCCACTTTGCCATAGCTGACACTTGTTTTTTTTTTATTTTCATTTGATTGCTATATTTCTTGGAACAGAGTCCCTTCAGACTCATAATAATCCTTACTTAAGAGTGAGATACTTTTTAATTGATTGATGTATAAGGACCTGTAGACCAAAAATTTTACTTTGGGTTGATTAGGTTGAGTCCTTTTCTTGGGAGACTCTTAGGCATAAATATATTAGTTTTTTGTTTTTTGTTTTTTTGTTTTTTTCTTGTAGACAGGTTGGAATTCTTAGTGAAGCAATTTTAGGTTCCTGCCTGGAAGATCCAGATCTTCTAGAAACATTGATGGGAGAAAGGTTATGGTGGAAGGGAGTAGGGTGGCTATCCTAGCATCGAGTGTGTGAATGTTTTTTTAATCTTCCTCTTTTCAGTATGGTGCCCCCTTCCTCAGGGCCTTCCAGAATTTCTCCTTCAGTTCCTGGTCAACTTGTTCTGTTGGCTATGTGGAGTGGGAAATGGTTCTAAAACTTCTCACACTGATGTACCCAGTCTTCCTTTCTTGAGACTTTCCTTTACTTCCACTTCCAGAGTCGAATTGCTTTTGAGCTTTCCTTAAACTGCGAACTTGAGACTCCACTTTCTTAGATCTGCTCTGTCAGTTACTAATGGTCTACCTAGTTTTTCTGTTTTCACTCTTAAAATTTCTTAGAGTTCTCGTTGTTCTTGGAAATGTATGCTTAAAAACAATCCCTTTACCAGTGCTCTGGTGGGTTTTCTAGAGGAAGCAAAAAATAAATATACAAGTTCAAATGGCCATATTGTAATTTATTTACACTCTTCTATGCACATATGATAATATAACTTCCTTAATTGCAGAAATTCTGCCTGCCTTGTTTACTGCTTCATCCAGTGTCCACAGTACCTGGCACATACTAGATACATGGCAAATATTTACTGAGTGGCTGATTACTGACTGACAGACCAACTTGGTCAGATTTCTGCAAACTTTCAAAATGACAATATTGTGGACACATCTACAATGAAGTATTTTTGAAGGGAAGACGTTAGATTTCCTTAATGAAAATTTTATTCTATTGTGTATCTTTTTCAAATTTTAAATTATTCTTTCTGGATTTTTTGATTAGGAATCAAAAAGGGAAATATGAGATGGTGCTGAGATAACAATACTTAGGTAAGAATACCATGAATCTAGCTAAAATACAGTGTACAATGACTTTTTCTAATTGAACCTTAACTTTTTTTTCTGGTTTCCTATAACATTCAAATACATATATAATATGAATACAATGATTTCATGTCTGGTCTAGTTTTTAAAATTTTCTTGGAGCTTGGTTATTCCATTTTGGGGATGACAAATTCCTAGCAGCATTTCAGTGATTTGGTTTTGTTCCACAAATTATTTGAAGTGTGTTTTTGATGAGAATGAAATAAACTCCTCTATGGTGATAATGCCACTGCCAGTCCACATCTAGCATTGCCAGTGAGTGAAAATAGAACCATGTATAAGAAAAATCAAGGTCTCTCTGTCTCTCTGTCTCTCTGTCTCTCTCTCTCACTGTCCACTCTGCCTGTCAAAAATAAATAAAAAAATACGTAAAAAAAAAAAAAAAGAAAAATCAAGGAGGAAATAGAAGCAAAGGAAATTAAACTAAATCATTTTTCTGTCACAAACCAGGGCCTATCCCATCAATTAGCCCAGTGTACATATATTAATTAATTTAAATAACATTTATTAAGCACCTCCTATGTGTATCAAGATGTGCTAAACCCTGAGAACTCACCATGCCCACTCTGGGCACTCATTCTATTTATACTCATGCGATTAATTTGACTGGAAATTCCTTTTTCTGTTGTTATATTACTGTCCACCTGAACTTCCCCAGAGCAATGAACATCTTCATTCCCGTGCCATTTTGGTATGTATAACCTTGCATTCATTTTGTAATTAGCCAGTTTAAAGATCCTAAATTAGGAGAATTTCATGAGATAGCAAAGAACACAAAGAAAGCCCTTGCTAAAGTCAGAATACAACTCACCTGAATCTCTGATCTGTTTGTATTTGTCTCGTAAGTAGTACCCTTGGCTGTGGAAGCATCAAGAATGTTAAGAATTCTCCATTTAAGAAAAATAATAATATTTGAACCTAGAACAATGCTAGGCTTCAGTTCCAAGAATATAGAAATGTGAGGTAGAGATCAGAATTGTCATGTTATCCCAGAGAGATAGCAATGTGAAATATGCCATTTTGTCTTCCATTTTCAAGCAGAAGTCGTTCAAAGGTTGGTAATAGGCATGATTTTGGGAAATTCTAATTAGAGAGCTTATAGATATGGTTCCTCCTCTTTAATGAATCATGTATGAATTTATTTGTGATGAGTTACCTCATCCATTTTGTTTTCACTTTTGCACACTAGAAACAGTATTGTAAATTTGAAATGTATAAAATATACATATCTAAAAACATTTTCCTTTTAGATTTCTAAATCAGAGGTACTCATTATTTTGGGGAAAAAAATTTAAAAGGTTCAGGGTCACTGAGGGGCTTCCTGATTCGTGTCTTCACCAGTTTCTTTCTTTTGCTACTTACTCTGTGTCCTGTGCCTCATGCTTCTCCTCCTCAGCCCTCTCTGGCTGGTGGAGAGGAAGAAATGTCCTCCCAGGCCAAGACAGGAAGGAAAGTGAACGGTGGTCCCAGGGGGCCAAAGCTAATGGGGGCGTGCGGGTCTTTCAGCAGGGGCTGTCAATGAGAATGGTGCAGTGGAGGGCTCCTCTCCTGGCACTCTGACCTCTCGGTAAACTATTTGTTTTTCCTTGTATTGATTCAGAAAAGAAGCCAACCTGTCAACCAGGGTATGTGTTTAAGAATCTTGCACATTTAAAGTATACTCAGTCAGAAAACTCCAGATCCTTAATTTCATTTTACTCTGCAATTCAGGTAAATCAGATCATTGATGAGGGTAAAAGCAGAATACCTGAAAGAAGCAGAAATTTTCTTCCAGACTTAGAGTTTTTGAAACATCATGAACCACCAGTTTAAAAAATTGGTATAACATCTCAAATATGAAACCATCCAAAACACACATTCTTCTTGATTTTGAATATCTAAAGATTAAAAAATGGCTTGATTTTATTTGCATGCTGGCCACGGAAAAGGCTCTCACTTTAAGTATTTGAACAAAGTGAAAATGTAGAGTCCATTTTTTTCCTCTTATGCCCCAGCATTCCAAGGTAAAACTCAAGGACCCCAGGCAACTTGATCGCCTCAAGTATGAATCTAGATAAACAGTAGACAGCAGAGAGAAACCTCCAGGTTGTATACCTATTGACATTGCTTAATAAAAACATCTAGAATAATGGAGCTTCTGGTTGTGTTTCCAATAGCAATGTGATTGCAGTGCACTGTGGATTAAGTTACGGAGCCTTTGAATTCTGACCTTCTGTCTAAAACAGCTTTAGAGGTTACTCTTTTTTTTTTTTCTTTCTTTTCTTTTTTTTTTTTTTCTGATTTGGGCGACTGGAGAGGGAAAATGTTAATGCTGCTTGAAGGAAGAAAAAATTCTATAGGTTATTGGGTTTGGATTTTCTCCCATTCCTGGCAATTCCTTTGTAACAATAATAAAGTTTTTTGATTCTGAATAGTTAAACAATCCTTCCAGATGCATCAGGAAACCTGGAGTGCATTTGGAATATAATTATTTCCTCAGTGAACAAATCAAGTATTTATGCTGTAATAGCAATTAAGATCAAAGTGTATCACACTGGATAACTGAAATTAAGAAAGGCAAAAATGGAAGAAACTGATATAACTGCAAGTCAAGTTGTCCTTATAATTGCTTGCCATCAACTTAGACCTTACTTCTCTTCTTTAAGATGGAAGAAGGTGGTGAATTTTTATAACCTCTATTTTAGGATGATAATTCATTTTTTCTGATTAACAATTTAAAAATTTCTTATCTTCTGATTTGATGCTTTCTAGTTTAAGGATTCTTCCACATTTCCCCCCCTATTTACCACTTACGGTACTTCTATTTGAACTTGCAAAGTAACTTGTAACGTAGATAATTCTAGTATGAATAATCAGATATTCTATAGTTATTATGTCTATTCCCTATTCAATATGTAATCTCAATACATATCACACAGTTTTCTAAATGTATTAATTTATTGGACATCATCTTGCTCCAAAATGATGATACAAGTAGGGACCGTTAATGTCCCAGTGCTCCATCTACCGTTTAAAGGTGAAGTTGGTGGTGCAAGAAAAATGAGGTGGATTCTGGAACAAATAGTGGGGGAGGGGGGAGCCAGGATTTATACAAAACTACAGTGCCTAGCCCAGTGCCTGGTGCGCAGTGAGCACTTCCTAAGCGCCAGTTCTCTTCCTTTCTCCCAGAGCTATTCATTGTTTCTGAAGAATTTCAAAACTGTGAGCTCAGCTGTCATGAAACCTGGAAAACACAAAGCAAATTTCCAGATCCTCTTACATGTTATGGGAGGTGCTGACAAGGTTGGTTTTACCCATGACTTAAAGGAAAAAAAAAAAAAAAAAAAAGAAAGAAAGAAAAGAAAAAGGTTCAAGAAGAACAACCTGGGTTTTCTAGGTTGCTTCATGTCAACAGAAATCCATTTTATATGTGAGAGGGCAAAATAGCTCAGTGCTGAGATTAAACATATGCTTCCAAGACCAATTATTTACACAATTTTAACAGAAGAAAGAAAAACTCACTCTGTTTGCCATTTTGGAAAACCAGTTGATTTTAATATAAAAAGCCTGTTGTGTCACATTTCTCTAAGGTATAATACCTGTGTCATCTCATTCCCTCTTCTTAAAAATCCACCTCTGACCTTGCTACATCATGAGTTTCTGTAGGTGTGCTCCAAGTTTCCATTAATAATAATAATTTTTTTTAAAAATTTCCTAAAGGCAGTCATTACTGCATAGGATAACAAGTATTCACTCTACATAAATAAATGATTATGAATCATATGTAATAACCAATGTGCTTATTAGGAGGTCAGGAAATAGGTCATATTTTCATATTGTGTTGGTATAAAGACTGAAATATTTATTAAAATAATTTTCCATGGTGCAGTTAGTAGTAATTGCCTCCTTAAATGTACGGTTAAAAGCTATTCATGTTGGAGTTTGAATGGAAAACATTTAGCAGAATTCTGGTAGACATTCAATTTGCAAATTGAATATCATTCTTAAAATAAATAGAGGATGTTTTACTTGGTCGAGCTGCAGCAGGGGGCTCCTGGGAGCAGGACCCTCATGCAGTGCTTGTGCCAATGGGGACTAGCAGCTCAAGGGAGTGGCCACTCCCAGTGTCAGCCAGGATCTTACTGTCACTCATCCAGAGACACCATTCCCAAACATTCCATAAAGAAACCAGAACAGTAGTGCCATGGCATGGACCACAAGGGAAAGAAACGGGTCTGGGAGCAGGACTGAAAGTACAGTACTCTGGAATACTCTGCCTTTCTACTTCGAACAGTTTGGCGAAGTATCGGATATTTCCAGATATTATTGATTTTAATAATGTAGAAAAAATGATGACTAGGATTTTGCTTTTGAAGAAAAAGCATTAGCGTTTACACGCTAAATGTGTTTTGCAACCTGCTATAACTTCATCCTTGAGAAACAATCATCTCCTAAGAATTGTAGACCCAGAGAGATGAGGAAAGCTCTGGACCAGGTACTGGCTAATGCATCCTTAATTCTAAAATGGTTCCAAGGTTCAACACAAATAGAAGACAGATACGTCTTTTACTGATACTTTCACAACTATGTCAAAAGTTTAATGTTTTTATTAGAACGCTAAGGGAAAGGACACTTAGTGTGTTTTACCCTTTGTTTTCTCAATATTTGCTAGGTTTAATTTGACGAGTCCACTGTTCATTCTCACAGTTTTAGAAAACTGTTAAGTTACCTTTCACCTTATTCTTCTGCGTTCCCATACCTGCCCTTGTCTTTTTTAAAAAGTAAGGACACTTGTTTATGTTAGCAATCATGCTCTTATTTAAACATTGAATTGAAAAGCCCTGAGCATTTCCATCAGCTCGCAGACTTCTGTATGATCAGGCCTATCTCCAAGCAGCAGTGGCTGTGGCAGATGAAACCTGCTTGGAAATACATGGAAGACACTGTCTCTTTGTGGGTACTCAGACAGTTCATTACAGTGGAACATTTCAAGTGTCTTTCTTTTCCAAATAAAAGTAGATGTATATTTTTGTTTTATCCGGGAAAACATATGTGGCAAAATTTTAAATTTTAATGTGTTGAGATTTCTGCTGCAGATATCAAGCAGGAATGCTGTCTACTTTTACCCGTCTCTGCTGTTAACAATTTTTCCTAAATCCTGCTGTAATGGACGCGACTGTGTTTAGGGAGCGCTTGGGTCCTTAGGAGTTTATGGTTAAATTATGTAATTACAGTTGGTGAAAATGTAAAACGGGAAGTCAATAGTACACTTGCTACAAACTGTATCTTGTAAGTCATATCTTTACATCTTAGTATTTATAATAGGAAAACTTATTTTGGTTTAGGTTTTATGTGAGAGTAATTATTGCATATTTGATTTTCACAAGTAGTAACCAGACAACATTTTTGGGTAAACATATGATTTAAAAACAATCTGTCTTATTTCATTTTAAGAAAATGAAACTTATCTAAGGGTGGTACAAATGCCCACAGGTTTTACTCTGAGCAAGTGACTAAACTTTTCCTTGCATAAATATGAAGCATGAGCTATATCATATCAGTTAGTGGCCACACTACCTTCATCATGCTTTTCACAGTTTTCACCATGCATCATTTATTTAATGATTTTTTGATTATATAAATAAAAATAATTGACTCAGTATAAAAACATATACTGTGATAAACCTGACGATAAGGTAGGCAGGTAATTTGTATAGAAAAGTGCCACACCGGGCTGGCGCCGCGGCTCACTAGGCTAATCCTCCGCCTTGCGGCGCCGGCACACCGGGTTCTAGTCCCGGTCAGGGCACCAGATTCTGTCCCGGTTGCCCCTCTTCCAGGCCAGCTCTCTGCTGTGGCCTGGGAGTGCAGTGGAGGATGGCCCAAGTGCTTGGGCCCTGCACCCCATGGGAGACCAGGAGAAGCACCTGGCTCCTGCCTTCAGATCAGCGCAGTGCACTGGCAGCGGCGGCCATTGGAGGGTGAACCAATGGCAAAAGGAAGACCTTTCTCTCTCTCTCTCTCTCTCACTGTCCACTCTGCCTGTCAAATAATAATAGTAATAAAAAAAGTGCCATACCTTACGCGATATTCCTGCCATTTTGGCTTGGCTTTCATGTGGTTTGTGGTATTCAGGATTTGCCAAAATAATCTTTTACGAAACAGAAAAAATGTATTTTGCCCTTTTGCATATAAAATAATTTTTAAGCTGCAGGGAGCATGGGTACAATGTGAATTTCAAGCAGGTTTTAATTCTGCAACCAACACCTCAGATTTTCTGTTTCATGGAACTTCAGAATAAATAGCACTGCAAAAGCAGTAACTGTCAGTGTTTGATAACAGAGTTTGAATAGATGTAACCTTACAGTTTACCTGACAACACGAACAGCTTCCATTAGAGATTTATTTTATTTTCTGCATTTATACTTTAGTATATTGCATAACTGATACTTCTGGTCTGAGAAAGTGCTGTAGATGGTACTGTAATTCTATTTCTGCTGCATATATGAGCCGATCCAATAGCAATCAACTGTTTTTTGACCTGGCTTCCCAAATATGGTAGATGATAGCCCATAATTCCTTGCCTGTGCTATACAGGATGAAATCCTAGGTGAGTTTGCAGTTTGAGCTGTCTCTTAGGTCTATTCATTTCTGAGGAATTTAGATTGGCATCCTTGGGGGGAGGGTCTGTGTTGCACTTTGTTAAGAAGCATTTTGTCGTGTTTGCATCGGAAGGGTGCTGTCATTTATCAATTAGCAAAGTAAAGGTAAGACTGTGTGTATCTGTTTCATTAGTTGATGATCTAGAAATGTATTATAAAATCATTGAAGAACTTACCAAGGCAAGAGCCTCTAAGGGGGGGGGGGGCACTTTGATTTTTAATAAAAAGACCAAATGGGTAGAATAGTATTATCCATAATGACCTGTTTTCAGGAAAATCCATAAAGATCTTATTTTAGAGTACAAGATTGGTGTGATGAGTGACTAGTATCAAAATAAACAATCGTATTTGAGCTATATTGTAGGGCTGGTAAATTAAATTATTAGTCACATAAACGATGCTTTCTTTAAAAATTTGAAATAAACATAATGGGGAGGTCATTGATCTTTGAAGTCACTGATCTGCATCCAGCATGACAACTGAAGCTTCGCTCTCCAGGGCAGTGTTACTGAATGATCATGGGTAGCTTCTGAGCTTAGAATCTTCTTAAAGAATAGGCTGTAGTGATCTAGATAAAATCAATCTTTTCTGGAAAAAAATCAATTTAAAATTCTTAACAATGAAATATTATCTGGATCACATCCAGAGAATGGTTCATTGAAGACTAAAAATCATTGCAGTCACCATTCAAGCGTCCATTGTTAAACTGCTAATAGCCTACACGTTTGCTTGCTGTCTCTCTACTTCATGGGAATGGCTATTTCTGTTTCATTTTTTCCCCTAGACCTGTTAGTAGGTAGGTCCAGTAGAAAAAGAATGCTGAAAAGTATCGATTCCCTAAGTTTCAGCGCCTGAAAAAAGTTTCTGGAAAAGTGTAAAAGATAACGTGTAGCTAACTCCCCGAAGATCTTAATTGGTAGCTAGGGTAGAGAGAGGATGTGTGTGTCTGACAGTGTCTCAGAGAAGTTATTCGCACACAGCTGTTTATTCAGATAGCATGGGGCGTGTTCATTTACATAATAAATTTTTTTTTCAAAGCAGCTAGGTTGAGTCAGACCGAGCAGTGCTCCTTTCAATTGTTGCATTTAAACCAATAAGGTTAGGACAAGAGAATAGCTGTGGTTTGCGTTGCAAAAACAACCAAAAAAAAAAAAAAAAAAAGCCCCGAGGCTCCATGGGCAGACCTACAAGGCTGCGCAAACAAACCGAGGGATGAGACTCTGCTGTTTCTTTGTCTAGGGCTCTCAGATGCTATCTGCGGCTGCCGTTCGGTGGGGAGAGAGCGCAGGGCGCAAAGCGGTTACAGCGCGGAGCGGTGGGAGCTGATGGCTCCGAGTTTGGGGCGAGGTAGAAACTCTCCAGTGCCACTTCCGACTCGCAGCCTTCCTGCGGCCGTCCGCCGTGGCGGTTTGCTTCCCGGGGAAAGCGTTCGCGCTCAGTCGCTGCGCAGCCCGCGCCGGCAGCAGCGCCCAGGCGCCTTCCCCGCGAGCCGGGCTCGCCCTGCACGCCCCGCACCGGCGCTCCGCTCCCCGCGGCGCAGCGGCTCCGCAGAGAGTGCCTAAGAGCCCGCCCGCGCGCGTCCCTGTCCAGGAGCAGACTATGTCAGGAATGGAGGTTTGCTAAACCAGAACATTCGAAGGAGCACATTAAACTGGTGGATGCAGCAGATGTAAGCCCTGTAAGTACAAGCTGACTGTTTGAAAAATTGTAGGGACTGACAACAGCTGTCGTGTGGCCAAAGCCCGAGATAACAGGGGCGCTTTTAGGATTGTTTGGATTTGTTTGCAAAGAAAAACAGGATGGCATGGGGGAAATTATGACACTTTGCACCGAGGACTTTATTAGCCACAGGACTGCATCATTAAAGTATGATTCTTAACCCCCAAATTATCCGAGTGATTAGCATCGTCAGGAGATAATTACAAATTAATTGTTAACAAGTACTTTTGTTAGGATCTGTATAAATAACTAATGCAGGGTCATATTCTTCTAGGGAGATTACTTCATGTCTCTTTTTTGGAATTGCAGAAATTCAAATATTTTATGATAGTGAATAAAGCAGTACGTTTATCTGCATCGATAACTTTTCCTGCACACTTTAGGTTGATATGAAAAAATGAGGAGGGGCTTAGTGTTTGAAAGGACGACAGATAGCAACAAGAAATTGATACTACTTTTTAAGGAAGGAAATCCTTTCACTTTAATAAACAAATCCCCCTCCCCAACGTTGTATTAAACAGGCTTATCTTTAAAGGGTGATATAATAAACATTTGCCCAATTAATACATTTTTTTTCACTTATTGGCACTTCCAATGGCTTGAATGGACCTAGAAAGTAAAAGCAAAATTCTTAAACCTTACAATTATTCTTTAAAATACCTGCCATTCAAAAGCAGTATATGAATGGCTAATAATAATTCCTGGGCTTGTATTTCTTGCCAGGAGTTTTTGAACACATTGAAGCCTAGCATTTGCAAGATTTCAATAAATTTAGAGCTGTCATTGAATTTAGGCAAGTGTTTTTTTATGTTTCACTTCTTGAAATGGCCAGGGGTACAAAGAGGCAGTAGTTAAGCCCGGAGCACAGTTTTATAGGATTGGAATTGTTTTTGTAATGTGTCTTTAAGAGTAGGTTTTTATTTTATACTTGCGGGAGTCCTGCACTGTTTGGGGTTTGTGGATACGCACCCATGAGCAGTTATGCTTTTACTTGATCAAATATTTGATATTTGACTTTCCTGATGCTTGAATTCTCCCAAGGCCCAGGGTGTTTGGTAAGAGAGCTATGGATTTGCAGTCTTTGAGAATTCTCTCCTCATTGAGCCACTGTCCAGTGCTAGAGAGCCACATGAAAGTCAACTGCTGCTGTGTGTACTTCACAGATGTGAGAAATGGTTTTCTGCACAGCAGATTTCCAGCTGATTACAAACATTTATTTTATAAGAATTTATTGGAAAGAAGAAGAACATCCGTAGTGAGAATAAAGTCAGACATTCTTTGGTATCATCAGATTAAAGAAGTATTTTATACAATATTTTAAATAGATGCTAATTTTGAAAACAATCCTTTGAAACTATAGGTAGAAGCAATGAGATTTAAATATTTGTTTTTATTTTGCTGAGGACTCCATTTTTGTCATTTTCCTTAAACAAGAGGCACACAAGGTGGTGCATTGCATTAGAATAATCAGCAGTAGTATTTAAGCTTTCATTTTATGGCATCTTTGCTAAAGAAGGAAATAGACAGTTACCATTTCTAACAGCATCTGCCACTCCCTAGAAATTCATTTCAACTTTAGGTTCAGGTTTTTATCTTAGACGTGTAAGCTATTTTTTGTTTTTGTTTCGTTTGTTTTTTACAACACTGACACCATGGTTGAAAATATTGATTGAGGAGAAATTTTAGCAAGAATGTATTCTGCTTAAAAAGCAGATTTATGGCCAAGGCACCTTGTTTTCTACAAAATGCATTCTGATTAGAAAATTGCCGTTGTCTTTGGAATTGGGGAGTGCTCAGGTTGATCTGTGGTTGGACAAAACCAGCTTGCCTGCCAGCTCTATTTATTTAGATAAGTTCAGTACTTTCACTTTGAAATTTCTTTTCAGTTTGAAAAGAAAAAAAAAGTTTTAAATTATAGTCATTTTATAAAAATTGCTTCTAGCAAGCAAAAAAAAGCCTATGGAAAACCCATAATTTAGACAAGTGCCTACATTTTATTTGCTCTGTGCTGCTGGGGCTTAGAATCCCTTTCCATTTACAGTTTACTTTTCACAGAACATTATTAACTTTTTGGCTTCATACATGATCTTCTGTCAGATGCTTTTGATTTGTAATTTAGCAAAGTATAATAAACAGTGCAAAAGTCATGAATTTTGCTCTGCATCCTGAGCTCTGTGGTAGGGAAAATGTGATAAAATGTGTACCTTAAGTCTTGTTTGATGATCTCTCAAAGCAAGTTTGCCTTCTGGAAATAATTTCTGGGGTTGAAGAGCATGGTATTAACAGATTTAATGTGGCTATTCAATGGATTGGCGAAGTACTATGTGAGGTTTAACAAAATGAGAGAGACAAATTGAACATCAGCAAAAGTTACATCTGTGAAGAATTAGAAATTTAATTAGAAAAAAGGCAAACTTAAAAGACCTCATTAACTAATCAGAAGGCAAAGTTACTTGTTGAGGATTCTTGAATTTAAATTCTAAGAAGTTCTGTTATCTGTTTTCTTTTTGTATTTGCAACTTTGGGTGTTCTATACGGAGTACTAAAAAGCATTAAAGTGAAATGACTTCATTGTAATATAAGAGGACTATTTATAGCATTATGGGAAATATTTTTGCACTCACAGAAGTATTTGAATTCAAACTACCAGGTTAGGAGAAGACAAGAAACATAGTGAGTTAATCAGAAAATATGCGTCTACCGAATATCTTACAGCACTTTTTCGGAAATCATGATATACTTGTTCCCTTTTTTTGAATGAGAATATCCCTGATTAATTATTTTTCAAGCACTTCTTGGTTTTAGTCTTTTAAAACACAGAAACTTCTAGAGATATTGTCAAATATGAGAGCAAATGAACACCAGGCAGAAGTAGGTGTTCTTTTTAGATAAGGGTTTGTGAGTGTGTTTCCTTACTGCACTGTAACCTTGTACTACACATAAAAAACTAAAAGCATGTGAAGTGTAGCATTTTGTAAACTGTAACTAATTTTGCCCACATCTGTGTCTAATTGTTGTCTGCATTCGCATTCTTGAGAGTAGATTTATTTTTCCTGGACCACGATGTGGATTCAGCTGACCAGCCTAAGTGAGGATTAGTTGTTTTAAAGTTATTTTGATTAAAGAGTCATTTTTAAATACAGTAACACACAACACATGGTTTAAATAATCCTTGAGACACAAAAGAATATATCTGAAGTATACTTAATGAAATGAAGATCATGGGTACGGACTTCCAAAAACTGTAGCGGATGAAAGTACAGTAGAGACCGCGTTAAGCCAGCATAAAAGAAATATGGTGTTGTGGGAATATGTATTTTAATGATAAAAAGTGTTAGAAAAATTAACAACAGTTTGACATTTAAATTTAAATACGATAGAGTTAAGCCTCAAATATGAAGATAACCAAACCTTCAAAGTATACAGTGAAACTAAAATTCCATTTCCAAGATTTTGCTTTCTAGCTAAGGTTAAAATGGAAATATATTTTACCATATCACAGAAAGTATGCTGTAAGTATTCTTTCACATAATTAAGCCAAGAAGTTCTTAAAACTAAGCTAGTTCTCACCTATAATTTATTCCAGGTGTATAAGGAGGGGGAGGAAAAATGAGAATTTATCCTTAAGGTATAGTGCTGAAGTTTTTAAAAGGAAACCAGTTAATGTTGTGTGAGAACATTAATTTTACCAAAAACTGCAGAAACCTGTTCTCACAAAATGATATATCTGCATATATTAGCATGAATTTTCATTTAATACTCAGACACCTTTTAAAAAATCTTCGTCTTGCACGTACTATAGAAACGGATACTAGAAATTTCACATGACACTAGACTGACACAGTGAGACTTTGGTGACGCTTTCTTAATTTCAGAAATCATAATTAAAAAATAATAGGACTCAACAGAAAATGTTGGGTTGGATAACTTTAATGCTATTTGGGACGCTTCAATGCTCATCTTTGTTCTGCAGTCTTAATCGATGTCAGTTCAGGGTGGATGAAAATGCACATCAAACATTTGGATTTCTGGGCCATTTCGAACATCATGCAGAACACTCTTGCCTGCCTGCAAGGCGTTAGCCTGGGCTTGCAAGCCAGCCACTTAGCTCACCTGAGCCGATCACCTGCTGGCTCCTAGGTAGGCTGCCTCTGGAAGAAGGGCAGTGACTTAGCGAAGCCTGCAGGTTAGTTAGTGAAGTTGCTCAGTGGAGTCTCCAAATGCAGCCCCATTGAGAAAGGAGACTAAACTGCTGGCTAACCGGGACGTTGTACTGGTGATTCACTGATCCATTCTCTTTCCTCCTTTAAAACAATGAAAAATCTACAAACAAGCTAGCTCCGTTTCCTGTTCTACCGGGTAGAGCTCAATCAGCACTCGCGTTGGGTGAACGCGCACCTTGCCCAGTTGTGTGACTTTGGGTCTGAACACTTGGCGTTGCCGCGTGGCTTTCGTCTTGCTCTGCCTGAAAGTTGCCCAGAAGCTGTGTGAGTGAATGTTCAATGGCAAAGAGTAAATGTAGGAGAAAATCATCCCGATAAGGAGAAGAAACTGTCAGGAGTCAAAGGGGTGGGCGGGAGCTAGGTTTCAGCTGGTGATAGCAGAGGATGAAAGATCTTCCCGAGGATGCTGGCGGATTATTGCTGGAAGCACCGCCGTTAAACACACTCATTTTGTTAATAGCTATTTTTTTTTCCCAAGCACCTTTTCCAAGCTGCCCGGCAAGGCTGCTTTGCATGTTGGTTGGGGGAGGGGTAATCCCGTTTGCAGCTGTCATAGGCCAGTGATGAATCACTATCCCGTCATTTGGCTGCCTTCCCCCCCTCCCCAACAAGGGGAGGAGGAGGATAGACCTGCAGGAGGAAACAACAGTTGAGACCTCAACTTAAAGACAATATGCCTTTCACTGCTGCACTATCCTCGTTTTTCTCTTTTGGTTGAAAGAGAGCATTGTGGATCTCAGCCATGTGCTCTGTGTAATTAAGAGCTAACCCTGAAGCAGAGTTAACAACAGCTTCTAATTTTTTACCCCTGACCACAGGTGCAAACATCTCAAACCAGTTCCGATGTTGCTGTTTCCTCAAGTTGCAGGTAAGGATATTGTTGATATTTGACATTTTTGGAGATTACCTTTCTGTGACCCGGGTCTATTTTTGTCTAGTATTTCTTAATTATTTCTATTAATAGCAGCAGCCTCCGTTGGAAATTACTTAACCATTTTTGTGTGTGTGCTTGTTAAAAAATGTTAAGTATGTAGGGAGTAGGAGCCTTGTTTGGAAATGGTTAAGGGTAGTAGTTTCTGATGTTGGGCAAACTGTGTGTAATGAGCATTAAGAGAGAAAAAGTGGATTTTAAACCATTTCTGGTTTGAATTTCTGATTTGTCTTGGGGAAGCAAAAAGTAACTTTAGAAATAAAGTGGCTCATGTTAACCTGTTTTAAAACTGATATCCAGTCCACTTAAGAGCAACCTCTACATTAAAATTACCATAGCTTTAAAATGACTATAGCTGTTATTGGTCAGGTTGAGGTGAGGAATAAATAGTATTAGCTTCATATATGTAACATTAACCCTCCCCTCCGCCACTTTTTTCTTCCTTTTTTTTCTTTTTCACCCTCCTTTTTTTTTTTTTTTTTTAAGAAAAACACATCAACTTGGCTGTCAGAACAGTATCTAGGTGTGTTTTCAATGACTTTAAATAAATCCTCTCCTCTCTTCATTAATAGCCTTAGATATAATATGAATAGTTCTGAAATTGTGAATGAATCGTGGCTTTTGTGTTTTTTCCACAGAATAAGTAACTGATCAGTCCAAGACCTTTCAGGGGGAACTCCACTTTTGTTGTTTTGTTTTAATGTGGTAAAAATGTAGAATTGCAGCCTTGGAGCAGACTTGTTCTAGCTTCCCTAAGTGACAGCTGAGGTATTCCAACTGCTAATGGCCCTGGGACTCACTGTATGTCGGCCTTATCCCTTTTCAATTGGGCACGCTGTATGTAATCCACAAAGCAAACAAGTGAGCCGACATCATAATGTTTTAATGCTGCATTTGTTTCAAGGGGAACAGAGGAACAATTAAGTAGTTTGCCAGAGTAAACACATGCATCAGGACTGTCTCATTCCCTGTCACTAGACTGTAGGTTTCAAGTGCTTTATTTGGTTTGGAGACCCATTAAATTACAATTGGGTGGTAAATTATAAGGGAGTACCTAGTGCTAATTTATTAGATGAAACAGATTCTATAGACAAGCGATTTATTTCTATTATACCGATTTACATATTTTCTTTTAAAAAATAATGTCTTTGGGTTTTTTAATATTAAAAGAAAACCATAACTGCATTTCTTCCCTAAAAATTAAAATAAATGCCATCATCTCACATTAGACCTATGACTTGTAAGACAGCAAAAAGAGATTTTAAGAATTCCCTGTGAATGTTTGGCTGCATAGGTAGGGCAAGTGCCATCTTTTAATAGACCACATGTCATAAAGGAGGACTGCAGTCACAATGCAGGATGAGCTATTTTGAGTCTAAGAAAATAGATACAATGGGACTTTTGGGCGAATGTGTTTGGAAGAAGGTGTCAAGTCGTTAGCACATTAAATAGTGGTGTTATGAATTTGGTACATCTGTCAAACGGAAGGCTTCTTGTCTTTAGGTCTATGGAAATGCAGGATCTAACCAGCCCGCATAGCCGTCTGAGTGGTAGTAGTGAATCCCCCAAACTCGATAACTCTCATATAAATAGTAATTCCATGACTCCCAATGGCACCGAAGGTGAGTGTCTGCCTTCTCACTGTCTGCTGTGCACCTGTTTCTTCTTCATTATGTGCTTTGTTATTAGGTGGTTATGATTTCTCTTGTTACAGCCATTGAACTACTGTTCTTTTTCCCCTTTAGAAATTTTGACTGATGAATGAGTATTCGTTATTGGTTAGGAGCTACACGTCGCTAGGCTTTTGTAATATTGTGCAGACAGGTTTTATTTTACATGTATATGTATGTGTATGTATATACATATGAATTACATTTTTAAACATTGGATGTATTTTATCTTTTTGTTGATCATATCTAAGGCACAATATCAATTTGCATGGTTTCACTGTATGAGCAATGAACACTCAGTCCATTTCCTTTATTTTACTTTCCTTTTTATTACTAAATATAATCAAATTTGTTTAAATTTAAACATTGGATTGGACTTTTTTATGTTAATAAAATAATTGGTGTGCCTAGTGTCTTGTTGCCTTGGGCATTAAAATATAAATAAGTAAAAAAATTGTACGAAATATGCAGCCTTATTTAGAGGACATACATGAAATTTATTTACTTTTTAAAAGATCAAATAGTGTGCTTTAAACAATACTGTCAGTTATTCTTTATAATTAATACATATGGATGCTTATGTAGATGTTACATAAATAAAAATGCCTACTTTAAAAATCCATGTATACCCAAGTCTAAAATACGAGATTATATGTATGTATTGCTACCTGTTATACATACTTAGATATTATGCATATTTGAAAAACTTGACTATAAGGAGAGGTATTCTGTGTATTGCATTATGTTTATTTCTACTTTAGCCTATTGCAAATTTACTTTTTCACAGATGACATTTTTGCTTGTTTTTGCCTTACTAAGCCTCAGGCTGTTGAACTCTGAGCATAAGTCTCACTAGAAGTTCAATGAATTATCCATGTTAGAATTCCATCTGCAAACAAATGCTTGACCATCATTTCCCGCCCCACTCCCAGTAATCTTTTGTTACACAGATTTTAAAATAAAAGTAAATACTATAAAATTACTTTTTTCGGTGCAGTGTTCCAATATATATCAGGAAGACTTTTGAATCTTCTAATATTTTGAAATTTATTATAATAGGTAAAACATTAAATCATTTTTGATATGAGACATCTTAACTTTTATACCAACAATGATTGTTTTTACATGTACTTACTGTATATTTTTCTTTTAGAGTCAATACATTTCTGATGTTTATGGAAAATGGTCACTGTCAATAGTAGAGACTCTGCTTACCTAGCAAAAAAATCACTGAATAGGTGTCTGTTCATCTGAAACTTCTCCCCTTTTCAATAGGTACTCAAAGGCAAATATGAATTACTTATAGAAAGCCAATGCTAATATGTACGTAGATTTTATGGAGCAAAGAAAGTAAAAGCAAGCAGGCTCCTTTCTTTGCCTTTTGGTATCTGTCTTCAGGTGAAAGTGTGCCTGCTGCAGAGTGTAGTCGGGGTGTGGATAGTCACTCAGGCTCCTGCCAGCCCCTGCCCGTGGGCCCCATGGACATGCCAACCTGCAGGGCAGCCACGCAGGGGCCATAGTTGCTCGCCATTAACAGTCATTTCCATCACTGTAAAGTCCAGATGAGCAACCATGGAAAACAAACATAGGAAGACTAAGTACCTGACATGGTTTTGCTTAATAGAATATACCAAGACATATTAAGAAAGTAGTTATGAACTACTGATAATTGTCTTTTAAAATAAGGAGTAACTGAATAGGGGTAAGAAGATTTTAACTTCTCAACATATCATTGTTAAGTTGTTTCCTATAAAACAAGAACGAGAGTTGAATCAGCTTGTGTGTTTGGGGCCTGCTCCCTTGGATGGCCTTGTCTGAGCGATGTCTGACTTGTTTTATAAGTGTATGTGGAATGATAATATATTTCAGTGTATTTATATTTCATAGTTTGATAAGACACTTGTATTCAGAAATACTGCATTTTGTAAGATTTTTGCATAACTAAAATAGTTTGAAATAATAAAACCTAGATAATTGTGTATTCCTCTGAGCCTTTCAGTATGGGAAATAGCTAGACGATAGTCCTTTCCTAAGAAAACTTAATTCATGTCTTGGAAATACATTTCGGTCTGATTTCAGACAGGTCTGACCAGGTGACTTACTCATCTCACTCTCTTCTCAGGCATTTTTCTTGATGTACTTGGAGAGGGTGGCAGTAGTGAGTGAAGTCAGAAACTAGCAGTATAAATGATCTGAAGAATAAAAGAAATTTTTGTCACTGTACTGGGTTATTCAATTTTATTTTGGTATACAGTTTGAAAATATGAACTCAAAACTTTCTTCATGATTCATATTACATGCCTACTTAGATCCAAACAATATCAGAATTCTAAGTTGTTATTAAGTTTGTGAATCAATTTATCATGCTCCTTACATACTCTATAGCCTACTTGTTTCATTCCTCTCGGTCCCCACTATAGGAGTTAAAGTTAATGAATTCATTTAATGTCCTGCAAACTTCCTTGGGATAGTATCATTATAGATTTGCCTATTTCTTCTTTGAAATCTTGTTTAGTTTGAAAACCAGTAGTGTTTAAAGGAATGAAAGACAAGAAAATTCATTGCATCCCAAGTCTTTAGAATGTCAATCACTTCCCCTAACACTACAACACATATTTCCAGCCATATAGGCTATGATTTGTCTAAGTTTATTTAAGTGGCTTTTCTGCTGCCCTATTGAAACTAGCTCCAGCCCAACTGAAATTAATTAAAAGTTTCCATTTAGTGCAGTCAGTTGTTGGCTTTGCCTGCATTTGTAGAGGTGCCTTCTCACTCAGAGCCATGTTTATTTCCTGCCACCACTTGTCCCTATAATGAAGCTATGAAAACAAGAAAATCTCCAGCATCAAAAGCTATAACTTCATCTGAAGAACAAACAAGAAGGGAATGGAATGGAGAGGCAGAGAATATTAAGTTTCTTCTTAACTCTGCTGCCAAATTATCATAAGACCCAGTGTTCGTAGACTGTATTCTCAGACTAGTGCCTGTTTTCATGGTTCATCTAAGGGATAAAGCCAGAAAGACACTGAGCTTCAGCTTCCAATACTGTACTTTTTATTTCCTACATAAAATGTCCTTCAGTTGTAATTGTTGCTTGAAAGTTTCATATTTCAAAATTTTCAACTGTTCGTATTTTTATAATCTATTCTAGCTGGTCTGTGCATCGTTATTGTTGTAGTTATTGGTGTAATTCAGTTTATGTCTTTGAAATATGAATGGACAAAAGCATAAAATGGCAGCATAAATGAATGTTTGACTTACGTGGAGAGACGCATTGTTAGAAGTGATAGATTTGAAAATGAATTAAGGAATACTTTAGTTACTATGGAACAATTAAAGCTTGAGTCAGAGAAGACTAATAGCTGGTTATGAAAACGACAATTGGGGTCTTTCTTTTAACTGCTTTCTCCAGTGATTTTTGACAATTAGTCTTCCAGGACAGGATGGAATAGAAATTTCTTTTCAGATATTTCTTAGATAACTTCTGTAACCCTTGAAGCATGATTCTTAGGAAATATTCTTTTCAGTAGCAATGCTTCTATTAAATGAATATTAAGGCATCAAACCAAGTGGGTTTCTCATGAAGGGCACATGTTCACGCCTCTGTTATGCAAGCATTGTGTAGATGGTTGTGTTCAGTGTGAAAAGTCCTTAGGAAATGTTCTTTGGAAGGAGCCAGGGCTGTAGCAGTAAAAGGATTTTTATTTACATACCTAATTAAGGCCTTGTTTGCAAAGCAAGGATTCGTTCCATCTTTGTTTTCTCTGGTTGTCTTAAGTCCTTGGGAACCTAAGATTGGTCAGTTCATATATTGCTTGTTAGAATGTTTATTTTTGGTTGTCTCAGGGTAAAGAATGGGGAAGGGCAAAAAGAGAGGTGTGCATAAGCAAAACGGAGAGCTCTAGGTTTTCTTTATCGTAACTTTAGATTCAAATTCAAGAGTAAGTTTCACCTTGTCTTAAAACAGATAAATTTGCCTTTAAGTGGCATCAAATCAGATGCAGTTGGAATCTTCACTTCAAGTAAGGTTTCAGTAATTCTGATGGCAATTCAAATACTAATTTTGAATTGGCATATCGGATTTCCAAGAAGAAAACAGATAGGATCTTGAATTAGGTGGCTAAATTTTCTGCAGTTAAAATTTATTTAATTTTGTGTTGCATATTTTCAGATGATAGGTTAATTTAATTGTTCAAATTTATGTTATCAGAATGTATTTAAGCTGTCCTGTCATTTCTACAAAACTTAGAACACTAGCAAATTATCTGAATTTGTTTTTTCTCACTGTAATTTTAATTTAGTAAAATCGAGTTCTATCCAACTAGAGAATCTTTAAGAAATCTTATTTACAGAAAATATATAAACTGAAGTAAATGTATCTAAAATTATGGTTTGAGGCTGCATTTTACAGGCTATATTTATATATTTGTGGTCATGGTAATCTAATTTTATTATTGTTTACATTCTGCACATGATTTTGTTTCTGAAACGTTAAGGGACATTGTGAATAAAGAAGTTTCTAAATGCCAGTTTTAGAGTTTGTCCATAGCCACAGAATAGGCTTCTTATAAATTGTTCTCAAATAAAAGCCAGGAAAGAAAGGAACAAGATAATTTGTCAGGATTTAATATTTGTATATGTTGTGTGTTTGGGGATAATTTTCACATGCTGCTGCTGATAATAATAACAACAATGGCTGATGTTTGTAAATAACTTATTGTTGGTCATCTTGCTCAACATTCTGTTTCCTTAATCTTCAGAAAATTCCTTGAGATGGCCAACATAATGACTAAGAAACTGGGTTTGAACCCCAGCTCCACTCTTCTTTAACTGTGAGCTCTGACAAGCGAGTTGCTGTGTGGTTCGATTTCCTCAGCTGTGAAATGGTGGTGATAGCAGGACTTAGAGCAGGCTTGCTGTGACAGTGTAAAGAAAAATCATTGCCTTCTGGGAACTGACAGAGTACTTGGTTGACCTCTATTCTCTTATGTCAATAATAGTCACTTCTCTCATTGAATTCATACTTTATGCACAACTCCTACCCCCAGGCCTTAGAAAGTTAAATGCCAAATTTAAAAGCACGTGGCTTGTGATTGGTACCACCGGTATCTGACCTGGTATTTGAGTAAAGCTAAATCCAAGTCTAGAGCTGGTATTTTTAAATCACTGTATTCTATGGAGAGAATATGGGGTTATCACCAACTGCAAATGCTTTTTTGAATATCTTCACTTTAAACATTGGTACCTGCTCTGCCATATCGGTGCCTAGATAACTGGAGAATGCCATTCCTTAGCAAAGGGTGGATCTGTGCAAGAGCCAGTGGCAGAGGCTCTGAGGACAACTCCCTGCGGTAGTTCTCTGGTCGTCAAGTTCTTGTGAGAGTGTGTGAGATTTCTTCCTGTGCTATGCAGGCACAGCAGATTGCATCAAGAGGTTAACTTTAGGAGATTGCCTCTAACTAGTGTTCAACAATTTAGGCTTAATTATAATTCCATCAGCCGACTGCTTGTGTTAAGCCTCTGTGAGATCAAATGGAGATGGAAGTCATCTCTGCTTTTCATTATAATGGGCATTATTTTGTGCACATTTGGATTGGAGAAGTATTACTGTGAAATTCAAAAAGTAGTTACAATTTTGCTACTGCTCAGAGAGAATATTTTAAAGTAGCTGATAAGTCTGGTGGCATTTCTCTTGACTTTGAGAACTACATCCTATCAAGCAAGCAACACTGCTTTTGTTAACTGCTCAGTAGGAGCAGTAATTACCAAAGCCAAGAGTTGAGAACATACCTTGCATGTCCTAGAAACAGCAAGGAGCTCAGTTTGGCAGGAGAAGAGAAAGTGGCAGAGAGTATAAGGAAGTAGAATCGGGAATAAAAAGGTGGTGTGTGGAACCCTCGTGCAGCAGCAGATGCGCTCTGGCTTGTCATCTGTGGCTAACTGGATCTTTCTTAGAGAGAATAGGATTCCCAGTTCTCATTGCCTGCAGGAGGTTCAGGGTTTCTACAGAGGTGGGTTTCTGGATAAACTAGTAACTGCATGTAGACATCTTTCATCTACTTCCAGCTGCTGGCAGTTTAGGGAGTCACAGCTCCATGACATTTCTCCCCCAGCTGGGGCAAAACATTGGTATGAGCAGAAATACATCTCTCCAGAATTTCCTGTCTTCTGGGAGAACCTTGTGTTCCCTCCAGGGAGACATGTGGACCTTTTGTGAGTGCTAGTATTTTCGCTAATTCATATTGCCTTGGTTGTAGATTTCCTGCTATAATGAATTCCTGATTTCTTATGATGCTCATGGATGTCTTGGGGTGAGCAGTTGATAAAGTGAGGTGTGTGTGTGTGTGTGTGTGTGTGTTCTTTGCCTACTAGGAGTAAGGGCCAAAAGGAATTCAATGTCTTCTCTTTGGCTCCTAGCATATAACATAATGGAAAAATATGTATTCATATTAAAATGTTTTCCATTTTTACTTTGAATAAAGGAAGAAGTTATCTACCACATATCTGTGTTCTTTACTAAGAAAGTGAATACGTTTTGAAAAGCTTATCAGGATTTATGTTAAGTTTTAGGACCCAAAATTGTTTATAAGTGAAGACTTATTATAATTATATTCATAGAAATTTACTGGTTTTGCAAATTTTTCAGTTTACTTCATGCCTCTAGTATCTTATTTCATGAAAAAAAGGTAGATGAATGTGACCAAATACATTCCAAAGAGGTTTGTTTATGCACTCCTCATAATCCCAGTTGAAAACATTTTTTATTCTGTAAAATGAATCGAAATCTAAAATGACTAGTCTTTTTTTCATTACATCTATTACTAATAAGGGGAATTTGAGTAGAAGGAATATGTTTTAGCAAATAAAGACTATGAACTAAATTGACTATGTTCTTTCTATTTATTTAGCACATCAAGATGCCCTTGCAAACTTTGTTTTACCCTCAAAAGAATCTTTATGCTAACTTTTGTGCATCTTAGTTTAAAGAATTTGAGTGATGAGTTCATGCTTATGCAACATAGTAGCTGGGTTGCAGAAGAGTTTCAGAGGCATATCAGTCCAATTTCAAAGCTCACATTTTTTTAAGTTCCAAAACATGACTTCCCAGGTGGTAGTGCTGAAATTACTAGCCAAAAATCTTGGTTCCTGTGCTGAAATATTTTACCATCCTTAAGAATTTTATGGGATCTTTTCTAAGGTATGACCTTAATAAAAGCTACTCAATACTGTTTATACTCAAAGTGCCTTTAAGGTAGGACACACTTGATGACTATTACATCTTCAATGTCTAGCAGAAGGTTTGACGATAAAGTCATTAAGTATTCATTGAGTAGATGCCCTATATTAATTAGAAAATAAGAAAGTGAGTGATTATGAGCAAAAAATCCATTGATTTTATCTGTAATGCATTAGCAGATTAAATATTTAAAGCTCATTTTTCAGATTTTTGAAATTGATCTTTTCATAAATTTATTCATTTTGTAGCTATAGGCCATGTCTCTGGAGAACATCCAGTCAACATCTTTGTTGTATTTCAGTTTGTAACTGACTTGCATTCGACTGATATTACTTAACTGTTTCCTAAGTGGAATCAGTTACCTGTTGGATTTAGTATTTTAGCAGTGATGAAGCAATTTGCATATAGTCTAGGAAAGAACCAAATGATATAAAAAAAAGGCTGTAAGTATACTTAAGTTTACTATCTTGGCATGATGTTAAAGGACTGATAATTGGAAGTAATCATTTTATTTATTTATTTTTAAAGATTTATTTTTATTTGTTTGCAAGACAGAGTTACAGAGAGAGTAGAGACAGGGAGAAAGGTCTTCCATTCGCTGGTTCACTCCCCAGATGGCCGCAACAGCTGGAGCTGAGCCAATCTGAAGCCAGGAGCCAGAAGCTTCTTCCAGATCTCCCATGTGGGTGCAGCGGTCCAAAGACTTGGGCCATCTTCTATTGCTTTCCCAGGCCATAGCAGAGAGCTGGATTGGAAGTGGAGCAGCCGGAACTAGAATCGGCGCCCATATGGAATGCTGGCGCTTCAGGCCAGGGCTTTAACCTGCTGTGCCACAGCGCCGGCCCCGGAAGTAAACATTTTAAAGATGGATAAAAATTGAAGGAAGAAGAATACATATATAATTATAAAAAGAACATTTTAATAATTGTGTATCTATACTATATATCCACCATTATATTATTATTGCATTCATGGGATACTTAGTGTGTCTGGAAATTTATCAAGAAGCCAAAAAGTTCACAGTCTGTGATTTGCTGCCTCAGCATCAGGTGGCCACCATACTATATGATAAAGGCTACATTCTGCAGAGGATGAGGGACCCCTAAGCACAATCCAGGTGACTGGGCATGGTTAAATGAGTTTTGAAGGAAAGCTAGGAAAATACTAGGTGGTAGAGCCTGGCTTTTCCTTTTGTGGCAAAGACATTCCTAATCACAGGAATATGTCTGTGTACACATGCACACTCGTGTGTGTGTGTGTGTGTCTGTATGTAAGGTGAGGAGCCAGTACATTCAGGGAAAGCACATGATGAAGAGCCCTAGGTTTGGGATTTTGGAGTCACTTATGAGCAGCTGAGGGACCTGCAGGCATATAAACAGTGGAGTGATCCAGTGAGGTTTGTCTTTTAAGATACATAATCAAGCAGTATTTTGAAGTCATGTTCTAGGGGTTGTGGGCAACGAGGAAGGACTTCAAGTGAGAAATAGTGAGGATATGTACTTAATTTAAATGGTATTATTTATATCTTCAGCATAAATCAGATACTTGCCTTAAGGAGGGTTAAGTAGAAAATGAACACTGTTAAATAGATAGGAAAGCAGCATGGCATGATGATGAAGGCATGAATTTTGTAGTCAGGCTAACCTGGATAAAAACTCTCAAGCCATTTCTTTGCTCACCGTGTGACTAATGTGGGTTCTGAGAGGCTGTAGAACAGCGAGGGCTTGGGAAGGGCCCTGAAACTGGGCTGCCCCATTTGCAGGTTGGGTTTTGCCACTTACTGGTTATGAGGCTGAGTAATTATTTACCTGTTCTCTGCCTTTCTTCCTGGTCTGTAACCTGAGTAATGGTTCCTGCCTATACTGTTGCTAGGGCAGTTAAATATATTGATAAGGCACTTAACATAGCTTGACTCCCAGGAAGCCCTTAATATCCATTGATTGTTGCTATCTATTACTTTTGAGCCTTTGTATCCTTCATTGTGAAATGGGATTGGCCCTTTGTTAATGGTGTTATGACAATTAGTCTACCGAAAATACTAAGATAGTAACTGACTTATACTGCATGCTCAAAAAATAGTTACTATTTTTAAGTAATAATAAATGTTGTACTTTTAAGATAAAATCTATCCTTTGGAACCAGCTACTGCAGTGTTCCATGTGAGGAAAGGACATTTTCTCCGCCCTTGATATCCTTGGCATCAACAAACAGTCTTGCCAGGTACTCAGAGTGCTTGAGGTACTAAGTACTTGCTCAGTGAAGACTCTGTGAGTAGAGTTTATGTTGGAGTGCTCCTGTGAGTTGGTGAAGGGTGGGAAAATGGTACCCATCATTGGCTAGATAGATTACATTTTAGGCACTGAAACCTTTTTTCCGTATTGATATGATTGAGGGTCTGAGTCTAGGCCAGCTCATCTGCTTCCAATCTTCATATGCTAGCTTATTTTACCATCTGCTAATTTGCAACATACACTGATACACGTTTATTCAGTGCCTGGCATTCTCAGACTTTCCTATTGCTGTGCTGTTCACTGATTGTCCAGATCTGTATCAGAGGAATGATTAAGGTTGATAGCCCTTATCAGAAAATGTTTGATATTTTTTAGCATCTTTATGAAAGATAGGGGAATTAAGGAAATTTGAACCTGGCTGAGTGACCATGGGCTGGTTCCTTAACATTTTCATGCTATAGTTTTCTCACCTTTGAAATGACACAATTATAATAAATATCATAAATTTGCCCTGAGGAGTAAATGAGTCATTGCTTTTGAGGGGCTTTGTGTCTGGCCTATAGTAAGTGCTCAGTAAGTATGAATTAATTTTCAAATTATTTTTGTCCATTCTAAGGGTATACTTAAATATTACTATGTCATAAATTACCTGAATTCTTAAAATCAGGGCAATATTTTCATACTTTTGTGCCATGCTTCTATATTTATAGTAAGCTAAAAATATTTTTCTTCTGCTTTGGTTTCTAAATGTATGTATGTTAAAAGCCATTGAAGGGCACACTTAAGATTCATTATGTATAAATTTTACTTAAGTAGAGCCAGAAACAAATACAGGTTGTATTTGTTTGTATTTGTCCAAATGCTCCAAACATAATGCCTTTTTTTTTTTTTTATAATTTGGAGCATGTCATATTTTGAACATTCTGATTAGGGATGTTCAGCCAGTAAAGTTTGTATGTAAGATATACCAAAACTCAAAAACCCCCACAATTTTAAATACTTCTGTCTCTAAGTATTTCAGATAAGGTATAGTTAACCTGCATGAAATCTAGTTAATGAAATGAATGCTAATGTGTTTAGGGGCAATTATTATGTCTATAACTTATTTTGAAACACATGAAATTAAGATTTTTGTTGAGGGGTAAGTAGAAAAATGTCAATACACAAAATATTTATGGTAGAATTAAGTGGTAGGTTTATGTGTATTCCTTGTAGAATTCTTCTAACATTTGTGTATGAATGATAGTTGTATAATATAATTTTGCGGGGGAAGAGAAGGAAACAGACATTGTAGATTGTCCTGTGTACTAAGAGCTCTTCAGATCCTTGAAGAAATGTAAATAAGTGTGAAACACTATCCCTGCTTTCAGAAACTCATCATCTTTTTTTGAACATTTGGCAATGTAACTAAATGGTAATAACATGCCAAATAAATTATAAAGGATGGGATTTTCAGTGTGTGGCTTGAAGTTCTCCAGGACTTGGAGAGTGAGGACCAGAGATCAGCAGATTCTTTTGTGCAAAACAGCCACGTTTATAGCTAACTCCTTTTCATACATAGGCATTCTGATGCGTTTAGTCAAATACAGATTTTTTTTTTTAATCTATATCTTCACAGTAGGTGTTTCGTGATGCACTTTTTCAATCAGATTAAAAATAGGCTATCTTTTGGGTTCCTACATACTTTGGTGTTAGAAAGAGGGCTTCATTCTCAAGAAGGTTGGAACTGACTGGTCCAAACAGAAGTGCTCTCAGAGTTCAGAAGAAAGAGCTCTTCAGCTTACTGAGGTCTGGCCAGGCTTCAAGGTGGAGGTGGAATCTGAGCTGTGTGTTGGGAAATGGGTAGAATTTGAATAGGGTGAGAAGAGATGGAATGCATTCTAAATGAGGGAAGGATATGAACAAAGGGAGAATAGTTTGGGAAACTCTGAAGAGACCAGTTTTGTCAAAGAAGGAATTGATAGTAGATAAAGTTGGAAGTATCAGCTGGAGCAAAAGGTAGAGGAGCTTGAATGCCAGGCTGCGGAATTTGGGCTCCATCCTGGAGCCTGTAGAGAGCCAGCAAATATTTTGAGCAAGGCACTGATAAGGTGAAAGGTATTAATCTGTCAGCGATTTCAAGGATGGATTGGATTGGAAGAGACATGAGCAACAGTATGGAAGCTCCTGTGATTTGCCCCACTAAGGAACCTGAGCTCCTAGGACAAGAACAAGAAGAAAAGGAAAATGGAGTTGCAAAAGGCATTTCAAAGGAGCAGTCACCATTTATCCTCTATTATTTCTATTAAAAAGTCTACTAGTCTCACCTCTGTGAGTCAAGGCACAGTGCTACTCTAATATGCTGGACTTCTGTGAATAACAGGCTTTGAAATTGACTACCATAGCTTATTGGTCATGTAAACCCTGAAATTCAAGTTTAGTCTATAGTGTTAATTTGGTTCTCATAATGTTGTACAAGGTGTGCTATTTTGAAGAGCTGATATTCTTTCTACTCCCTTGTAATATAAAGAAGATGAGTTTAATCTTTGGAAAGATAGTCCAATGGCAGAGCCAATATAAACAGAAAGGAACGCCTCATTTTCTAAGTGAGAATTAGCTAAAGAAAAAAATATGTAGTTCATAGATATACACTTTCAGGTGAAGAAGTGGTTAAATGGATGTTTAAAATAATGGATTCAGTCATATGTTTTTTTTTTTTTTTTTTTTTTTTTTTTTTGACAGGCAGAGTGGACAGTGAGAGAGAGAGACAGAGAGAGAAAGGTCTTCCTTTTGCCGTTGGTTCACCCTCCAATGGCCGCCGCTGCAGCCGGCGCACTGCGCTGATCCTGGCAGGAGCCAGGAGCCAGGTGCTTGGATTCAGTCATATGTTTTTAAAGTATGATGCCATATAAAACATACATTGAGAAATACCGCTATTCTCAGGGCCAGTGCTGTTGCTTAGTAAGCTAAGCCTCCACTTACAGCACCGGCATCCCATTTGGTTGCTGGTTCATGTTCCAGCTCTTCTAATCCAGTTTTCTGTCCTTTGGGAAAGCAGTAGAAGATGGCCAAAGTACTTGGCCCCTGCACCTGTGTGGGAGATGCAGAGGAAGCTTCTGGCTCCTGGCTTCAGATCAGCTCAGATCCGGCCATTGCAGCCATTTGGGGAGTGAACTAGTGGATGGAAGACCTCTCTCTCTGTCTCTCAATCTCTCTCTCTCCCTCTCTCTGTAACTCAGCCTCTCAAATAAATAAATGTAATCTTAAAGAAAAAGAAATATCACTATTTTCTGCTTTTTACATGTTACATAATAATTTTATTCATTTTCTCCATATATGCCTCTGGTGTCCCTTGATACCACTTTTGGAATCATTTGACACAGTTTTTAAAAACATTTATTTCCACTTTGTGCTTTATGGTTCCAGAAAAAGACTTGGTAAATCTGTGAATGATGTTGTCATTGTATCAAAACCATACTGTAGCATTAAGTGGATTTTCTTTTGTGATCTCTACAGCATAATTATGTGAGGTGTTGCTTTACAAAGGGCTCTTTAAAGTTTATTTGTAGCAGTGTCCAGTATTTGCCTTTTAATGGTCATACCTGATGAATTGTTACTAAATCTATAGAATTTATAAGCTTTCTTTTACTTAGTAAGGTAGGGTTCTCTCTACACATACAAAAATTATAGTGATTCAAATTGTGTTCTGCTAATAATGAACCATCTCCAAATGGTACTTTGTTCAAAACAACATCATTGGCATGTATCCTAAAAGAGACACCTTGCAATAACTTACACACTAGTTGACTGAGTAGCAGTTTGAGAGTATTACAGCATCATATGTTTTTAATTGCATTGTGCAGTGTGGCATGAAGTCATTTTAGCTTTATCTGTTCCCTTAATAAGTACTGAGTTCCAAGTACAGGTCAAATATTGTACCAAGTTCTGTGGGAATATCATAATGTAAAAAGCATAGGTCCTACCAAGAAAATGAAATGTAAAAGGAGGTAGATTAGGATATATATTTTAAGGGAGACACAAATGCAGACTTAGAATTTGGGGGGGGGGGTAGTGGAAGGAATCACCCTTAGTTTGTATATTAGGGAAGACTTAGTGGAACAGTGGAGTTTTGCTTGAAAGTTGAAGGAAACATTGGATTTAGTTGTAATGGAGAATTTATAGAGTACTTAATGTTAGATGGAAAGGGACTAGCAAAACTAGATGTGAGGAAGCATTAAACATATTAGTAGACCTTTTTGGCTTAAATATTGTTTATTACTAGGATATGTGGTGTTTTGTAAAATGAGGATTATAGTATCACAAAGGGAAGATAGAAAAAATTAGAAGCAATAGTACATTTGGTAATATTCTTATAAATTATCAGTTTTATGAAAATATAAAATATGTATTGAAAACATGGGAAGTAAAGAAAAATATAAGTTTTATGTTTGGGGCCAACATTGTGGCATAGTGGGTTAAGCTGCCACCTCCAATGCCAGCATCCCATGTGGGAACAGGTTTGAGTTCTGATGGCTCTCCTTCCAATCCAGCTCCCTGCTAATGTGCCTGGGAAAGCTGTGGAAAATGGCCCAAGTGCTTGGATCTCCCACCCATGTAGGAGACTCTGATGAATCTCTTGGCTCCTGGCTTTCATGTGGCACAGCCTTGGCTCTTACAGCCATTTGAGGGAGTGAACCAGCAGATGCAATATCTCTCTGTCTGTATCTCCATTTGTCTCTCTCTAACTCTGCATTTCAGATAAAATAAATCTGAAAAATGAAGCCTTGTGTTAAGAGTGTAGAGGGCCTTCAGTACATGGTTAGAAATGGGAACTTAATTTAGGAGGTAATGGAGGACCTTCTGAAGACCTCAGTCAGGCAAGATTGGTGGAAACCTACGCTTTGAAAAGAAATATCTGCCTGCAGCAGGGAGAATGCAGACTGAAATGTTAACTTGCCAGCTTTCACAAGAGAAGAAGTGGAAGGTCATTAAGATAGTAGGCAGGCAATTAATAGGAAGGTGGTGAAAGAGTGGTGGAAGTTGCAGACTTGGCAGTACAGTGTCAGGAAGGAGGGGCTGGGAGAAATCAGGGAAAAGGAGACTCAGCATATGTGACTGATAGTGTTCATCAAAAGAGAGTGGTCCACTGTAAAGATGTTTCTGTTTGTACAGGTTGAGTTTGACCCATAACCAGGCAAGGCTGCACAATTGGTGTGTAAAGAATAGCCCCCATGACAAAGTTGTACATATGGATAGAGATTTGGGAGTCATACATGGAGGAAATTTTTTTATAATTGTGAGAGCATATCCAGACAGAAACAAGAAGGTAGAATTATAGATGCATAGAGTAGACAAAGGCCCATTCCACAGAAGAATGACAAATTGAGATTGAGAAAAGCTTGAACTGGGCAATTATAAAGATCCTTTTAGTAAAATAGTAGATGCAAAGGATTTGATGCAAAGGATTACAGACAATAGGGGAATACATCCAAGGATCGTGGAAAATGCATACTATAAGAAAACTTTGCATAGTTGTAAATTTTTTTTTACACCAAAGTATTTGCAAACTTTTAATTCAATTTTGCATGAACATTTGAAAGAACTTTCTGTGGTTACATTACTTTGAAGGTGAAAGTTCAGGAAACTTGGTCATGAAAAAAAGGAGAGGGACAGCATCATTATGGAGAAAAGACCTCAAACAATTAGAGAACTACTTGTTTCTGTGGGTAGAAGGAAAGGAGCTTCTTGAGATACAGTGTTTGAAGACGTTGAGAAACTAATAACCAAATAATGGATTTTTGTTGTGAAGGAGATGTGGAGCTGGCACCCAGAAGAGTAGTGTAGCTTTGACCCTGCTAAAGGAAAGGGCATTTCCATTGAAATCAGTCAGTGGAAAACTGGGAAATATTGGAGGAGGATAAAAGATTATTGTGACTTCAACATTCTTTATAAAATATTTGATAAGCATATGAGAGAGAGAGAGGGAGGATGAGGAGTAGGATATGCTTCAGGGGTTTGAGAGAAATGGGGAAAAGTCGATGAAATGTGTTTCAGACAGGTAAGAGGTAGAAACAAGGGATTGTCAAATAACAGGATGACTCAGAAGAATAAGGAAAGAATAAATTTAAGTGGACTCAGCATGCTAAATGTGACCTCTCTGTCGTGCTGTGTAGCAGCCGAAGGGTGAATAACAATGATCATCCATCCTGGGACTGGAGTTTGACAAAATAGATGTTTGGGCAAATGAGATGTCACCACATGGCACAGAGACAGCCAGACATGAGAGGTCTTGGGTTCTGGACTGGGCAAAGCAGGCTAGTGAAACTAGACCAGGAAGCATAGGTAGGGGTTTGGAAAGATGGGATGTCCTGATGAACACTAAGCCAGTCCAACAGAAGTAAGTGAATGTAGGAGGAGGGTGGTGCTATTTCTTGTGGTCATACAGTTTTAAGCCATGATGTAACTGAACCAGTGAATTACCAAGATTGAATGAAGGTGAATCTCAGTGAGGCAGAAGAAGTGAAGGCCTCATGATGAGTAGCAGGGAGATGATGAACTGAGTTGCTGAAATTACAATAGGAAACAGAATTGAAACACTGAGCTGGTGCCAAGCACAGCCAAACTCTGCTGATTTTTAGAGTTTGATGAAAGTTCTGAGATGAATTTAAATACTGATGGGGGGTGGGGGTGAGGGAAGCGCTGCTCACTCAGGCCAATGCCTTCCCTGTACTTCCTGAGCAAATTCTTTATAACATAGAAGCTGGCTGCCATCCAGTAGGAAGCACTGTTCTTTGGGAGTGAACTTGCTTTAGCTGTCCTCTTAATGTGCACTGAGATTTATAACTAACCAAACGGGCTGAATGTTTGTCTTGTCTGATTGGCCTGTTGTCTTATTGAGATTTATTCCTATGACCTCAATATTCAACATGCATGGAATCATGGTATGATAAGGTTGATTGGAAGACCTTGATAGCTAATGTCACTGTATTAGTCTGGCCTTTGTTGCTTTAACTAAAACATACCCCAGGAGCTTCCTGGAGGGGGTGTGTGTGGAGGGAAAGGTTTATTTCAGCTTACCATTTGGAGGGTTTAGTTCGGGATTGGGAGACCCTATGGTTCAGTGTCTGATAGAGGCTGGTCATGGTTGCTGTGGAGGAATGATCACATGGTGAGTCAGGACACAGAGCCAGGCAGAGCGTGAACTCAGTCAACCCTCTTGCAAGAACCACCCTTTGAGGTCATACCCCAGTGAGGTGATGATCTCCCGCCAGACCCATCTCTCAGATGCTATAATTAGATCAAGTCTCTACCTTAAACCAATCCGCCTTTCACACTGAGAAATTGAAGTTTAAATGTCTACATGAGTTTGGGGGCAACTGATCCTACCCAGCCCATAACAATCACTAGCTCTAGTGATCTGATGGATGAGTCACTGCTTACATTTATGGTACAAGAAGTGGGGTTTCTTGTATTCATGAGCCAGCTTCCCCAAAAGGGTGCTAAGGAGAGATGGTCACAGTTTCTTCCAGAATTCTTGATTATAATTGCTGTGTATTGCCATTCTCCTGCCAGTCTTTTTTCAGAAAGAGCATACACTGATTGAAAATTCTGAGGTAGAAGTTTTCTTAACATAGTCGCTGCTTAGTTCCAGGTTAACTTGATTTTATTTTTGATATTCTGAGGCATGACCTCCTGGTTGGTCTTATGCAAGTCATTTCACTTTAGATTCTTTGAATTTTCTTACCAATGGGTAAGCTGAACTTCAATGTGAAGTTTAGAATAGATTTTGACTCAGTTATCTGTATCTTCGGAATGCTTTGAGGGGCCAGCGTTGTGGTATAGGGGGTTGAGCCACTGCTCCACTTCCGATCCAGCTCCCTGATAATGTGCCTGGGAAAGCAGTGGAGGATGGCCCAAGTCTGTCTGTCTCTCTCTCTCTTTTTCATTCTGACTGTCAAATAAATAAAAACAAATCTTATAAAGAATGCTTTCTCATCGTTGAAAACACACCATAAAGGTAGTTTATAACAAAAACACTGTAATAAAAGCATGAGCTCTGGACCCAGCACAATGCTAAGTGATTTATAACAATTTAGGTTTTTTGAGTGTTTACATGTAATCCCCACTACCAGTGAGGAAGCAAAGGCACACAAAGTAGAGTAACTTATTCTAGGTACACACTGTTAGTAGGAAAGCTAGATTGAAGTTGTTATCTTCAAGCTTGTACTTTTGCCTTTTTATCCAGTGTTGCTCCCTGATATTACTTCCCAAGAGAAAGGCATTTAGCCCAACCAAAAGAGAATATTATTATACCTACTATTAATAATGGTGATGAATATACTTTCAGTTCCCACTTTATACCATACGCTTTATATACATTATTGTGAATCAGTTGCATTTTGGTAATGTAAATATAATTTTTTAAAATTTTACATAGATAAGATAATTAAGGTCAGAGGTCAAATAAGACTTAGAAAGTATTATTGAAGGTAGTTAGACTCTCTAACTCCAAAATGAAAATTGGTCAAAAGCATCAAGGGATGAAAATTTGTGGCAAAACAGAAGAAAACAAGTTTCCCAGCATGGTTTGGACCTATAATGTGTGACCAAGTAAAGGGGTTACAGGGACCAATGAGAATAAAGGGACTGTGGGAGAATTTCTGAGGGTATTTTAGAGGATAAATGAGTCCCTGAGGATCAGGTGGAATTTTGAAGACTTGTGATGGTAGGAAAAGAGATGTGCTTGAGTATGGGAAAAAACAAACAAAAATTGCTATTTTCTAATAGACTGAAGTCATGTAACAAAAGAGTATGATGGAGATGAAATAATCTTACAGTTCTTTAGAAGGGATCATTTATAATTTTTCTTTTTAGATAGGTGGCTTGGGTGAGAAAGCTGCTCTCACATGTGACAGTACCCTTTAAAACTTGAAACATTGGAGAGTGCTGTGTTGTATCATCTACAGCCTATCGTGGTAGTGAGGAGGGGTTGGCTAAAACTTTGATGGCAGAGATTCTTCTTGTCTTTTTAACTCTCTGGCGAGGGTATTCTTGGCAACAAAGCCAGAGTCTATGTTCATTTGACTTTCCTTCAGAAACTATTTTACATCACAATAAATCACCAGTCTTTTTATTATCAAGTTCTTGGTGATCTTAGTATTCGATTACATTACCTGATACAATCGTGAATATCCTGGTGGTAGTTTTATGTACATCTTCTTGTCCTCAACAAGGAGCTTTTCAAAAAAGTAGATTAACTGGGAAAAGTGAATCTTTAGCCCTTAGTGTATATAGATGGATATATTTGAACAATGACAAAAAGCAGTGCACTTGGGCATAAAAGAAAAGGTATCTTCTTCCTTTCCTTTCTATTCTTTTTGCCTCGTTTTAATGGATTCCAAGTATAATTGAATGGGCCTCCTGAGAGTGAAAGCTATAGTCAATTAAACTAATCATATGGGAAATAGCTGATGTACACTTTAGGAATAGTAGTGGTTTTGGTGATTATATAGTCCAGTTTACAGAATTTTAGACCTTAAAGTTGGCAGACTTAAAATTCATCTGGACTAAAATCCTAAGCAGTGGAAGGATTTCTTCTTTGCTGTCTTTTCCTGACTATGGGGCATGATGCTTCTACTTGAGTTCTTACAGCAAGTTCACTAGACTGAAGCTCTCAGACTCTAGGAGACCAAAAACTGTAGGAGCTTTGCTTTCCACCCTATCTATGTTGTGTGGCACTGTGCCCCAGCTGTCCTGCTATGTTGTAGTTTCTCTCTTTTTAAAGATGAATTTATTTATTTGAAAGATAGAGTGACAAAGAAGGTGAAGAAAGAGAGAGATCTTCCATCCACTGGTTCATTCCCCAAATGCACACAGTAGCTGGGACTGGACCAGGCTGTAGCCAGGAACTTCATCTTGGTTCTCCCATATGGGTGGCAGAGACCCAAGTACTTGGACCATCATCTGCTGCCTTCCAGACACATTAGCAGGAAGCTGGGTTGCTGAGCCAGGATTCAATCCCAGGCACTCCAATATGGCATCTCAAGCATGGCTTAAGCCACTGTACCACAAAATCTACACACTCTTTTTTACCATTTCTTCAAGCTTTTGTTAGGGGCATTAGAGCCAAAGACATTCAAAATGAAAGCCCATTTCTGCCACACCTCTGATTTCAGTTATTTGGATGTAAAACAAGAGGCCACAGTACTTGACTAGGGAGTTTATAAGTGCATTCTGAAACCTCCTTAGAGTTTAGAAAGATGAATTGCAATGACTATAGAGAATGTGACGTATGGTGGGCACATTACGCGACCTGTTTCCCTTGCACCTAACTCTAATCTTTGCTCAGCATGGAATTGATTCTGAGTTCAGAATCCCAGTGGTGATCTCTCCAGCAAAGAATGAAATGAAACTATTGCTTTGTATGTACAGGGTTTTATGTAAATTCTTTTTTTTTTTTTTTTAACAGACAGAGTTAGACAGTGAGAGAGAGAGAGAGACAGAGAAAGGTCTTCCTTTTCTGTTGGTTCACTCCCCAAATGTTCTCTATGGCCGATGCGCTGCACCAATCCGAAGCCAGGAGCCAGGTGCTTCTTCCTGGTCTCCCAAGTGGGTGCAGGGCCCAAGTACTTGGGCCACCCTCCACTGCCTTCCTGGGCCACAGCAGAGAGCTGGACTGGAAAAGGAGCAACCAGGACAGAACTGGTGCCCCAACCGGGACTAGAACCCAGAGTGCTGGCGCCGCAGGCGGAGGATTAGCCTAGTGAGCCACGGCGCCGGCCTGTAAATTCTTTTTAAGGGACATATAAGGTATGATGTATACGGATGAGTAGGAAATTCAGAAACTCTGCACTAGCATAGAGTACTTGCCTTCCTAAAGCGATGCTGGTATAGTGTTATGAAGAGCAAGATTGTTATGTTGCCTGGCGGTGTGGGCAGAAAAGGGAAATACAGGCTTATGTCAGAATTTATTAGCATCAACTAAGACTTCTAACGCAAAACAACTGGCAGAAAAGTGAAAACTTCAGTTACAACCTCAGTTATACTGTTGTGTGGTCTGCATTAAAATCACCAGGCAGAGTGATTCACATTAGTCTCGCTGTTTCTGTTTTTCTCCCTACATACAGCCTTGTTTAAGAAACCATCTAAATAATTAGTGTTTTTGAAAGTGACTATCTGATACATCTATTTATAATGCTCATTCTAAAACTGCTCATTGTGCACTGGTAAAATATTTGGAAGTCCAGTAGTTGTGCAAATTCGTCCTTTGCCTACTTTTTCTTAGAGACTGGCAACATTGAGAGGAGGAAGGAGCTGCATCTTCTCCATCGTCTTTTCCCACTGAGTTTACTTTGTGAGCAGAGCTTCCCTAAATAATTATCCTCATGTTGTGCCTTCATATTGAAAGCCATGTTACTGATTGGGGGTGGGGGTGAGCACCTTTAAATTTATTATTGCACTCTTTCAGAAAAGCTGTTAGTAGGGAGTGAGTAACTTTTACAAAGTAGGCCAGGCAGATTCTAATGATGGCATTCACCAGTACTTTCTAGGGAAAATATAATGCTATATCTTCATTTTAAGAATAAAATCTAAAGCTAGAGAGGGAATGGATTTCTGAGGTGGTCTGACTTGCCTGTTAGGGGTATTGTAATTCTGCCACTTTATCAGAGGAATGTTTTACTTTGGAAAATCTGTAACTTAAATCTAAGTTATTTCACAACCCAAAGAGACTTTACAAAGTCATATACATATTGAACAAACTTATCCTGTCTGTATATTTTGAAAGGGAAAACTTCATTTCTGCTACATTTAGACTGAATGTATTTTGGGTACAGAGTGTACATACAATGTTGATGAATTGTCTGTCCTCTATGGTTGGGTGGTAATAGCAATCCAGTAGATTGAGCATTCTGTTTTTGAGGCGTGCTGGGTAAGTGAGAAAGAATGTGTGTGTGTGTGTGTGTGTGTGTGTGTGGTGAGTGTGTGTGAGTGTATACGTGCGCCCCTGTTGGTGCACATGCCTGCGCGTGCCTGTCCTTGAACATCGTGACAACCTGCAGTGTTACACTTAGCCTCTGCTCACTTTTTCAGATTCTTTTCTTCTATCCTTTTGATCCTGTTTGACCAAGTCATGGAGATTTTTCTACTAATTCCAGGAAACAACTTCATATTGCATTATGTATATTTTGAGGATACATTATTTATGCATAAGCAATTTAGCTAATATGTGATGCCAGTGAATTTAATTAGTTTAGAGTACTTTTCAAGGATTTAAAAACTTGCACAGTAGATTGTTTCCTTTGGAAGAAAAAAATCAACCTATAAATGCTTTTTTTTAAATTTTTGATTGCTATATTACTACTTGTACATTTTTATGGGATACAGTGCAATATTTCAACATATGGACAGCATGAAACTGATCAGGAAATTAGTATATCCTTACCTATTTTCTTTATATAACTTTTTAAAGATTTATTTTAGGAATATTAATCTAATTCATGTTCAAATAGAAAAGATTTTTTAAAAAATTATCTGTCATATTTTGCATGTTATTTCCTCTCAGACTTTTACAAACTCCTATTAATTGGGTATCTGATCTGTGTTGTTTATTTTGTAGTTAAAACAGAGCCCATGAGCAGCAGTGAAATAGCTTCTACCGCAGCAGACGGGGCTTTAGACAGTTTCTCAGGGTCAGGTAAGGCATAAATGTTAGATTTTCACATTACTACTATGCATTATATTTCCAAGTTTATTTATATGTATGTGGAGATAAGTATGTGTGTGTTTATAGGTGTATGTGTCTGGGTGCATATATATATATATACCTATTGATGCATTCAAGGGGTCTTCAAAAAGTTCTGGAGACTATGTTGGGGAAAACTAGGCATCAAAATTAGCCTATCTTCAATTTCATTTTTCCATGAACTTTTTGGAGTACCCTTATCCATGTGTTCAGGCTTTTTATGCCTTTTTATACAAAGTACACCTTTTCTTAGAGTTACATGTTTGCAATTCTGGTGTTTTCATTCAGTGTAAAGAAGTATTTGCTAAAAATATTGGTATCTAATAAAGTAGATAAAGGGATTTTGTTTTATTCCCTTTGTTCTACTAAATTATTATGCTAATGATTCCTTCCCCTTTCTCTTTCATTTGCTCGTTTTTCCAGTTCCTTCAGGCACAATTTGAATGCTTATACCCATTAAGGAAACTTAGCAAGCTATTCTCCTAGAGACAACCTTGTCAACCCTATATCTAAATTAAATACACTCTGTAAAGAAGCGCTAAATTCCTTAGTTATTAATTTCTTTCACATCAGTAAAATCTGCTTCTAATAAACAAAACATCCAAGCTTTGCATCTATCATGGTGAAATTACTGATAAGAAAGTTGCTGTGATAATAAAAGTAACAGTGAGAATCTCATTATAGAATTGCCAAGCTACCCAGACAGGAGTATTTCATGTAAAAACTATTTATACCAGAGGTAATTCCTGAAATTATTCATCCTTTAATATTAATTGTTATAGTTGTCAAACATTTTAATCAGACATGCACTACTTTCATAAATTTGTATTGGTTTAGTCTACTCACGGAATGATTTATTTAATACCACCACAACAAAAAGTAATTATATGTGAAGCAGATTTAAAATTAAATGCAAATATACAGCTTTGATACTAATGATACCAGATGGAAGTTCTGAGGGAATAACAAAAGGTATAATAGCCGCTTGTTCTTTCATAAGCCATTTACTAGTATTTGACTTTGGCCAGGCAGTGTGCTTGGGGCAATTATGAATTCATAGATGTGTGAAGTGGCCCTAGTGAATAAATGACTAGACCATCACACTATCATGTGCTAATAGCCAAGGGGATTCCAGGGAGCCCCCAAGAACACCCAGGCAGGCACCAACAGACTGGGGTGGAGTGGGGCGGGCAGGAAGGTGCTTCCTCCTGGTCTCTCATGCGGGTGCAGGGCCCAAGCACTTGGGCCATCCTCCACTGCACTCCTGGGCCACAGCAGAGAGCTGGACTGGAAGAGGAGCAACCAGGACAGAATCCGGTGCCCCAACCGGGACTAGAACCTGGGGTGCCGGCACCGCAAGTGGAGGATTAGCCTAGTGAGCCACAGCACTGGCCTGTACTGGCTCTTAAAAGATGAATTGTAAAACCACACATGTAGGACTGGCGAGGGGGATTCTGGGCCAGATGGAGTGCTCTGGGGGTGGAGACTGTGGCACAGAGGGTGTGGAACTCTGAGCTTCTGTGAATAGGTCAGCATCCTGGTGTGTGCAGTGCTAGCCTCCAGTGCAGGCTGCAGGGGGAGACGGACCAGAGTCTGAACAAGTTTGAGTTACCTGCACAGAGTTTGCTTCACTCTGAGTGCAGTGGGAGTCATCGAAGTTTGCGTGGTCATATTCGTAGCACAGAATCATGACTGTAGGGGCAGGGTGGATGGAGTCAGATGAACTGAAGTAGAGAAACCAGTTAGAGATTTTTTTGGGGGGTGGTGGCTATGAATTTGAGTGAGAAACACTGAAGGCCTGAGATAATGCACTGACATTGTTTGTAGAAAAGCGGGTGTTAGATGTATTATGAAGTAGAACTTATAGTCATCAGTGACCTATGGCATGAGGGGTAAGTGAGACAGAGAAAGAAATTGAGCAGTAGGCAGTGTACAGGAGCATGACTGAGGCCATTGCTTGGTGCACTGGTTATGACACTGCTCTGAACACTTGCACCCCATTGGAGTGCCTGTGTTCGAGTCCCCAGCTCTGATTCCAAGACCCAGATTCCGTCCCCAGATCCTGGCTTTGGCCTGGCTCAGGGAACAAACCAGCAGGATGGAAGCTCTCTGTCTCTCTCGAATAAACTCTCTCTCTCTCTCTCCTCTCTCTTCTTTCTCTCTCTCCTCTTCAAATAAAATTAAAATAAAATCCATATTTGAAAAAAAAAGAGCATGTGGCCGACATCATGGCCTAGTGGGTAAAAGCTACCGCCTGCCATACCAGCATCCCCCTTGGGTGTCAGATTGAGTCCCAGCTGCTCCACTTTCAATCCAGGTCCCTGCTAATGGCCTGGGAAAAGCAGTGGAAGATGGAATTGCTTGGAAGTGGAAGTGGAGGTACTTGGGCACCTGCCACCAGTATGGGAGACCCAAATGCAGCACTTGGCTCCTGCCTTTGGCCTGCCTCAGCCCTAGTCATTGCAGCCACGTGGGGAGTGAACCAGCAGATGGAAGATCTGTGTCTGTCTTTGTTTCTTCCTCTCTATCTAACACTGACTTTCAGATAAATAATCTTTAAAAAATACAGCATATTTGACAAAGAATGATGGTGACCTCACTCTAGGTGTTATTGAATGTGAGGTCACATCTACCTGAAGAGGGTCAAGCAGGGTTTGGAGTTCTGTAAAGATTTTCAATTGAGATTTTGAAAGTGTAGAGGAGGTTCAAGCTAGTGGGCTGCAACAGGGTTAAAGACAGAACTCAGGAAAATCCAGCACGTGTAAGGGATCCCAGAAGATGGGATGAAAGCAGGGATTATAAAGAGGGAAGAACGTTGGACTAGAAGTGAAGGCAGGAAAGAATTTCTACCAGTCCCAGATTCGTACACCAGACGTTAAACATTAAGAGAACCTTACTGACATGACAAAATGTCAGCTATCTTTTTTTAATTTAAGGTAAACAAATTTCAAGTAATCCATATATACAGATTTAGGAACCTAGTGATATTTCCCCTCTTACCCTCCCTCCTGCCCACACTCCCACATTTCCTCCTCATTCCTCTCTTATTCCATGTCTTAATTTTTAACAATGATCTACTTTCAGTTTACTTTATACTCATAAAATTAACCCTACATTAAATAAAGAGTCCAAAAATTGTACTCCCAGTCCCTTCCCATATGCCTGCTGGATGCCCTCACCACCTTCAAGTTTGTGCATGAATTGTGTTTTCTCTCTGTGGACTCCCCCGACCACCCTACTCAGTGTTGCACAACTTTCCTTACTGCTTCCAGTCTTTCTAATAGTCTGAATCTCCCTACCCTCACCCCATAACACTCAGAATCTTTTGCAAAGTCTATAATTTTCATCAGCAGTATGTTTATTGTTGGACTCTTCACCCCTATCAAAACACGTGAAGGCATGACTTTACCTTCTTTTGTTCGCCTCCGTATCTCTGACGTCAGAATAGTGCCTCGTTCATATTAGACACTCAGACATTGGCTGATGAATTAACAGATACAGGAGTGGATGAATCAGGGATGGCTTCTGTGTTCTCTTCTGAAGTGGTTCAAAAAGACAGTAGCAATAGGTCTGTGTGGTTGAAAAGTTGGAGGGTAATTGGAAATAGGTGCTCTGGGGGGTAGGGAAGCATGAGGCTGCTTAAAACCGCAGGACAGGGTTGACAGTAGAGCTGGGGGATCCCAGCAAGACTGGAGCTGATACATGTGGAGCCTTCATGCTGGAGCAGTTTTCCCCTACAAAGGCTTAGCAGCCCAGGGGAAAAACATACTTGGTTTGATCCAGGATTGGAGATTTTCCAAGTAGAAATATGAAGAGAGAGAAGTAAGAGAATCAGTAAAAGAACTGTGTAAAATAATTTTCCATGTATCCAGGATAGATAAAAAGAGAAAGTGGGGGCTAATAAATGGAGAGAAGATAAGGATGTCAGGGGTCTTGTATCTCTTAATGTCTTGATGAGGTTTTAGAACAGGTGGAAGGAGAATAAAGATATGAAAATTTTGGAAAAAGATAATGTACATTACTTAATCCCAAAACTCAACAAGGCTCCCACCATATGCTTCTACACTCGGTTCTCTGTATCCCTTCTTTGGGTTTTATCACTACTTTAAAAACTATTGTTCAGTGTCTATCTTTTTGGCAAATTATAGCCGTATAAGAACAGAACTTTTGTTCTTCTTGTCCATGCTCACAGTCCCAGTGGCTACCATGGTGTAGAGCACATGAGAGACGCCTAGCGAATCTTTGAGTAAATGAGTGAATTGGTCGCTGTGGCTGGGGCTGGAGACCATGGTATGAGGAACAAAGTTAGGTTGTGATGCTGAATTGGTGATCAAAGGTGGAAGCTAGAGTTGGGGACAAAGCAGATTGAGAAAAGTGTTGATGTGAACATTGACGCTTGTTGGGAGGTGTACAGCATGCTCAAGTTTTTAATGAATGCAAGGCCATGTCCAGGATATGGGTCATTCATGGAAGTGTTAAAGAGCTGTGATAGATCTCAGAGAAGCAAAGGTTTTATGGGAGAGCAGAAATCTGATAATTGGGAAGAAGCAACAATGAGATAATATATTCAGGTCTTTTTGGTGTCGGAAATCTGAGAGAATGAGCAGCCTGCACTTGGGAAAAGTATGCAGGAGAAGCAAGGGCCTTGGAGAGGAGCTTAGCTGAAGGCAGAGGGGTAATTAGGTGAAGAACTTGAAGCAATAAAGGGTCTTTGTTTTGATATATTGATTCTTTCTTTTGGATATAGAGGAAAGAATTGAGTGAAGTGAGAAGAGTAGAAGTACAGAGCACCATTGATGTGGGTTTTTTTTTTTTTTTAAAAGAATGTATTTATTTATTTGAAAGGCAGAGTTACAGAGAGATCTTCCTCTCCTCAAGTGGCCACAATGGCCAGGACTGGACCAGGCCAAAACCAGGAGCCAGAAGCTTCATCCAGGTCTCCCAGGTGCCCAAGCACTTGGGTCATCTTCCGCTGCTTTCCCCGGGCCATCAAGAGGGAGCTGGATTAGAGGTAGAGCAGCTGGGACAGGAACTGACACCCATACAGAACCCCTGCATTGCCTGTGGTGGCTTTACTTGTTCCACCGCAACTCTGGTCTCTGGATATTCTTTTATTGTCTTATATTTTCTTCTCCTTTCCCTTTCTCTCCCTCTCTTTTTCTTTGTTTTCTCTCCCCCTCCCCAACTCTTCCTCTTCTCCCTTCCCCCATCACTTTTTTTTTCTTTTTCTTTGAGTAAAGAATGAAACTTGTGGCATATTGAAATGGCTCTGAGCAGAACTTAGGATTTATAGGAGAAAGAAGTCTCCAAGCCTTTATCTCCAAACTGGAGTTGAACTGTGAGGTCACTGCTCCTACTGCATTCCCCATGACAGCTTAAAAATCCACATCTACTTAAAAAAATCTGTGTTGACTATTCTTGGTGTCTTTATAAAATTGGAAGGATAAAAAGGAAAAGGAGCCACTCTGCTATTGGTGACAGTTATCTCCCACTGTGTCTTTATTTTTCTTTTTTTTAAATTTATTTGCATACATTTCATAAATGTGATTCTTCCCACCCTACATGTCCTCCCACACACACTCCTACACCACTTCCTCTTCCCTCTCCTGTTCCCACTCTTGTTTTTTACTAAGATCTATTTTCATTTAAATTTATACAGAGAAGATCAACTCTATTCTAGGCAAAGAGTTCAACACTTTGTATGAGGGAGAAAAAGAGAGAGAAAGAAAAAAAAACAGAATGAAAAAAAAAACATAAAAAAAAGAACAAAAGCTGTTCCTCAACAATCCAGACAAGCACAAGATGTCATTGCATCTTGATGGTAATTTCACTCTTTTTTTTTTTTTTTGAAATTTAATTATCTTTAAAGAAGAACCCAAGAATGATACATCTTTTGGGAACACTTAGACATAACTATAATTTCTGTTACATAGGAATATCCTCCACTTAATACACTAAAATGAAGTAATTCTTTGAGTACAAGTGTTACTATTAAGTATCATACAACTCTTTGAGGACAGAGGTCCTGCATGGGAAGTTAGTGCACAGTGACTCCTGTTGTTAATTTAACAATTAACACTCTTAGGTATGATGTCAATGACCGCCTGAAGCTCTTGACGTGAGCTGCCCTGGCTATGGAAGCCTTTTGAATCCACAAACTCCTTCAGTATTTAGATAAGGCTATAAGCAAAGTAGAAGTTCTCTCCTCACTTCAGAGGAAAGTACATCCTTCTTTGATGGCCACTTCTTTCCACCTGGATTTCACGCACAGAGGTCCTTCATGTAGAACATTTTTTTTTTTTACCGTAGTGTCTAGGCTTTTCATGCCTGAAATGCTCCCCCTGGCTTTTCAGCCAAACCAGAATGCCTTAAGGATTGGTTGTTAGGTCAGAGTGCTACTTGAGGTGATTGTCATTCTAAGAGTCTGCTGTATGGACTGCTTCCCATGTTGGAGCACTCACTTTTTAATGCTATCTATTGTTATTACCAAGCACTTAATCCTATTTGTATGATCACTTTAACACTTGATCCTATCCATATGACCTCTGTAACTTGAAATACTATTTTTACCACCCAGCTTCAGGAGATTTGGGGTCCTATGGCAAGTTTTTAAGCTGTACCCTTAGAAGTAAATCCATAGAATGTATGCAGTACTATGTTGCTTTACAGTTTCAAGCTTTGTACACAATTCCAGCTGTGTCTTTTAAGGACCCCTTGCATCTGAAAGCATGATTGGGTAGTGAGGCTCACTCTACCCCAGGAATCACTCGGGTGTCCTGGTGTGGGGAGACTGCAGGAGGTGGGTTGGTTTTCCAAGGCACATGGCTGAATTGAAAATTGCCAAACTGTTTATCATATTTTTAAAATATGATGCTTTGCTCATTTACTCTTTATCAAAGGAAAGCAACATGTTAATAATTAAAATTTTAAGAACCATAGGGATTGAAAATTATATCTTTTCAATATCTTTGCTGCTCCTGCCATTTCCACAAAGCCTGATTCTTAAGTTATTAACGAAAATGTCAGTTGATGATGTTGACCATACAAAATTGATATCTGGTGGAATCAAAAATTTAAAATAGAAACAGGACTACTTCCAGAGGAATAAAAAATATTATGAATGACAAAAATGAGGGTTTTTTTTTTTAATTGGCCCTAAAAAGACATAGCTTAGAAAGTTTCATTCACTCAGTGATACATACCTACCATACCATACCATACCATACCATACCTTACCTTACCTTACCTTACCCTACCCTAAGCCATGTTTAGGTAGGGGAATATAGCAGTGTAAACTTGGACAAGGTGCCTGCTCTTATGCAGTTCTCAGTCATCTGAGAGACACAGATATTTACTTGGATAAGTGTTAAGGGTTTGTGTCTGACAATAGGCAGAGAAAAGGAACATGATCCAGGAATACAGTGGAAGAGTGGCTGGGGTCTCTTCTAGAAAGGAAGCCTCTTAGGAGAGGCTGTCTGAGCAGGGATCTTGGCGATGTGATGGGAGTAAGTTTGGCTTAAACCAAATGTGACTGCAGGATAACCAAGGGCTTAGAGGTGAGGGCTAGGGGGCTGTGGCATGGTCTAATTTATCTTTTCATGAGATCCCTGTTGGTTGCATGGAAGATGCTATGTGGGAGGGAGAAGTGGAAAGGGGCTGTGGAGGAAGGAAGACCAGCATTTCCCTGGCTTAGAGGAAAGATGACTGTGTTAGCTGATATCTTCCTAGAAGAGCCACCAAGGCAGGATTAGGCCCGCCAGGATTTTGTTGGAGGAGGAAGGGAGGGAGGGAGAGAGGTTAAGTTAGGGAAAGTGTCCAAAGCTGCTTTGCAGTCAGAGGACATTTCAGCAAGGGCATCGTAGAGTCCCAGGTGTCGCGGGAAGAGGCCTGTCCTTGGCTGGGAGAAGTCCTTGAAACGCGGCCTCCCTGTATTTGCAGGGATGGATTTCAGAGCTCAGCAGTGGGGCCCTTGTTCTGCCACATCCCCTGCAGTGGGAAAGCTAACAGGTGCTTTTTCTGGTTCCCTAATGTCGGGAATTGGAACAGAGCACTAGAGGAGAGGAAGTGAGAAGCTGTCAGAGTTTGGATCTATTTTGAAGGGAGATCCAATGAGACTATGATGAAAATGTGTGTCCAAGTGAAGGAGAAGTGTCAAAAATGACTTCTGGCTTTTGACCTGATTGTCTGGATGGTGTTGACATTAATGATGTAGGAGCCCCAGAGGAGACTGAACTGAGCACATGCTAATGTTGAGATTTCTGTTCATCATCGCGAAGGATTCTCTAACTTGTGATTAATGCTCACTTTGGGTTTCCTTTCCCTTCCTACAACAAGACTTAGGGAACTTCTTTAAATTATGTCAGAAGCAGGGAAAGAAAAGAATAATCAGCAACAAATATATTAAAACATATCAAGAGGATGCGGTTGTCTATATGTTCCAGTGCTCAGTGGCATGTGGAATTCAGTGTTTACCAATAGCAGGGGGACCAGTTTATTTACCTTGATTGATGATCTGGGTGGTATGCCCTTTGCTCTAAGTTTTTCCAATCCTATGAACTTAAAATTAATCCCAGTTCTTGAATTACTGTTTAAAGCTTTATGATGGTTTGGGGAAATGTAGAGGGAAAAGATGGTGCAGTTTGACTGTAGGCTGTGCAGGGATTATAAGGGTCTGGATTTAAGGAAAGCCCAGAAGGTTTGCTTACTATACAGTGGTCGAACTACGCAATGATTTTAGGTTCCTGTATTAGAGAATTACCAGCAGGACAACATCATGACTTCTTCACATTTACTTCACCTGGAATAATATTTATTTTATATTTCCAAGGAACTTGGGTTAATTATTTTTTTTTTTAAATAATCGAGCCATTCTTCAAGTGATTGCGTTTTAAACACCAACTTGGCTTGTGAATTGAATCTCACATGCTTAACCCAACAAATATTGTTTATTGATTGCTTCCCACCTGCCAAGTCCCTTCAGGTGCTCAGGAAACTAGGGAGAGTGAGTCCCTGGCCCCAGAGGTTCACAGTTAGAGGAAAGTATCATTGACTCTGTTAAATACTCCAACCCCAATACAGTGTGGTGAAGGCTCTGGTGCCAGTGTTTGCAGGGTTCCAAGAAAATACAGAGGCAGAAGACGTTATTCTGAAAGAAATAGGTGTTTGAGTCTGCACGGAGTTGGTGTTTGTGAGGCAGAGGAAATCGGAGCAGGGCAGAAGCATCTAGAATGAAAACCAGCCCAGGCAGATGGACAGACGCAGGGCATGTACAGGCAGCCCTGCTGTCCTGATGATTGGAGAGCACTCAGCCCAGGAGGGAGGTGAAGCTGGAATCATGTTGTATACTTTGTCAAGGAATTTGGGGTTTGTCCTGGGGATAATGGGAGCAGGTGAAAGATTGCAAGCTGAAAAAAGGCCATGAAAAGTTTCTGTTTCAGAAAGATCACCATGGTAGCGATAGTGAGGATTGGGAGATAAGGGGTGGCCTGAGTGTAGAACACAGAGCCAGGATCATGACTGTTGGGATCACCCAGGTGACGTGCAAGAGCTGAGCCAGGACTGGAACCCTGAGAGCAGGGGTGAAGTCTGCAGGCACAGGATGGGTCAACAGGCAATTCCTGGAGTTGGGATTGGTGAATGAGTTCTGAGTCATACAACAGGGGACGAATAATGAGATAATTTTGAGGTTTCTAGTTTCTACTTAGGGGGACAGGCCCAAGTTCCTCCTATATAACAAGGAGACAAAGAGGCCTACCTTACACATTTTGCTGAACAGATGGTGATGCTGTTTAATAGAATTAAAACCATAGGAGAGGGCAGATGTTTGGCCTAGCAGTTATGTTGCCTGCATCCCATATCAGAGTGCCTGGTTTTGATTCCTGGTTCTGGCTCCCAATTCCAGCTCACCACCATTGCAGACTCCAGGAGGTGGTAGGTGATGGCCCAGATAGTTGGGTCACTGCCACCTGTGTAGCACCCATGTGGGAGACTTGGATCAAGTTTCCATGTCCTGGTTGTAACCCCAACCAGTCTGGTCCTGGCCATTGTGGGCATCAGGGGGAGTAAACCAGAGGATGGTGGCTCTGTTTCTGTTTCTCTGTCTCCTTGCCTCTCAAGTCAATAAATTAAAAATATTTTTAAAATACAGAATGGAAGGCAAGTTTGGGATCATAGACAGTGAGTCTCTGAGAAAGTAACATTTATTACACAAACATTGTGTGTTTTGTAGTGTATGCCAGTTTGTGTCCTTTAGAGTTTGCAACAGTCCTGTGAGGGAAAGCAGAACATACCAAGACTGAGAGGGGAAGCACTTGGCTAAGAGCACATAAAGGAGTTGGGATTTGAACCTGAGCTGAAGTGAAATTCTGATTCCAGACCCTGGGCCCAGTCAGCTGCTCAGCAGCCTCCCAGATCTCTCTTTTTGTTTATATACCCACGTGCTAGCATGCACTGAAAACCAAAGCTTCACAAAATGTGCTTTATGCTGTGTGATAACTCTGATTGCTCCTATTCTGTTTGTTGAAAAAAAGTTACTGAGTACAGCCTATTAAGCTGAGTATGTGAACGTCTCCTGGGTCATGACCCATGATTTGAGAAACATAGGCATAGAACTAGAACAATAGGAAAATAATTTCTGCAGCTTCCATCATTGGTGGCTCTGCATGGCTTTGCTGATGATTTCCAAAGGATTATTTTTAACTATGATTGTCCAGGAAAGATCCTGCCCCTCCAGCTCCTCTGCGGGTTAAAGCCACTTGACCCTTGGCCTCTTTTCAGGCTGAGGAAAGGGGAATGGAAGAGGTGGTTGTCACAGATGACCTGGGCAAGTGGTGTCCTTGCTAGTCCAAGTTCTTTCACTAATCCCCCCCTTCTATAAATTGCAGTATGTAGCTAATCCTCCCATGGCTGTTTGTGGGTCAGCCTTCCCACATGGCCCGGACAGAACTTGTCTTTGCAAGTTTGCACCTGTAGCATCTAGCACAGCACCTGGAACCCAGTGGTGACTCAGTATGTGCCGGGGGTGGCAGGAGTCACCCGCTGGGTTGGCCTGCCATCTCTTCAGTGCGTCCTGTGTCTCTCCAAGCTGACAGCCAGATGGTCAGCATCTGGCAGCTTGCAAGGACAGGACTAACCGAGATCTGTTCTGTTGTTACTGGGCCTGTAGGTTTTACACGGAAAGGATTGTTCACAGAATTTGAGACTGCAGTCTGACTGCCCTGCTGTTCTAACTACAGGCTGGGACATGGAATATGAGAAATGTGCTGAAGGGACAACATGGAAACTATGTAAAATTTGAGGTGCATGGGACCTTGTGAAAGGGTTTTAATGTAGAATATGGTTAACAAATTCTAGTGCCTCTGAAGTTATTACTAGCAGAAGGAAAAATATAGACTTTTTATGCCTTATAATAATTGCACCCAAAGTATATATCTCTTAGCCAGGAAAAGATTAAGGAGTTGGGCAGAAAATACACACACACACACATACACATACAGTGCACACATAAACATAAGTATGTATACCACATAGATATAGATGTATTATCCTCACAAAGAAAAAAGCTGAGAACTATCATTTGTAAGACCTTTTGTTAATTAAAGTATTTTTTTTTAAGTTCAGAATGAGGGTGAAAAAAATGTTTCATGGAGAAGTTGGGTGCATTTCTGAAACACAATGAATCAAGTAAATGTGATTAAAAGAATTTAAGTTCTGCTTCAATACTTGCATACTTCTCTTTTATTTAAAAGAAAAAAAAAGTATTCTTACCTGAAGTTTGAAGGTAAGCACATATAACACCCAATGCAGCACAAGAAAAAACAAGTTTAACTTGCAACTTGAGAAATTTAAGATAGTTATAGGAATGCATTTTTTGCTAAAACACATTGCAAAATCAACACAGGCAAATGAGAATCTTATTTCTATTCAGCTGAGAGAAGATTAGAACAGGTTCCTTGCTAATAGGGGCTGGGGGTTGTGGGTTCCTGCTGGGCACAGACAATAGGCCAGGTGACCTATCAGGCCCCTGCCCAACCCTAAAACCAGCTTCATACCTCCCCTTTCCCACAAGTCTTCCCAAATAGTAGCGGGGATTCCTGGGACATGAAAGTTTCGCCACTGTAAGAACCATCAGCATGCTGACAGGTACTTAAGATGACTGCAACTGTGTTTTGTAAGAGTTCCTTTAAAGTGAGAGCCACTTCGTCAGTTCCCATTGGTTCCTTTTCATGGTTTCACTTTCTGTAAGGTGGACTCACACAAAATGACCATTTATGGGGTCACAAAGGTCAGTTATCTGAAATTTCATATAAATGAACTGATAGATCAAAATATAACATAACTTCTTATGTGTTTTGCATTTTGCTTGGATTATTGTGTGTGTGTGTGTTTTTTTTCCAGCCATTGGGAGCAGCAGCTTCAGCCCAAGACCAACTCCCCAGTTCTCTCCACCACAGATCTATCCGTCCAAGTAAGATACGTTTTCTCTCGGTAAATAGCTTTCCTCAGTAGACTCACACCTTATATCAGGTCATGTCTGTGCCCACTTGCAACATCTTGATTTAAATGAAAGTGCATTGCATAGATTCGCATAGATTTACACAAATGTATTCTGAGCATCATCAAGTAGAAACCTTGAAGTAGTCCAGCGTTTTGTCTATTGTGTTTGGAAGTTTTACTTTAAGATACGATCTTTAACTGGAATTTGTGATGTGGTTGTTAATTGGTGACCTTGCATGTTTCCATCTAATGCATGGGCTTTCTATTTTCTGTCATTTCTGACAAATAGCAGACCATACCCACATATTCTCCCTACCCCTTCCTCACAAACTATGGCTGCATATGGGCAAACACAGTTTACCACAGGAATGCAACAAGCTACAGCCTACGCCACATACCCACAGCCAGGACAGCCGTACGGAATTTCCTCATATGGTGAGTCATCCCGTGTTGGAAGAGCTCTCTTATCTAGTGCGCATGCGTGTTTTTGAGTGGCGCTTGAAGACTGTCAACCTCGATGGGCCAGAGAAAGTGTCGTCACCTGTTGTGTCTGCTTCTAATGAGCATTGTGAGAATGGCGGCCCCTTGTGTTGGGGTCAGAGCCGTGTGAGCAGGTTGCGTGGTTTATGTGCCCTCTTGCTCTCAGTTTTCTCCATCCATATCTCAACTCTGAATTTGCCATTTGAGCGGTTGGCTCTGGAATTCAAAGCATTTCTGTGCTTATTTGTGATAAAACTTCTGCCATTGAAGTCTTTGGGGGTACAGATCCATTTCCTATTTATCAGATGCCCAGCTATGATTTGGGAAGTACAAGTGGAATTCAACAAACTTTTGCTCTAAACTTGAGGGTGGTAGTGTTATCGAATTTCACCATTATCAGCCATTAGGAAAAGTGATCTACATACCAGCGCCTGGCCTGGCTGCTCTGAAAAGGCCCAATCAGGAAACATTTAAGGCTCCTTTCACCATTTGTTTCTTCCCACCTGGAGATTATCTTTATCTTGGTGTCATTTAACTCACTCCTTTACAGGGTCAATACCTGTAAATTAAACAGAAAGCCAGCAAAATCCCCACGTTTAATCACAGAGGCCTTAGAATTTCCTAAGTTTTCATCAGTTGAATGGCAATTGCAGTTTTAAACAGATTGAACTAAAAGAAACACATGAATTATTGGCATTTATAAAGAACAAAATAAAACAAATGATCAGTAAACATTATGTGGACCTTTGGAAGGAAGGGACTGGTTGAGTGTGTAATTCTGTGTCTGTTGTACAGGATTAACTGTAATGAGTATTCTATTTCTGTTGGTATTGTTTTATACTACCCTTTCCTACCATAATAAATTCTGCAGAAAAAAATTAAGACCCATTAAGCATTTTGTTAACAATTAGAAGGCAAGTAATTTTATTCTTTTTAATTCTCTTTGACCCCCAAATAAAACTGATTATGTATAGACTTCTTATAAAATCAATAGAAATAAAAATCTAAATTATGTATAACTTCAGGTTTTCTGGTTTTATTCCAAAATTATCAGAACTGAAGATTACTTAGTTAGGTGTTCTCAAAGTAGACTTCAGAAACAGCCTCAAGATGGACTTCCTAAAATTACCTCTCATTTCTATCACTTTCATTCATAGTATCTATAATAGTATTATTTGCAAGTCACATTTATCTGTCATTTGCTTTTAAGCTATTTTTGGGATAAAAGAGGGAAAAGAATCTGTGATTGAATTGCACAACTTCCATCCTGTCAAGACAGTCCCCAGTTTACATTCTCAGTGTGTCTGTAAGGTGATTATTTGAAGTGTACAAGTCTTTCCCAGTACACACGGTCCCTAAGTGTTGTCAGCCTATGGAAGCTGGCGCGGGAGGGGCCACCCCTGTCAGTGCCTTGGCTGCCAGCCACACACCTCCTGTCTTCTGCTTGTTTTCGCTCCCCCTTTCAGCTGTGGTGGGGCCTGGGTTCCCTCCTTTGCCAATTTCTGAGCTGTGAAGTAGAGACTTCCTGATCCAAGCATTCATGAATGTTCTTGTTGTCTGAAATAGCTGTTCCAGGAGGATGGGATGAGTGGAGGGTCTGAGAATAGAATCAGACCTAACAGAGAGAGGATGGGGATTTTAATACGAGAGGTTGGGATTGGGAAGGTGGTGATGGTGAGGTCAGGGTAAGGGTGTGGGCTCCAGAGCTTTCCGTGCTAGTTAGTCTCCTGGGAATAACTCTCAGTCCTTAGCACTTTCCTGATGATTCGCTTTCTTCTTTTTCTGGGCTCTGAGTATAAGAGCCACACTCAGTGCTGTGGCTCACAAGCTTCATTTTTCTGGGGTCAGTGTATTGAACATGTGGCAGCCTTCTCTTCCTTTGCTTATTCATGAAGGGAGAGCAAGTAGTTTAACATGTTCACTCACTGCTGATAGTCCAGGCCCAGATTATTTTAGCAGATTTCCCCCAAGGAATTGTGCCCCAGACATTTTCCCTGGGCCCTGTAAAAAAAGGTAGGCATATCTTTTTATAGAGAAAATGACAAATCAGTCAGGAAGAACATTCATTCTATTCCTTGCTGGGTCTGCTTGGAGTCCATTCAGTGAAATGAGTTTGTCACCTGTGGGTAGAAGCCGTAGACACCAGTGTGGCTACGGGGGTTTTCTATCTCTTCCTACTTGGCTTTATGTGTTCTTATCACAAAGGTTCACTTTCTGAACCTCCAGGGTAAAAACAGATGGTACAGGGGAAAGCTGGGAGCAGATCAGTATAGCCTCAAGTGGAAAGAGAAGGGGGAAAATCCCCTGGGTGACAGCATGGAAAGAAAGGGAGTTTCTGGAGCTATCAAACCAGCTGTCTTGGGTAGATGTGTTCCTGGGGACAGTTTGTATGCATGGGTAACTCACTGCTTTGCAATTGCCTGTATAAGGAAAACCGTATTTTTTTTTTTTTTTAAAAAAAGGTTGTATTCAGACTTAAGTGTTAAGGTCATCATGAACTTGCTTAGAGATTCCCTAGCACTTAGAGTAGACTCTCTTAGCCAAGAGTCAGATTCTTCCTAACTTCATGCTAGTGATGAAGTTCCCCTAAAATGGAAATACAGAGTGAGCCTACTGTGTATTCAAGATCCTAACGATATCATTTATCTCAAGTGCAAAGCAAAATTATTAAAGTCTGACTTCCCTTGGCAGAAGTTTGCTCTCGGTCCTCTGTGGGAATTCAGGAGAGTTGTAAACTTTCATGACTGTCTTCAATTATGATCCAGAGTTGAGCCCTAGGCCCGGGTGCTGACAAATGCATGTCCTGAGCTCAGGAGGTCAGCCTGGTGCTTGGGGAGGCATTTGGGGGCCACAGGTAATTTTTTCTGTTACCATATGATAAGAACAAAGTGTGTGCTCTAGAGGACATTCTGAACAATTGCATGTGAGTATTTAAACTAAAAGGGATAAGAAGACCATTTACTTGTTTACAAGTCACTATGCTGGTTTACAGGATTCAGTTCTTTAGTTTCTGCTTACTTTCTGGTAGGATCTAGATATTCAGGAGGTTTCCTCGTTAGTTGCTTAGTTCCGGGCCCAGTATTGTTTACTCCGACTTCAAAATGCATTGTGTGTGCAAACCAGCTTTGTGGGAGAAAGAATAAGGGAGAAAGAGAAAGAATGCTATAAGCCTACAGGCTCTAATCAGTCTTTGGAAAAATATGATTTTGATTTTGACACTAGTCAGCACAGCAACTTTGGAAGAGTTTAGCTAACATTTAATTATGGCCATGTCTTGGCTTCGAAGATCTTCAATTCTTGCAACAGAACAAAAGGAAATATAGAAATGCTGTATGCCAGTGGAGTTCTATTTTATAGAAAGTTAGATGCAGAAAATCAAGAGAAAAATGTGAACAGGCATTCAAATCTGTAATGATCTGGGTAGTTTTAAAAATTGAACTTGTACTTTATAATATTTCATTAAGCATATTAACCCGTTATTAGTGAGATGAGACTGGGAGGCATTTGTGATGAAACAGTTGTGAGAGCAAATGTTTTTGTCTATTTACCAGCTTCTGGAAATGAACAGATAGATAAGCTGTCACTAACTGATTTAGGTGCATTGTGGGCAGGCATCAAGACTGAAGGTGGATTGTCCCAGTCTCAGTCGCCCGGACAGACGGGATTTCTCAGCTATGGCACGAGCTTCGGTACCCCTCAACCTGGACAGGCACCATACAGCTACCAGATGCAAGGTGTGTATACCTCCTGACATTGCTAGTTTCCTGCAGTCTATAGGCTGACAGTTAATTTTTAAAGTACATTCTGCTGTTCTGTGAGCTAGCAGATGATGAAGACTACTGATCTGGGCTTAGAGGCACCTGCCCCCTTCTCATTTGCTTTTCTCGTACCTACTCTGTGGCCTAAATGTTCATATTTATGGCATTAAAAGCTTAGACTTAAATGTCTGTGAGGTTGTTTTCAAAAAGGTCTACATTTTTTTTTGTGAAACTGAAGTTTTGTGTTTTTCATTAATAAAAAATGAAAAAGGCAACCCCAGAAAAGGTTCTGATGTGGCTGAACACTGAACACTGCTGCACGTGGCATTAACAAGCAATCTTCTAACAGGACTATAGTTTCTTCCTTTTTATTATGGGGTAGGGGTTGGAGCAGGGCAATCTAGAAATAGAGCATGTGATGCGTGTTGACTTCATGCTCTACCAAATACTAGTAGATCAAATTCACAGCCACCCAGTGATCCTCAAGAAAATGCCTCCCAGATCCATTCCATTGTTTTTGAAGTTACAGACAAAACAGTATTAAGTGGAAGTCGAATGGAATGACAACTGAAAATTCACACTGTCAAAACTGTTTTCAAGAATACAGAGACATTACTTGTAATTAGCACATTGTTGCCACATGAATGTGTGTGTGGAGTGCTTGAGAATCGTTCTCACATAATTTAAACACTCCTAATATCTTTTTTTTAACTACAAATCAGTGTAATGATTCTATTCAGCTTTTTAATAAAGTTATGCCATAATTTCATTAGAGCCCTGATTACCACTTTTTGATTAAAGAGGTTCCTTTTCTGTTTTTTATCTTCTCATTTCTTTCATCTTGTTTGTCATTTAATTAATACTGTATTCATTGCAGGTAAATTGGAGAATGTAGAGAAGTAAAACTAATTATGATCATATATCCTATACAAGTATTATCATCATTTTGACATATCGTCTAGATGTACAGTTTGGGTTTGTACCATATGATATAGCAGTACCTTCAACTTTCAGTAACAAATATATTTGTAAACATCTTTTCACATCTTTATTTTTATAGCATCTTTTAATGGCTGCATGGTATATCTTATTTAAATAATTCCATATTACTGATATCTAGAGCAATGGTATGCATATCTTATCCACATCTTTGTTTTCTTTGGATGAGTTCAAGTGTGGAATTTCTAGGTAAACTATCTTTCATTAATTCAGAATTTCTCATATATCTATAGAAACAAAAGCTATATATTAGAGTATATACATTGGATAATATCTTAGTTGGAAAAAGTTGTCATTTGGGTACATTCAAGATTTTATTGTTGTTTTTATACACCTTTTTAAAACTAAGATGTTAAAGCATTTTCCTTTTTTATGGTGGTATTCATTTCTGTCATATTATTTCTTAAGCTTTAATACTATTTTACAAATATATTTCCAGTTTATCATTTTAAGGTTTTTTCTATACAACATACTAGAGATTCATAGTGAAAGGTCCATTAATATTTTCTTTTGTAAGAAAAAGTATTCATTTTGTTTTTGTTTGAAAAGCAGACATGCACACACACACACACACACACACACACAGGGGAAGAGAAACAGATAGGCAGAGGCAGATCTCCCATCCACTGGCTGATTCCCCAAGTGCCAGGACTGGGCCAGGCCGAAGCCACAAACCTGGAACTCAGTCCATATTTCTGATGTATGTGGCAGGGACCCAACCACTTGAACTCTGTCTGCTGCCTTCCAGGATGCACATTGGCAAGAGTGTGTAATTGGGAGCAGAGCCAGGAACTTGAACCCAGGCTCTCTGACGTGGAATGCAGGGGTCCGAAGCGGTGTCTTAACTGTTAGGTCAAACATCCTCCCTTCCATTAATCTTTCCACATTTGGTTTTACCTGGGGTATAAAAAGGCCTATGTAATAAAGTTTTTATATATTTGGTAGCTACAAAATAAAAACCATCTCCTAGCAGACAGCATTTCTTGTTAGAAGGATGTTGCTTATGTGCCGAATTCCAAAAACTTTTAAGCTGTCTTGGAAAAGAACTGTGTTTCTACACATGTTGAATATCAATTGAGTAAAGGGGTGAAAAGAGCAAGAAGTGAAGGAGAGACTACATTAATGAATTAAACAGTCCTTGGTTCTGGTAATGAAACGGGACATAAGGCAGACGAGGTCTGCTTGCTCATGGAATTTTCGTTCTTGTCGAGAGATAGAGAGTAAATTAGCGCACTTGCCGATTCCTTCAGGAGCTGAGGGAAATAGACAGAGTGCCACAGTGGGCTCTCTTGTCCCCTGGGCATCAGGTCCCTTTGGGGAGAAGCAGGTGCTGAATGTGAGAAGGGGGCAGATGCAGGGCGCTAACACGTGGTTGCCAGGCCTGCGTCCTGTTACAGTCTCTATGCACCAGTGCACCAGGAGCTAAGTACAGAAGTGGAGACTGAACATTTAGAAACTTTCAGTAGTAAATTTCATGTTTGTTAAATCAAGTGGTGCATTTTAAAAATGAGAGATCTGGGCTGGCACCATGGCTCATTAGGCTAATCCTCCACCTGCAGCGCCGGTACCCTGGGTTCTAGTCCCGGTTGGGGCACCGGATTCTGTCCTGGTTGCCCCTCTTCCAGTCCAGCTCTCTGTTGTGGCCCTGGAGTGCAGTGGAGGATGGCCCAAGTGCTTGGGCCCTGCCCGCATGGGAGACCAGGAGGAAGCGCCATTTTGAGGGTGAACCAATGGAAGGAAGATCTTTCTGTCTGTCTCTCTCACTAGCTCTGCCTGTCCAAAAAAAAAAAGAGATCTATTCTCTACCTCTTGTCTTTTTCATTGTTTTGGTAATGGGGTGTTACAGTATATTGTTCAGTTGTCAGTCTGTGTCTGACTAGGGGTGGGCAGGTTGGTCCTGGACCTGATAGTTTGAGAAATGCTGCACATGAGAGTTAACTTTTTCTTTGGTCTTCTCCCTGATCTAAAGTGTATGCAGTAGTAGAAACAGTCTCTAAGAGTACTAACCAGCTAACAGAATGTGATACCGTCATAGCTTAGGGCAGAGCAGTAATGAAGGAAGACAAAAGGAAGTTAATTTGGAGGAGAATGGGTCTTTATTTTTGATAAGAAATAAGGACATGTGTAGCACCAAATAAGGAGTCAGTTTTCTACCCCTATGTTTTATTGTGTCTGGCCTTACCAGGTTTGCACTGTACATGCTCGAATATGATGTAGAATTTATATGGCCACATTTAGGTATATACTTACATTTTGATTAATATGTATTTTTTAAAGATTAAATGCCATGTGAAAGTTTTTTTTTTTTTTACCATTATTTAGTGGTTTTGTGTACTTAGCTGTGGAAGTTTGTTGATCTTTGAATGTATTTTTAATAGATGACCTTCTAATATTTCTAAAATATCAAATTATTTTTAAAATTCCCCAAATTATAGTAATCCTCAGTGAATAACCATGATTTGTGCCTACATCCGTTTCATCCTGTAGCAACTGAAACTCTTTAGAATCCCGAATGAGGGTATAGGATAGTTACCTGAGGATATCTTCGCCCAACTTTTCCTCTAGGAAGATATTTTCAACCTTTAAAATATAAGGTGTGATGATTAGTTATTCAGAGATGTAGCTGCTGTAATTTAATAATTTTAGGCTTTCATAGTGACAAAAGAAACAGTCTCATAGTCCAGCTGACTCAAAGAAATTTGAGTGAAATGTGTGTGCTTCCATTCAGTGTTAATCCATTTCGTTTAAAGGGAGTTTGTGGTGATCAGCCCTTTGGTTTGCTCAGACCCTGGGTCTGGACTAAAGGTGCTGTGAGATCTTAGAGTACGCACAAGAGTGCAGGGGCTGGAATCAGACTCCTGTGCACGGTTCTGCCACTGATGTCTGTGGGCCTTCGGCAAGGGAGATGGTTTCCTCACCCCTCTTTCCCCTTCTCTTGAGTGTCTTGAGTGTGGGGATGATGTCTACTCGCACAGAGTGTGTGAGATATAATGGAGAGTGTCTGTGTAAATCACTTAGCAACACATGGTACATCCTAAAAAGCACTCGATGGTTGTGTTCATTGTTGTTGTCCTCACTGTGGTGGTAATGTGGCTATTACTGTTTTAGTTATTATTATAATCCAGCTTTCTGGAGTAGCTCCAGATTAGGAAGTGTGACCTAAATGCTCCGTCCCTCCTATTTCCCCAGGAGCAGGGGTTCTTTATGTGTGTGTGTGTATGCATATGTATATATGAAACAATTTAATAATTAAATGTGTATGACTAAATATATACATATATAGAAAAATTCTAACACATGTGAAATATTCTAAGAACGCAGTAATGAAATAATGAAATAAAAATAGCAAAAAAAAAAAAATAGAGCCAGATCTAACTTAAGTGCTGGCATGGAAGGAAAATTACCATCAACAAAGCACAAGCTTTTTGTACACAACAAAGGAAAAGTACAAGTGATAAATGGAAGCAGGCAGGAGCTTGAAGAAAATATGAGGAGAGGGAAAGCCGTTGCTGGTGACAGAGGTGGCAGATAGTGGGAGTGGCAGCAAGCGCAGAAGAGATTCTAAGTAGGAAAAGCACTCGGCTCTCTGGGGAAGAATGAGGGGTCACCCACGTCCTCCTGCCTTGGTAACACCTGCAGTCACATCCCTACTTCAAGTGCAAGGAGTGGGTGGGAGGAGAGGAGATGACAGCCATTTGCATGCCGGATTCTTCAGCTCAGAGGGTTGGGTTGTGAGTATCCCTAGCGCCCATCCACCAAAGCAGAGTCACTGCAGACGCTCACTGGGTGTTTTTGGTGTGCCATGGGCTATTCTAATTGTGTCACATGTCATCTCATTCAGTCTTTTACAATCCAGGATGACCAAAGGATGAAAACCTGAAAGTCCTGAAGAAGTCATAAAATTGCCAATTTATTTAGTTTGTAGAATGTCAAGGATGACTCAAGGATGGCTGCTCAGAATTAAAGTGGAGAAAGTTGTGTGGCATTACACCCTAAGTCACAGCTCATGCAGGGGAACCTCCTGGAGAAAACTGCAGAAAATATATGTAGATGTATGCGTGCTTTTATTTCTCTGGAGTACGGGCTTATCTTTAAAACCAAGGCGAGCTATACGACTGTAACTAGTTAACAATATGACTAGTTAGCTATCTAACTAGTGTAACTAGTTAATACCAGCTTACGAAAGTCAAGACAAAAATTTTAGAGAACTTATCTCTGAGCCCTGTCTGTTTTCACACTCTTAAATAACAGATTTATTTGGCATTTCGTGGCCATTTTGCCACAGCCAAGCTTCATAAAGAGAGCCAGTTTTGTGCCCTAATCTGATTCAGGTAGTCTTTCTGACCCTTGTGGCCCCAGCATTCAATGCTCCTGTCACCACAGGTGAGTTTCTGAATCCAGCACGTGCATTTTAAGCCAAACAGGGATGAAGTTTTCATTTGCCCATGAATGAAATAAATCTAATTGCTTTCATCTTTGCTGAAGGATCCTTGGAAAATTCTCTTGGTGCACTAATTATTTGTTCATCTAGTGAAAGATTAGAAACTTATGTTCCACTGAGAAAGACAGAATGTTCTTGTTCGTAGACTACAGTAGAATTCGTTCACTCTGAGGCAGTGGAATCCTTGCCTGTTAGTTTTTGACGTCTTCCTATTCCCCCGGTGTTAGCCTCTGTGTTTCCGGAAGAAGGTTGGGGCTGGTCTGAGATTTTTCTTCACATAGCATTGACAGCCTGATGCAGAAGAGTTAGCTGAGTGGGTGGGTGTGGATGGACAGAGGATCCATGGGGACATGGAGTGTTTCCAGTGCTGCACGAAGCCAAAGGGCTCTAGCAGGTAGAGGGAAGCAGGCTGCTGTGTGTGAGTTTATGTGCACACATGTAAATAGGCACAAGTGTATGGAGGGTAAAAAAAAATGCTTAGGAAGGTTAAAAAAAAAAATAGTATCTGATATACTAACCAACTTCATAGATTACCTGCCTATTTGCCCATAAACAATTTTATTCCCTATTTTGTAAAATAAGCAATTAAATTGAAATTATTTATTTATTTATGTATTCATTTATTTTAAATTGGAGGTCTGGAGCTATTGCCTTCATCGCCATTCCTTTAATCTTTGAATACAGTGTAGACTGATAGTCCCATCTAACACAGAAAGCAATACGTTCTTTTCATTATGGAGCTGCCAGGTCATATGAAGATAAAGGAATTTTGTTTAGTGATCTGTTTGACATAAGGAAGTGTTTAGTTCACTTGCAACAGATTTTCAGACACGTACACAAACACAATAAATAATTAAAATTGCATTGTGTCACTTAGCCCAGGAAGTCTTGATTTTGAGCAGAACTCAGCTTTCTGAATATCTTCATTTTACTGATTCGAGACTGTTGAAGGTATTGGCCATCTTTATTCCTGGACAGTCTCTGGTGTCTAGAATTATCTAAAATACAGTGTTAGATGTGAAGCAGTCTATGCCATGATGAAAGGTAGAAATTAAGACTCATAAAGACTACTTTTCTTCATTTGGGGAAATGAATTTGCAATTTAGCAGTTAATTAAACTTTCAGTTAATAAATTATTATACTGTGCTTAAAGCATTCTTCTGCTTGTGTTCGTTTGGGTAGATGGAGCTGGTAGGAGGCATTGTGGAACCATCACCCATCAGGATGTTGGTTCAGAATGGTTTCTGAGTGCTTTATTGTCCCAGAATAGCGGTGATGGTAGGGGACATTCCAGTCATTCTACACCAGGGAAGGTGTCAGGGAGGGGCTTCACAGATGCGCATGTCCTAACCCTACAAGTTCCTGGAAACTACACTTTGTTTATTTTCCTTTAGGCTTTATTGCTCTCTGTTGGAGAAGAAAACAACACAAATTCTAACTCTCTCATTGTGGATCTTGTTGTTTTTCTGCTAAAGAGATTGGGCCTCAATCTAGTGAGGAGAGACAATAAATCAGGGCAGAGGTTTTATAAAGGATCCTTGGAAGGGTGCACAACCCCGTGTTGTCTGTGCCTCACAGATCCATGGCTCCTTATGAAGTTGGAATGGCCTGAGAACGCCACCTTTGTTCCCTTTGATCTGCCTGTCTGTAGCTTTTCTAAGCTATAGCTGAACAGATTCGGTTGACTGGTCATTTAGAACCTCAGCACTGCTCAACAATATGCACTGTTAGACTTTTAAAGTTTTTCATTATCTATGGAACTGGTATGTTTCTTAAAGGAATGACTCCAAAAGATCTGGCTTTAAGAAAAATGTAAAGCTTTTCTTATAATATGCTGTGATGATGCTAATAGAGTAAGAATTGGAGAATAGCTATTACAGCTTGAACTGGTGTTCACAATTTCCCCTTAATTGTTTTGCCAGTCTGCTCACACTTTTATTTTAGTTCTTGCCTTTTTTACATTCTAGAACTTTCTTTTGGCCTAGGTTTTTTTTTTTTTAAGTAAGATTCCATTTCAATTTTTTTAGCATCTTATATTATTTCAAGAGTTGAAAATGGTATGGCAATCTCTTGAAATCCAGGTATTGAATAGCAATAATTAGTGACCAATATTAATTGTATTGTCTGCATGAGTTGTTTTTAGTAAAAATATATAGAAATAGATCAAAATTTTCAGCCTTTGTTACCTACGTTAAGAATTCTTTTTGAAAATACAAACTATTGCTTGCATAATAAGGAAATCTTGGTTATTTAAAATCCATGTTTTACTCACGGGGAGAGAGTTCCTGGTTTTCAATAGTCCATCTGGCCCTCAGAGGCCTGTCCCCTGGGAACAGAGCTGACTTCTGCCACATAGATCGCACCGATGATGGACATAGCCCATGGCAAAGAGGCCAGGGAAGGAAAGCAAATGGACTTCTGTGAAAATACACGGGGGACAAACAGCATCCTGCCTGCCCAGTAAGTGCGAGAAAATGCTCCAATGCATGGGAAGTACAGACAGGCCCCAGCAGGTTCCAGCATTCTTATGTTGGCTGGGATTCTGGTTTTTAATGTGAGTCCTTGTTCTCTGTGAAGTAGACCTTTGACCTACATGTTACTCCTTTTTCTTGTTTCTTTTTTTTTAAGTTTTTTGAAGTTTAATCTGGGCAGTGTTCTCCAGGTTCTATCACACACAAAACTTTGGTTAATATTTTAATCCATGTTATAAATCTGCATAGGCTGCGTTCTTAACTATGAAAAAGGAATGGCTATGTATTAGTCAAAATTTTTTTTTCCTTGGGGGTGAGGATTTGTTTTTAAACTACAATTGCTTGGCACCTATGGAATGAGTGGCCCAAGATCTTTTACAAAGACTGTTTCTTGTTTGTTATGGTTGACAAGACTGCCACCCTGTCTCTGTAGGAACCCCAGACATTGACAAAGGAAAGCAGAATCATTGTGACAGACAATCAGTGGGTGACTGTATACAATGGTACTTCAAAAAGTATGTGGAAAATGGAATTTAGAAACAAATTTATTTTGGTGCAGAAAATTTTGAAATCGATGTATGGGTTTTTTTTCATAATATGCATTATCCATTAATGTTTTAAAGACTCCTCTCATAACTTACTTTAAAAACTTACGGACCTGGCCGGCGCCGCGGCTCACTAGGCTAATCCTCCGCCTAGCGGCGCTGGCACACCGGGTTCTAGTCCCGGTCGGGGCACCGGATTCTGTCCCAGTTGCCCCTGTTCCAGGCCAGCCCTCTGCTGTGGCCAGGGAGTGCAGTGGAGGATGGCCCAGGTGCTTGGGCCCTGCACCCCATGGGAGACCAGGAAAAGCACCTGGCTCCTGGCTCCTGCCATCGGATCAGCACGGTGCGCTGGCCGCAGCGCGCCGGCCGTGGCGGCCATTGGAGGGTGAACCAACGGCAAAGGAAGACCTTTCTCTCTCTCTCTCTCACTGTCTACTCTGCCTGTCAAAAAAAAAAAAAAAAAACAAAAAAAAAAAAAAAACTTACGGACCTAAAAAAGAGCATTACAATGTAGTCTTTTAGAAATGAGATAGTTTGACTCCAGATTTGTTTAGTGAATTTCTTAAGTGTCATTACCTCTATGATTAATATGTCTATGATTTTTGTGCAACCAAAAGTTCACTGCTTGTGTAACCACTTCTTGTAGTATGTAATTTCAACTCAACATTACTGATTCAGAAGACCTAAAGGTAAATTTGGCATAGTAGATTAGTAAAAAGTTTCCTGGAAGTTGAGAAAATATTCACCCTCTAACAAGAATCCATATTCAAGGAAATCTTCATTCTCTGTGTTTCTTGGATGAAGATAAGGGTCCAGCTTCAGCTGCCTTACAGTGGTGATGTTGGCTCCAACCTTAGACAACACGTGTGGAACGAGCAAAAGGTGAACGTACTCTTAAAAGCAGAGGATACGAGCCAGTTTATTCTGAGCAAAAAGAGCAAAGCTGAGGGTGTCACACTACCTGACTTCAAAATATACTACTACAAACTTCTAGTAACTTTGCTATAACTTTTTTGGTATAAAAATGGATTCGTAGACCAATGGAACAGAATATAGAGCCCAGAAATAAATTCACACATCTTCAGCCAGATTATTGGTTTTTTAAAAGATTTGTTTGTTTGTTTATTGAAAGGCAGAGTTACAGAGAGACAGAGGCAGAAAGGGAGAGAAGGAGGTCTTCCATCCACTGGTTCACTCCCCAAATGGCTACAACAGCTGGAGCTGCACCTATCCAAAGCCAGGAGCCAAGAGCTTCTTCTGGGTTTCCCACAGGGGTGCAGGGGCCCAAGGACTTGGGCCATCCTCCACTGCTTACCCAGGCCACAGCAGAGAGCTGGATAGGAAGTGGAGCAGCCAGGACTTGAATCAGTGCCCATATGAGATGCTGGCACTGCAGGCAGTGGCTTCACCCACTATGTCACAGCCCCAGACCCCAGCCAAATTATTTTTAATAAAGGTGCCAAGAATGTACACTGGAGGATGAGACTAATATAAATAAATGGTGCTGCAAAAATTGGATATCCACACACACAGAAGAGTGAAACTAGACCACAGTCTCTCACAAAAATCTATTCAAAATGGATTAATATGTAGACAGCTGTTCCATTTTGAATTTGAAGTTCTACATGTATAAGCCGGACTGTTATTTTCATTAATAGGCCTGTGATACTCTACCAACATCTGAGCTAAGAGAATGAATAGGCTCTTGGGTGGCCTATATCTGTATCAGAGGTCAGTGTTCTGTTAGGATGCCCGCATGGCATGTGAACATGAAGTCCTTATACCATCTCTGAGATCCAGTGGTACTCAGAGCTAAACTCAGTGAGATTTTCCAAGATAGTCAAAATTTGTGACACTTAACCTTTTATTTGATTACTTAAAATGAACTTAGTTTTTTTCATTGAAAACTCTGCCAGACCCCCCTCCCCCTTTTTTTTTAAAATGGAGATTCAGAAGTGTTTCAACTCCTTCCAGAATGTTCTTATAGGTTTCTGAATTTGATTTCACCCATGTAATTTGAATCTAAAATTATGATTGCAAGCTGATTTGTAAGGTAACCCTTTGTATACCATCCAGTTTCAGTGTGAAAATTCAGAGATTTTTCTATTCTGAAGTCTTTGGTAGGACTTAAGTGATTCTTCAAATTACCCTTCAGCACCACTAATCCAAAAAGCAAACAACCTATGGAAAGGTCTCTTCCTGTTCCTTTATGATTCTTTATGACAGTCCTATCCTCACCGAACCCTCCGTCACTTACCTCACTGGACTCAAGTTCCTGAGTCATGGTTCTGTCTCCCACTTGAACCTACAGGGAGCCCTTCAAAAGTGTGAGTCATACACGGTTTTCCAAATCTGTGTGACACAGACAGGATAAATATGACCCATCCAACTTAAGGACCTTATGGTCGGGATTAAACCAAGACCAAGGCACATGTGTTTAGGACTGGTCTAAGGAAGAGGTAGACTGCATGGTATCGATGCCTAGTGAGCTGGACTTTCCAGAAGACAAAATCAATAAAAACAAGAACAATCAAGGGAGGTTTTTTGGAAAGAGAGGACTTGAATTAGAACTTGAAAATAGGAATACAAGGACTGATGGAAGGGAGCATTGGGTGAGAGGAGCAAGCTGGAGCTAGATGACTGTCCAGGACAACAGTTAAGACATCTCGAATCAACATAGTGGGCTATGCAAGGGAAGCCAGAGAAAAGAGCCTAATTAGCATATTCCCCTCCCCAGCCTCCCCATCCCTAGCTGTCGACTCCAAACTCCATCTCTCATTTCCAAGCTCAGATAAGTACAAGTCCTTGCACTTGTAATAGCTCCCTACTATCTCCCTCTCTCCTCCTACCCCTCATCCTTAGAAGGAGATTCACAATCAAGACTTTCCTGCGTCCCAGGAAAACCATTATTACTATGTGGAACATTTGGATTATGGGAGTATTTAGGTAATGTCTTTTCTTAAATGATCAAGAAACTTCCATTAGGACCCCACCACCACTCCCCCACTCTCTGATCTCCTTCAGATAGTTTATGCTTACCCCACGCAAGGAAGATGCTTCTCACCCTTTTCTACTGTTGCCGGCATTTGGAAAGGGAACCAATGGATGGAAGATCTCTGTCTTTCCACCTTTTTAAATATTTTTTTAAATTTATTTGACAGTTATAGGCAGAGAGAGAGACAGAGAGAAAGGTCTTCCTTCTGTTGGTTCACTCCCCAAATGCCCACTACAGCTGACACTGCGCCGATCCAAAGCCAGGGGCCAGTTGCTTCCTCCTGGTCTCCCATGCGGGTGCAGGGGCCCAAGGACTTGGGCCATCCTCCACTGCCTTCCTGGGCCACAGCAGAGAGCTGAACTGGAAGAGGGGCAACCGGGACTAGAACCTGGCGCCCATTGTCTTTCTACCTTTAAAATAAGTAATGTTGTGAAAGGAAAAATTATGTTGTCTGTTGGAGGTGTTCTGAAAGGAAAGGTTTTTCCTTTGTGTTCTATTCTGAAAATCAGTATCTCCCCTATCTAAGCATATATATATAAGAATATTTCTAAAGTTCATGGAAATGGAATTATAAGGTTTGTTTCGATAAAAAAATTTTTAAATGCATGGATATGCAGGGTCTTTAAAAAGTTCATGGAAAATGTGTATTGTGACAAACTGTGCATAGATTTCAAATTTTATACCAAATAAGTATATTTTAATTCTGTTTTTCATGAATTTTTTGAATTTCCTTTTCTGAAAACCATGGGAATATTAACACTCCCTACAGCATTGAGTTGTGACAGAGGATAGATAGGGCACGTGGAAGATGAGCACTGTGCCTGAAACAGAATACTGAGAAATGGTTGCCACCTATTTGTGTTTTTACTATATTTTATACTCTGGTGATATTTGCATGAGTTGGCTGCAAAAAAAATCCAATTATTTTTATGAACATCAAATTTTTTCTTTGATATTCTGTTTTATAGGGGAAGGCTAATTTGTTTAAGTATAATTAGTACTGACTCGTCAACTAGTAGCAATTAGTTTAAAGTACTGATTAGTAAGTCATGAATGTGTATGTGTACGCATAGATATACACACACATACATCACACAAACAGATACATATGTATATGAGAAAGAGAGAGTGAGAGAGACACACCAGCACACCTATACTAGGCATAGGGGGAAAGGAGAGGGGATTTGAGGAAGCTTCTCTGAAGAAGGGAGTTTACAGTCCACGCTGAACCAGGAGGTGATAGGAGTGGCAGAAGTGCGTGTTGGTTTGCTAGTGTTAGACCTGAATATGTGCCTGGAGGGGCAGGGCTGGGGGCTGCAGGGAAATGACCAGACCCATCCTAAAGATAAACCTGGGGTAAACCAGGTAAGGCCTAGTGAAGAAGCTCTGGTTAGGAGTTTGGCTTTTATTCTGAGGGCCACAGGGACCCACGAAAGGTAACTTTTGAGGTAGGGGAATGACAAATTCAGTCATGCACATTAGAGAAAATTTCTTATACCTTTGCAGAGAATCAACTGGAGAGGCTGTAGGGTAGGTAGGAAATCAGGAGGCTGATCCAGAAATTCAGTGCTGGTGGCCTGGACTGAATTAGCAGCTCTGTTTGCCTAAGTCTCACATGAAGGCAGGTGGAGCAATCCAACAAACTTGATTCTGGTGGTGAAAAATTAATATTGCCTGAGCCTGATTCTCTAGTATGCACACCTCTCCCTGAAGCAAGTGAGATCTTTTTGGAAGTTGCATTAAGTCTCCAAGGCCACAAGGGTGCCGTTAAACTTCTGCTTCGGCATACTAAATGGAATGGAATCTCAGCCTGCAGTCAGCCAGTAAATGAGTATAACTTATGTTGAATTCCAGCTAATGTACAGACTTAGAAGTAGCATTAAGTCTGGAAAGTCACTTGGGTACCATTTGGAGTACTGAACTGTGATTTACTTGGTCATACCCTGGTGGCCTCTCTGTGCCAATATAGCTTCCATAGTCTTTTCTACTTTGTTCCAGGGAATAACTTATGGAAAGAAAACATCCATTTTAAAAATATATTTTCTATATCTTATTCATTTTCCTGGTGGACAGGGATTATTGAGGTCAGTATTTATTGCTCAAAAATGTGTCATTTAAGTGAAAGTAGCAACTCATTACCTAAAAGTGTATAGTTGAAATGAAAATAGCTGGTTGTAGCCCAAAGCAATTTTTCCTATCAAGTACAAATAGTAGCTAAAGTTTGAAAAGCATGGCTGTGTCCAGAAGGAATTTGAATTTTATTTTACAAGGAATTTTAAATACTCATAAGGGTGCTAGATATATAATGTCAAGATCAAAATTGTGCTCTGATCTGCAAATACATAATGGGTCATGTGCCCATAAGGTCCAGTGTTGAAAAAAAAAAAAAACCACAAAATTGATATCAACCTGATAAGCCCCTTGAGGTCTGAGACTATGTCTTCATCAGTCTTTTATTCTCATGTAATTATCACCAGGGGCCTGGGCATTTAATTAACATGCAGCTGCCATATGCAAATGAGCATTAAAATGAGAAGTCTGTCTAGTGAGGGCTTGCTGTTCATCATGGTAGAGTGTGGGTAGCATGAGAGCACTTTGCTTCTCTAGGATGGGTGCTCTGGGAATTTTGCTCAGTTGATTTTTTTAAAAATGTGTACATGAGGAAGCTTCAAATATGAGTCTGTGTGATAGCTAAATTCGGAACTGTCTTAGGAAATATTTTCCCTTCTAATAAAAACCATCCTTGGATTGGGCTTTTAATGTTGATAGATGCTTGACAAGTAAATAGGAAATGAATTTTAGGCATGTGAAGCGATTAAGTCATTTTTATCTAATTTGGGGAAATAAAAAGAGGGGAAAGAGACATTCACACTGTGGCGTTCAGCAATGTTTCCTGGTGTAAACAACTCCTGGTGGATACAGCTGTGATGCTGTATCTCTGATGCTTTCCAAAGCATCTCCCCCATCTATCTATAGGATTTTGCAAACTAAGAAATTACACCCAAGAATGATTAGGTAAGTTGTTCAAAGTCCAAGCCATGTAAAGTAACGAGCCAAAAACTCTAGTCTATGTTGTCTTTTAAGTCAGTACTGAAATGTTCAGTAGCAAGTAAATAGGAGAGTACTTCAAAATGTTAATGGAACATGGAATTAAAAGAAAACTTTATTTGGGTTTAAAATTTTGAAATCCATGCTTAGTTTTCCATAATACCCATTTTTATGAACCTTTTAAAGACCCTTTGTATGCTTCTACCTATTCATTTGCTGTACAGTTTTAATTTTTAAAAAGCACCTTTTGTTTCTAATTACAAAGCAACACAACTCCTGAGTAGAAAATTTAAAAGTGTCCACTGGCTTAATGACTATTATGTGACCATATCTCAAATCCTTCAGAGATAACATTTGTGAGATTTTTGTGCTTTTTGCTTTAAAAATGTTTTTAAACAAGATCGTCTAAAGTATTCTCGGTTATTCGTAGCTTTTACTTCCATAAAATAATATGAAAATTTCCCATGTTTATAAACAATCTCAAAATGCCATTTTAACAGGTTCGCAGTATGCCATTTTCTGAGTAACACCTATTCGGGATTCAGGCTCATTTTTGTTTTGTGGTTAGAACCAATACTAAAAAACATCTTTGCTAATTATTTCTTTGTATAAATCCACAATTTTTTTTCTTAGAATAAATTCATGGCAGTAAAATTGTTAAACTAAAGGGTATACAAAATTTCCCAGGTACCTCCCAAATAACCCAATGGAAATGTTGTACCTATTAAAACCCCATTTTACAATGTTTAATAAGCATAGTTTTATATATTTTCATCAAAATTAGTGTATTTTTGTTTTTGTAGAGATTAATAATAAGGAGTAAATTTGAAGGAGGGGACTAAAATGTTCTTCTATTGTGTCCTGCTGTTTATAGTATGTGCCTCCTGTTGATTGTTCAACAGTGTGGACGTTCAGCAAATAGAATGTTACCTTGACAGCACATGTACTAAATAAAACACTGATCATGTTCCTCTTGATCTTCATGGTATCAAATTCTTCCAGTGATTCCATTCACTTTTCTGAGAAATGAAATCAGACAGTAGCTTTTCAATGGGCCACTGTTATGACCATATAAATAATGACCATCTGAAAGCATTTAGGGTTCTTGGAAGAAGCGTTGTAATTTGTGGAGCTGGCAGGAACTGTACAGACTACCTAATATAATCCTACTTTTTTGTACTATGCAGATTTTGTGTAAAGATATGAAAAATCTTGGTATGCTTTACAAATTGAAATAGAAAATTTAGTGTCTAATTCTGTCTGTAGTTTATGTGAGTTGCTTTTGTCCTCAGAAGTGTAACCTCTTTACTTTGTAATTCTTTGTAAAAATGAAAATAAAATCAACTATTTTAGGAAATTGAAATGTTATCCTTAATGATGAATTCTATAATTAAAGATAAACCAAACTCAAGTGTATCTTATGGAAATGAAATTTCTACTGTCATGTCATTATATATGGCTTAGTAAACTCTGTGTCTTTTCACTTTGTTTTAGGTAGTAGTTTTACAACATCATCAGGATTATATACAGGAAATAATTCGCTCACAAATTCCTCTGGATTTAACAGTTCACAGCAGGTAATTTGAAAAGCCCATTTAACCTCTGACATATTTCAAAATACGTGATTTTCTTATATAAAGAAAGATCGGTTTATATTACACTCTAAGTAAGTAAGACCTTTCCTCTGCCTTTTAATAGTTTTTTTTTTTCTTTTAAAGATTTTTTTTAGCACTCTTTTATAGTGAGTTTGCTTTTCAGATTGGTTTAATTTTGCCTACTTCTGCACCATAACATAGAAATATATGTGAAGGCTAAAGACTCTATCATCAAACCTAGAGTTTGTTGGCAAGTCTGAGCTCTTCAGTTAATGTGATTTGTAGGATGTCCTATGAGAATTCAGAAGAGACACAAAAACACAGACATATTTACAATTATACTTTGAAACATAAGGACTAAGCAGCAGTTTATTGACAGACTTTTCGCATGTGATTTGATTTGGTAGGACTATCCATCTTATCCCAGTTTTGGCCAGGGTCAGTACGCACAGTACTACAACAGCTCACCATACCCAGCACACTATATGACAAGCAGCAACACCAGCCCAACGACGCCGTCCACCAACGCCACGTACCAGCTTCAAGAACCACCATCTGGCATCACCAGCCAGGCAGTGACAGATCCCACGGCAGGTAATTATGTGAATTTTATTGGTCCTGCAGGCTGTATTTCTGGTGGCTTAAATGTGATATTCATGCAGTGGTTGCAGTTTTGGCAAGGGCTAAGCATAAGTATCATGATTAAGGCATTAATTTATTTTATATTTGAAAATGTTAGTATCAAGTATTTAAATTCAAAGGCACACGGAGATTTTTTTAATTTGTGAATATACTCTCAATTTTCAAGCTCTGTGTACTTTTTAGATATATAATAATAAATATTTAGCTAAAATTATTAACTGTAACAATATGACAGATCTTTTAAAAGTTCATGGAAATGGGCATTATGTGTGGGTGCAGTCTGTTGAAATCTTTACTTAGTGTATACCAAGTTGATCTTCTGTATATAAAGATAATTGAAAATCTTGATGAAGAATGGGATGGGAGAGGGAGTGGGAGATGGGATGGTTGCAGGTGGGAGGGAGGTTATGGGGGGAAAAGCCAGTATAATCCAAAAGTTGTACTTTTGAAATTTATATTTATTAAATAAAAGTTTAAAAAAAAGAGAAGTTGTACATGGATTTCAAATTGTTTTGCACCAAAACAAACTTAACTTTTAATTCCTTGTTTTCCATGAACTTTTCAAAGTTCCCCATATATAACTGTAAATGATTTGTTGATCCCACACATTGTCGATGAAAGTAAATTCAGATTGTCTGGAATTTAATGTTCATCATCATTACGTAGTTAGTGGGTTCCATCACAGTAATACACTGAGAGTTAGAACAATCAAGTAGCATCAAAGGGCTGATCATGCGAACATGGGTCGCTTGTTTGTCCTTTTCCCACTCATCCTTCCTGTGAATTCATTGCCATGTGTAGGAATGTGAGCAATTGAATCCTTCTGCACAACCCTTGGTGCACCTTTTGCAGGACAGCCCCTCTGTCTCTGGAAGTTTTCTGGCCTTCTATCTTTTATATTTCACCACTGTTGGGCCTTTCTTTCTGGAACTCTTGGTATTGTATGTATAATTTCCTACCTTGGTTTTTATCCACATTTCCTGTATTTTCTCTCATGCTTTTCACATTTTTGTTTTATCTTTGTAAAAGGGTACTTGCTCCTTTCATGGATTATGAGATGATCTAATATCCTCAAAGTCAGAATGTTCTTCCTCTTGCCTTTTTCCAGAGTTAAAGCCTACACTATTGCTACAAGTCATGTTAAAACAATCTATTAAAAGAGTTTCCTTTGTAATATTGTAATCATAGAATGTTAATTCTAGGGGTTACCCTAAACCACAAAAAAGTTTTATTATAACAGATGCTAATTTCAACATTTTTATCTTTGATCATTGTATTCCATTTATTTTTATTTACAAAAACTAATTTGATACTCTATTTTTCACCCAATTCTCATGGAATTGGGTGTATGTATCTCTTTTCTGTCTTTTAATTAGATTTCACATCTAGATAATCATACTGAAAGTAAAATTTAATATAGACTACATTGAACTTATTGTAGAGGTTTTTGTAAGATATTCCTCTTTACTTTCATAAACTTTACAAAAATAACATGAGGCAGGATTAGGAGGATCTTGTGTTTTCATGGGGGCCATTAAGTTACACAATTTCTTGGAACTAAATGGAATTTTTAATGAGGTCAGCTATGTGAGAAGTAGAAAACTTTTTTTGTCATCTATGGAATAACAGAGTGAAAATGGAATAGTTGAATTTAATTCTGTATATTTTGGTTATATACAGTATAAAGAAACTGATGAAGATTTTGTGATGCTTCTTAAATGAGGAAGATTAGAATTTTGCTGTTGGATCATATCATGAGAGTGTCTCTGAAAGATGACATTGTTCAAAGTAAATTTTGTCTATAAAAGAGCTGCCATGTGAAAGAGTCAGGATAAGTGGGCACAAATCCATGCCACTTGAGAAACCATATAAAATCAAAATTTTCAAAATGTTTATATGATTTTACTTTAAAAATGAGTGGTATATTTTAGCTTTTATTTGAAAAAGTGCTTTAGCATTTTAGGTGTTTAATTTCATTATTGCATGGTTACACAATACTTGTAGGAATGAATTGAACTGTAAAGAAAATATTTTTCAGACTTGTTATATTCACTGCTTCCCACTAAAATTAATGTGTCACATGGCTAGAAGTGAGTTCACTTGAGTTGAATGAGCTCCCACGTCGATAAGGAAATTAGTTACTTGAAAAATTTAAGGAAGATTTTCTTTTTTTCAACTTCTTAAAAAATGTATATAAAGGGAACAGATTTTATGTATTTAACATATACAGGTTTAAGAGAATAATGATGCTTCCCACCATTCCCTCCTCCTCCTTCTTTCCCTATTTTTCTTTTAATTTTTACAATGATATAATTTAGATTTTCTTTTTAATCACAAGTTTAACCCTCCTCTAAATAGAGAATTCAACAAATGGTAGGTAGAAAAACTACAATTCCTCAAGAGTATAGACAAGATCTATAAATAATAATAATCAAATCTGAAAATGTCAATTTTGGTCATATATATTACATTTTTTGTACTCTGTATGTTAGTTACCAAAAATCAGGGAAAGTATATGATATTTGTCTTTTGGAATGTGGCTAATTTCATTAGGCATAATGGTCTTCAATTGTATCCATTTTGTTGCAAAAGACAGGATTTCATTCTTTTTTATGCCAAAGTATTATTCCATTACATATGTATATTTACCACAGTTTTTATAGTAGTGATAATACTATTGATTCAGCTTCAATTTCTGGTATTCACTTGCCTTTCTTACTAGTCATAAGTATGCACTTGTTCTTTTTAAACAAAAAGTTTTGATGATAACGTACATATATTCATTAGCAAAAGAATTAAGTGAGATATATAAAAGATAAACAGTCTCTGTTGTGATAGAAATAAAAAAAGTTAAATATCTGTTGTTGAAATAATTTCAGATATTTTTTCTTTTAATTTTACTAGCCTATTGAGTATTATATCAATACTTTATAATAGTGGCAATTCAGACTTAGTCATTATCTGGTCCTATGTATAACCAGGCTACTGTCTTTCAATTTCATGACATCACATAGTACAGACACATCTGCAGACATATTGGTCCTCCACTCATCCTTTATGATATCTATTCTTGCAGTGTTCACAGAATTAACATAAAACATCACTGTAAGGTTTTTTGAGGGAAAACGTGTAAGGATCTACTTTTGTATTGTTCATTTTTAAAGTTATTTGAAGAACAGCTGTCGTTTAGGTTTATGACAGTCTGTAGTATTAACTTGAACACCTGTACTTTCCCATGAATCTTCAGTTGAAAAATTAATCTGTTTATAATTAAACATAGAAAGCAATATTCTCCTTGAATAAATGTTTTAGTACATTAAAAATTATATAACCTGATCATGAGTGTAAGCCCATATCTCTAGTTTGTTTCAAAAACTAAAAACAGTGCCTTTGCTTTCAGTTTTAAAAATGAGTTTGTTAGCTCATGCATGGATGATCATAATTGAACAAAATTCACAATGTCTGGGGATATGCTGAAACCTATCTGCCTTGAGAAACATAGAAACAAACTATCTGATCACCCAGCAGGATTTTGATTTATACATTGGATTCAAAAGATTCATCCCTACTGTTCAACTGTCAGTGTCAGTCTCCTTTCTCCTTTCATAAATTGAAGGACCTCTTGTTTGCTTCTGAGTTTTGGTGTATGGATAAAGTCGCTATAAACACTTGTGTGTAGACTTTTTGGCTGATGAGATTATTGGTTTGTATGCTCAGACTGTATTTAACTTTAGAAAAAACTGTGGAACTCGCTTTCAAAGTGACTATGCCATTTTGCATTCTCACCAGCAATAAATAGTGTTCTTGTTGCTCAACATCCTTTCCAGCATTTGATGTTGTCCATATTTTGGATTTTTGACATGCTAATGCATGTATGATGGTATCTTGATGTTTTAAATTACAGTTTCCTAGTGAAATATGGTGTGGGATACCTTTCATAGGCTAATTTGCCATCTACGTAACTTGTTGGTGAATTGGCTGATCAGATTTTTGCCTGCTTGTTATTTATTTATTTATTTATGTATTTTACCTAGAAACCATTTATTTAAGGTGTACAAACTTCATGCCTTTCATATATACAAATTTAGGAACATAATGGCTCTTCCGACCCTGCCCTCCTTCCTGCCTGTACTCCCACCCATCCTTCTCTTCCCTCTGCTAGCCCCATTCTTAATTTTTTACAAAGTTCTATTTTCAATCAACTTTGTACACATAAGATTAACCTTACACTAGGAAAAGAGTTCAACAAATAGTATGAGGAAAAAAAAACACAAAAAATACAAAACTCTTCTTTAACAGTCAAGTCAAGGGCTGTTAAAAGTCATCACATCTCAAAGTGTCAATTTCACTCCTATAGATTACATTTTAGGTGCTCTGTTATTTACCACAGACCAGGGGAAAATATGGTATTTGTCTTTTGGGGACTTCAGTTGATGGACATCTGGGTTGATTCCATGTCTTAGCTATTGTGAATTGAGCTGCAATGAATAGGTTGGTTGTTTTCATATTTTTGGTTTTAGAATTCCTGATATATTTTGTATAGATGTCTTATATTAGATATGTGTTTTGCAGATACTTTCTCCCAGGCTGTAGCTTGTCTTTCTGTCTCTTAAAACTGATATTTTTTTGCATAGAAGTTTGAAATTCTAGTAAAGTCCAGATTATCAGTTTTCTTTCATGAGTCTGCCTTTGGTGTTGCATCTTAAAAAGCTGATTGCCAAACCCAAGGTCATCTAGATTTTCTCCCGTGTTATTGTCTAGAAGTTTCATAGTTTTGCATTTCCGTTTCGGTCTATGGTCTAAACTGAATGACAATTTTGTAAGTTGGAATGTCAAGGCCTTTATATATATGTTTGCATTTGGATGTCCAGATGTTCCAGTATCATTTGTAGAAAAACATATCTTTTCTTCATTATATTGCCTTTGTTTCTTGTCAAAAGTCAGTTGACTATTTTCATGTGGTTCTATTTCCAGGCTCTCTGTTCTCTTTCATTACTCTGTCTACTCGTTTGCCAATGCAACATTGTCTTGATTACTGTACCTTTATTGTAATTCTTAAAGTCAAATAATCTTCCAACATTGTTATTCTTCGCTATTGAATTGGCTCTTCTGGGTTTTTTGCCTCTCCACATGGACTTTAGAATGTGTTTATCCATATCCACAAGATAAATTTCTGAGATTTTTGACTTGAATTAAACTGAATTTACAAATTGAGTTGGAATGAATACACATCCTGGCAATGCTGAATTATCCTACCCTGAAGCTGGATTTTCTCTCCATTTATTTAGAGCTTCTTGATATCTTTCATCAGAGTGTTGCAGTTTTCCTCCTAGAGATATTGTACATTTTAGATTTACACCTAAGTGTTCTTTTCTCTCTTTCTGAGTGAAAATGCTAATGTAAATGGAGGTGTGCATATTTTTAATTTCCGATTCCCATTGCACATTGCTGGGATATAAGAAAGCAATTGAATTGTGTCTATTGTTTGGATCCTCAAAACTCAGTACAGTCACTTAAGAGTTTCAGAATTTTTACCAATTATTTGATTTTTTTTTACATAAAGAATCATGTTATCTCTGAACAAAAAGTTTAATTTCTTCTTTTCTAATATTTATACCTTTTATGTCCTTTTCTTGTCTTATTGCATTAACTAGGATTTCTATTGCAAGACTGAAGAGGAGTGGTAAAGGGGATATCCTTACTTTATTCCTTAGGGAATTTCTTAGGGAGAAAGCATCTAATTTTTCATTAGTTAGTAATATGTTAACTAATTTTTTTTTACAAATTCTTTATCAATTTGAGGAAATGCCCCCTCTATTCCTGGTTTGCTGAATTTTTGTGAATGGATGTTGAATTTTTTCAAATGCTTTGTATCTGTTGATATAATCATATGTTCTTTCTTCTGGAACTTTTTATGAAGTATTACACTAATTTTTTAATGTTGAATCAGCCTTACATACTTGGAATAAATCCTGGTTGGTCATGATATATAATTCTTTCATACATTGTTAGAATCAGTTTTCTAATATTTTGTTGAGGATCATTGCCATGATGTTCGTGAGGAATACTAATGTGTAGTTTTCATATCTTGTAATGTTTTTGTCTGCTTTTGGTATTAGAATAATGCTGACTTCACTGATTGAGATGAGAAACATTCTCTCTGTTTCCATTTTCTGTAACAGATTGCAGAGAATTGGAACCATTTATTATTTAAATGTTTGAAATACACAGAATTTACCAGTGAATTCTCCTGGGTCTAGTGCTTTCTACTTTGGAAGGATATTAATTATTAAGTTTCTCTGATAGATAATAGCCCTATTCAGATTATATCATATTTCTCCTTGTTTTGGTAATTGTGTCATTCAAGGAGTTGATCCATTTCATGTAGTATATCTAATTTGTGGGCTTAGAGTTATTTATAATATTCTTTTATTATCCTTTTAGTATCCATGAGATCACTAGTGATAACCCTCTTTCACTTATGATACCCATTGTTTATGTATCCTCTCTTGGTTAGGCGGGCTAGAGGTTTATGAGCTGCACTGAACTTTTCAAAAAGCCAGTTTCACTGATTTTTCTCTATTTTTCTATTTTTAATTGCCATTGACTTCTCTGATTCTCATTATTTCTTTTCTTTTGCTTACTTTTGATTTAATTCACTTTTATTTTCCTTGTTTGCTAAAACTGAAGATTAGGTTATTGATTTTTTTTTTATCTTTTTCTTCTTTACCACTATGTGCATTCAATGCTATAAATTTTCCTCTGAGTACTCTTTTTGTTGCATCCTACAAAATGTAATTTCATTTTCATTGATTTGAAAATATTTTTATTTCATTATCATTGGAAAATTTTCCTATATAAGTTGCATATTTATAAATATCTTGGAGGAAAAAAACTTACAAGTGTGATGGTGTGTAGTGCATATTGTTAGTTACAGTCAGCTAGTTATTCACCTTACTAATTATAAAGATTTTTCTGTTAACTGGAGAATGTGTTTAGTTTCTGAAAAAAGGGTATCCAATGGTAAAATCAAATTTCACTCTCTATTAAGAAAATCTTTGTCAGAGTCTACTCTTTGTCCTTATATTTTAATTGATGGATTTCACTATTTTAAAATTTATTTTTTTAAATATTTATTTGTTTGAAAGAGTTACAGAGAGAGAGAGACTGAGAGAGAGAGAGAAATATTCCATCTGGTGGTTCACTCCCCAAATAGCCACAATGGCTGGAGCTAGGCTGATCTGAAGCCTGGAGCCAGGAGCTTCTTCCAGGTGTCCACGTGGGTGCAGGGGCCCAAATCCTTGGGCCCTCTTCCACTGCTTTCCCCAGACCATCAGCAGCAACATGGATCAGAAGCGGAGCAGCCGGGACGCAAAAGAAACCCCTATGGAATGCCAGTGTCTCAGACAGCTGCCTTACCCTCTGGGTCACAACACCCAGCCCCTAAAATTTATTTTTAAAAGCAATTCTTTAGAAAGTAAATTATTTTGTTCTATGTTTAAAATATAGAGAAGTGAGGAAGAGATAAATTGTGGGGTGTTTGTCTTTTATACTAGTAACTTCTGTGCTAATGACTAAAGTCAGCCACTGAAGTGTGAGTGTGTTCTCTTGTACGGAATCCTTAAAGCTTAAGACATAGAACTGCCAACCAAACAGAATACATGTTTCCAAAAAAGTAATAAAAATTATTTCACCACTTGACTGTGTTTTCCTGGAGAAATTTTTTAATCGACTTTTTTCAAAATAGCACTTACTTCATTCTTTCAAAGACAATTTTTGTCATGACTCATATATGTATAATCAGAATATGAATGGTCATTTGTAATCTTACTGTGCCATATTTAAATAATTTGACTTGAAAACACTTTTTGTGTGCCTAAAACAGCCTAGAGTATCACATAATAATTGCAACACAGCTATCATAATAGCAGTACCTAGTAAAGATTAGGGCTTAGAGCTTTTCATTGATTGTTACCTACAGTCTCACAGCATACTCATGAGTTGGGTAATATTACAGATGAGCAAAATAAAGCACATAAGCTCTTTAATGCTGGTAACATTAGGTATTATTAAATTAATCAGGAGTTTTGATGTTTAATTCTTATTGGAGAACTATTCACCTATACCCTATTTTTGAAATAATACAAAGCAGTTAGAGGGGGAAGAACAGAGTGAATGAATGGTGGTTAAAAACATTTTAGGTTAAGGTGAAATAAAAGCAAATTGTTAGAAATTAATTTTAGAGTGCTCTTGGTCTCCAGATGGTACAAGTGTCATAGAAAAGTCAATTTTCTGAGAATTTGTTCTGTTGAATTTCTTACCAAAACTTAATGTTGAAATCTACCTTCACATGCCCTGAGTGCACCCAGACAATTTACTGGTTAAGGTGATGTACAGGAATCTTGCCAATATTGAATTTCAAGTGACAGAGGAAAAATCAGTATAAGAGGGAATTCAATATGCATGGGAAACCATTTGTTCGCTCTGCTTCTTTGATCCCTGCCAAGGCGCAAGAAAGCAAAGCAAAGCTCCTGAAAAGCAAGGGAATGTTCTTATACACAGTTGCAGAATGCTGAGGTCTCACAGGGGCTCAGAGTGAGGCTATGAAAAGCTAAATGGTGGGCCATCTTCCTGGAAAATGCAGGAAATTTGGGTCCCCTTATATGCTGTGTGACTCTGAGGTTTGCCTTAGCTTACATGTTGGTGCCTGCATTTTTGCTGAGTGAACAATTTGCAAAATCTGTAGGCCATACTTGCTCATTTTCACAGATGCATTGTGGACTCTGGAGAAATTTGCAATTTGTTCAGCTCAAAAATAAACTATTTCAGTGAAACAATTTTAACCAACTTTTTTGGAAACATTTGTCAGCAAAACAAATATTTGTATCTAAAATAGCCAGGCTATTAAGATGTGAGAAAACAAAACAGATGTTTGTTTTGGGTTGTTGGGTTTGTTTGTCTGTGTGGCATTTGTTTTCTTTTTCCCTTTTTCCACAGAGGATGTATAGTGTTAACCTTACAAAATTCCTGGAAATAAAATCCACTCTGTTTTATCTTGTAAGGAATGTAACAAAAGCGAGTTTCTTTACCTGTGAATTTTAGACTGTTTTTAACAATGAAAAATCAATCTTTCAGCATTTATCCATCGTTAATTTGCCTCAATTTTTGATTAGTTGACCAGAACATTGGATTCTAATACAATCCTTTCTTACACATAACATATGGCATGACATATGATTTCTCTACAAATAATAAAAATAAGAAATCACATGTTATTGAACTACCTTATTTAGTTTACTAATCATCCAAATAATTATTTTGTCTTCTTTTGTAACAGTTCTTATTTGAAATGTTTTTTTAAATGTGTATTGATTTATATTTATTTGGAAGATACAGAGACAGAGAAACAGAAACTGCAAAGTGTTAAACATCCTATGAGACCAACAAAAATCAATGTGATAAATTCCCTGGTGAAGTTGGAAGGCACTGGCATTCATGGGTCCAACTGTTTTAATTAGGGATGGTTAGGAAGAGGGCATTTAAATTAATCTGTGTTTGCCATCTCTCCAGTTCATTGAATTGAGATTGCATGGATTAGTAAATGCGTTTTGGATTAGGTGTTATATAAAGGAAAGATGGATGAATAAATTGCTACAATTTTATTCCTAGCTTGATATAAAACATTTTTTAAATGTAATGAATGTTTTATAACTCACTGAGTGGTAATAATACATGAGCATAAGGCGAAATAAAAAGGCACAGAATAATCTAGAGAAAAGAGTAAAGCTCCCTTTGTGTGAAAGTTTCTTGGTTTCTTGGAGCAATTCCTGGATATCCTTCCAAGGATATACTTTGTTTATGTAAACATACTCAGAGCACCTAACTTGCCCCTGGCCACATTTTTTCTTTCTTTTCAGTTCAAATATGTGGACCTTCCTTTCTTTTCAGAAAACAGATACAATGCATGCTATTCTGCATCCTTTTTTTTTTTTTTTCACTGAAAAACATACAGAGAAAAAATGTCAGAGTATTTTTGTTATGGGTTAGATATGCGCATGTAATAGCAGCTCCTGTATTTTGAGCACTTGGTAGAACCAGGCATTGTTCTAAGCAATGTTCATGCACTTAACTTAGTTCCTTCCTTCCCTGAACCCTGAGATACACAGTGTTGTCATTATTCCCATTTTTGCGAACAGAAAAGCTAAGGAGAAGTCAGTGACAATATTCGGATTTAACTTCTGGAAGCTTGGCTTCAAACTTGAGTGCGGCATGCCACTTCCCCCAGTCTCTGTGTCTGAGGTTTCCCAGGAGCAGAAAAATGACAATGTGTGAGAAGAATCCCGAATGGTAGTAGCAATGTGACGTTCGTTTTCTTTAGTCACTCGCAGCGCTCAGCGAAGGCGTGTGTGTGTAGTACGAGGTATTCCCTTGGGTGAGTGTTACGGGTTTGCAGGAGCTCTATTTCCTGATGAAACAATGTGGGCCTGAAATTCTAGGGAAGAGGTACCTAGTTTATTTTAGGTTACCTGTAGTGTAAATGTTCCCTGGATGATAACATCATTCTGTAGAGAGCTGGGCTAATTCAATACCGATTGCACACTTTCTTCTACTTTCCTGAATCTCTTCTAGCCCTTTTCTTCATTCATCCTATTTAATAATCACCTCTCATGGGCCTGCCTGTGTCATTTCCCTCCCCACCCCGGTCCTCAGTCTCCATTGCTCTCCTTCCTTTTCCTTCTTCTGCAGTGTGATGCATGGTAGATGAGCCCTAAGTGTGGGGATAATGGTGTCCTTCCCTCCAGGAAAAGGGAAGCCATGTGCTTTTCAGTACAAGTGGGCACCTTAACCCAGTACAGTCAGTCACCCCATGCTTTTGGAAATATTTATTCATTTAATGTGCATTTAACTATTTAATATTTACTAATGTTCCTCTTCATAAAATTAAATTGCACTTCCTTTAGTACCATTACTTAAGATAAATTTTGCTGGTTTTCACTCTTGGGCCACTGCTGATATTTAAGAATATGATCTCCTACTATTTTACATGTCTGTGTGATGTTGTCTGTGTTACTGGGGAACTTGGTGATCATGGATTGATTTGGAAGTCAGGTTTGCCATTATTTCTGTGAGAAAAGAGCATCTAAGATTCAAACAATGGACTTAGAAATATTGAGAACATAGGCTGTTTTATAAATTGTAATTTTACCTTTACCGTGAACAACTCCCTTGCATCTATAAATCCACTTCAGTAGCTTCACCACGAAGCAGTTGGGTCATAGGAAAGCTATGTGACCTTGTAGTGACCTTGTAGTAACCTTGTAGTAGTGACCGTGTAGATTCTTTCCCCAAAGACCATCACTTTACTGAATATGACTAAAGAATCCTGAAAGATAAAATTTCCCAGAACAGTACAGCCCATCATTGTTGGCATCTCTTGATTGCACACTGCAGTGGCAGCCTTGGGAGACAGACACATGTGCTGGGACCTTGTCCACCCTTCCTTGGCAACACAACAGTCTCCGGAAGATGGAGAGACATTTTTGTCCCTTAATGTGTTCCACAGTAGACTCAGAACACAAGTTAGCATTGTTAAGTTATCAGAGTTTCTTCTCCTCATCTGAAATGTTAGGGACCAGAAATTCAGAGATATTTTTGGATTTTGGAGTATTGGCGTATATGTAATGAGATACCTTGGAACACCAGTACCTGTAGCCTGAGGCTAATTTTGTATATTTTTAGTGCATCTCTGTCTTGCCTTTAACCCATCAGGTGAGGTCAGGTGCAGAGTTTCACACATGTGGCTTCCTGCTTGCTCTCAGAAAGTTTTGGATTATGGAGCATTTTGGACTTCTGGATTAGAGATGCTCAACCTGTACTGTTCTGATATTTGGGATGACTGTGGCGATGAGATGATGTGAGTGGCCAGCAAAGTGACTGACATACAACAGGCCCTCAAATGTCCATTTCTGCCATTCAGGCATTCAGTAGATGTTTGTAAACGCTTGCTGCCTCCTAGGCACTGTGATCAGTGACAAGTCACCGCCCCTTGCCTCAGAGAGCTGATGAGTTCCTCCCTCTTGAAGTTCATGGCTGTTGTGCTACAGCGTGGCTCACTAGTTTCCTTCCCTAGGAGGACTTTGGAGGCTTTAACCAGGAGGGATGATAGAAATTTCTGTGAGGTTATCCACAGAGCACAGGCAAGCAGACAATGGCTGTTCTGCAGGGATGATGAAGTTCCCTTAATTTAGTTCCTAGACCTTGGCTGAGGACTTAATTTACCCAGGGGACTTCAGACTTCAGTTAGTGATGGTGTGAAGGAGGCAAAGTGGTTTTAGAATCCAGATAAAGCCTTTTTCTAAATTAATTCTGTTAATGTTAATTGGTCTCAGACTGCTGGTTAACCCTATAAAGCTAGTTCACAAGTTCACCTTGCTTTTTTTTTTTTTTTTTTTTTTTTTTTTTGACAGGCAGAGTTAATGAGAGAGAGAGACAGAGAGAAAGGTCTTCCTTTTCCATTGGTTCACCCCCCAGATGGCCACTACGGCTGGCGTGCTGAGCCCATCCAAAGCCAGGAGCCAGGTGCTTCCTCCTGGTCTCCCATGCGGGTGCAGGGCCCAAGCACTTGGGCCATCCTCCACTGCCTTCCTGGGCCACAGCAGAGAGCTGGACTGGAAGAGGAGCAATTGGGACAGAACCGATGCCCCAACTGGGACTAGAACCCAGAGGGCCAGCGCTGTAGGCAGAGGATTAGCCTAGTGAGTCACGGCGCCAGCCAGCCTTTAGTTTTTGTTTGAAGGTCCTATGGCTGATAAGTTCAAGTTTTCGGGGTCCAACATCAGGAAGGTGTGGAAAAGTGGAACTAAAAGATATGTTTATTTTGGAGGAAAAAGAATCTAAAACATGCATTAAAAGGATCCGCATTAAAAGGATCCTCAAAAAGTTCATGGAAAATGCATATTATGAAGTTACATGGGTTTTCAAATGTTTTACACCAAAATAAACATCTTTTAATTCCATTTTTGCATTAAATCTCATATCCACTGGGGTCTAAAATAATATAATGTGTATGTACAATATAGCATAATTCAAGGCCTTGCTGAAGTACTTTGTTTTGCCAGTATCTGATAAAATGGCTTTCCCACCATGAAAATATCACAGTTACACTGTCACGTGTGAATTTGAAGGTTTGATGGCCCATTACATGGTCGGTCTATGTGGACAACCATATGTGCAGCCAAACCTAATAATAATGAGATTGTTGAAATCCTGTGCTAAAAGGGGAAACACGGTGCCTGGGAACAGAGATTTATTATGCAAAATGTTTGGAGAAAAAAATAATGAAGGAGGTGATATTTACTTTCCCATTGAAAATATGAATGAGTAAGAGATAGAGAATGAGGAGAAGACATTAATTCAAGGTTGGAGAAATGGACCATTTTAAATGGGATCAGTGACAGGGTTCCAATTTCCTCAGGACACACTTAAATTATATTTAATTTGCATTAAAGGATAAAGGTACTTTTGAATTGGTAGGTCACTTTACAAATTAGTAGGTCATCTTTACAAATAATGTAGGTGACCCCAGAGAGGTGACTTTAAAAAATTCACTTAACATGATAACACAAGCATGTTTGCACACCATGTTTTAAGATGCCTTATTTGATGTACTCCTCGCAATGGTGATGCCCCCATTTTACTGTTGAGGACACAGAGGACCAGATAATTGTGTAAGTTAGAAATTATCTAAGCCTGTTCTGGAATGTATGCAGACCCTGATGCCTTTGGTTTGTAGGTTATGCTGTCTACTAAGGTGAATTTTGAACTATTTTTTGTGTTTGTCCTGTGCATATTAGTGAGTATGTTCAGATGGACCAAAATTTGTAAGACCCACCCCTTCTGCTGGGGGATTGTTTCTCAAGCCATGAAAGGAAGGGAGCTCATGTTTGTAGAGGCAGAAAGTTCCCAATCCAAGCAACCAAGTGTTGGGCCTGGGCAGCCACTCTCCTTCTGCCCAAAATCTCCAGGAGAAGGTAGCAGTCGTTTGTCCCTGGGCAAAGTGCCCATCAGAGGCTGCACAACCCACCTCTGTCCTCATCATCCCCAAGCGAAGCTTCTGACTCAGAGAAGCAGTGCTGTCTCTGGAGCAAATCAAGTGTGGATGGTGAGTGAGACAGGTGGAAGCAGGCCTGGTTCAAGTCCTGGTTGTGGGCTGTGCATGCTTGCTGGGAGTCCTTAGTTTTATTGACTTCAGTCCTCCGTCTGTTAAAACTTGAACAGGAATACATCTCTGAACGGATCCAGGTTAAGGATGAACTCCAAGCCTAGAGTAATCCTTCATCTCTGTCTCTCAGCATTTCTCAGTGTGGGCGTACGTCTCACTTTTCTGTGAGTGTGAATGGGTAAGGTCTCTTTGTAGCTCTACACTGGCTGAATCAATTGAATCCAGAGGATGAAATACAAGCCAAGTGTGTCTGAATGTACTGTGATAAGTATTTCCATGCGATACACTGCTCAGAGTAGTTAGGTGGACCTCCCCATGGGGCATTAGTGATGGGCAGGTGCATTCTGCTATGTGAGCCAAGGGTGTTTCTCAAGCCAGGGTGTACAAATAACACATGTGTATTGAGTTTCTGATGTGTTCCAGGCATTTTCTGGGACAGGAAGGATTTGGCAGTGAACAAAATAAAATCTCTGCCCTCAAGGATCTTCCCTTCTACTGGAGGGCACAGGTGACAAGCAAATAGAAAGTTCCTACATGCACCTGATGTCGAAAGTGCCTGGGATCATTAAAATCCAGGTGAGGAGAGGAGAGATTAGGTTGGTGACAGCTATTCCTGGGGAGCTATGTGGCAGGTGACACTTCAGCACAGACTTGAAGTTGGAGAGGAGAGAGCCACCTTGTTATCTGGGAAAGAGCATCCTGGGCAAAGCAAAGAGTGATTCCCAGGGCCTGCCTGTGGCACTGTGTTGAGTGGATTCAGCAGGTGCCTAGAAAGCCAGTGTGTGGTTGGAACCAGTTGGGAGAGGAGAGCAGTAGGCGTGAGGTTAGGGATGCTTAGAGGCCTGGTTAATTTTAAAAGGGATTTGGATTCCATTTTGAGTGAGATGAGAAGTATTAAGCAGAAGAGTGGCATGGCTTCATTACACTTGCAAATAATCCCTCTGGTTGTAGCAGTTACTAGGAATAAGGCAAATAAGGGGAATAAGGAAGCCAGCTAAGAGATGACCCCAGTGCCCATGTGACAGATATGGTGACCTGGCATAGGTGGTGGAGGTGGAGGCAGTGGACGTTGTCTGATTTTGGAGTTATCAGGAAGGAGAACACCAGGATTTGTCAACAGATTGAATGTGAGGGCAACGAGAGGAATCCCAGATGCCCCCAAGGTTTTTTGGCCAAACGCCTAGAAAAATGCATTTTCCATTTATTGAGTTTGGAGATACTGCAAGATTCGAAGGGATGAGGACACTTCTGTTTAGCACATGTAAATTTTGAGATGCCTATTAGAAATGTAAGAGAACATAGAAAGTTGTTGGACAAGCCTGTTTTTAAGATAGTTCTGTGCCTAACTTTGTCAGTCATCAGCATCCAGATACCGTTTAAGGTCATGTGTATGGATGAGTTGACCAGGGGCATAGGTGTACATACAGAAGGGGAGATTAACAAGTGCTGAGCCCATGAAGGAGACCTGGTAGGTGGGATCAGTGGGTAGGAGGAGAACTTTGAATGGGCCTCAAAGAGGCCCTCAAAGAGGCTAAGGAGAGTGAGCACTGTCACTGTGTTCAAGTGACAGGAGGTATGTGGTACAGGCAGAAGGTTGAGGAAGATGGTGATTCAGACTTGGCTTTTGCAGGCAGCACCAATGGTCGTTTTGACAAAAGGGAGTTGGAGAAAATAGTGTGGTTATGGTATGTTCAAGAAAGAATTAGAGAAGAAATATAGATCACATGTAGGCACAATTCTTTCAATTAAAAAAATTAAATGTTTATTGATTTTCACCTGCCTGTAAGCAAAATGACAGAGAGATAGAGAGATGGAGATGGAGCTGGAGATAGATAGAGATCTTCCTTCCACTGGTTTGCTGCCCAAATGGCCACCAACAGCCGGGTCTGGGCCATGCCAAAACCAGGAGCCAGGAACTGCATCTAGGTCTTCCATATTAGCGGCAGGGTCTCAAGCCATTGGGCCATCATCTGCTGCTTCCTAAACACATTAGCAGGGAGCTAGATCAGAAGTAGAGCAGCTGGGATTCGAACCAGTACTCCAGTATGTGAAGCAGGCATCTTAAGAGGAGGCGTGACTCCTGCACCACAATGCCCTCTCTTCTTTCAGTGACTTTTGCTGCATATATAACAAAATAGTAGAGAAATGGAGAAGAACCCAGAGGAAGATGCAGGGGATATTTTTTAGGGAAGGAATGCTGACTGGAGTAGGTGAGAGGGAGCTGGGATCCCGTGCCCAGAGGAAGGCCTTCAGAGCATAAAGCTTTCATCCATCCCAACAAGAGGGAAGGCTGACTGCATGTGAAAAGTACTGGTAGGTGGTTAATTCCATTTGCTTGGAGATTAAAAAGAAGCCAAGTTTCTTGTTTGTGGCTGTGAAGTATATTTGGCTACGAGAGAGTGACATACTGACTCGTGCTATTGTTTGTGAGATCCTGGTGTGTGATAAATGCTGGCAGCACTGAGATTCTATGAATGCAGGAGCTGTCATCTTGCTCAGGCAGATCCCCAGTGCTAAGTAAGTTGTCTGGCACACAGTGGGTGTTCTCTGTGTCCAAAGAAGCCAAGCTTAGTGCTTGCTTCCCTGGCTCAGGAATTTGATTGTGGGAACCACAGCCAGGACTGTCTACATAATTGGTGGGCTTCTTGTTCAAATATAAAGAGTTCCAAGACAACACAACACAGTAGTAAACTCAGTGCAGGTCCCCTCTGAACCCAGGGCCTTGTCCATCTGCATAGGCTGCACATCCATGAAGCTGGCCCTGGCTGCAGTTTCTGCTTAAATCTGATCAAACAAGTGGAGGCAAAGTCACAGTCAAATAGTCAGCATGCCAGGGGCAGTGGCCAGACATACAGCTCCCAGAGAAAGAAGCATTACATATTGACCTCTCTTTTAAGACATTTAAGAAAGATCGAGTCCAAACAGAAGTCGCCGTTTCCACAGATTAGTAGACACAGGCATAAGAATATTCTAAGAAAACAAGCAGGAAAATAGATCTGAGATGTGTAGAAATCTTTAAGACCAACAGGCCAACTAGTAGTGTCCCTTGAGTCAGAATGCCACAAATTCCAACTGCAGGAAGGGAAGGGTGGCCGACCGATGGACAGAAAGAACCTCGGTAGTGTCTATGATGGATGGAGTCCATGGCCTGTGAAGAGGTGGCACTGAGGACCATTAAAGAAAACAAAGACCTCTCCATTCCTTTCCCCAAACTGGAGTAGTGAAATCTAGATCGAGTGCAAAAAAAGAATGACCTATTTGTAGCTGCTTTAAATCGATTTGTTTTGAAGACTGTGTCAGCAAAATAATATTACATAAAGAGCTATTCAAGAAGCTTTCTCCCACTGGTCCCCCTTTATTGGGGAAAACAAAAGCAAGTTTGTTGACTTAACGTGTGCCTGTGCATGCCTTCTCTGTTGTGAGCATTCGGTTGCTATGCTCTTGTATTCTGTCACATGAGAAGTCAAGTGTGGAGTTTAGACCAGCACTGGAGTTTCAGTAGAATTTGGAGGATGATCAAAATTTCAGTTTTTGACCTGAGGAACTCTGACAATAGAGGTTGAATCAGACGCCCTCCCATCCCATCTGCTTAGCAACCATGAAGAATGGGCCTTACAAAATGTTGTCTAGAACACTAGAGGTGGACCTGGGTAGAAACACATGTCAGAATCACCTGCTTGGGGTCATTTTAAGTCAGGGAAAAATTGAAGTGTTCAGTCTGAAAACCTACCTGCCCCTTTTGCATTTGACTTTCCACCTGCGTTTCCTGTGGAGGGAACAGCATGGTTTGACAGTGGCAGGGCCTTGGAATTTGTCTTTATTGAGAAACAGAGCCTCACTCAGCATCTGGTGTCCCTGCTGTGCTTGGCTGCTCATGTCATTTGTGCTTGTGTCCTCCAGACTCACTAAGCTAAAAAGTCTGGAAAACAAGTGTCCCAGAGGCTCCGGACCTGGGACAGTGCCCATGTTACATCAGTTGCGTTAGACTCGGTGCCGGCATCTGGCCGTTCTGTTAGAAATGAGAGCATCAACCCACACATCTTGTGTATGTCTGGTGCCTTCCCAAAGCCAAGTGGAATCTGTAATCCATCTTGTGTTTCTAGCTGCTGCTGAGACACCAGGACGGAGTAGCTGCATCAGAGAGCATGTGGCTCAGGAAGTCTGTGATATTGGATATCTGACTTTTTATAGGAAAAATTGGCTAACTTCTGCTTTTAGTTACATAGAAACCAAAACAATAAGAACAACAGCAATGATAATGAGAGAATTTAAATTAAGTAATATGGACAACTTGGCTTCCATGTCCCACCTGTGGCCCAATACCCTGCCGGCCACCGGTTAGCTTCTCTGTCTTTGCCTGGCAGTGTGGCTGATTGAGACAAGTCCTAAGGAATTTTGTTGGTGTGTGATTACCACCTTGCCCATCCCTGAAGTAAGACACAGTCACAATTACTTATCTGAAAGTTATCAAGCTCAGCTTCGCAAAACATTTTTCCCTTATATGAAAACTAATTTTAAAAATTATAAAATGGGGCTAGTGTTTAGAATAGAGGCTAAGAGGCTCCTAGGACACCTAAATCCCATATTGGAGAGCCTGAGTTGGTGTCACAGCTGTGCTGCCAATGTCTAACTTCCATGTAATGTGCTCCGTAGGAGGCAGCAGGTGATAGCTCAAGTGGTTGAGTCCCTGCCAGTCATGTGGGAGTCCTGGATTGAGTTTCTGGCTTTCAGCTTTAGCCTGGTCTAGCACTGACCATTCAAGCATTTGGTGAGTGAATTGACTAGCAGATGGGAGATAAATCTCTCTTTCTGTCTTTTTCAAACAAATAAAATAAAAAAAATTTTAAGTATGAACAGAAATGTACTCATTGGACTCAGTCATTTTTATTCTTTTGCCCAGTAGCATCAAGCTTGATGCTTCTGCCTCTTTATGGGGAATATCCAGGGGGTTATGCTTTTCTTGTTGGATTAGGGAGCCCAACCTGACTGCCTTCTTTCTTTCAATCTCCCCGATTTTGGCATTGCATACCATCTGTGATGATGACTTTTTGCACATGCTTATGCTGGTTGTGAAAGTCTCAAAGTTCAGGAGTACCTCACTGTCAGTTGCCGTCTGGCATCTATTTCATGCTCATTTGTATAATTATCCTTTATGCTTTAATTCTTGAGTCTTGAACATGACCATGTCTGCACTTAGAGAAGTGATATATGCTCTGTGATTTTTATCTATGTTCCCTAGAGCCACTCATAGAATATAATTATTGATCACCAGTTTTATGTCACTACATTCAAGTGTTTTTCCTAAGGATTTTTTTTTAAAAAGAAACCTCTGCATATCATTTTGGAAGCAGTATTGTCTTAGCAGACAGACTCAAGGGCTAGCCAGAGACTGTGGCTCCTCTGGCTTCTATCCAATGTCACAGTACATGCGGTGAGAGCTTCCTCTCAGCCAGAGGATCAGTTACTTCATCCCATTTGGGGGGAGTAGTCTTTCACCTCTTGTAGACTTTGAAATGAGTAAGGAGAGTCTTCATCCTCCCAAACTACAGAGAAGGGAGCTGGCAGGAACCCTGTATTTTACTTCCTTTACAACTGCCACTGGCCTGTATAGTCCCAGGGGTGTAAATTTAGATCAGAAATCCCCTGCTACCCTGGGAGTAAATGTGAATGCTTATCCCTAAATCTTCAAGCAGTCAACTAGGCCTTCATGCCGTGCAGCAAGACTCCATAAAGATAAAAAGCTTCTTTGAAGGAAAGCATAATTTAAGGAAATATCAGGCTGGGAAATGTATCTGCAAATATGAAAACTAGGTTAAAATCATTTGTTATAAATCAAGAAAGGATTATAAAAAACTGGCCAAAGAGTTGGATAGTTCACAGAAGGAAATGTAATTTTGAAGCAAATGTATACAAACATCTCCAGTATATGCAAATGAAAATCATGTGTCCCTGTTCTCCATCTGAAAAATGGCAATGGCGTCTTTAAAATGACAACTAGTATACATAAGGTTATGGTAAAAGTGGCACAATTGAAATGAGTGTCATCTTTTCAAAGCTATTTGGTGCTATGTATAGAAAACAGAGATCATGTTGAGGGAGGCATGAAAAGTAAAACTGGGTATGGAGTTTAGATGTTGTAGGCAGTTAATTTGGATGGTTTGAGAACTGGAGTTGCCTTAGGGGTACTAAATGGATTAGTTCTGAAGGTGACTGATCTACTGAAGGGAGAAATCAAAAACTCTTAGGAAGATATGCTAAGTGTTGTACATCCAAGATGACAGAATAATAAAGCTGAATAATCCAGGCCGTGTCCTTCACTTGCTGAACAAGGAGACTGAGAAGTGAAAAGCTGGATGCAGTTTCTGCCAGGCTCACGTAGGAGTTACTAGTTCAGAGGAACTAGAGGAATGAACAGGAAGTAGAGGGACTCTTTTGAGTATATTTCTTTATTTTTCTTTTTAATATTGAAGACTTTATAGACATCTGAAGTATTTACAAATGTGGAGTATTAATGATCTTATTTGGTTTTAATATTCTAGGGTTAAATGTGGAAATATTACTTTTATTTGAGCTTTTAAGATAATTACAGTTATTTCCCATTTGTAATATTTTAACTACCTAGTAGAAATAACTTAATAACCTTCACAAATTTAGTAATGTAAGAGTGGACTTGAGGAACTGTCATTCTTTCCCTCACTGAGTTTTTCATGTCCACTTCGCCTACTTTACACTTAAGTGCTCTAGAAATAAGAAAACGAACACCATGAAATTCTGCTCCCCCAAACCAGGTTCACAGATCTTTGCTCCAAATAATTCTGCCAAATTGTTTGTTGTCTACAGCCAACATAAATATGACAAACATTGTATAACCACATAATAGAGATAAGAGTAATTACAAAGGCAGGGCCAAGATTTAGAGGGAGAATTAACAAAGAATATACTTGGTCTTGATCTTCAGAGGTTAATAGGAATTTCACAAACAGATTAGAGTAGAGGATAAGAGTTAAGAAAAGCATTGTAAGAAAAAGAAAGACCTTGTATAAAGTCGAAAAACAGCATGATGTTTTCAGAGAAGGGAGATAATTAACTTTGTCTATCTGAAGTCAGCTGTGAAGGGAGAGAGTAGTTAGAGATAAGGTCATTGAAGAGTGACTTTTTTTTGTAAGAAAACTAACAACTTACAGTGTATACATGCATAGGTTCATTGTCTCCCACTTATTCATGTTTTGCAGATGATGAAACTGATTCATGCAAGAATAAATAGCTAACAAGGTCATACTCCTATGAAGTCAAGATTCAAAATGTGGCAGTTGAATCCATAGCTTAGTGTCCCCATGACTCGACCATTCTTCCTGTTTTGTACTGAGCTGGGAGTATTAAGGGTAATAGTCATCATAAAATAGTTGAAAGGCTGAGAATGGCAATCCTGGAAATAGCCTATTGAAAGAACTAAGGCAAGAGGTGGTGACAGCCTGACCTTAAACCAAAAATATTTAGGTGTAAAAACTGCAGAACTTAGTCTTGATTTGATGGAGGCACTAAGAAGTTTCTGGATTGGAAAACTGGATAGAAAGTGGCCAAACTGCTAACAGAGAGGGAGGATTCATTTTGGGGCAAGCTTAATTGCATTAACAGGTAGTGAGGTCCATCCAACAGTGAGATACTCAGGTCAAGAGATGAACGGGTAAAGCTTTGGAATTGTGAGCATGCACATTACCATGAAAGCCCTCTTAGAAATACAAACAACTACTGAGACCCTTCAGTAATGCAAGAGGACCATGGAGGAACCTCTACTGTACTGAACTCAAAATACGATCCACCAACTGGCTGCATGCCCACCAGTTATTAATTACCAGTGCAGAACAACAGAAGGGATTTGCTTCAGAGTAATCAACTATGTCACCAACTGCATTGTTTAATTTGGCTTTTTTCAATCTTAGAAGACTTTGATGAAGGAAGAATGGCTCTGATACCAGCTCCTTATCTTATGCTAGGTTAGCGTATTCTGAGTATCACAGATGTAGAGGACACTAACATTGAAGTTTTAGCTTTAATGACTGAGAAGGATTAGTAGGAAACGGAAGAAAGGGAAATCAAGATTTTCTGATGTGTTTAAAGGAGGGAATGTGGTCAGAATAGCCACAGAGAAGTCAAATGAGTTTGAGTACTAAAAGTAAGTACTGAAATTGGCTGTGATAGCGCCATCAGTAACATTTTTGGACTTTTATCCCTGCTTACTCTTCTCTCTTCTCAAATCTATATTGTTGCTCTTCATATCAGGTATCTCTGTGATTTTAATTCTAGAATGCTCTTGGGTTCAGTCTTCATTTTAGTTCTGGCTTAGCTGGTCTGAAGTTAGTCATCACTCTCTCCTTCCTGACATACTCTTTCCTCTGCAATACACTGACTTTGGTTTTCCACCACACACCCCACCCATCTTTCACTGCCCGTCACTTCTATACACACTGCAATTTTTAACTACACTCATTTCTTTGCTTACATATGGGCATCCCTTTCCAATCCAGCCCATATTTCTTCTGTGAACTTCAGGGCAGTCTAGCAGTCTACTGTGCATCCTTACATGAATACCCACGAACTCTTCAAATTTAGTATGTCCAGAGCTGAACCTGAATTCTCACTTACGTTCTTTCCCATAATTCTTTCCTCTTCTTGAGTCCCATACCTCATATTATAATCCATGTCATTGCCAAACAACTGACGTGGGTGCCATCCTTGACTTCTTTCTTGCTTACCCAATTAGTTGTGATTTTATGACCCATGCTCGGGCCACCACCTGCATTCCTCACTGCATTTCCAGATTCCCCTCCTTGCTCATCACTTTTTCTCCATTTTGATTTGTCTGCAGCGGACTGCCAGCCTGGAGCTAGTCATTACTCCCTGGTGGAATTTTTTCCCCCTCTGGCCTCATCTTGTATGTTCTTTTCTGTAGATTCAGGTCACATTGGATTTTTTTTTTCTTTTTTTAAAGAGTGATTTTTAAAAAAGATTTATTTATTTACTTGAGAGGAATAGTTAAAGAGAGATGGAGAGACATAGAGAAAGGTCTTCCATCCGCTGGTTCACTCCTCAGCGGCCACAACAGCTGGAGCTGAGCCAATCCAAAGCCGGGATCCATGAGCTTCTTCTGAGTGTCCCACGTGGGTGCAGGGGCCTAAGCACATGGGCCATCTTCTGCTTTCCCAGGCCATCAGCAGGGGGCTGGATCAGAAGTGGAGCAACCGGGCGCCTCTATGGAGTGCCAGCACTGCAGGTGCATACTTAACCTACTATGCCACAGCACCAGCCCCTATTTTTTTTCTTAAACATGACATGTCTTTCTCTCTGTGTACCTTCATACCTGCTTATGCCCCTGCCTGGAGCATTTCCATTTCCTCCTTAATATGAACTGGTCCTCCATCTTCAGAAATGAATCTGTTATGAGGACTTCCTCTGTGGCCTCCTAGCATTCTGCCTTTGCCATGTCATCACCATTTCCATATCATTTGATAATTTCTCATTTTTGCCCATTAGTCAGTGCCTCCCTCTGAATATTAAGCCCCAATAAGGCAGGAACTATGTATATTTCACACATTGTTATATTTTAAGCTTCTAGTACAGTGCTTAGAACAGTGTGAGGGTAATATCCAACCAGTGTCTGTTAAATGAACTGAATACTTTTTAAAGTATTTTCACATCCATTATCTCAGTGGGGGTAAGGTTGAACAATTTGGAGAGGGTTTTAGTGAAACATGAGCTATGGATGGATTAGAAGATTAATTTATCTGGGTTGTTTTGCACTGGTAAAAGGAAGGAGAAGTTAGAGTAAGGAAAGCTGGTTAGGAGAGTGAAAGCATTGAATTCCACCTCGTAGAACAAAAAGGAAGAGATTTTTCAAACTAGCTTGCATTGTTTTTCATTTCATCTTCTTTCTAACAAGTGGAGGTCTGTAAGGTGTGATGTGGTTTTATTTCAGTATTTAAAGGTGTCAGATTATCCATCTTTTATGGTTTTTTCCCTCCACCTGGAAAAACTTTAGATATGATGATTTTAATATTTTTCTGTATATTTTGCTCAATGAATGTGTTTTCTTTTGGGAGACTCTTCCAGAAGTGAGTGATTCATTTAATTATAGCTTGTCTATTTCCAGAAAAAAAAATGAGATGGAATACATTTTAAAAGATTTAATTGGGTTTTTAAAGCGGGGACAAAAAAAAAAAAAGAATAAGCACTAGGAGAAAATTTAGGCTAAGAAACCTTATGTAAGATAAATTGCTTTAAAACCCTATGTAAGTCAAATTGCAGTAAGGAAAAATAATTGAACTGTCTGAATGCCAAAGCAAAAGGTACTATGTAGTAAGACATGTTACTTGATGTCTTTTAGCTTCTTCTCAAATATGAACTTCCAAAAGCTGAAGGCTCATAATTCAAGATAGATTTTGTACAAAATATTTGAAGTCTAGTTTTATTTAGAGGCCAGTTCTGCCGTTTGCAAAATAAATGGTTTGCTTGACACTGTTAAACAGGCTGGCATGTTTTGTTTCAGATGGTAGCTGTCCAGGTTCTGCAGAGAAGTGTATAGTGAAGAAGATTTAAAAAACAAATAAAATACATTGCATTTATCTTTTTTATTTGAAAAGCAGAGGGAGACAGCATCTTCCATCTGCTGGTTCACTCCCCGTATTTTTGGCCCACAACAGCCAGAGATGGGTTAGGCCAATGACAGGAGCCTGGTACTCAATCTAGAGCTCCCATGCAGGTACCCAAGTACTTGCGCTATTGTCTGTTGCCTCTCAGGGAATGCATTAGCAGGAAGCTGGACTAGGAAATGTAATAAGGACTCAAGCCCAGAAACTCCAATACAGGTTGTGAGTGTTCCAAGAGGTTATTTTAACTGCTGTGCTGAATACCCATACCTGCCCAAGTTTTTAAAATGGAAGAACAAGAAATAAAAAACAAACAAACAAACAAAAAAACCAGGGGCCGGCGCTGTGACGTGTTGAGTAAAGCCGCCTCCTGCAGTGCCAGCATCCCACATGGGCGCTGATTTGAGTCCCAGCTGTTCCACTTCCGATCCAGCTCTCTGTTATGGCCTGGGAGAGCAGTAGAAGATGACCCAAGTTCTTGGGCCCCTGCACCCATATGGGAGACCCAGAAGAAGCTCCTGGCTCCTGGCTTCGGATCAGCACAGCTCTGGCCATTGAGGCCAACTGGGGAGTAAACCAGCGGATGGAAGGCCTCTCCCTCTCTCTCTCTCTCTTTCTCTCTCTCTCTCTCTCTGCCTTTCCTTCTCTCTCTCTGTAACTCTGTCTTTCAAATAAGTAAATAAATCTTTAAACAAAAAACAGCTATGAATCCACTTAACCACTTAAAAATATATTCCTTTGGAGCTCCTAAGTCTCCATAAAGTATGGAAGAGAGATGCTTGGTTTGGAACGTCTTAAGGAGAGATGGCTTAGTCATCTGCCACTGCAATAAAAGAATATTAGTTTAGATTTAGAGAATGATTAACTCTGACCAGCCAGCGTTATGTTCTCACAGCTTTGTGAAATGAGTTAGCTCAAAAGTGCATCTGCAGTAACTAAATAAGCTAACTCATTGAGTGAAGTTGTTTTGGATTTTCTGAGTGTGATTGATTAATAGAGATCATCATGGTCGTTTTTGGTTATGAGAATCACATGACCAGTTTACATGAAGAACTTTGACATCTCACTTGTTATGGAAGGAGGCACTCAAACGTGTGGTCTGCAGGTGATGGGATTCTATTCAGGCTTAAAACGGGAGATACAGGCTGTTTCTTTTGGTTTAGAATCAAAGTCTATTACAAAAATGTTTGCCTATCTATTCTGGCTCAAAAGGCTTTGGGAGATGCACATAAGCATGATGACAGTACCAAGGGCACATGGCTTAACACATGGATGGCTTTGCGGGTGGGGTTGAGGTTGAAAGAGCATTCGTAGAACTTGAGTTTTCCATAGTTTTCTGGTTGGTAATGTCAACAGCATCACAATTAAAATAATCATTCTTCATACACGGATTAGATTGAGAGATTCCAATCCATATCTAGTAGAGGACTGGCAAAGAGCTTGCTTTGTGGGGACAGCCAGCATACTTAACATCTGGAATTTGGGGAAGGTTGAGATTATCTGGTTTATGTACTAGAAAGACAGTGAAAACAGTACCTAAGACGTGAGAGTGTTTTTATGTTCATTCTGAACACAGGATAAAAATCTCCTAACCCCACAACCACTGCCCAGCTTTTACTTTGAGTCCTTTGGAACTAGTTCTTTATTTTGTGGTTTCAATGTAATTATTTCAGTGGTTTCTCTGAGTTACCCAGATGAGTAATTTTAATGTGCTGCCTTGTTTTGGAAGTTTGGTTCGAAGAGACTGATACACAGAAAGAGCCTTTGAGCGATATTGTGTGAAATGTGGGAATTGTCCATGTAAGTGTTCTCCCTAGCTGTTCTTAGGCAAAATGAGGGATAAAATAGGAATTAAGAATTTTTCAAAGAAAAGTCTTCCCTACAACTCAGTTTTACACCCACACTGGAGCTGGTTTTTTTTTTTCTCATCTCTTTGCATGAGTCAGAATCCTTGTCATAGGTAGCTGGAAGGGCTGCAATGGAAGCAAATGGGCAAACCCCTTATCATGGCCAGGTGCTATTTGTGGAGTATGAGAGAAGCTGTTGTGGCTATGGGGACAGAGAGCATTGCTAATGATCAAGAATGCCAAGCAAAATCTAGACAACTTACTACAACCTGTTGTCTTTCACCTCTGATTCCACTTTAATTGTTTCTGATCATCTTTTCTTTCAAATCACATCTTGGAATCAGAGCCCTCCTCAATGATTTCCCAATGCAGATATCAGATAGTGTAGGATTTAAACAGAATGAACTGTGCTTTACCCTTCTGACATCCCTCTGAGTTAAAACAAGACTAATCTTGGCACCATGGTGTTGGAACTAAAAGGTAAAATTCCTTCCTGTCTTCCTGCAGAGTACAGTACAATTCACAGCCCATCAACGCCCATTAAAGATTCAGATTCTGATCGATTGCGTCGAGGTTCAGATGGGAAATCACGTGGGCGGGGCCGAAGAAACAATAATCCTTCACCTCCACCGGATTCTGATCTAGAGGTAATGTCATTGCCCACACCCAAGTGAATAACAAGGTGCTGTAGTCACCAGCTGGTGACTCTGTAGACCTGCTATGGAAGGAGCAGTGAGCAGGGTATCCAAGTGCTTCTGTCAGTCCTTTCTTGTACGACAAGAAAAGCAATTTCTCTCTTCCATGTTGACTATATGTTAAGTGATTATTATTTTTGTCCTGTATTAACCATATGACAAAGCATATGTTTTACTCTAAAGAAACAGTAAATTATATAGTTCTGCTTGAACAAAATTCTGTTGTACTGCTCTGTGTCATTGCCATTTCAATTAAATAAACGCCATACTAAAAATGCTTAATGAAATCCACTTTGAAATTAAAGACACTCTTGTGTATATTGAGAAAAGGAAGCCTGGAATGTTCTAAATTGAAATGGTAATCACCTTATGAGACATGTTTTGGTGGAGTTCAAAAGCAGAAAGGATTAAGTAAGAACTCAAAGGGTGGTAGGTTTCATAGCCTTGAATCCACTGTAATTAAGTTTCTGCTTTTTGCCAAAGTGAAATCTGATGGTGGAAAACATGATTATTTTGGCTGAAAAGATGAAATTTTTCCAGCAGAATCTGGTCTGAATATTGACTGGTGTGAGTGGGATTGGAAAGGGGAAAGCTTGGGAGGCTTTCTGTGGTGTCTTGAAGACCTTTTCTGAAATGAATTCCTTTAACTCCAATCCTGACTATCCCAAGAGTGTGTCTAAGAACAAGAATTATGTGTCTGCTTAAGTCATTAAAAATCTATAACCTGAAGACTTAAAAAACCTAGCAGGAACAATGTACAGTCTTCCCTCAGTATCCATGGAAGACAGGTTTCTGGATTCCTCAACCCCAGCCGGGGCACCCACGTCCACAGATACTCAAGTCCCTTACAAACAATGTTGTAGGATTTACATATAATCTATGAACATCTCTTCTACACTTTAAATCAGCTCTAGATTGCTTAAATACAATGTGGATGCTATATAAATAGTTGTGACATTGCATTGACTAGCAAATAATGACAAGAAAAAAGTCTAATCATGTTCAGTACAGATCTAACTTTTTTCAAATATTTTTGATCTATGATTGGTTGGATCCACAGATGTAAAACTCCTGGATACCGAGGGTCTACTAAATATCCCATTCCTTTGATAACTGCTTAATAGGTAGCATAAGGTAAATAGATTATGTAAAACTTTAGTTTTTGAGTATAATTTTTAGTAGTTGGCTTGATGAGGATAAAACACAATATTAGTTATTTTTTAACACTTCTTAATAAACAGATAACAGAAATCAAAATCCAAAGATGAATGATTTTTTTAATATGAATGATTTTTAATAATTGCCTTTCTGTACCTCAAAAGTTATAACTCATTTTTTATTTCTTCAAAACCAAGATTAAAATTCTACAGAATTAACGACGACACATATTATTAGCTCTTTTCTATATTTATATTGACATTGATGATAGAATTATCTTATTGTACCTCAGCTGGGATAATATCTAGAAAAAAGCTGAGCAATGCTTTTTGGAGCGGTTGTGTTTTAAAATGTTGCACATTCAGATTTAGCATCGACTTCACATTTCAAGACTACTTTTTCATGGTGAAGTTAACTGAATAACAGTTTTCTCAGCCAAGGCAAAGACACATTGATTTGGTTCTTCCTTTATAGAGAGTGTTCATCTGGGACTTGGACGAGACAATCATTGTTTTCCATTCCTTGCTCACTGGGTCCTACGCCAACAGATACGGGAGGGTGAGTACCAAGAAGCATCAGTTTTTCACTTCTTTGGAGTAAATATACCTAAAATTTAGTTCTTGTCAAAAGAAATGGAATTTAATTTTAAGTACTAAACCTAAAATATATAAAGGAAAATGACTTTGTTGATACAGTCAAATACATATGTTAGGCAAAACTCATCAATGAATAGAAAAATGATTATTTTCAGGACTTCAAAACTAAGGGACTTTATGCAGTTAAATTCAAGCTTACTTTAGACCATAATAAATAAAAGTGATTGGACCCTATCCTATGAAATATTAAAATATATAGGTGATATAGAATGGTCTTTTATGTTGAATTTATTTTATTTTTAGAATTTTTAATTTTTAATTTGTTTTTAACAGATTCAATATAGTTTCTTCATAGATACAGTTCTAAGAATATAATGATATTCCCTTCCTCTCTCCTTCCATCTTTCTCTCTCCCTCTTTTCCTCCTTCCTTCCTTTTATGTTTTCTTGAATTTTTTATTTGACCTAACCTTTTACACCCAAAACCTTGTCTTCAGTGATGAGCAGTGTTTGGCATTTTATTTCCAAAGCACCTGCTATAAATGTCTTTATGTGTCCCTTTGTTATTGAGGCTGAATCTCTTTGAATGGTACTTAATATTGAACTCTTAATGGCAACAGGGCCATCATGTCCATGTTAGAGTTGTATTTATCTTGGTGTTACAGGTAAAGACTATTACAGGCCAGCTTCCATGAGTAGAACTTCAGTTTCAATGTTCTACATTTGAGTTTCTCAAAATGTTGGCAATTGTTTTTGATATACTCCTTGGTGGTTTCATAAGTCTTCCTGCATCAAAAAATCATGGTATTTCAAATGGTGATAAGTTATTTCTGAAACTGTCCTGTGAATATGATATTTCTCATTATTTTAGTCTTTAAAGAAATGTTAGTACAAATCTCAGATCCTTGAAACTATTGGTTTGAAGCCTTTTTTAAGTCTTGGTGATACAGAGATTTATGGCAATTAAATATGAAAATTTATGGTTATAAAATGTGCATGATTTCAGTAAAAATTTGATCAGATATATTCGTTCTTTCAATAAATGTTTATTTCAATATATACGCATTATGTGCCTACTATGCACATGTTGTCTAGAGGTAAAATGGAGGGAATTGCCGCTTTGGCTTCATAGACTGGCTTTCCTTCTCATGATCCTAAAGGTACACCAAAAAAAAAAAAAAAAAAAAAAGGAAAAAGTAGAAGAAGAAAAAGAAAAACAAGCAAAAGCTATAGGAAAAGAAACCACACATATATGAGAACAAGACCACCATTAGAATTTCTATTCAGAGTTATGATATCTATAAAATACAATGTATCCCATATTATTGTTAGACAAATTCTCTATAAGAAAGAGACAGTTGAACACAAAGGTTATTTTTTTACAAAGGGAGAGACCATTGAATCAATGAAATGAAGTTCCTACTGTGTGGCTAGCACTTAGTAGGATTCAATAAAGTGTTGCTATTTCTTTGATATTATTTCTTCTATCTATCCTATTACTATGCCAATACTACCTTAAAATGAATTGATCTCTCAAATATCAATGTAATGAGTGGGCAGAACCATGAAGATCTTTTGAACTGAACCATTAGGATATCCCTGCAACTAACTACTAAGGAAGAAAGCTGATGCTGGAACCTCCACAAAAGTACAGAAGTACTTTTAAAACTAGCACTTTAAAAACTAGCATTTGAAAATCATCCAGAAAGTCTCAAGCCTCTAAAAGCTCTCACTAAAGGCCAGATTGATGTGAAGAGAGCTGTTGGGATCAAAGATGCTTTGTTAGCCATTGAAAAGGGCCAGTGCTGGGATAAAGAATAATATTGAGGACTTCTGTGAGTAAGGTGGGGAACATTTCATGACCACATTTCAATCTTTGGCTATAAATTGTTGCTTTACATATAGAACTCATATTTAACCTGTAAAGCCCTGGTTTCTTACAACTTTTCATAAAAATTCTTGATAATCTCTTTCCTACAAATACTGTGAGTTTTATTTTTCACAGTTTCAAACATTAGTATTTTGAGCCTTCATCACACAATATTTTATTTGTTTGCTCCCCCCACCCAGGTCATGTGTTAAAAGCTTAATCTCATCTGATTTTTCCTAAAATCAAACTTTTATATTCTTTGAAGTATGGATTATTCAAACCCTTTAAGTATAAGCTTGCCCTTCATAAGTTGATGGAGCTGAAGGAGAACTTCAGAAAGCCTGTTGTTTGAGGAACATCATCCTGAGCATGATGTTGGGCCTGAAGTCTGGATGATGGGAAGTGATAGTGTGATGATCAGGAGAGTGTTCTAAGCAGAGGAAACAGCAAGCTCAGGTGCCAGAAGGGGTTTGGTGTTTGAGGGGTGACGGAGCCCAGTGATGGAGATGGAGTGTCACAGGGGTTGATCAGGGATGAGGGCAGAAGACCTCTGAGCCATAGTCATGAAGATTAATGTTGCATGTTCCAGAGGAAGTCATTAGAGGGATTCAGGGAGGAAGTGGGAGGGTCTGCTTGACATCTTTAGATTACCTTAGCTGTGTGTGAAGAGTTGGTGGTAAGAAGGGACGGCACTGTGATGTGGAAATTTAAGGCCCTGCCTGCGGTGCCAGCATCCCATATGGGCACCGGTTCAAATCCCGGCTATTCCACTTCTGATCCAGCTCCCTGCTAATGCAACTGGAAGAGTAGCTAGGGCCCCTGCACCTACATGGGAGACCCAGAAGAAGCTCTTGTCTCCTGGCTTTGGCCTGGCCCAATGACCGTTTGGGGAATGAACCAGTGATGGAAGATAGATCTCTGTCACTCTCTTTATCTCTGTAATTCTGACTTTCAAATAAATTAATTAATTAAAAAAAGAATTAATGGTAAGGGAGGAGAACTGGGGTCCAGATAGAAGATATTAGCAGTGATCTGGTACATTGGAAGTAGAGATGGTGAGAACTTACTGGATTCTGGATTGTATTTGAAGTATAGGATAGGATTTAGATATGACTTGGATCAGGGTGGTAGGCAGTAGTAGGTAATAGGAAAGAAAGATGATTAGGTTTTTGTCCTGAGCACTGAGAGAAGAGACATGTATTTGTTGAGATGGGAAAGAACTAATTTGGAGAGAAAATGGAAAGTTTGGTGTTGGAGAAGTTTGAGATATCTATTAGACATCCACCTTGACCAGGCAAGCAGGTGGTTGGGAGGTGAGCCCAGTGCTCTTGGAGAACTGGGTAGGGCTGGTGTCAGATTGAGAGTTAGCAGTGCACAGTTTAGGGTCAGAAGCTCCTCAGATACCCTCAGGTTGATTTCTTCCCATTTATTAAGCTTCTTCCTTGTGCCAGATGCTGTGGTCAGCCTGTTACCTCATTGCCAGAAGGCATCCCTTCCTGGCAGGGTAACTTTTGAAGGTGCTTGGCTGAGGACATTGAGTCATCCAAATGTAAGAAAGCTTACTTAATGTTCTCGTCATTGGAGAACTTTAGAGATGAACGGAAGTGGCTCTCACATCTTGTCAGTCAGTGGCAAGTCTTCCTCTCTACAGCAGATTCTGTTGTGCTCCTGAGCCTTGTCAGGGGAGCATGTGGCTGGCCCTTACTCTGCATGCATATAAAGGAATGAATGCCTGACAATGTGATAGCTGTTCTGTCTCTATGGGAACCAGACACTTGAGAAGTAGCTTAGTCACAGTAGCTTAGGCAACTCAATGAGTAGGCTATTCAGTAAGGGGATACAGGATCTGGTTGATATAATGCAAAATTAGGGCATGTTACAGCAATAAGTACCCAAAAAAGTTTGAGAATATCCCCCCTCTCATGTAATTCTAGCTGTGGGAAGAAGGCACGTTGGGTGTTATAAGGAAGTGTTGTTTTATAACAAAGGTATGAGAACAAAAAAAGAGTGCTGGTACAGTTCAGTCTTTGCTAGGAAACGGAAAAGAAACAGCACATTAGCAAGAAAATTAAGTCCATGGGTGTTACTGTAAATTAGGATGTTGTTAATAATATCTGGCCTGGGTGCTTTTGTTTAATGCTTTTTTTAAAAAAAATTCTTTCATCTCTTGTTAATATCAAAGTACCAAGACTTGTATTTCATCAAATAAATGTTGTGCTGATGACCAAACATGATTCCATTCTTGTGGGAGAACTCCTCAAGATAATCACACCCAATGGCTTGATTTTTCCCAACACTTTCCTTTTATTAACACCTGGCTTTCATAGGGGTTTGGGCAAGAATGGATCTTAAGAGTATTGGACCTCACTCTTCATTTTACATAAAAAAAAAGCATAAACACAAAAGATAAAGCATGTTTAATTGTAGACTCATTAAGAATTTCCTACATACATAGCACTCAATTCAACATTAATGTTCTAAAAATGCCATTGCCAAGCGCATTTACACATGAGAAAATTGAAACTTTGGAGAGGTCAGAGACCAAATGTGGAAAATACTTATAATTATCCTGTTTGATATAAAATAGATATTCCATGAATACTGGTTATATTTTAATGTAATGTAGGTGAGAATTGACTATCCAAATAATACCTGAATCCTGCCATGGTGGTTAGTGAGTAATATGGTGGCAGTGTCTCCAGATTTATGAATTGTCAGTATGTGATACAGCTTGTGGTATGATAGAAAGAGCAGTAGATTTGAATTAAAGTAGATCTGGAGTCAAATCCAAACACAATGTTTTGGTCTTTGACCTTAGGCCAATTATTTCTTTTAACTGGACTTCAATTTTCACATCCATAAAACCAACTACTTGACTTGCAGAGTTGTTTTAAGAATTAAAATAGATCATGAATTTTAAAAGCCCTGGCTAGTATCTTATTAATGGCAACAATCAATAGTAAGAAAAAGCATGTCACCTGTTGAACTTGTAGTGGTCTTTGGGCATTTGTTTTATATCAGGATTCTAAGAGTGTCAGTTGTCATAGTGAGTTTTGATTAATTTTTGTGTGGTGTGTTACTGGGATCATTCAGTACATTGAGGACAGAAAAGTGTGAAAGCAATTTATCTAGCATATTTCATCAGAACACTCCAGTTAGCCAGTAAACACAGGAAACACAGTGTTCCTACTGTGTGTTGGGGGGTAATACTAAACTCAAGGACTTTTGAGGGATAACACTCTTCTATGGTGTTGGTGAAGGTTCTGAGATCTTAGTGTGGCACAGAGCAACAGGACACCCAGTGTTCTCATTGGATAATGGAGGAATGTTGATTTAAACCATATGATCTCTCTTTTGGCACCCAGTATCAGTGGTTGGAAGATTTTCTCTGTAAAAGGTCAGATATATAGTAAATATTTTAGGCATTGTGGACCATTTGCCGATCCTAACTACTCAGCTCCACCCTAATGGTGCTGAAGCAGCCATCGGCAGTACCTAAATGAATGAATGTGGCTGTGTTCCAATAATACTTGATATATAGTTCCCAAATTTGAATTGTGTATAATTTTCACGTCTTATGAAATATTATTATAGCCCAGAGATTGACAGACCATACCCTTTAGGCTAAATCTGGCTCATGGTCTGTTTTTGTAGGGCCTTTAAACTAAGAATACTGTTTAAAATTTTAAAAGGTTATTTAAAAAAAAAACACACACACACACACAAAGAAGAATGTGTGTTGGAGACCATATGTGGCCTGCAAAACTTAAGTTATGTTTTATCTGTCCCTTTAGAGGGAAAGGTTGTCCCCTTCCCCCTATTCTGCATCCTGTCCTCAGTACCAGGACAATGAAATGACTGCAACACTGTAGCCACTATAGACTGTGAACTCAATAGGGCCTCCCATGTTTGCATCTGTGGCCCCAAGGAAGTGCAGGCCAGTTCATGAATTCATTCCCGTAAGAAAAATTTGTAACAAATAGACCCAAAATGCAATGGGGCAAACACAGTAAGAATAGATTATTATTTCTTATTTAATAGTCTAGAGTAGACATCTCAGGTTGCTTAGTTTGTGCAAAATTTGGCAATGCAGATAATGATTGTGCCATCTTTACCTTGTAGCTTTGGAAGCCTCTGAGCCATTGACATAAGCATTCTGGCTCCCAGGGAGAAAAAAACAGGGACAGCTTGAATGGGAAGTTTTGTGGACCAGGCTGAGAAGGGGCACACACTCCCACCCCAGGGCCATTGGCCTCACCCATGCAGCCCAGGGCCAAGGATACTGTGAAATGTGGTCCCACTGTGTGTACCCAGGAAGAAACAGAAAATGGATTTTAGTAAACAAGGAGTGGTTGCAGCCAATATCAACTGTTTGACCAATGAGTGAACCCCACAGCACACTTTCAAGCCCCCCTGGTAGCTCTGGCCATTCCAGCAGAGCAGTGTCCAAGGCCCATGGCTGGGGGCTACAGAGTGATGAGTACCACTGTGACCCCAAGGGGTGGTGCCATGATTGCGCTTTCTGCTTTGTGTATGAGTGGCAAATCAGATCGAAATGATGAAGTGGGATCTGCCTCCATATATATCTCCTGGATACTGTGCAATGACATAGAATCTAAATTCTGAAAATCACATTTTTTTTTTAACTCCAGAGAAATTTCCGGATGAACAAGACTTCTTCCATGTAGTTTTGCCCTTATCCTGATGGTGGTTCTTTTTCCCTTTTCCTGTCAGCCCCTTCCTTCCAACTGCTGGAAAAATGGAACTGAAATGTATGTTCTTGCTACTTTAATGAAGAAAGCCTATTTTTGTTACTCATGGATGTGAAGCGGGATGCAGTGTGTGAACAGTAATCATCACTGCACTTGCCTGCTCTGGCTGGCTTCTGATCTCCCTTGCTCTGTGGCCTTTGTATTTCTGAGTCTCCCTTCTCCCATTTTTAACCTTTCCATGAATAATATGGAAGCAATCATAGGGCTTTTAGGAGAACAGTATTAAGCACATGGGAAGATCTCCATAAATAAAAGCTGTTATCGCTTACCTTGATGAGTTAGAGGAAGGAGTCAGCAACCATGCATATTTTGTTCCAGAGAGGAGAGAAGGAGATGGATAGAAAGCATTTTAAGTGGCTGAAATGCTATACAGAGGGGGTAGATATCTATAAAGTACATTTAAGGGATCAGAATTGGAGATAATGAGTAGCAAAAAATGTGTTGATGCAGATAAAAGCATTGCATCTGTATTCACCTTTTATGCTTTATGCAACTATCTCATGTTTATTATCCAATTAGTTACTTCTTTTTGTTGAGGAGGAAACTAGGGTAGAAAAATCCAGTTGTTCACCCAAGGGAGCACATATATTAACTGGCAATACCTGGAAAATGATCTTGTCTTTGAATTGGCCAAGGAGGGTTGTAGAGAAGATTGAGGGCCAGAATTTTGTGTTGTGGGCATGGGGATGCGGTGAACAACATTAAAACAGTGTAATGACATGGTGGACGTGTACAGTGAGATTAATGTGATAGCAAAGAAAATTATTGTGCAGTTCTCCTGGTAGGGAATAATAAAGGCCCAAGAGTGGCTGTAACACTAGAAAGGAGAGAGAGATAGGAGAGTGGTTACAAATGAAATTTGGATAAGGCTTTTGATTGGATTCAGCTTTGAGTCTTTCACTTGGCACTGCAGGGGCCCTAGGTGTGGAGGCCAATTTGGCCAGGTCTACTCTGGCTTTATTCTTCTTTCTCTCTTTGTTCTATTACTTGGCAGTTGTCCCATGTTTTGGATTCATTGGGTTTCTCCACAATCAAAATTAATCTTTGCATTGGTGAACTTCTTTCTTTTATTCTCTACTTGGGTATTATTTTCATGATGTTGAAAGGGAGTCTGAAGTAAGTAGAAAATTAACGCATTCTAGTGTCAGATATCTAATCAGTTAAATGACCTGATTAACCTCACCACAGATTTGGATTTGTTTTTTGTTTTTTAAATCAAGCAGTAGTTCAACCATGATTTGTTTTTCATGTGCATATAATATCTCATGGTAACCCTGATTATTTCTTAATTGGCATCAGAATTACACCCAACTCACAAAACTTGACATTTCACAACAGCTGTTAAGATATAGTTCTTAAAAACATGAAAAGGTTAATATTTCCATTGATACCAAGAGGAAAGAACAGTGGAGTCCTTGGGTCCCATAGGTAGTGTATATAGTTTAGTTAACATATTTAGTAATATTTTTAAGAGAAATAACATTTCAACACACACACACACATATTTCTTCTTTCAGATAAGAGAGTTAATTTGAAAGCTTATCCTTAATCCTTCTTCCCCAGTGAACAGCCAGTATGGAAATAAACTGCTTCTGTATTCCAAGTGCCTGTTCCTGTTTTTCAGCTTCTTTTTCCCCAAAACAAAAGGTCCTGAATGGAGAGAATTTTTGAGTGACATCCAGGATCTGTCTGGGCCTGTCATATTAGCATTCTAAATAAGAAATTAAGAAGCCCCACAAAGCAGATAATTTTTTTCACTCATTTGATGGATACTGCATAAAGATTTGTGCTTCATTTGAGCAGACCCAGCAAGAGTCTTACATTGAGCAACAAGTCCTCATATTCCCGCATCACACCTCGCTGGCCAGTTAGGCTAAGCTGCCCAGGTAGGAGGAGTACAAATAGAATTTAAGAACCTTATCTTTTATTCCACAGATTCAACATGTACATGCCATATCCTAAGAAACTTACAATACTTTCTGAAATAGTTGAACTACCTTCTAGTAGCTCTTTCTAGCCTACAATTGATTATTTAAATAGAAATAATTTTTTTAAATGATGCATAAGGTTACTTTAAAAAGTTTGTAAAAGTGAAGTTTTATTTTGGTACAGAAATTTTTAAAATCCATGCATGGAGGGGCTGGCTCTGTGGCGTAGTGGGCTAAGCCTCCTCCTGCAGGGCTGGCATCCCAGTAGGCGCCTGTTCACATTCCAGTTGCTCCATTTCTGACCCAGCTCTCTGCTATGGCCTGGAAAAAGCAGCAGACAGCCCAAGTGCTTAGACCCTTGCACTCACATGGGAGACCTGGAAGAACTTTGCAGCTTCTGACTTCAGATAGAACCAGTTCCAGCCATTTCAACCATTTGGGGAATGAGTGAACCAGTGGGTAGAAGATCTCTGTTTCTCTCTCTCTCTCTCTCCCTCTCTCTCCCTCCCTCCCTCCCTCCCTCCCTTTTTAACTCTGCCTTTCAAGTAAATAAATAAATCTTTTAAAAAAATCCATGCAAACATGGGTTTTTCAAAAAGTATATGAAAAACGTGTTTTTTAAAAAATATTTATTGATTTATTTGAAAGTCAGAAGTACAGAAAGAAGAGAAAGAGATCTTATTATCCATTGATTCACCCCTGAAATGGCCACAACAACCAGGGCTGCGCCAGGTCAGAGCCAGGAGCCTCATCCAGGTCTCCCCTGTGGAAGCAGGAGCCAAAGCACTTGGCCATCTTCTGCTGCTTTCCTGGGCACATCAGCAGGGATCTGGATTGGAAGTGGAGCAACCAGAACTCGAACCAATGTTCATATGGGATACCAGTGCTGCAGGTGGCAGCTTAACCTGTGTTGAGGTGGATTCGTTCTGAGAGGAGGAGCGTGGTGGGGGCAAGAAGCACAGAGTCACCACACAGACCCCGGGAGTCAGGTGAAAGCAGGCCAGAGGGAAGCAGCCCGCAGACTAATTTATTTTAGTTGGTACAGCAGCTTAAATAGCCAAGGCAGCCAATCTGGTCAAGGGGTAGTCTGTGCCCTAACCAATCACAGCCTGTTGCCAGGCAGTTTTTGTTGCCAGTGGCCATCATGGCATGGCCTTCTCATTCTACCACAAACCTGTGCAACAGTGCCGGCCCCAAAATATGTGTTTTATTAAAAAAACTTATGCATGGATTTCAAAACTTTGATGCACAAAGATAAACTCATCCTTTAATTCCATTTTCCTCAAACTTTTTAAAGTTGCCCTTGTATTATTTCTTGAAATCCCAGATAGAAGAACACTTCCTAGGAGTTTGTGCAGATTTTGAGCTCGCAGATGTAAGGCGATACAGATACAAAAGACATTACATATCTCAAATATACTTATAGATTGGAAATATGAATAGGACAACAATTAAAAGGCAAAAATATATTTTTTCTGGATTTGTAATAACACCCTACATATTTTGTAGAGTCCAATTTCTAATTTAGAATGCTGTGATTTTGTAAAATTAGAACACAGACATAGGTTTCAAAGCAGTTCCTAAATGTCTGAATGTAAAGAATTTAGTCAGTGTATGTTGCCTTATGTGTTTGCCTGATTGTTAATTTTTTGATTATTAATTTAGAAAGATAAGTTGGGAGAAGAAAAGGAATAGCAGGGCAAAATTTGCAAAAGTGTGTTAATCAGAGCTCCAATAAAAATAGGAACACTTTGCTGTAGTGCTTCACTGGTCTATGTAAGCAATAAAGAGAAACTGCTTCCTCATTAATGTTTTATTTTTAGTCCTCATAAAACTGAAATGACTTAGTCTTTTTGGACTACACAAGATTAGTGCAATATTTGACACTGTAACACACTGTTAAATCAACACGAAAAAAATCTTGAAATACATCTTTTAAAACAATTATTAAAAAGGTGGGGATATTTTCATGGGTAGATAAATGGTTAGCTTTAAGGTTTCCAGAGAACAGAGAAAAGAAACCTCAGAAAAACATTATGGATCTCTTTCTAAACCCCTCCAAAAAGATAACCATGTTTTCCTTTAATTTTTCACCTGCCTTTGGAATCCCCAAGATCTTTGTGGATGCACTGAGTCAAAGGCAGAATTTTTGAAAAAGTCAATAAAAATCGGCAAAACAAATTATATCTGAGGCAGTTTCTGTTCTGTGGAGGGTTTGTGTTTGGCCCTAAAAATTTAGTAAGTAAGAAGTGTTAGGGGTTTTTCTCATGTCTTTGTGATTGTTTTGTTCAATGTACGACTCTGTCCCCAGCAGGCTGAACTGTGGGGACTTTAATGAGACTTGTGTGGTTGCTTTGGGCATTTTGCTGGAAGACTGTGTTCAATGATTCAGGGCAGATAAGGAGCGCCAGCAGTGGGAACTTGCAGAATGGACAAACGACAAGCTGGGAAAATGTGTCTGCAAGGGTCCGTCGCTGATACGTAGCACCTGTGTCATATGGCAATGCGAACTGTGGCGGGTCTGTGATAAGGCTCTGGCTCATTTGGCTGTAGGCAGAGCTCAGGGTCAAAAAAAGTGTTTTGTTGTCATGGGGGCAAAACTGCTGAATTTATAGGAAAAAATTTCATATGCTTATGCAACATGATCAGTAAAATAGTGTCTGGCTGTTTTATGTTTTCTTTAAAGAAGCTTTGAAAATTCTACATTCCAGTCCATTTTCCAAACTTTGCTCTGAGAAGATTCGTTAAGCAACTTTGTGACATGGTTTGCTTTGGCTGTCCACTCGGTGAAGTTAGATTCTACCTCTTCTCTCTCTTCCTGGTGGTGGACATGGCTACAATATAGAAATATACAGCTTCCTGATGAGGTCGAGAAAATTGGTGATGAGTACATACCTCCCTCAAAACCGTTTTCACAGTGCTTATTGATGAGATAAAGACCACAGTGTCATGTACAAGTACTAGCATTATTAACACAGATGTAATGGTCAAAGCTCTTAACTGAATGAGCAAGAAAATAATCTCAGTAGTGTGAAATTCAATCTTGTCACTGAAATAAAGCAAATGACACATAAGAATGGACCCCTACTCGCTTCCCTGAGGACCCCAAAGTATTCACAGTGGTTTCCCTATTGCATATAGGTCCCCATGCTAATGCCATGTGGTCTTCATATTAGAACGACTCAAAATGTAAGACCGCATCACAAAATTTGTCAGAACAGAAGCAGTAGGCACTATTTAGTACCTTAATCTTCTAGCATAGAGCAGTGTAGTTGTGGGCAGTGATCTTGAAAAACATCCATGAAGTAATTCAGAAAATTGTGCCCCTTCTCTAGTTACTCACTAGGTACATGGGTCCTGGCACCCAGAGCACATGCACCTGACCACACCCTTCCCTCCTGCCTGAGTCACCATGTCCTTCGTGGCCTGATAATACAAGTTATTCATAAAGTCAATCTTGCATCATTTATAGAATGTACACACAGCACTGTGGGTGGTGTCTAAGCATAATGCTTGCCTTTAGGGAGCTTATAAAGGTGTAAAGCAGGCTGTCACTGGCAAATGACTGAATATTCAGCAATCTGTCATTGGAGTAATACTGCTCTAATGCCACCTAAGTCCACTAAAAGTTAACATACAAGAGTCTCACCATGTTAAAGAAACAACTCTTCCTGTACTTGGTATTCATGGCAGACATACCCTAGTGGCTACCATCACTTACCTAGTAAGAAATAGCCTGTAATAGATGTCAAGTAAGAACATGTGCATGATGGATCAGGAAAGAGAAAATCAGAATCCATGGGAAGTGTACATCTAAAAAAAAAATGTCAGAAACCCTGAGTTAGTTGCTTTGAGGGCTTCTGCTGTTCTTAAATTACACTAGAATTTCTTTGTTCTAGCTGGTCGGTGTTGCAGAGTGACACAGCTGCTCAGAAATTGATGAGATGAAGATCCTATGGCTTCAGTTATCAGTGGTGGAGTTCCTCTGGGTTCCTAGAAGAGAGTATCCCCTATGATATAAAAAGAGTGGAGTTGTTGCAGGCAAAGCAGTCGTGTATATTCTGAATCTCACTTAAGTCTAAGTATAGGTTACCCAACCAAGTCCTGGTACCTGCTCTCAATAAAAGAGTTTAAGCCAAGGCCAGCATTGTGACATAGCAAGTTAAGCCTCTGCCTGAGATGCCATCATCTCCCATGGGTGCCGGTTTGAGAAACGGCTGTTCCATTTCTGATCCAGCTCCCTGCTAAAGCAATGGAAGATGGCCCAAGTCCTTGGGCTCCTCTACCGATGTGGGAGACTGGGAAGAAGCTCCTGGCTCCTGGCTTCAGCCTGGCCCAGCCCTCACTATTGCAGCTGTTTGGAGAATAAGCCAGTGGACGGAAGATATTACCTCTCTCTCTCTCTCTCACTCCCCCCCCCCCCCCGTTATTCTCTGTCTCTTTGTCTCTCTGTAACTCTTGCCTTTCAAATAAATGAAAAATAAATCTTTTTTAAAATTTCAAACATAAAAGGGATAGGCTGAGGAACTGCAAAGCTCTTGCAATTTTGCCTTTTAAATGTCTTGGGTGTTTTAAAAGTATTGTTTGGATGTACTTTTTTAAAAAAAATATTTATTTTATTTATTTGAAAGAGTTATAGAGTGAGGTAGAGTCAGAGAGAGAGAGAGAGGTCTTCCATTCACTGGTTCACTCCCCAGATGGCCGCAATGACTGGAGCTGTGCCAATCCGAAGCCATGAGCCAGGAGCTTCTTCTGGGTCTCCCACACAGGTGCAGGGGCCCAAGGACTTTGGCCATCTTCCACTGCTTTCCCAGGCCACAGCAGAGAGCTGGATCGGAAGTTGAACAGCCGGACTCAAAGCGGCATCCATATGGGATGCTGGCCCAGTAGGCTGTGACTTTAATCCGCTGCACCACAGCGCCAGCCCCTGGATGTACTTTCATTTTCAGAATAAATATTTTTAGTCTATAGTTTCATTACCAAGAGAAAGTTAATCTTGTCTTAGTGAATATATATATATATATATATATATGTACTTTTTTACTTTTATTATGGAAACTTCCAGTCATATAAAAAGGCAGATGGAATAGTATAATAAAACCAATATAACCTCTCCAACTTTAATAAAAATGAAGTCCTAGTTAATTTTGTTTATGTGTATCCTCTCTACATCCCTGTGTTGTCCTTTCTGTCCAAGGGTGATTTTTCAAAGTAAATCCCAGCTACTATATATATGCTTTACATTTTTTTTTTTTTTGGACAGGCAGAGTTAGACAGAGAGAGAGAGAGAGACAGAGAGAAAGGTCTTCCTTCCACTGGTTTACCCCCCGAAATGGCCACTACGGCCAGTGCGCTGCGCTGATCCGAAGCCAGGAGCCAGGTGCTTCCTCCTGGTCTCCCATGCAGGTGCAGGGCCCAAGCACTTGGGCCATCCTCCACTGCCTTCCTGGGCCACTATGCTTTACATTTTAAGATCAGTATGCATTTAAGACTCCATTAGGGGGAGGGCACTTGGACAACCATTAAGATGCTGTTTGGGGTGCCCACACCCCATAACAGAGGGCCTAGGTTAGAGTTCCTGCTCCACTTCCAATTCCAGCTTCCTTACAGTGTGCACCCTACAAGGCTGCAGGTGATGGCACAAGTAGTTGGATCCCTTCCACCTACACAGGAGACCCAGACTGAGTTCCAGGCTATGGCTTCAGAATAGCCAGCCCTGTCTATTGCAGACGTTAAAGGAATTAACCAGAGGATGGAAGTTAGCTCTCTCTCTCTCTCTCTCTCTCTCTCTCCTTCCGTCTCTCTCTATTCTCTCTCCCTCTCTCCCTTTCAAGTAAATAAAAGCAAAATAAAATTTTTAAAAAAATTTAAAAGATTCCATTAAAGGAGTTTTTAGACTAGAAATAATAGATAGTACTCAGTACCTTAGCCATCTACCAAATTAATAATTTTTAATATCATTAAATGTCTAATCAATAGTTATACTCTCCATTTTTAAATGTTCCTTTTTAGTTGTAAAATACACAAGCCATAAATGCTGTCTTCCTGACCATTTTTCAGTGCACTGTTCAGTCATGTTATGTAAATCCACAGTGCTGTGCAACCAACCCATATTTAAAGCTGTTTTCAATTGAGACTGAACGTCTGTACCCACTCAAGAACTCCCCAGTCCTCCCTGCCTCTAGAGCCTAGCAACCTCAATTCTACCTGTGTCTCCATGAATTTCAGGTGCTTTTTATCAGTGAATTTATACAGTATTTATCTCCTGACTGGCTTAGTGTCACTTAGCACAATATACTCAGGGGACATCCATGTAGTAAAATGTGTCAGAATTTCCTTCCTTTTTAAGGTTAAATCATGTTCCACTGCATGTACATACTGCATTTTGTTTATACATTCATCCATCAGTGGAACACTTGGGTTGCTCCTGCCTTTTGGTTTATTGCCTTTTGATTTATTGATTGCTATTTACTATTATTTGATTCATTCCTACATTCTGACAGATGTAGCAATTCTTTATGCCAGATATTAATCCTTAACCAAAGGAATGATTTGCAAACATTTGTTCCCATTCTGTAGGCTGCCTTTCCTTTCTGTTCACTGTACCCTTTGATGCACAGACATCTTAAATTTTGGTGTACTCAACTTTATCTTTTCTTTTGTTGCCTGTGCTTCTGGTGTCATATCTGAGAAGTCATTGCCGTATCCAGTGTTAGGAAGTTTTCCCCTAAGACTTTTATAATTTACTCTTATATTTAACTATTAGCTGTGTTCTGAATTAGTTTTTGTGTAAGGCATGAGGTGAGGATACAATTTATTTTTTGCATGTGGATATACAATTTATTCAGCATCATTTGTTGAAATTACTATCATTTCCCCCCTTGAATGGTCTTAGCACCCTTGTTGAAAATCATTCGACATGTATGCAGAGTTTACTTCTGGTCTTTCTGTTAATTTCCATCATCCCATATATCTGTATTCATTCCACAACCACATTGTTTTTATTACTGTAGCTTTGAAAGAAGTTTTGAAATTGAGAAGTGTGAGAACTCCAACTTTGTTCTATTTCAGTATTGTTTTGAACATTCAAGGTCCCTTGAAATTACATACAAGTTCTAAGAGGGATTTTTCTCTCAGAAAGAAAAATTCCCATTGGAGATTTGATCAGGATTGTATTAAATCTGTAAATTCCTTTGGATAGTAGATTTCTTAATCATAAATTTTATATCTATGAGCATGTGATGTCATCCATTTACTGTGTCTCTATCAATTTCTTTCAGCAATGCTTTGTAGTTTTCAGTGTTAAAGTCTTTTACCTCCTTGGTTAAGTTTATTACTAAATAACTGATTCTTTTTATTGCTGCTGTTATAAATGGAATTATATTAATTACCTTCCCAAATTAGTCATTGTTAGTGTCTAGAAACACAACTGATTTTTGTGTATTGATTTTTATCCTGTACCTGTACTGAATCGTTCTAAGAGAAATTGTTTTGTTTGTGGAACCTAATTTAGGATACAGTTATGTCATTGCAAACAGATCATTTGACTTCTTCCTTTACAGTTCTGATGCCTCTTACTTGTTATGCTTGCTCAACTGCTCTGGCTAGGACTCCTCCTACTCCGTTAAGTAGAAAGAGCAAAAGGGGGTCACTTTTTCTTGTTCCTTATATGAGAAGAAAAAAGCTGTCAGACATTCAACAATGAGTATATTAGCTGTGTAGGCTTTTCGTATATTACGTTATTATTTTGAGTTGGCTTCTTTCTATACCTAGTTGAGTATTTCCTCCCAGTGGTCTTATTTATTTATTTATTTACATTTTTATAGTTTTCTTATCTCTTAAGTGTTTTTTAATCTGCAGCTTCTTGCTCACTTTTTGCTTTCTTTAACTCCAGTGTTTTGAAGTAACCAGGCCATCTGTCCTGTAGAGTTCCAGAGAGTCTGAGTTTCCTTGACTGTGTCCTTCCTGTATAATTTTTTTTTTTTTTTTGACAGGCAGAGTTAGATAGTGAGAGAGAGAGACAGAGAGAAAGGTCTTCCTTCTGTTGGTTCACCCCCCAAATGGCTGCTACGGCTGGCGCACTGCGCTGATCCAAAGCCAGGAGCCAGGTGCTTCTTCCTGGTCTCCCATGTGGTGCAGGGCCCAAGGACTTGGGCCATCCTCTACTGCCTTCCCAGGCCACAACAGAGAGCTGGATTGGAAGTGGAGCAGCAGGACTTGAATCAACGCCCATATGGAATGCTGGCACCTCAGGCAGAGGATTAGCCTAGTGAGCTGCGGCACCGGCCCCTCCTGTATAATTTGGCATGTTCCTTCATCTCCTCAGTATTTCCTACAAACCAGGAGCTAGATCCAGAAGCTTAATTAGATTTAGCTTTCTCTCTGTTCCTCTTTTTTTTTTTTTTTTTTTGTTAAGATTTCATGGATGAGTTTTACTTTTCCAGTAAGAAATGTATGTTTGACTTCTGTTGTTGTTAAAGCTTCAACATTCTGTTAGTGTCCTTCAGCAAGCCATTGTAGGATGTCTTACGTTCTTTTTGGATCAAAGATAATTGATTAAGAAGGAAAAAATTCCATAAAGTCCTTAATTTAGCTGACTAAAGTAAATAGAGATGTACCAGCAGAAATAAAAGGACAAGTAGTTCTTTTGCAGTTAACTAGCCCAGTGTTAGTTTTGGAAAGGTAAAGTGTTGCTATGAGATTAAACTACTTTCTGAATTTTGATTATTTCTCAAATATCTCCTTTCTTTACATGGCTCTTATCTTTAACAGCCTGACTTCACATGCGATTTCAATGCAAAATGTTGATGCATCTTTTGGTGGCCATGAAAATAGAGTCCCATGTCTAGATTGTGCTACAGCTCTTATTGTAACAGTAATGGATTAAAAAAAAAAAAAAAGCAGAAGTAGTAGCAGTAGCAGCTTACTGTTAGCCAGGTACTAGGTCCAGAAATTCAGATATAGTACCAAGCTTAATCTTGCAAAGAAACCTGTTTTATTCCCATGTTACTGATGAAGGTCCTGGGGACAAAGGTTAAAACATTTTCTTTTTTTAATAAGGAACTTATGAATACTTTAGATTCTCAGGATTACAGGAAATATACGATAATTACTACAATACTTATTAATTCTCATGTTAAACATTTCTATCAAATGAAGATTTTTTTTTAAGATTTATTTATTTATTTGAAACTCAGAGTTACATAGAAAAGAGGGAAAGACAGAAAGAGGTATCTTCTATTTGCTGGTTCACTCCCCAGTTGACTGCAATAGCCAGGGTTAGGCCAAGCCAAATCCAGGAGCTTCTTCCAGGTATCTCATGTGTGTGCAGGGGCCCAAGCTCATGGACCATTTTCTGCTGTTTTCCCAGGCTATTAGCAGGGAGCTGGATCAGAAGTGGAGCAGCCAGGACATGAACCGGTACATGTGGGGTGCCAGCTTCGCAGGCCACAGCTTTACCTACTATGCCACAACGCTGGCCCCCACACAAAGATCTTGTTCAGTAGCAGTAATCGGCTGAAAAAACAAAAACAAAAAAACAGGAAACAGTTAAAAGAATATGATGGCCCCAGGGAATAATGCTGGTGATCTGGGATGACAGCAATTTTAGTCTCTTGTGTTCTAGAAACATGAGAAAAAGATCTTGAGGCAATGGGGCAGTTAAAGATTACCTGACAGAAGACAAGACAAAACACCTGTTTTAGGCCTGGGTCTACAGACATTCAGTAGAGTTCATCATTATTTAATTTTTTTTTACATATGTGACTTTCTGTTAAGTAGTCATAGTTTATCTTTGGTGTACTGAAAACAGTTGTGGGTAGCCTAGAAATATAACAAGTCCTTCACTTTCAATTAAGGATCAGATCCACATAATCTACAAGCAGGGTTCGATTTCATTTGTGCAAGGGGGTGTGGCTTAGATGCTATATATTATCTTGTCTTTCAGTAAAGAGCAGCTTCAGAAAGGGTCTCCACTAGAATTTCCTGGGCACAAGAGTGGTACTATGTTTAGTTTCCTCATACAACAAGAAAAAGGATAAAGCATTTTATTGAAGTTGCTCTGTGTGAGCTGCTTCGCTCTGTTTTTCCATTATTGCTAGGGAACTAGATTTCAGAGTGCCCCTTTTGTAAAATTATTGTGTGCCATTCCCGATAAGGAGCTTCAATATTTCCTGTAAAGGTCCCTTTACAAGATTACTTTTGAAAAAGGAATATGTTAAGACTCTGCTTTGTCATCTTTTAAAGAAAGGGTATCATAATTAAAAAAATAGTTTGCGGGCGTGTGTTTAGCCTAGCTGGAAGACACCTGTGACCCCCATTGGAGTACCTAGGTTCCATGCCTGGCTGCAGCTCCTGACTCCACCTGCTAGACCCTTCCTGTCCCGACCCTCAGCGGCCACAGGTGATAGCTGCTCAAGTAGCTGGGTTCCTGCAGCTCGTGTGGGAGACCTGGATTGAGTTCCCAGCTCCCAGGTGTGGCCTGGCCCGGCTCCAGATGTTGTGGGCATTTGGAAAGTGAACCAGCTGATGGGACTGTTCATGTGCTCTCACTCTCTCTCTATAATAAAAGACAAAGGAAATATGTGAACAGTTCATATGCTAGGGAGGTAAACAACAGTTACGAACAACATTCACAGGCCTCTCATACTGATTGGAGTATTTGGATGTTTCCTGAAAGAGAGGGAAAAATGGAACGGGAATAGGGAGAAGGGGATACCTAGAGAAGGACTCATGGCTGGGGGGGAAGCAAAGAAACAAAGACCAGTAGTGAAGATGAAGATGTGAATTTCTGGTGCCAGTAGCAGGATGACAGGGTTGATACGATGTAAAACTGAGAGCAAGGAGAGGGTTTAGGAGAATACCAAGGTTTGGGGTTGGTAGGTTGTCATTCATCTAAAGAAGGAATACAGTTGACTTCCAGAGGGAAATAGGGTAAGTGCAACTTACCACACAATGTGTCAGGTGCTTGATGCTTGATGGACATGCAAGGAGAAATGACCGACAAGTCATTGATATATATGCCTATGGAGGCCTCAGATCTGATGGAGGGAGTGAGGTGGTGTGGTTTAATTATTAAGTAATGGATAACCAGATTCTTGGAGGATACCCAGAAAAGATCGACAGCATTGTAGACAGCAGAAGAGGAGCAAGGTTAACAAGAGAGTAGACAGCATTGTTGAATGCCACAGAGCAGTCAAAGCCAGACAAGAATGGTGACGTTTGGCGATGAGATTTCTTTAAAATGAGATGTTGCTTTGAGATGGAGGCAAAGCTTTAACTAATTTTTCAAAAGTGATATAACAAAAAATGATATTTTGAAAGAAACCATTTTGTAACTGCTGCCCTGGAATTTGTTAGTTCAAGAAAATTACTTATTAGAGAAAAGTAATATTAAACCAAAGACATGGTGATTTTCATTTCTCAGTTTTGGTCTAAGAATGTGTTTTTCCCTCCTTCTAAATATGCCAAAATAAGCCATCATGGTACGACAAATTTATTAGCTATGCAGTATTAGCTTTTGTTGTATTTAACTTGTATCAGGCAAGTTTGAAAATTTTGAAGCTATTAAAATATTTTCTATTATAACAGGAAAATAAAATCAAACATGTTAGAAGTATTCCAGTTACTAGAATTGTGTAAGCAAATCTGTAAACACAGTTATCTGCCCTTCTGCTTGTCCCTGCATAAGTAAAACAGGGTGAAATGGTTTTGCACCCTGCCAACTCAGTTACCAAGCACAAATCACAGTACTGCTGGATCGCAGTGTTCATGTCTCAAATCAGAGTCCATGCCCTCTGGAGCTCTGTTTTCCAAACTGCAGATGGTGGCAGGGCTATGAAGTACAAACACTCAGAGTACATGCAACACACTGATTGAAGTCTTATTTTGTGAAACTTATACTTCAACTGTGTGTACCTGCATGTTTACTCTGTGTGTGTGTGTGTGTGTGTGTTGTGAAAGACAGAGAGAGAGAGAGAGAGAATGAGAAATTACAAGATTGTGGTATAAAACTTAATTTCTTATGGTGGATTGTAGTAAAAAGATGTTTGAGAAACACTACTTTCAACTAGAGCCTATTCCTATTCTAAAATTATCTCCTTCCAGTTAACTGCCAAACCATTCTTTTGGTGTCATAAATGTTTCGTAACAATATCATAGAGTGGCAGGATAAAAACTGCTAAGGGATGACTGCTAATAACAAAAGCAAATAGCATTAGGAGGTAAATAAGTCCAACATCTGTGTTATATTTTACCACAGGATGGAACAAGCCTTTAAAATTTATTAGTATTCCAACTAGCAAGTCATTACTGTAATTTATGAAGAAAAGTTAAAGCGTGCTATATATTAACAAACAATAGAGTAATTCTTTTGATGGTCATATAAATAAGCAGCCATATTAAGGAGAAATAATACTTTTTCAAAAGCAACAATACTATGGCACATAAATTCCAGAATTGGCAATTAAATCAAGGTGGTGAGTCTCCACCCTTGCCACATAAAAAGATTCATTGACATGGTTATGAGACAAGTCATGTATTTTTATTGGCCTGAACTAGAGGGAGTAAACACCTTAGTCAGGTGTTCTGTTTCAGAAACAGCTGTTTGGACTTCCCCTATTGGTTAATTCTGTTCTGGGGACTACTTGAATATTTGACTTTAAAAAAATTTTTTCACCGCTCTCGCTGTTATTTATTATCCTTGGGAGTGAACAATTTCCTATGAAACCTAGAGTAGATGAGTTAGTTTTTCTTCACTTATTTGTAAACCGTGTTTATGCTTCTACAACGTACGACATTTCATAGATTGCAGGTAGTATTCAAAGGGAGCGTTTATGAATGTTAAGGGGTGTGAATCGTCCGACGGGAAATTTGAGGGAATTGTTTGCATTTGTGCCTCCCGGGCCAGCTTTTGGACACTGTTAGCCTCTGCGTCTGTATTTCCTCCCAGCCCTCTCGTAAACCATGGAGTGTTTGCTTTGTCCCTTGGCCAATCTACCCCTGACTTCTGGCAATCCCACGTCCTCCACCTCCTTCCCATTGCCAGTCGGCTAGCAGAGGAGGGGCAGGCATCACAGACCTCTGCCCCTTCCCCTTCTAGCACTCCTGGAAGGTAGGAGGGTGCTTCTGTGGGTTGGGTAGCCTTAGAGAGGGGTATGGCAGTGCTAGAAGGCTGTGGGAGGTGCTGGTTCTGCCTCCCTGGCTAAACCTGATTGGCCCATACCAGGTGCCAAGCATGTCCACCCCATCACTCCATTCCAGGTCCCTGCACACTCCTAAGTATATAAACGTGTAATTGTGTCATATTGAGAAACACCTATTCTTTTCTTGTTTTATGTGAGGACACTGTGTTTGCCATCTAGCCTTCTATCACATCCACAAACGAGGCTCACTGCATACACAGAGCCTCAGAATGGGCAAGCAAACATAGGTCCTGGCTCCCCAGGCTAGGACTCTCCTATTGCAGGAGGAGGTGGGGCTCTTGGAAGTTACTCAAGGGGAGGGTAGATTTCAGTTACATGGAGAGCAGGGAGGAAGACACAGGCAAGTCCTGAGATTGAAAGTGTATCCAGAAGACAATGCAGAGATCGTGTGTAAGGTTTATGTGGGTCAGTATTGGGTAGTGAGAATCTTACTTTCTTTGAGTTTTATCTTCTTGACGCTTACATAACACTTGAAGACTGTGGTGATAGAGTACCCAGGCCAGATGGGCAGCCTTACCTGAAGGCATAATTCCTCTAATTAACACTTTCCCAGGGCAAGTAATTATACAGGTAGATTCTGTACTTATTCCCAAGGGTTGCTGTGACAATAAAATAGTATATCAGAAATTGTTGGCCAGTGTCGCGGCTCAATAGGCTGATCCTCCACCTGCAGCGCTGGCACACCGGGTTCTAGTCCCGGTCGTGGCTCCGGATTGTGTCCCGGTTGCTCCTCTTCCAGTCCAGCTCTCTGCTGTGGCCAGGGAGTGCAGTGGAGGATGGCCCAAGTGCTTGGGCCCTGCACCCCATGGGAGACCAGGAGAAGCACCTGGCTCCTGGCTTCAGATCAGCGCAATGCGCCGGCCGCAGCGGCCATTTGGAGGGTGAACCAACGGCAAAAGGAAGACCTTTCTCTCTGTCTTTCTCTCTCACACTGTCCACTCTGCCTGTCAAAAAATTTTAAAAATAAATAAATAAATAAGAAATTGTTGTTCTTTGGAAAAATCTTAAATACCATACATATAAAAGTAACTGTTATTAGTAGAATGCCAATAAAACCTTCAAAAACATATCCTTTATTAAGTTATAGAATCCTTTTATCTTTCCAGAAATTTTTCCTTCTTCACTAATTATGCTGGCTCTTCAGTCATGAACCATATTTCTTCCTGGATTTTATATATTACAAATAGGCAACACCATGAAGATTGTACCTATCTGCATATCAGCCAAGGGCATTTCAATGCCAGTAAATGACATCAGGCTATAAGTTGCATAGACTTGACTACTCAACAGTATGGCCCAAAGCTAGGCTTCAGGGTGCTAGAACTCCTCTGTGTATATAATGCTGGCTATTTGATGCCCAGATAGTGTCATGTGAGTGTCCAGGTCAGCTCCCTGAGCTAGACATGGTCCTGGGTGATCAAAGTGACCATCAATTCCAACTTTGAATATACTTAAAATTGGCAAGCAGTCTGAATAAATACTCATGGAGAGCTGTCATCTAGGGTAAAATTCTACTTAGCATCCTTCTGAAATTAATCTACAGTGTATTTATTTTCTGATATTTGTGGCAGGACATCTGGAACTCAAAGTGGATCATGGTATAATATAGATATGGCTTTTTTTTATTTATTTGACTGGTAGAGTTATAGACAGTGAGAGGATAATGGCATATTGATTGACTGACTGCTGCTCCTGAAACAGACATATTGAGCTGAATGTCTCCCCTGTTTTATGTCTCAGTAACTGTAGATTTTATATTCTTATAATATTTAAGTGGCATATGATTTCTTCATCATGCAAAGTACCAACACCATGTAGGATAGTGTCAGTAAATAAAGCACTGAAGCCTCAACACAATAAGTTGTGCACACGAAAGGCAACCGGAGTCTCCGTTTCCCTGGGTGTCTCTTGCTTCTTGCCTTTGCTGGTGCTGGCTCCCACCTAATGTGACACTGTATTTATGTGACATCAAGCATACATGATGTTGACCTATGAAATTCTTCTTTTAGGATCCACCCACTTCAGTTTCCCTTGGACTGCGAATGGAAGAAATGATTTTCAACTTGGCAGATACACATCTATTTTTTAACGACTTAGAAGTAAGTCCTAATGGTTTTATACGTCATGTTGCATGTCTGAAAAGTGGAGACTGGTCTTAAATAGCAATGGGATATTATTTTTAAACATATAATTGGAACAATGAGATAAAGTAATTGATCGTCTGGCAGTATTCCACCTTCATGGTAGTTCTGCTTTGCCTTTCTTTGGCTGTTGTGTTTCCAACTTAGATCCCACGTCACTGTTGGTAGGGATTTGGATTTGGTAATGTGAATCTTAAGTGTTGAAGTTTGTGGATTAGCCGAAGCCGCCTGTTTCTCACATGATGCATAATCTCTGTGGGGATTTACCTTTACCTTTACAATGCAACAGAAGTAGTAATACTTACAAATGCTGTCTATGTCATACTCGTCCTGTGTTAGTGTGGACGCTTTTCTTTCTGGATGGTCCAATCGCTTGGAGGTCATTGTTGGAGGATATTGTAGTTGGGACTTGGTTGCTAGGGTTTCTTATGTCAAACTGCTGATGATTTTATTGGTCCATTGTGATTGGTTGGAAATTTTTGTGTGATGGCTAGCTAAATGTGTTAGCAGCATTGACAACATGATGAGCTTGGTTAGCAGCATTCTTAATAACGAATATTGTTTTTCAATCTCCATAATGAGAAAACATGATCATAGCTACCTGTCACCCACTTCTTAACAGAGACAGTTGTTTATTTAAATTCCACTGTTAAGAAAGCTGTGGTAGGGTTGCCAACAGGCATTAATCATCAAGTTGTTGTTTCATTCGATTTTATAAACGTATGTTATTTCAGACAGGAGGGGAATCTGAAAGATTCAAATAGAACTTTTACTGATCAAAGTTAATTGGCAGCAATTGGCCTTTAAATATTTCCTGATGTTTCCCTTTTCAAAGTCAAGCAAAATGCACCTTATTTAATAGATGAGCCAAAATCATTTGAAAAATGCCACGGTGTGACAGAACTTAAATGTGGTTTGTTCAACATCTGTCCTGTATTTTGATTTCTTTTCATCTGCAATGGAACTACTCACAGTCAAATTGGCAACTTCCAATGCAATAAAATTATTTAAATGTTCTTTTCCCCCCATTCCTTAGTGAAATATTTATTTTTATACTTAGGGGTAAAATACAAAATTCTTTTGCATTTTCAAGTGTTTGCTGTCCTTAAGGAAATTACATGTAAGTCATTACTGTTTTTTAAGATAGAAATATTGCAAGTGAGTGACAAGTTCAGAATTGCCTTTAGGAAAGCTTAGTAATCATACTTGCTTTCAAAAGCTGTTCCTGATTTATGGCTGTATTTCACTTCATGAGCAGCACGAAAAAATTCCATTTTTTACTAGTCTGTTAAAATTCCTATCCTGTTTCTTTTTGTTTCTGAAGATAGATACTAAGTTGATGTTTTGTCGTGGGTACAACCTGAGGTTAATAAGTGTTAATAGCACCCATCAAGAAGAAAATTAGCAGCAATTTGCTATTGTTTTTAAACTTTCTATTCTTTAAGATGTCAGAGATTGTCTATACAGTGCCAAAATTGTGTGGTGAAAAAGTGAGAAGTTAGGCAAAAAATAATTTGATATAATATAGACAAAAATACATTCAAACTTAGTTGTGATCTAATACAAACAGATGTTTTATTTGTTTACTGGACATAATTCACAACTGAAGGGTATATAGAGACTGAATTGGCGCTCAAACAAATAAATAAAATGTGTATATTAAATGATCTACTTTAAGAATATAGAAGATGTAGTTTTTCTGTAAATTCAGATTTCAAAAGAACGATGTCTGGTATAGTTGTTGAAATATCACACTAGTCTTGGTGTAAGGGCTATTTCTTATCAGAGGTAAAGTAGGAAAGAGAAGGAAGGTACAATTCAACCAAATATGTCAACAATAAAAATTTTAAGCTTGTAACGTTATAAAAGTTGATTATAAGTTATTTCACTTGAGGAGAATAAAGAGATAACAGAAGTATCAATAAAATATTTGTTTAGCCCCTGTCTTTGGAAATGGTTGAAGTGTCTTAGATATGCTCAATACTTATAAAACAGATTGACTCTTATACTTATTTCAAGCTTTCATTTTATATTTTGCAATTTGACAAACCTGGGACTGGTGATTGCAGATATAAATTTCCTTCAGAATAAAAAGTAAACATTTCCTGGTGAAAATAAGAGTATTGGCAGAATGCTTTGAAGAAAACCAAAATTATCTCACCAGGCAGAAATGATGTGGTAATGCCTGATTTCACCCTCCAATTAGCAATGTGTGGTGGTCGGGGATGTGAATAGGGTAATATATTTAAATTACATGTTTTAGCTGTTTAAAGTCTAAGGTACAAGTAATTTCAAGAAGTTTAACCATCTCTGGGGTAGTTTCAAGTGTGGTTTCTGAATTCTGTTGTTTACTTTTGGCCTTATTTTCTTCTAAATCTTAACTTTTTCCCAGCCACCCTCTGTATACTTTGGTTAGTTCACTGTTTGGCTCAGTAAGACCTTCTGAATCTGTGAGGGGCTCTCAGTAACATTTGATATATTATCAAAGTATGTGCTTAAAGCAGTAATTAGAACATGACTTAGGAAATTTAGGGTGTAATTCTTAAAGTAAGTTAAGAATGTCTTACTTGAACTTTAAGGAATAAAAAAGTAAGTCTTTTTTTGGTTTTTAAAAATATTATTTGTCATGTGACTTAGAAAAATCACAATTGACAGGAACTTTGTTGCTATTCTAAGAAAAGAATAAACCAGAAATTTTGATTTTCTGTACCATTAAAAATCTTTGATACCTTAAGGAACATGAGTGACAGGAGACATCGGTATCACAGGATATAACATTTTCCTCCATCACAGAAGGCTTTTGACTTTAGTGCCATCATGCACTTCTGGGTTGCCTATTTCTAAGTCTGACAAATGTCCTGGGTATCATTTTATAAGAAAGGTGCAGCATGATGATGCCTATATGGAATTCATTTTTTTATGAGCAACGGTATGGAATTGGAGTTTATTTCTGCATCTTTAGTATAGTGTGGCTCTTTCTGACTGAGTGGAGAAAGAGTTCTTTCTGTTGGACTTTCACAGAAAGGCAGTCGGCAAACAGTGAGGACAGGCTGTCGGCACTGATCATGTTGCAGTTGAACCTGCTGCTGATTAGTCGGTACTCCTGCTGGGCTTTTCCACAGATAAAAGAAAGTGCTGTATAAAGATGGATGTAAGTCTAAATAAAAATCAGGCAGTACACTTCGGTTGAATTTTCTCTTTTGTCTCGTGGAAAGTAATATGATTTCACCTGTATTATGGTTGCCATCCTATCTGGTGGTGTAGACATGGTGGCCCTCAAGAGTGACAAGAGGCAGGTGTCTGGTCCCGTGTCACTTCTGCTGGGAATCAGGGTAGGGAAGTTGTGGAAAATGGTGAGACACAGGCACGTGAAGCTCTCACACACAGCTGACTCCCCCAGGTAAGAGTGTGGCTGCTTTGGATCTCCCCTCTTCCCTGTCCTAATTGCAACAAACCAAAGGATTCTTTGGTGTCAGGATTTACGGCGTCAATGGTTCCATACTTTCTGGGCCTTCCGTAATGCAGACTCCCATCTCAAGTCCAATTTTTAAGTTTTTTTTGTTTGTTTCTTAATTAGAGAGAGATGCAGACAGAACAATGGGCAAAGAGAGGGCCCATCAGCTGGGTCATTCCTCAAATGCCTGCAACAGCCAGCAGTGGGCCTGGCTGAAGCCAGGAGCCAGGAACTCAGTTGAGGTCTCCCATGTGGGTGCTGAAACCCAATTACTCAGCCCTTACCACTGTCTCCCAGGTACGCAGGAGGAGGAAGCTGGAGCCCGCACCTTGAGGTGGGCATCCAACCCACCTGGCATGGGACATGGGCCTCTTCACTGCTGGGCTGAATGCCCACCCACCCCTCCAAATCTGATGTTTATATACCTGGGGCTATAGTCCCTTATTCTCACCTTTTCTATTAAAAAAATTGTGCTGGGACAAAAGCTTCTGCTCTCACTAGAGCATGGGTTTGATGAGTCAAAAGCCAAGGAAAGTAACTGGTGGACAGGCTCTTCAGTACAACACCGTAATATAAAGGGAGTAATCTACAGTGATTTTTTTCTTATAAATCAAATAAATTGGCTTGTTCTATGGTTTAATTGATTTCCTAAATTTGCAATAATATTTTATTACACTAAACCTTAGGTCATGATTAATTATTTTAATATTTGTTAGTAATACATTTATTTTTAGCTCGGAAAAAATGTCTGTCATCAACACACCAGGTATGCCAATGTTAAGCAACTTAGTTTCAAGTGAAGTGCTCTATGCTGACCTACACTTTGTGCTTTCAAGAGAATAAAATATTTTAAACTAATTCAGAATTAGTTGATTTTGCAAGTTGGAGAAATACCTGTCACCCAGAAAGTACTTGGTTTTCTATAAAAGAGGAAGGAACTATGATACCCGGCAGCCAGCGTTTGTCTGGATGCTGGAAGCCCTGGTTCTCTGCTGCAAGGGCAGGGTCTGGTGAGTGTTTGCAAGGAAGACACTGTGGGAGAAACCCAGGGTGATCTCTGCGTTAGTGCTCTTGGAGTAGCTCCTTGAAAGTGTGTGGGTATAGCAATGACGATATTCCACACTTGAATGTCCCTAGGTACATATACACATACATCTGCATAAAGCTCACAGAAAAATATGCATTCTGAAAGTACTATCCATGGAATTCAGGGTCAAAGTACTATCCATGGAATTTCAGCAAAAACACAAATTTGTCTTTCAACTCCATTTTTCTTTTAGTTTTGTAGTTTACTTTTTGTATTTTACAAAGTATCTTCCTGTTTACCACTTGTTATTTTCAGTTCTATACTTAGGCTTGGCATACATGTTTATTTTTCTCCTGATAGTCACAAAATAGAAATAAAACATTTTTTTACATCCTGGTAGCACCTTCACAACTCCATGATCATTGCCTTATGTATACTGACCTTTGAAATGACTACTTGTTGGATTGAATTTTTATGTACTTTCTTTTTTTCTTAAAAAAATCATTTATTTGAAAGGAAGAGTTACAGACAGAGGAAGGGACATTCCCCATATAGCCCCAATGGCCAGACCTGGGCTGATCTGAAGCCAGGAGCTTTTTCTGAGTCTCCCTTGTTGTGCCAGGGCCCAAGCACTTGGACCATCATCCACTGCTTTCCTAGGCACATTAGCAGAGAGCTCAATGGGAAGAGGAATAGCTGGGACACAAACCAGCACCCATATGTCATGTGGCACCGCAGGCAGAGGCTTAACATAATATGCCACAATGCTGGCCCTTCTTATGTATTTGCTTAGAAGACTAATTTCTGTTTCCTTCCTCATAGAAGACAGAATTGACTTTGCCTCCCTTTGTTTTCATGTAGATTGCTAGACCTAGCCCATTTACTTAGTTAATAAGAGTAGCATCAAAACCCTCCGGTAAGGCCGCATTGTGGCACAGCGGGTGAAGCCACTCTCTGCGAAGCTGACATCCCATATGAGCACCGGTTTGAGTGTTGGCTGCTCCACTTCCGATTCAGCTCCCTGCTAATGTACCTGGGAAAGTAGTGGAAGTTGGCCCAAGTGCTTGGGCCCCTGCACCCACGTGAGAGACCCCGAAGAAGCTCCTGGCTCTTGGCTTCGACCTGACCCAGCCCTGGCTGTTGAGGCCATTTGGGGGAGTGAACCAGCAGATGGAAAAACTTCTCTCTCTCTTTGTGTGTGTGTCTATCTAACTCTGCTTTTCAAATAAATAAAATGAATCTTTAAAAAAAATTTAAAAACTGATAACCTTCCTATACCCGTACAAAATTTATATTACAATTTTAAACAGTAGCAATAACTACAACACAAAAACAAAAACTCAGAAAAGAAAAGATAAGGAATAATCTGTATAAGTATTTGTGACAAATATATGAATAAAACTATAGCATATTGCTGAGAGATTTGAAGGAATATTTAAAGAAATGGAATTTCTTTTCTTTTTTATAATATGACAATTGTTCTGTTTTAAAGCGTAAATAGGATCAACTACTTAGCTATTTATTTTTGACTGAAAGGAAGAGTTCTGGCTCAATGAAAAATTAGGGTGTTATAAATTTCTACAATACAAAATGCAGATTTGTGCTGGACTGACTGATATTGGACCAACTTTGGGGAGAAAAAAAACAGAAACTCAGCTTTTAGAAAAATTTTCTATGTGTTAAAATAAAACTGAACAAATTCATAGAGAAGGAATGGATTTTTCCACTTACATGCTACAATAGGTAATTTTAAAATGTAAATTAAGATACGAAGGTCTGAGCCATAATGAGAAAATGTAGATAAATCCAAAGTCATAAAGAAATTCTGTCTCTCTGTCTCTCTCTGTCTGTAACTCTTTCAAAATAGATAAATCTTAAAAAAAAAAAAAAAAAAAAAAAAACAGGAGGAGGGGGCAGCACTGTGGTATAGCGAGCAGTGCCACCACCTATGATGTCATCATTCCATATGGATACTGGTTTGTGTCCCAGCTGCCCCACTTCCAGTCCAGCTCCTTGCTAATGCACCTGGGAAAGCCTGGCAGATGACCCAAGTGCTTGTGCCCCTACATACACCTGCGAGAACCCGGATGAAGCTCCTGGCTCCTGGCTCCTGGCTCCTGGCTCCTGGCTCCTGGCTCCTGGCTTTGGCCTGGCCCACTGCTGGCCATTTTAGTCATCTGGAATGTGAACCAGTGTATGGACAATCTGTCTCTGCCTCTCCCTCTCTGCAACTCTTTAAAAATAAACAAATAAATCTTAAAAAAAAAATGTGAACGACCATTTGTCAAGAAGCATTAAGAGGAGACTAAAAGTGGTTGATACCATTGGTACTAACAGTCCAGCTAGGAATTTTTAATAATGAGGCAAGCATTTTTAATTAGAAACATTTCTAAGGGTGAGCATTGTGGTATAGCAAGTTAAATGGTTGCTTGAGACCCCTGCATCCCATGTTAGAGTGCCTGGGTTCAAGTCCGACCTTCAAGTCCCACCTCCACTTTCTTTTTTAATTTTGATTAATATAGAGAGAACAAATTTCATGTAAGTCATAGGTACAATTCTAAGGAGATAACTACACTTCCCTCCCTGCCTCTTTCCCTGCCTCAATCCCTCCTCTTTCCTTTCTTTATTTTTTCTTTAATTTTTACAAAAAAGGTAATTTCAGTATCCTCTGTAATTACCCACCTCCACTTTCAATCCAGCTTTCTGCTAATGTGCACCTTGGGAGGCAGCAGGTGGGAGACCCAGATGGAGTTCCTGACTTCAGCCTGCCCCAGCCCTGACTGTAGAGCATTCGGAGGGAGTGAACCAGCAGACGGAAAATCTCAGAATCTCTCTCTGTCTCTCTTCCCCCCTCCCTCCTTTCTCAATCAGTCTGCCTTTTAAATAAATGAACTTTAAAGCATAGTTTTTTTTAAAAAAGATTTTATTTATCTATTTGACAGGTAGAATTACAGACAATGACAGAGAGAAAGGTCTTCCTTCTGCTGGTTCACTCCCCAAATGGCCACCATGGCCAGCGCTGCACTGATCCAAAGCCAGGAGCCAGGAGCCTCCTCCTGATCTCCCATGCGAGTACAGGGGCCCAAGCACTTGGGTCATCCTCCACTGCTTTCCCAGGCCATAGCAGAGAGCTGGACTGGAAGAGAAGCAACCAGGACTAGAACTGTTGACCATATGGGATGCCAGTAGAGGATTAACCTAGTGCACCACTGCACCAGCCCCTAAAGCATAGTTTTTTAAAAGGAACGTTTCTAAATTGTGGAATTCTGATCATGTTTTGTTTCTTGACCTGGGTGTTGATTGCACCAGTGTGTTCAATTTGAAAAATTCACTGAGCTATAATTTTTTCAATAAAAAGTTAATGTAAAAAGTATGTTTTTAGGAATGCATACATACATATTGTTTATTCTCAACTTTTTAAACTTCTATGTCCTATATGCAATATATTCATTACTATTTCTCTAGCACAGGGCCTCACCTATGGAAAGCACCCAGTAAATGCATGTTCAATATCTATACATGATGACAACTATAACAACTATATGTAAAGATAAACTCTAGAACTTTAACATTGATTATGACAGAGATTTGGGGGGTTATTATTTTCTTATTCATATTTTTGTTTATTCCATGTTCTCTATAACATATACTTATTTCCTCTGTAATCCAAAAACAAATACTCTTTTCAAAACTTTATTTATTTGAGTGGCAGAGAGTTGAGAGAGAGACAGAAAGAGAGAGAAAGAGCTTCCATCTGCTGGTTCACTTCCCAGAGGCCCACACCAGCCGGGGTCAGGCGAAAGTCAGGAGCCAGGAACCCAATTCAGTTTTCTCACAAGGGTGGCAGGAACCCAAATACTTGACCTATCACTGCTGCGTCGCAGGGTTTACACTAGCAGGAAGCTGGAGTCAGGAGCTGGAGCCAGGATAGAACCAGGTATTCCGATGGAGCATGTGAGGATCTTGCCCACTTGGCTGAAGGCCTGCCCATCAGCAAATACTATTGTTAATGGCCACAGATCATGTTATTGAAAGATAAAACTGAGCAAAATATTTGTGACCAATGTAACAAAGAGCCAACAGCGTAACAATTCAAAGAAATGTAAAGATGTAAGTTGATAGAAGCTAGTAAGCAAAGTGTCTGAATAGACAGTTTACAAAAGAAAAGCATTTTAACTGTCATCATACTTAAGGATAGGAAGGATGTTGGATTTCACTTCTAGTGAATAGATATGCCATCAAAGAATTCAGCCACTTGCCATGAAATTGGTAAAGATTGCAAATAAATCTTATGGTCTGCAGTGCAGTAAGATGAGTGCATGTCTGCCTTGCTCTTAAGGCTCTAAATTGATATGAATTCTCAGAAAAGCAGTTTGGTAATGTTCTCACCCTGTAATCAGGAATTCCACTTTCAGCATTTATTCTAACAAAAAAAAAATAGTTATATACTGATAAGTAAGATATGCATTCATTGAGATAATTCATTTTCATAACAGTAATAAACATTCATTGAACACTTCTATTTTACGTACATTATTCCATTTAATATCTTATCTCTATAATAATAGTATTATTATTGTCTTCACTTGAGAAGACAAGGGAAGCTTATGATGGTTAAGATAAAATTCACCTCAGGTTACACCACTACTGAACGGCAGGTTCCAACTCAGGTCTAACACTTCCCAGAAGTTCCCTCAACTCCGCATTCTGCTCTCTTACAGAAGATCAGGAAGAGACAAACCTGAGGAGGTGACACTTGCGAAGAAACTCGGAAGTGGGGAGGGAGGAAGTTGCAGTGATGTGGTAGGAAACCATTCTGGGAGAGGAATTGCAGGTGCAAAGGTCCTGAGATGGGAATGATTTTTTCTCTAGAAACAAAGAAGATGACAAGTGTGACTGTCACAGAGTGTGAGGGGTAAGAGTGACAGGGTTCAGATCATGCGGGGCCATGTGGGCCAGGGTAAGCAATTTTTTTTTTTTCTCATTGCAGTGGAAAGCAACTGCAGACTAGCAGGCATGGGCATGCCAGAATACTATTTACACTTGGAAAAGGTCAGGCTGGTTATCAAGCGAGGACTGAAGTCAAGAGTGAAACCATTGTGACCAACTGGAGATTGTCACAGCCAGCCAAGGAGGACATTTGCTGGGAACTGAGGCTGGAACTATTCCAGACAGTAAAAAGCTGCAGGGTTTATGGTGGATTCTGGTGGAGGCACTGGCAGGCTGCACTAATGGATCAGAAGTTGGAGGAAGGGAAAGCAGAATCAAAGAAGGCTGCTATGTCTTTACCTGAGCAACCGGACGGGTGGACATATTTTTGACTTGCAGATGCCTGGGTTTGGAGTTCGACAGGGAAGTTGGATTCAAGTATCCCTCACTGAGCATTTAAATTTGAAATATCTACTCACCATCCAGATCAAGAGCTGCCATAAAGGCAGGTAGACATACAGGTTTATATGTCTGGGGAGAGAGGCTGTTCTGAAAGTGTAGTTTGGAGAGGGTAAAGCCATGAGAATAGATCGCACCAACCACATAGCGGAAAAGGGTGAACTAAGAATATGACCTAAGGCTGGACGTTAGGCTCTCTAGTAATGATAAATAGGATCAAGAAAGAAGAGCATTCAGAAGACACTTGTAAGAAACAGCCAGCGAGGTAGGAGGAAAAGTATGTGTTATCCCAGAAGCTTAGAGAGTAGTGTTTCAAGTCCGAGAGTGGCAGGCTACTGCCACAAATGTGGCCACAGTTGAGTAAGATGAGGACTAAATAGAAGTGGCTGTTGGATTTGGTGATGGTGTTGCTTGCTAATGACTCTGATACATGTTGTTTCAATGAAACAAGAAAACGTCAGCCACGTTGGAATGGGTCGAGGGGATGAGGGTTAACAAAGGGAAGACAAGGAGGATTGAGAGTTTCTACAGAGAAAGAAGGCACACAGAGATTGTAGTACATGGAACAGAGCAGGGCTTGTGTGTTTCAAATACAAGAGACCTCGCAGTTTTGCATGTTGGCGGGAAAGGTTCAGTAGAAAGGAGAAGATACATAATGTGACAAAGAGAGGGGCAACTCTAGGAGGCAGGAGTTGAGCGGCAAGAGAGGATGGGATCCAGAACACAGATGACAGAGCTGTGTTAGATGAGAAGGGATGTGAATCCAAGGGAACAGGTGCCAGCAGGTAGGTGAGAGCCAGCAGAGGTAAGAAGGGGGAGTTCATGCTTTAAAAAACACTCAGTGTGCTATATTCTCCTCTTCTGTCTACCTCTGCCTCTCTCTGACCACCAGTAGGAAATCTCTAGAGGTCAGGGACCACGACTGGTCCACCTGAATCCTTAGCTCCTAATGCAGGATTCGGTACACAGAAATCTCTCATGTGTAACTTATTTTTCCCCAGCTTTTCTAATCTACACTGAGCACTGCTGTTTTTATAATTTGCAAAAGTTTATTTTTAGAAGTAAATGAAGAATCATCATGCTCTTAAAAAAAAAAACCTGAAATTGTCCAACGTGTTAAATTTTGAGGTTATCATTTTTTGAAAGTCATATCTTCAAAACCCTTAGTGTAAAAACACAATTTATATAGAAAAGGTGTCTGTCTGCCTCTCTTTCTGTCTCCCTCTGCCTTTGATTAATTGTAATTGTTTAAAAATACATAATTTCTACTATAAAAATCAATTTATCTCTTGATGGATAAGAGGTTGTTTTCTCTATATTTTTACTTTATATAGTTATGTTTGTTATGATTAGGCAAAGATTAGATGTAAGCATGAATGAACTATAGTAACTTGCCTCAAAGCCCCATATGTATGTGGTTCTAGAGGAACCAGAGTTTAAACTCAGGAATTCATTCCTAAGGGCCCCCTCTGTACCTCAGTTTCCTGTCAGTACCATTGGATGATGATGTGCTTCATAGACAGGGGAGTCTAAGCCGCCGTTATTGTTTGTTGAGTGTCGTCTTCATGAAGGACGCTGGGCCAGACAAGTGAGGGAGTTACCTAAGGAGGGGCTAGGAAACCAGGAATGTGAGACTGTAAGTGGTTTGCTGTCACAAAGCCCAGATAGACTTCCAGCAGAAATCACACCAAAAACAATTGCCGGTGGTTGGTTTGAAAATATCACTGACTCTGGGCACGTCCTAGGGTACTTCTCTGGCTCTTGCCTCACTCACATCATGACTGGAGGTCTATTGCTGGTAACTGGATGGTGACTGCTCCTGGCTTGCATCACCCTGAGCTGTCCTGTGTAGAACATGCGGGAGCAGGGTTCATGACAAAAAGACTTGCTTCTTTGGTTACGCTGCTAAGATTTGCTTTCCTTGCCATCCCATGTGTTGAAGGAGCTGGTGGAACTTGCTAGTGGTGTGGAGCATGGAGCAGAGGCCTGGGTGTGTGTAGTCACTTCCCTGGGGCAGAGCATCCCTGCCTCGGGTGCAGGCCTTAGGAAAGCTCTTCTCACATCCGTGTAAAGCTTTGACTTTAATCCTCCATCCATCAGCACTGTGAATTCAGTCTTCTCTTTATCTCTGGCTTACACTTGTGGGAAATGGAAATGAGGTGGTTTTTGCTCAGAGGCATTGGTTAGGTAACGGTAGAGCTGAGGTTGCAACCAGGGGTTTCCTTTTGCAGATGTCATTGCGCGAAACCTTCCTAGCTGTGTCACAGAACTTGGCTGCAAAGGAAGTGACTAGCACCTTGCTGCTATGACACGATGATGCAGTACCCCAGAAACCAGTTACCGGAAGGGGCCTTGTCTACTGAGTTCTTTGAGAGCTTTGTCTCTCACTACAGCTCAAAAACCTACATTGTGTAGTGGCTGAGGCAACCTAAAATCTGTTTTGGAAAGATAACTAAATAGATAACTAAATAGATAGATAGATAAATAGATAGATAAATAAATAGATAGATAAAACAGTAGGCCAGGCAGAAACCTGTGCTTGTGGATTCCTGTTGCAGAATAGGCAGAAACATCTAAGCAGCCCCTGCACTTCAGATAAAGTGAGCTACGTTGCTATAAATGTATTGATGCTTGCTGCGTTCTGGACACCAGCTAAGCATTGAGGAGAAAGGGATAAATTCTGTGCCCTCGAGGAACACGGAGTGTAAGTGGAGACAGAAAAGTAAAGGAACAATGATATCACAGTGTCATGTCCACGGTGGTGGTGATACGTCAGGAAATCAGTGCAGTCCACTGAAGACGTGGCTGATCCAGACTGAGACAGAGGAGGTGTGGCTGAGAGCACTGGAAACGTGACTCACCTGAGGATAACACAGATCATAGAGAGCTGGGTGTCGGGAAAAGAGTTTGAGAAGGTACAAAGTTCAGAGCACACCTGGAACGTGTGTGAGGTAGCAGGATAGAATGGGAGACAGGAGTCAGATCATGAAAGGTTTTATACTGTCCGCTGTGAAAGTTGTATCTTGTGTTGAATGCCAGATTTAATCATGAGAGAATGCCTAGCATTGCTATGGATACAGATCGTATTGTAAAGTCAGGGGTGGCAGTGATGTAGCTGAGAAAGCACCAGGGTTTTGTATAGACTGGAAGCTGTTGATAAAGGGCTGTGTTTGGCATAAGGAATCCTGGTTTCTGCCTTGAGCCATTGCAAAACCAGGAGACCGAACTGGCTTTGGAAGGAAGATCCTGAACTGAGCTTTGAGATGGTGAATTTGAAGTGCGTGTTAAGCACACACAGGTGGAACTCAGCAAGCAGTTCCTGGCACAAGTCTTAGGCTCAGAGGAGAGAACAGAGCTAGAAGCCAGCACCCATGGAATCAGTGAAGATTTCCCCAGGGAGAAATGAATAAGAAAAGGCATCTGGGAGCAGGGCTTGTTTTCTGAAATCTTAAGATTGCAAACACAGAATCTAAATGCATCTACAAGAAATTTGATTCAGAACATCAAGTGACGTAAGGAAAAGAACAGTCATTGTTAGAAGCAATTATTTTACCAGACCATTGGGTGGCCTGTCTAAGACACTGTTCCTCATTTTGCTGTGGTCTCTATTCTGTTGGGAGAAGCAACTCAGAGGCTGTGTGGGCTGTAGGAAGAGTGAGTGATTTAGAGACAGAGACCGGGGGACTGCGGTTTGGTCTTTGCTTCCTTTGCACTGTCCCCCCAATAAGCCTCAGAGAGGGTGACAGGGATGTTATGAAGTTTGGAGACAACAGAATCTGGAGCCCCCGGCCCCAGTGCTTGCCATGAATGTGGCGGGACCTCAGGAAGTGGCGTGCCGTTTCCTGTGGAGTGGAACTGCCACTTCAGCTTCGACGCAGTGGGCTGCGCCGCTGTCAGTTTATTTTAAAATCCTGAGAAATTGACTGTCTGTGTCACCTGTCACAGCTTTGAGTTCGGACGTTTCATTTTGACAGGTGCTCCCTAATCTCGTCTGGGAGAGCCCTACTTTGGAAAGGCAGATCTGTCTCAGTCATTCTCTTAGGAAGTTTGCTCAGTAGGGAAAGGAATTCAAGGTGCCCTTCTTTTTCTTTCTTTCTTTCTTTTTTTTTTTTTTTTCCTTTTAAGACTGAATAGTGCAAAGGAAGGCCTGAAACTGCAACTTCCCCCAAACGTGTTTAAGTTGCAGTCCCTGGAGGCCTCTCCCGTTTCAGTGCAGTTACAATGAGAGCCTGTCTGCAGACTCCGTTCAGTATTCTGACAGCATTTCTAAGGAAAGGCTTTCCAAACCCTGAGTCCTTCTTGCTGCTAATTGTGTGCTACTCCTTTGTAAGGCAGGTGGAGGCTTGGGGCGCAGGGGAGGATGTTGCTTTTGGTCAGTGTTATTTTGTGCAGGCATTTGCTTCGTCAGAAATAATTTACTGATTAACTTCTGGTATTGGCATTCTGTAGATTACAGAACTCTTCTAAGATATCATCCTTTGCAATTTGTGGGAATTGTTTGCTTTAAGTACACATTAATGCAACCCTTTGGACATGGAGATAAGCTGTTTCTATCAAGCAAAAAATTATGTAACTTTTGGGGCCAGCATTGTAACGCAGCAGGTTAAACCACAGCCTGCTATGCCAGCATGCCATTTTGGAGCACCAGTTTGTGTCCCAGCTGCTCCACTCCTAATCCAGCTCCCTGCTAATGTGCCTAGGAAAGTAGCAGAAGATGACCCAAGGACTTGAGACCTGCCACCCACATCGGAGACCCGGATGCAGTTCCAGGCTCCTGGCTTTGGCCAGACCCAGTCCCAGTCATTGTGGCTGTTTGCTAAGTGATCTAGCAAATGGAAGCTATCTCTCTCTCTCTCTCTCTCTCTGTGTGTGTGTGTGTGTGTGTGTGTGTATGTATGTGTGTGTGTGTGATTCTGCCTTATAAATAAGTAAATTTTTTAAATTTTTTTTGAAAAGTCACTTGTAAAATTAACAGTTGAAAAGCTAACTGTTTAGCATGAAGGTAATGAGAATGTGTTGAGGTTTGAAATATTTTCCTTTTTGATGTGATAACTAAAACATTTACTTCAAAATATAAGGAAAACAATTCAAATTTTAAATGGCAAAAAAAGGATGATGTATACTTATAATCCCAGACCTACTCAGATGGTCTTAAGCAGAAGTCAGCCTTATAGTTGGCCAGGACCCTGTGTTTCCAGAAGGCTTTTCCATACTCCAGGGGAAAGTTTAAAATTTTATTCAAGTTGGGGTAAGAAACAAATGAATTCTGCAAAACTGTTTTTGGAGATAATAGTTAACAAGATAAAGAGATTCTTGTTCTCCAGGAACTTGCAATCTGGTGAGGCTGGGGATGGGGGGATGCAGATAAGTCAAGCAAAGTAAGTTCCAAAGGCTTTTTGGGAGCACCAAGAAAGTAAGAGTGACAATGAAATTGCCACCAAAGAACTCAGTAACTGCTGTACAGGGCAGATTTTTGAGATTTCAAAGTCAAAGGTATATAATGAAGAAGGCTGAGAGACCAAGTGATTGTACATATCAGTTAAGGAAAATACATGAAGCATAGCCTAAGGAGGTAAATGAATATTATCCATCTGTCCAAGAATACTGCTTACAATGATCATTCATTTAATAAGCATTTATAGAGCAACATCAAGTACCAAACATTATTTTTGATGCTTAAAATAGAACTGTAAGAATTGACACTATTGCTTCCTTGCTAAAGTTAACAGTTCAGGGAAATATGGGAAACTATCCATTGGCTGGTGCTGGAATGAAAGAAGTATGAAATATGCACAAAATAGAAAACCGCATGGCAATTGTATGACACCCATTAATGCAGGTGATTAATTGCTACAAAGACGTCTTCATTCCATGCTGTTGAGTAGAAGGGAAAATAGCTCAAGACTCGGATCTGGTTCTATCTGCTTTTCTACCTGTGACTCCTGGTAGAATGTGAGCACTATGAAGAACATGAAGAACTGGAATAACTGAGCAGGTGAGCAGGACTCCGGGAAGGACCCGAAAATGTTCCTAGTGGTTGCTTCTGAGGCATGGACTTGGAGTTGATTTCCTTCATGTTTTCCTATAGTGTGTGAATTTTCTACATAGCATGTGTCATTTTATAATCAGAGAAAACAATAAATTTACCTCGATGAAACTACCAACTTTTTAACACTTCAATGACAAAATGCAGTAACATCAAGTAACTGCTGATGGGGACATCAGTTATTTTGTAACTGAATTCTGAAAATGAGAGAGCCCAGAAAGTTACGTGCGGCAACATCTGTGTGCTTAGTCTCTTGTTAGGAAATGGGGCAAGTGTTTGGCAGCCTCGCAGTTAAGAGTTTGATCAGGACACCTGCACTCCATTTTGAAGGGTCCACATTCCAGGCTCAGCTCTGCTTCCAGTTCCAGCTTCCTGCTGATATGCACCCTGGGAGGCACCAGAGGATAACTCAAGAACTTGAATCTCTGCCAACCCACAAGGGAGACTCAGATTGAGTTTGCAACTCCTGGCTTTTGCCTAGCCCAACCCTGGCTGTTGAAAGCAACTGGGGAACAGACCAGCAGATCCTCTCTCTCTCTGTGTCTGTCTCGCTTTTTCTCTCTCTCTCTCTCTCTGTGTGTGTGTGTGTGTGTGTATGTGTGTTTCTGCCTTTCAAGTACAATAAAAAGTTCACAAATCAATGTTAGGACATAAGAGGGAGATAAAGATACCTAAAAATAGTTTTTTTATTACCTGGTAGCATACCAAGAAGTTGTGTGTTTTACTGTACATGTGCTTAGCCAGCCAGTGCAGACTTTTACAGAGGCCTGGAGAGAACAAGTGCTGCTTGTGACAGTGATTGACACAGATAGCTTCTCAGTGATGGTCACTACTGTAACTCAGGCAGTGCTTGAGAGAGAGGGTACAGGCAGGGACGGAGAAAGGAGAGAAACCTGGACAGGCTTAGCTGAGGAGCTTTGCCTGAAAGGGAGAGGAAGAGAAAGAAAGGCATTCCTGCAAGCAGTAGACAAGGCTGCTGTCTGGAGAAGGGAGGAAGCAGAGGCCAGGCCGGGTGAGCAGAGCCTGGCAGGAGCAGAGGGTTCCTGGTGGGATGTGAGGAATGGCAGGCCTTGGAAAGATCTGGACTCGTAGACGTCCTGGTATGCTCAGTTGCAAAGAAATAAATTGTTTCCAACTTAATTTTTGTAATGCAGCTACCTAGAGAAATGGAAATGGAAGGGAAAGGTATTCCCTGCCCCTTCTCCCAGGATGCCTATGCTGCATATTGGAGGTTGCAGGGGGGCAAAGGGTAAGGAGGGCAGGGAGAGCAGTCATGGAATAATTCATGGAAAATGCCAATTATGAGCAAAAAAACCTGCATGGACTACTAGAATTTTTTGCACGAACACAAACTTATCTTTTACTTCCCTTTTCCTATGGACATTCTGAAGTGCTCTCATATTCCTGGGTAGAGCAGAGCTACTTTCAGAAAATCATTTTCAAAATGTGCTGCACAGGAAGGGTTGAAGGGAGAAGAGCTTCGCAAGAATTCTCAGATTTTCCCTGAGAGGCAAAGGTAGTAACGGACACCATGCCCTGTCTCTGCAGCCTCTCCCCAGGTTTGCAAAGCCTTCAAGGCACCTTGGGCTCTCACTTATTTTTTGCATGCTCCGTGTTGGTATACAAATCAGTGTTCAGTTAGGTGCATGACAGATGAATGAATGGATACAGAACACATATCCTGTATATTTGCTAGTGATGTTACCAGTTGATACATAATGTAGATAATATCCATGCCATATGAGTCATATATAGTATATAGTCTCTTCCTGAGTAAGATGTAAATAACTAAGGCATAAATAACCTGAGCATGATTATTTGCGGCTCCAAATGTTTCATTCTTGAGAAGAGGAGTGGTGTTGTAGGCCCTGAGAACATTAGCATTTTTTTTTCCAATTTTGCTTTCAGCCAGCAGACCCTATGTGCCCCCATTAACACTCAATGATTTGCGGCACACCAGGGCTCCCCAGGCTGGGAGACCTTTATCTGACGGGACGGGTTTATTCCAAGCTAATGGAGCTTCAAGATTTTACCCTGGTCTGCAGTCTTTGTGTTATAAAAGGGATTCAGGAGAGATGGTGTTGGGTGGTAGAATTTCAGACTCACTGATCCTTGGAAGCCGAGAGAGAACTTTCTGAGTGAGGAAGTGCCCTTCAGAAGTCTCCTCCCTCCCTCTGAGGGGCTGACAGTGAGAGGAGGTGATGATAGAACCCTTCCTGCAGCTCACAGGGAACCTTTTTTTCTTTTTTTAAGTGCCTACGTCCGGTTCTGCATATTTTTCTTTCTTGAATCAGTAATGATCCCATGGCACAGAACATTGGCTCGGAACATTTTTACTAACTCACTGAGGACATTGTAAAGCCAAATTTATTCTCAGCTGCTCATGTTTTGGTACAAAATTGGGGATTGCTTCCAATTATAATATTATCTGGTTGTATCAGTTAGCTGAAGTTAAAATATTGGCCTCTTTTAAATTTTCAAACTTTCAACCTCACTCCCCCTGGTGGGGGGGGCACTTATAAAGATCAAATACTTCTTTAAATATTGTATGGACATACAGTTTGCAGTTAAGATGAATCTACATTCATCAAATGATAAACTAGCACTTAGATTTTTTGCAAATGATTTGAAAAATTTCTCAAAAAGATCAGTTTAATATTGCATCTTATAGTTCATTTTTCTGTGTATGAGCAAAACAAGTATTTCTATGTGAAGTAAAGCTTGTCATCAAATGCTTTGTGTATGCCTTGGTATGTGGTTCATTTTCTTTAAGTGGCAATGAGGGTTAAAAGTGAGGGGTTACAGACAAGGATGAAAGGTCTCCTGCTCTGGATATTTTTCCACGCATCCGGCAGCAAGTTTGCAATAAAAAGAATGATTTTTATGAGAATGTGATTATTCACAGCAAGCCTAGAGTTGGTGTCACTATGAAAAATTCTTCTTTGGTCGATACTCTCAGCAGGACTAATAGATCTAAAAGAAAGGAAACAGGAGTTACAAAGAACACTGACTGTTGCCAGTGACAAATTGTGTTTGCAAAAATGATGAGCAAGCCCACTGAAAATTGAGAAATCAGTGCAGCAGTAAATCAAAGCCTTTTCTTACAAGTAGTTCTGAGTCCACATTCAAAAAAATGATCTTTATATAAGATGCAGGCCGAGTTTTCTTTTTCTTAAGGCTGTGAATATTAATTATGTTGCATATTAATTTGGTCATTTTCAAATGTTGTTACATTTTAAAATATGTAGTCTTTTAATGATACAACTATATACTGTTTGAGATATTATCAAACACCAATGCATTGCTATAAGTTGTAGATGAAGGTTTGCAGTAGTGTCACTGTCCTTACACAAAATTTGTAAAATGCCACATGCTACTTCCTCTTGCTTTAACTGAATCATAAATGAAGCTATCCATGGGTTGCAGCATATGCTTTGTGGACAGTATCAGTGATAGATGCATAGGATGCACTGAAATACCTTGTGCTTATCCAATAAAAGACAAATCTTATAGTCTATAATATTAAGTATTCATTGTATACTTACCCTTTTAAAAAGTAAATAAAGTGGCAAATATTGATATCATTAGGTCAAACACAGTAAGTGCCATAATTGCAATTAAATTCATCCATTCCCTTTAGAAGCAGTGTGAAACAATTTTAAATAAGCCCACTTTATTGTGAAGTGTTTACTTGCAGTTCTTTCTGGCTTTCATTAAGTGAGACTTTCCTCACCCTGAAGTTGAGAGTGTGAATAAAGACAAATATATTTAATATAACCATGTGGTAAAGAAAGTATTCATGGTAAGAAAGAAGGAACTCCAAGCAGAATGCAACTGGCACATAATATTTATTAACACTGTACTACCTAAGAAGGGACAATCCTCATGTGATTCCCTGGGGATTCACATGTCGGTGTAGGATTATAATGACATCGTATTTTTAATTAGCATATTTTAAAGGGTTAATAAACAAAATATTAAAATTTTGAAAGACATGTTTTCATCCTTTCTCTAGTTGTTGATAATTGATAATAAACACTTTCGTTCAATGATCTGAAATATGTACCATAATCTTATACATATACCAGCATATAACTTAAGAACCTCAGTTTGTCCTTTGCCTGCCATACTATCTGCAGGTACTTTTAGTAGACTTTCTTCTCTAGACACTTTGTGAATATTAGAATAAATAGCTAGTATCTTACCTTTGTTAAAACTGCTGTAATGCACGTCTTGGGTTTATAACAGAAGCACTTAGGTATCCTTGCTAATTCAAGCATAATTCCAGTAAAATGGCTCTGTTACTTAGGTAATCCCTAAAAGATATTGTAATATTAAACATATTAAAGTACTGCTTTTGTAAGCAAGAAGCAAGCATTAAAAGCAGTGTGTGTCACTATGGTTTGTGGTTGCATCTTACTATAGCTCGCAAAAATAGGTGTTGAAATGTCCCTTTTAAGTTTCTGAGATTGGTCATTCTGTATTCCCATTGCCTTGTACAGTGTGTCCTCCACTTTTCTATCAAAACAGACATAGGTATTTATATATGGACTTGAACTCTGTGTGGGTTCCAATGCTGTGCTGAGCAGTAGTATAGAGTGAACTTTTACGGATTGTGTTTGTCCAGGTATGTTTTTATTCCTTAATTGGCACTTCCCAAACAGTCAAAGAAAATGAGGAAAACTTCAAAGCTGCTTCTGTTCTTTACCTATGCCTTAGCCATGGGGAATTTGCACACTTTTTGCCAGAAGACATGATGGTAGAAAAGCAAGAGAGAGTGGGGCCGGCACCGCGGCTCACTAGGCTAATCCTCCGCCTGTGGCACCGGCACCCCGGGTTCTAGTCTGGGTTGGGGCACTGGTTCTGTCCCGATTCCTCCTCTTCCAGTCCAGCTCTCTGCTGTGGCCCGGGAAGGCAGTGGAGGATGGCCCAAGTGCTTGGGCCCTGCACCCGCATGGGAGACCAGGAGGAAGCACCTGGCTCCTGGCTTCGGATCAGTGCAGGGCGCCGGCCATAGTGGCCATTTTGGGGGTGAACCAACGGAAGGAAGACCTTTCTCTCTGTCTCTCTCTCTCTCACTGTCTAACTCTGCCCATCAACTGGCATATGCCCTGCCCACCTTCTCTCCTCAGAACCTCTGAGTCATGGAGAAGCCCGTGGCATGCCCTACTTTTCCTTGGTGTCCCAAAGAACTTATCAAAATATCTAGGGAGTCAAGAGTTATTTCCACTACGGAAGCTACTCCCTTAAAACTTCTGTCACTCAAACATTGCTCACCCCGAAAGACCACCTGCATGACTGTGGACTTCTATGAGGGAGAGGACCTCATGGAAAAGTCCACAAGGAAATGTGCTGCTCACTTGTAAATAAAGCCACAGTACAATTTGAGTGTGTGTCTCTGTAGTAGAGAAGCAGCCCTGCACTATGGATTAACATCTTCAAGTTTAGAAATGAGAATCATCCTTCTTTTGAGCAACTTGTAAATGTCAAAGTTTCCCAGCAAGTGTCTGTGTTGTTCAACAGGGAGGTCAAGGCCAGGGATATGATGATGACATGGGAGGGGGCAGAGAAACCAAATATCCTTTCCTGTGCCTTGGTCACGTCCAACTGGTCTCAGTAGGCACTCTGATATAAAGACATAGTGAACATAGCCAGTTCTCTAGTGACTTTCCCTTTCCACTCTTACTTTGTAAAGCAAGGTATTGAGACAATTAGTTGGCAGGGTGGTGTTGGTTTTCTCACGGTGAATTTGGAACATTCAACAGATACAGCCTCTGTCAGCGGAATTTGCAGTCTGTAACTGCCCTTCTCCAAAGACACATTTATAACTCTTTCATATTGTTTCCTCTCGTAACATGCAAGCGGCCTCAAAGTCGTCCTGGGGTCTCTGTTTATACAGAGGCTTTGGACTGACTCTGAGTTTGTGATTCTAGTTCAGGTTCATAGGTGGAGAGCATCATGTGCTGGCTGTGTCGTCATTCTACTTGGCTCAAAGAATAAGACCCGTTTGTGACTGTTATAATTCTTTTTATTAATTTTCCCCAACTAGCTTGAACTGTACGGTGTATTTTTACATAATTATGGTACAAGTGAAAGGCTTGGGGGAAAGTACAACCACTACAGTATCAAAGCAGAATAAATATTTGCAAGAAAATTCTGCCATCACTTAATATTTTGCATATGAGCCCCTGTACAAAATCTGAGTTATTCCTGGGGCTTGATCCAAAAGAACACGTCTGTGGCCCAGCCCTAGAAGGCCAGAGATGATGACTGATCAGAAGAAGGTCAGCTTGAGTTGTTGTGCCAAGAATAATGACAGAAGGGACCCAGAAAGGCAGCATAACAGAGTTCTAAAGCAAATGTGCCTTTGCCGCATATGTTGGCTGAGCGTATCCCATGTGGCTCTCCACCCTGCCCCCTGCCCCAGGATGAAGATTCAGCTGCTGCACGTGTTGGCAGGTTTCCCCGCCCCTCCATGCAAGCATTTTCAATGCCAGCCCCTGAGTGCTTCGATGTCTGTGAGCTGAGACTGCTAGTCACTGAAGCTTGCTCGTTTTCTTTCTTTCTCTGTGAAGTAGAGGCCCTGTCACCCAGAGGGAAACCAGGCAACTTGATTTGTGGTATTTATTTGAAAGATGGTTGCAGGAGCCTGGCATGCTAGGCCTGAGGTTTGCAGGCTGGTACCTGTAGGCTCAACACTGCAGATGGTTGCCATCTGCCCTCATTCGGCTCCTCCTGCTGTGATGGTGGCCTGGTCCATGTTCCTGGGCCTCAGTCTTTTTACTTAGGACTCGCTGTGTCAGTGTGACATGCTGAAGCCTAGGCTCTCGCAACCTAATATTGCACTAGGTATACACTCTGTACTTCTGGCAAAGATGCCATTACCACGATGGCTCTCTCTCTGGGATGATTTCCCTCTGAAGCGCCAATCATTTAAAGGCCTGATGATGGCAGGAAGGGTTGGGGCTTGCATTGAAGGATAGAGGACACACATTGAAGTGACAGGCTGGAAGAGGGGGGCCAGGGCTACTAACATTAGGCCAGGTATGAGGGACACAAAGGGGAGGATAGAGTTTGCATCCCCTGAGCTCAAAACAGCTCATAAGCAATGGAGGACCTAGGTCATGACCAGCATACAGAGTGGGCAGTTGGCTGAATTGTGTGATTTTGAAGGAGTTTGGGAAGAAAACGAGAGTTACTGGTTAAAAACAGTGTGTCTCAGCACTTAGATTTTCTTCCTTTTTCATATCTGTGAAGTGGATTATAAAATTAACTACAGCTTCTCATGCAAAACTCTGAGCATCAACATGAAACTCAAAAAGTTTCAGATTCCAGAGCAATTCTCATTTTCAGATTAAGGCTACTCAGCCGGTAAAGTCTATGCAAACATTCCAAAATCCGAAACACTCCCAACATGCAAAACCCTTCTGATCCCAAGCATTTTAGAAAAGGGATACTCAAATTGTCCTTACATTTTCAGCACAGACTCAGTAAGATACGGAAGTCTGGAGTCTGTGTGTGAATGAGCAAGAGAAACCTCGGGCGTGCTGTGCGGGAGCTCTAGAAGTACAGAGAATGTCTCTTCCTGCATCCCGTTGTTATTGCGTTCCAAGAAGGAAAGAGGTATATCCCCCCCCCCCCCCCCCCCCGGGGCCCGCGCCCACCAGGAATTCAGTTGTGTCACTATTGGATGCTTTGGTAATCAGGTATAAGGACCCTGCATCCCTGGTGTCTTACCACTTGTGAAAAGGAAGAGCCTAACCTCAAGATGGGAATAGTGGGTCAGTGCTTCAGTAATACCTAAGTATGGAAGTTAACTGTAAACTTTCCCTAGTGAAGCATTATCACAGTTTTGCTTTGCACTTTTCTAGAATGTATCTGTGCTATGTAGATGGAGAGGCAAGAAATGAATAAATAAACATGCTAATTATGATGGTACATTCCTCTACTTTTGAATTGTTACTGAATTCTTATGCAAACGTGTTGCTGATTTTTATGCAAAAATGTTTTGATTGTGGTCCCTTAGGAAAGCCATTAACACAAAAATAGCTGTTGTGGCAAGCATTAGCCAGGTTAGGATGCTGGTTGAGACACCCGTGCCCCATGTTAGAGTACCTGGGCTCAGCACCTATCTTGGGCTCCCACCTCCAGCTTCCTACTGGTGCAGACCCTGGGAGGCAGCAGTGAGGGTCCATGTGGCTACATTCCTGCCACCCTTGTGGGAAAGCCTGGCCCCAGACCCAACGATGCAGGCATTTGGAGAGTGAACCAGCTGATGGGAGCTCTTTTCTCTCTTTCTGCCCCTCAAATAAATAAGCGATTTGTAGAAATAATTATTTTTCCCATGTCTAGATCCCCCTTCCTGCTCCCAAACTAATTCTCACGTCTGTGATTTGGGGATAAGAGACATGGCTGTCTTCAGGAGCCTCCCTAAGTGCACAAAGCCCCACTGCATCTGTAAACTGGGCTAGTTCCCAGAGACAATGAGAGCTTCCCCTATAAGTGTCTCTCTTCACTTACCCCCGCTTCCCTCCACAGCCACTTGAAGGTAGAGACATGGCGTGGACAAATCTGATTCCAGAAAACTGCTGCAAACCCTCCCGGGCAGACCTCTGCTCAGTTGTTCCTGCACCTGCTTCAAACAGGAAGGCACCCTGCTGCCTCGCCCCCTTATCTGTCAAAATACAATTTCAGTTCAGAACTCTGCAGCCTTCTTGGACTGAAGAGTTCAGCCATTCAGCAGCAGGTGCTCATCCCAGGGAGGGTTCCCGGAAGGTTCTGTAGCATTGACCATAATTATAATTAATCTGCTCCACGTGTAGTCAGTTAATTAACATCTCTCTTTTCTGCTAACCTGTAAGGACCTGAGGGCAGGAAAACTTGTCCACTGCTTCCCTGGCAAAGGCGCTGCTTGCTGCAACCTACAAGCCACTCTCCTCCTCGCTCATCCTTTATTTCACACCAGAGATATCCTGCCTCGGGGCCTTTGAAAATTCTCTTTCTCGTTCCTTCCCCAAGCACCAATTGGTATTGCATGGCCACCTCGCCTGCTGTGTTTTTTCCTCCTTACCACTTACCATGGTCGAACATACTGTACATTTTGTATTGTTAAACCTCCTGAGACCAAAGGATGTCCGAAATAAAAGGGTTCATGGAGCTGTTAGACATGGCAGTCAGAATAAAGACCAGGTCCTAGGCCAAGTTTCCAAAAACTACCAGGAGCAAGGTTGGATAGCAGTTGGGAAAATGTCCACCAGATATAGAGCTAAGAGGCTTTTATAAACCTTGGGGAAGAATGGCGTGGGTTGTTTGCAGTGACCCTACATTAGCTATAGCGGAGAGGAGGTAACTGGGGAAAGCTTTGGGATAGGAGATCCATTCATAAGGAGGCATGCTTGTTGCTTCTGGATTGTTGGGGCTAACAGGTCTGGAAGGTTTATGTATAAACAGGGTGTGTTGGCCCTAGGAGTTGGCTGTGATGGGATTTAAGGCAGGGTTTCAACAGTCTAATGTTGCTTTTGCCCTACAGCTGTTAACTGATTATCTTCCCTTTTCCTACCCATCCCCACCACTATCCTGTGAGCTTTGTCCTTAATCTTCCAGGCAATCAGCATGATTTCTTATTGGTGGCTCCCCCATTAGAATGTTAGTTCCCAGGTGGCAGTGATTTTTTTTATCGGTTTTGGTAAATACTATGTCTTTATCATCTAGCACAATACCTTAGTATTCTCTTAATAAGTATATCTTAGTAGTCTCTTAATAAGTAACCCCATGTATGAGTGAATGACCACCTTCCTAAGCTAAGGTACCCATTAGCCAGCACAGATGGGTGCAAGTGCAGAATCTGTCAGGAGTCCTTAGAATCATTACTTCTGCCCCAAGTGAGCCCAGGACAGACACCCAGACACAGTAGGGGTCCCTCAGGCAGCTCAAGCCCCACTAAGGATCAGTGGGCAAAACATGCTGAGCTAGTGGTGGTTCCCAAAACGGGAATGCTTTGCATGGCTGCGATTCAGTCATGATTTCACCTCCTTAAAGCCCTATGGTGTGCTTTTTGAAAGTTTATTTCAAAAGAACATTTCCAACAAGTTCTGTATGTTTTTGAAATTAAGAAAAAAAAAAAACTTCCTTTGCCATGGAATTGTCTATGTCCTGCCTTCTGTATAATTTGACCCATATTATCATCTTTAGGAATATCCGAAACTACTTCAAAAAGTTCATGCAATGATGGAATGAAAAGCAAGTTTATTTTGGTGTGAAAAAATTGACAGCCTAATAGCATTTTCTGTGGATTTTTTTTTGAAGCCGCCTCATGTTTTGACCCCTGGAAATACATCACGCTCCTGTTGTTGTCTTCTGTGTCTATAGAATCTTCCAGCGGGGCTTTCAACTTCTCACTGCTGCCATGGCAAGAGCCACCTCTGCTTAAAGCCCTGAGTTTTTAAGTCACACCTTGCTCCTCTGATTTTCTGAATTTAAAACAAATTTGGAAAGTAAAAATGAACCAAGTCGAGAAGACAAAACCAAAAGCTCCATGGCTTCTAAAAGGTGGAAGAAGGAAAGTTTGTGCCCCCCCTAATCCCACCCAGACCCCCAACACACACACACACACACACACACACACCCTAAGGAGACTGGGTTTCAGGCCCTGTGGGTGGAGAAGGAAACCACTGTGTGTCATCAGAGAGCGAACCCACTTTGAGCAAATTAACTAGTTACACAGCTCTCCTGTAAAATGCTGCAGAATCGCAAGAGTCTCGTCTAGGAGTTAAAGTCGTACAGTAGATCAGCATCAAAATTTTTTTTGAAAACAGCATACTTCCCAAGGCATTTGTAAGCTCACACAAACACCTGAAAGGGATCCTCACTGTGTTATGTATCGGACGTTTGTGCAGTGTAGTATGTTTCTATTGTGCACTGTGTGACATGAGCATCAGTTCCACAGAACACATTTGACAGACATTTCAATGATTTTTTTTTTTCATTCCCCAAGGTGCTAATTAGGTCCTTTAAAACCACTTTTGATTTTTGAGCCTCTTTTCATTAAAGTCATTCCACAGAAATTCTCCTGATAAAGAATGAAGATTTTCTTGTTGCCATCACAGCAAAGTTTGCTTTCATCAAGTCACTGTGGAGTGAGTTTGCTATCTGCAGGTAAAAGCTTAGAGCTGTTGACCCTTAATTAGAGCTAACCCCCATATTGACCAGTACTTCAAATGAGGGCCTGGCCTGGGAACAAAAGAGTTTCCCTAGAGCTAGCAGGAGAAAACAAATACAGGATGTGGAAGAACAGCAACAATGGAGTCATTAACAGTCCTTAGAAGATAACTGACCGCTCTGTGAGTAATGGAGATTAGCACCTAAATTAGGGGAAGCATCTTAACACCCTGCTTTCCCAAAGAATTCTTCCCACCCTTAAAATTAACCACTCAATTCTAGGTCAGCTTTGATTCCTTGAATTAAATGCCTTTTAGCATCTTTTCTTCTCTGGTTTCGCAACTTCCTCCTTTTTGTTCCTTCTCCCAAGAGAGAAAATGTCTCCATCATGGTCTGATGACCTTTTTTAGTCCTAAGAAAGGAGTTGACCAAGAGCGTGAGCCTTGCGTTTGTGGCTAAGTATCAGAAGTTTCAGCTCCTGCTGCAGTGACTCCTTAAACCTAGAATAAGTAAGTTGTTGAAAACACAAAACAACTATCATTCGTCTTCTAAAATAGGATTAACTTAATCACTCTGAGAGTTCCCCACCCTGTTTTCTAAGAATGACCTGTTTTTACAATGTTAAATTCACAGTCAGCATGTGAGGGCTCCTAGACTTGCATTTCCTTTTTTCTTATCAGAGGTTATAGACCTCAGGAGAGCAGGGGAGGGTTACAAGGTCAAAGTCTTTTCCTCCTTGGAACTTACTGCTTGCTGGGAGAGAGCTGCCTGGAAAATAGATGCTTTAAAGAAGAGGTTGGGAGGTCATGATTTTAATTCTGTTAAGGAACAGCTGGTTTGAGTTTCTTTCCATTTCTATCTCCTGCTCCCTTCCTCACAAATCCGTGGAGAGAGAGAGAAGAATTTGTTCAGAAGGAACTGGCAACATAAAAATATACCTTTTCAGTCATGGTAGTGTTTTACCAATGTCATCTGTGTTACACAATCGAATGTTAAGTGCTACAGAGGAAGGTGAGATTTTATAAAATTAATGATATCTGAAACATGACTGGAGCTGGAGTCAGAAGCACCTTTTTCAACTACAGGATATGCCTGGAAATTGCTCCTACTATTTTTTTAATGAAGACTTTAATGGAAATAAGTACACAAAAGGCCTGTGGGGTACCTGGACCCTGACTGCAAGGAGGAGAATATATCTGAAATCCGAGAGCAAGCCAGGACGGTGTGTCGCTTGCTGCTAGGCTGGCGGCCTTGTCTGTCTGAGTATGCCTTCATTCCACAAATGTTTGTTGAGTGCCCACTCTTCCCACAAGTAGGCTAGGGCCTGGGGATGCCGTGGTAGGATAAATATGTCTGCTTCTGAGCCAACAGGTGCACACACGTGCACTCAGTCCAGCAGAACTTGAGTCTACAGTTAGGCCTTCTATTCTACACCATTTACACACTGGTTGAGATTAAAAAGTCAAGTCCGTTCAAAATAACATTGTGCTATAATACACTCATAAATCCAGTATTTAAATGCATGTGTATAAAATAGTAAAATACAATGGTTAAAATATACCACATGCTTTGATTGTTTTTATTTAGATTTTGAAGTCTCCTATGCTTTATTTTTAATCCTGCGCACACAGACACACATACACAAAGAATCAAACTCACATCTCTCACATAAATGGCAAACCAGGAACAGATTTTTTGTCTAGGCTCCTCCGCACACTGGCCTCGGGCTGTGTTGGTGTGTGGCTCAACAGCAATCAGAGGTCATAATTTCATTGGCAGTTAGCATCAGGTTTAATTTTTCTAGCATGTTACATTTACCAAGATGTCTGGTTTCAGTTATGCATAGGCACTGCCTGAATCAGCTCGGAACAGCATGATTCTTAAGGTACCTAAGGTTTTTGGAACACACATGCTAATTGTTTGCAATCACTTTCCTTTCTAAACATAAAAGTGTGTTTTCTGAAGCAGGATAACAGTAGTCCTTAATGACACTGCTTGTTTCTTACTCTGGCAAACATGTCAACTTAGCAAGACTGCCACCTACTGATTGACATAGTTGAAAGACACTCCAATTAAGTTTTTTTTTTTTTTTTTTAAACAGCTGTGTGATTTTCTGTTCAAGAAAACAGAAATGTAGCTGCTTTTCAAAAATTGACCTGTATCTTTTCATTGCATTTCAGGAATGTGACCAAGTTCATATAGACGATGTTTCTTCAGATGACAATGGCCAGGACCTCAGGTGAGCAGTCTGAAATGTGAAGTTATTGCCTCCCCCTTTTGTGGTTGTAATTGCTCAGCTAATAAAGATGGACTTGCTGTTCGGTTAACTTTGGGCTTTTCTTGCATCTAAATAGCACATATAACTTTGGAACAGATGGTTTTCCTGCTGCAGCCACCAGTGCTAATTTATGCCTGGCAACTGGTGTCCGGGGCGGCGTGGACTGGATGAGAAAGTTGGCCTTCCGCTACAGACGAGTGAAAGAGATCTACAACACCTACAAAAACAACGTGGGAGGCAAGTGACTCACCCTGGTGTCTCCATGGGTTAAGACAGTCTAGATACAATTCTGAAAGTACCCACACTTTTGAAAGTACAATTCTGAAAGTATCCCACACTGCTTGGGATATACTCGCTGTTTGGGGGCAGTTCCATCGCACAGGCCATTGTTCTGCTCTGATGTAGTGACAGACGGTAGACTGGAACCATCTGCCCTGGCCACATTACCCAGTGGGTGACCTGTGGCGAGGTTCCTGACCCCTCTGACCTTCTGTTGAATTGGGATGAGCAACCCCTGTCCACCATGAGATGGGTTGTTAAATGGTTTCTACTGTGTAGATGCTTATTGTGGTTTGGATTGTTTGCTTGTGGTTCAAAATTGTCCAGATGACTTTCGAATAAAAGGGACTGTATTGACTTAATTATGAAAAATATAGGGGTGATGTTGGTTTCCAGCATGGCTATATCCTGATATTCAAATTATGCCATCAGGGAAACTTATCCTAGCCTTTGGATCGAGGGCATTCTAGGTTAGTAATGACCATCAGTAGATCCAGGATTCTATTCTGCTGGGTTAGTGCGTACTTGGGGAATGAAAGAAATATCTTTCTCCACAGATAGGGTAAAAACTCTAAGGCTGACTTTCACTGGCCATACCAAGGTCATACACCCACCCTTGAAGCTAGAAAGTGGGGTCTGCTCAGCCCCAACACAGAGAAACAGGAGTGGGGGACAGTAGGCTCCCCCAAAAGAGGTAACTCTCATAACCAGAAGGGACGCTCAGAATGCAAAATCAGTTCTCCCCTATGATAGCACTAAATATTTCTCAACTGAATGATCATATATGAAATATTATTTATCATTATGTATTGACAATATAGTACTTTATGTACTAGACAGCTTGAGGCAGGTGTTAGTAGTACTTTTAAATACTCATTATTTATGAAACAGAAAAGACATGTGGGTAAGGAGGTAGTTCATCATTGCTTTTATATCCTCAGGTCTGCTTGGTCCAGCCAAGAGAGAAGCTTGGTTGCAGTTGCGGGCTGAGATTGAAGCCCTGACAGACTCCTGGTTGACATTGGCCCTTAAAGCTCTCTCACTCATTCACTCCCGGTGAGGCACTCCGTGGGGACTTTGCTGGGAAATGGGTCCAGCGCGTGTTTGTTCTTTTGAAGATTTTTTTTTTTAGCAGTCTTTTAAATTTTTTTTCACTTTTGTTCTTGTAGGACAAACTGCGTGAATATTTTAGTAACAACTACTCAGCTCATCCCAGCATTGGCTAAAGTCCTACTGTATGGATTAGGAATTGTATTTCCAATAGAAAATATTTACAGTGCAACTAAAATAGGTGAGTTGTTCCCATCTACTCCCTAATCAACACTTTTATTTCAGACTAATTTGACAGACAATAAATGAGACTTTTTTTTTCAGAATGCTAGAGAGGTCAGAAAACTAGAAGAATATTTTTATTCAAATTGGCTTTAGACACCAAGAGAATTGTAAAGCATATTTTGTGTAGCTGAAGTCTTACATTTTTACTTCATTGGTTAACATTAGATGTAATAACCTAGCATTAATTCTGGGTTATTATCTTACTTTTATTCTTTTAGGCAATATCAACCAAAATATAAGCTAAAACAAACATTAATATGGTACTTCACACAGTAGAAATGAAACAACTCTAACAGCTTTGTTAGTATTGAAAAGAGGGTTTTCGTTTTGTTTTTAATTTAGTGCATATAAATAATGGAGTTTCCTTTTTTTTTTTTTTTTTTTTTGTGAGGGTACCAGAATGAAAACAGCTAAGTTCCTTGCAAGAAGGAAACATAATTGGAAGAAAAAGAATATAAACCAAGACAGAATAAAAGAAGGGATTAAAAAGGGAGATGTGATTCTTGTTCCCATGGGAAACAGACTTTGTAAGATGTATTTATTTATTTTAAAGTGAGTGAGTGAGAGAGAGAGAGAGAGAGATATCTCCCATCCATTGGCTCACTCCCCAGATGGCCATAAGAGACAGGGCTGGGCAAGGCCAAAGCTGGGAGTAAGGACTTTCTTCCAGGTCTCCCAGGGGCTCAAGCACTCTGGCCACCCTTCATTGCTTTTCCCAAACCATTAGCCGAGAGCTGGATTGGAAGTGCAGCAACTAAGAACATTAACCGGTACCTATGGGATGCTGGCATTGCAAGTGGCTGCTTTACCCTCTTCACCACAATGCCAGTCTAGAATCAGACATCTACATAACTGCAATCCAGTATGACAAAGAGATATTTGTATCTGTCAGATATCTGCTACATGCCCAGACCTGTACTCAGTATTTTACTTATTGAAGTGAATTTTTACAATGTTGCTGCTTTACAAATGAGGAAACTAAAGACCAGACACTTAAGTAATTGTTCAGATCAATAGCTGGCAAGGTTAAAGGTTCAAGTCACAAGTTTTTCTTTCTCTTTTCTTAAGATTTACTTCTTTATTTGAAAGACATACTTACAGAGAAAGGGAGAGACAGAAAGTGAGTGAGATCTTTCATCCCCTGGTTCACTACCCAAGTAGCAGCAATGGCCATCCTCCACTGCCCTCCTGGGCCACAGCAGAGAGCTGGACTGGAAGAGGAGCAACTGGGACTAGACCCCGGCACCCATATGGGATGCTGGCGCTGCAAGGCAGAAGATTAACCAAGTGAGCCATGGCGCCGGCCCCCAGAATCCATACTCTTTCCCACTTCCTAAGGGGTCTCCTGCTAAATGGGGGCATGGCTGAGGAAGCATTCATTTTCACCCAACAGGAGGCAGTGGACAAGTGCCAATGAAAGCTATGGGAAGACTTGACATTTGAGCTGGGTATAGAAGGACTAAGTTGAGATCAAGGAACATGGAAGCTGAAAGGTGTTCCTGGCCAAGGGACTTGTAAGGAGTCCAGAGTGGTTGATGAGCAGTGTTCATAGGAAGCTAGAACTGAAAAGGTAGACTCGGGTCTGGTCATAAATGGCCCTGTATGTACCCCAAGGAGATACATGTTATTTTAATAAGCCCAGGAGAAGGGGGGATGAGCAACCTAGTAGGTGGGAAGAAGGCTGTTTAGAGCTTCATAGCTCCCTCTAGGGGAGAAAAGGGCAAATGTAGAATCCCTACAGATCTAACTTCTGATCACCTGAGGTTTTATACTTGCTGTTCCTCTCCTTCAAAACATTTACTAAAGGATTGCTAAAGTATTATATGCATGTTATTTGTTGGTCATTAAGACTTCCCCCACTATGCTATGATATTCTTGAGGACTTTCTTTCTCATCATAGTGGCTACAATTCTCAGCACACAGTAGGTACTCAATAAATGCTTGTTGAATGACATAGATTAATAAATGGCTAATGATTTTGAATAAGGCTGACATAGAGGCTTCTTTTAGGCACCTGCATCTATAGTGGCATGATTAACTCATGGGAAAACAAGGTTTTATTTTATCATTGTGGAGTTTGAAGAGCCTAGGAGGTACTCACATAGGCTTCTCAAGTTGGAAATACAGTACTTTTCAGGAGTTTGAGAATGATGCTTTCCAAAGAGGGCCAATAACACAGCATTGGAAAAATACTTGACAATTTACCAAGCAGAATAGAATTCTTAATAGTCCTGGATATCCAGAAATGTTACATGCTCTTATGTTCCATAAAAATAGCATTTTATATTAATGATATATTTGATAAAGAGGGATTGCACTGTGCTGTATGCACAAGGATTGTGGTAATGTTTTCTCAGCACATGGAATGACAAATTCCTAGTGTGCAGTGCAGAGCCGAAGGGATAGTGCTTAGCCTTCCAGAAGTAAAGCACAAGCAGTGTATTATATGTCATGTGGGTTGAAGTTTAATCCCAAGTAATTGGAAAATGGTAATGAAATAGGAAAAATATAATAATACTCTAGTGATCATTAAGCATTTTAATGTGCATTGTTCATAATATCAGTTTTAAATTTTGTACTGAAAAAAATTAGAATTACAAATGCATGGTGGTAGAAGTTATCTCAAAACCAGTGGTATCCTCTTTTCTGTGATACTTTCAACAGGAAAAGCAGGGGTTCAAACATCTATAGTTGTTGCTCATTTTGCTATCAAATGAGAGAGATGTGAGGAACAGTGCAGAAAACCCAGCTCCCACATAGGCAAAATGCAGGTCATGGGAGTCGATGAAGACGGCTCATTGAGTAATGCTCAGACAACCTGGACTCTTCAGAACAAATACTTCACATGAAACCTCTAAGTTTAAAAAGGCCAGCTTCATTTTCTTCATTTGTATTATGAAGAGTTTCTACATGACCCCAAAGATACAATGAAACCTATGAGAGATAGTATTAAGGCAAAGAATTTTTGTCTACCATGTCCTCTTTAAACATTGATTTTTATCTTCTTTCACAGGGAGGAAACTTTGCAAAAACATGTGAGCATTTCCATGCTATAAGAAAGGAACCATGTTTTATGATAGGAATAAATTTTGGTTGTATATTTTTGCAGTGAAAAATGTACTTTTATTTAATATTTCACAGTTTAGTAGGCGACTAAAGCAGCATTGAAATTGCATCCTTTGAATAAGGCAAGCTCCATTTCATTGTCAGATGCAAACTAGAGATTTTAGTGCAAAATACAAATATAAAGCAGACATTTGTTTAAGCAAACAAGCAATTTGTTCATGAGTATATCCGATCCTTATTTGAAAGAGGTGTAGGCTCTGCTCAGCCATTCACATTTGAGGACTATAAACTGTCCCATTGTCCATTAAAATGACCCTATTGGCAGACCAAGACCTGGAACACCAGTTTCTTCTGTGAGATGAAACAATGCCTGCTATTAACTGCAGGGATGTGCTGACAGTGTAGCCGCCACGGGAGCCCAAAGTGAGTCATGACATGGGAAAGATAATAGACTGATAAAGGTATTCTATTACCTTTATCCCAGTTTTCCTCTAGGGAAGTACCTTATTGAACATTAGATGTCTGGGTAAGGTTGGCATGGTCTTGCTGTAGTGCCCCAAATTTGCGGACATTTATTTCAGAAAGAATTTTATCAGAATATATCAGATAGACACAACAGGTTTGGTTGAGTCTTTAACTCAACCTGAAAATAAAGGGCTAGACTAATTCCAGGGTTTGTGTTTTTCTTGCTATAACAAACCAAGTCCAGTCTTTAAAAATCATTCTCAGTAGTCTTTGGATCAGATACTGTTTTCTGAGTTTGATACATTATGAAACTTTTTAAAAAGACCAAGTTAAGATATGCTGCCAGAACTGCATGCCTTTATTTAGTCTTGGCTTATAGAGGGGGAAAAGTAAACAATACTTTTTTCCCAATTGCTCTATTGTGAAGGACTAGATTCTCCTTTTTAATAATTAGTCCTTGGGAAAGAGTTCTTTTTTAAGTTATTTGAGAAATTCAGAGACTTGACAGAGATAGAGAGTGTTCCCTGCGACTGCTTCCCTCTCCACAATGCCCTCAATGGCTGGGACTTGGCCAAAACTGAGACCAGGAGCTGGGAACTCAATCTAGGTCTCCCACATGTGTGGCAGGAGCTCAAAGGCTTGAGCAATCAGTACTGCCTCCCCGGGTCTGCCTTAGCAGGAAGCTGAAGTCAGGAGCCAGAGCTGGGTGTCAAAAGCAGGTACTCTGATAAGGGGATGCAGATGTCTTAACACTAGGCAAAAAACCCACCCCAGAAAACAGTGTTTAAACTATCATTTTCTATGAGAAAGGACACCACCATGCTAATTCATGATTTTTTAATGTACTGTGCTGGTCTACATACTACCCATTGGGATAAAAGCACTTCTCTGTTGCACAAGTGGGATAATGTTGACTTGGAAGCATGAAGAAAGCATTTTATATAGGAAGTTCAAGTGCTAAAATGCTGGTTACCCACATTTTACGTACTCTGTGACTTCCTTTTGTTCATTAGGAAAGGAAAGCTGTTTTGAGAGGATAATTCAAAGGTTCGGAAGAAAAGTGGTATATGTTGTCATAGGAGATGGCGTGGAAGAAGAACAAGGAGCAAAAAAGGTGAGTGTTCCCAGAGAGTGCATCTCATGCTGTTTCATTTTTATTGGTTCTCAAAATTCTGATTCTTCTACCATTTTAACAAGTTCCATTTCTTGGAAACAGATTATGAACATGTACAGAGATGTAAGCACTGAAACCAGGGCAGAGCAGAAATCAGTAAATCTGAAGTGATTTTTTTGGCATGGGGGTGTGCACAAGTTAAAGGCCCATGGTGTTCGGTCTTCACAGAACGTAGACTTAGTGAGCAGAAACGTAGGTTTAGTGGTGCAGCCATCATCCATAGCAGGCATCGCCAGGTGGTCCAAACCTTGTTGCCTAAGCTCGGATGCAGCCTATGAAACTTTCAGTCATCAGCTCGGAAAGCCTCTATCAGTCGGTCAGAGCTGGTTTGCAAGGTGGAAAGTCTTTGCTGCCATAGAGGGCTTGATGCCTTATTTTCATCACCACTTCAGTGCCTGCCCCTCCCAGGGCACTGGGGAGGGCAGAGGGGAGTAGCCCCGACTATCCTGCTCCTGACTCCCAGCAGATGTAATTCACTTTGAGCAGCAGCTTTGTCAGTCGGCACCTCGTTGTGTATTTTCTTTAAAGAGGGAGACGCCTGTTCCTCAGCCTGGTACCTAAAGTCTTTCTCCTCCCCACAACCCACACTGAAGACATGCCCATATGCCGCCCTTCCTTTGCTCAGCACTTTATTTCTCTGTTGCTTCTTGCAATGATTCTTTTCCCCAGTCACTTTTTCTCACTGTCTTACTGTTCAAGACACAGTTTATGCACCTTTTCTATTTCCTCTATTTTTAAGAACTCGATGATAGTGGTACTCAGTTATGATTTAACTGGAGAAGTTGTAATGGGAAATAGTTTGAATTCTTGAGCCACAGAGCCCAGGGTTTGAATTATGGTTCTGCCACTTACCCATTCTGTGACTTTCAACAAGTTATTTAACCCTTCTCTCTCCCTTTCCTTGTCTATAAAAACAGGGATAGTTATAGTGCCTTGCTCATTAGGCTATTTTGAGGATTAGCTTTAGTTGACCTAAGTAAGTCCCTTAAAACAGAGCCTGTTATGCATAAAGTATGCAACAAATGGTAGCCCTTGTTACTAATTTTGCGTGTATGTGCCTGCTTCTACCATAAAATATGAGCTTGAGAGGGTTCAGAATCTTATTTTCTTGCTTTGTTGTTTGAAACTCTGACTTCAAGTTCTAACTCCCTAAATCTTGGCACAGTTGTACTCTATACAAGTTTCTTGGGTTGAAAAGCATGAAATATTTCATGAGATAATTAGTAACATAATTTTTGCCTCCCTCCCTCAACACCCTCATAAAAATCCTCGTTTGTTTCCATAAAGGATACAATAAAGGCACCAGGTTATAGATGGCAGTATAGAATGTTCAGTATAATACGTGGCCAGCCTTCCTGAAGATAGCTCAGTTCACCTTCAGTGTCTATGAATTTCAGTAAAGACACAGGCACAGACCCTCATTCTGTAAATAATAGATGGTGTCACGGATACACTTGGATGCAGAATGTGCTCAGTTTCACACGCTGCATGAGCATGGCTGGTGCTGGTGCTCACACACACACTTCCAGTCCACCAGCGCTTGATGCCACGTAGCTCTGGCCATCGAAGCACCGCTTGTAACCTTCCCGCTTCAACAGTTGTCAGCCACGGTTGTCATTTGGTACCTCTGTTTGTCCTTTGGGTTGTTTTCATAAAATGAAAACATTTCCAGACTAAATTAAAATCTCCTAAAACTCAGTCCTGGAGAGTTAAAGAGAATATTTGTGGGAATGTTTGTCTCCTTCCTAGAGAAGCTTCTGGAACTCCAAGGCTATTCCTAACCACAAGTGGGCAGGTTGCATAGAACAGATCTGCAACACTAAGCAGTGAGGAATTGAAAGACAGCCTATCAAGCCAATGGGGCCTGTGGCTCTGCCCTCCAGGTGGGCCTCTCTCCCTTGGCTGTTCACCAAAAGTTTAATTTTAGGAGAAAGTTGCCAAAATGTGGCTTCCTAGCTTGTGGTGAGGCAGAGGGCTGCATAAGAAAGCAATCAATGGAAATGCACAGGAGACAAGTCAAAGCCTTTGGGCCCTCTCAAAGTTCCTGTGGGTGGGTGGGTCCCGTCCTAAACCTGTCTGAGAAGTGTGCTTCTTTGAAGTTTGAGTTTGGTGACCACAACATGGAAAAACTAAAGGAATTCTGGGTTTGATGTTAGAACTTAAAGTAGTAATAGGACAAGAGTATTTGCTGACTCTGAAGAACAGTTCAAATTGTTTCCACTGTTGGTCTTTAGACATGCTGTTCTTTTTACACACAGCACACCAAAGAGAAATTAGACAGCCACCTGCAAATAGTGTTCTTGAATTTTGTGACTGTGCATGGGCCTTCGTGATTTCAGCCTTGGTTCATGGATGATTATAGATGCTTAGCATATAAAATATCTTTGCGTCTTGAGAGCTGCTCTGTTGTATGTGTCTGTAAGATGTACAGATTTTTCAGAATGTGCAGATTCATAATAATCTCACAAAAGATTCAGATATTCTATCACTCAGAGTGACAGGTTGAATATTCCTTTTCTAATTTTATTGAAGGAGAGCTTTTGTTGAGCATTTTTAGGTTAACTGTCATTTAAACAGCAGTCCTTTGTGTATGAATTAGAAGGCAAGGGTCAAATAATTCACAATAGATGAGGATGTTTAAATATAGTTTTCTAGTCTCTACTTTTTTAAAGAAATAAATTGGGGCCGGCACTGTGGCGCAGTGGGTTAAAGCCCTGGCTTGAAGCATCCCCTATGGGCGCCGGTTCTAGTCCCGGCTGCTCCTCTTCCAATTCAGCTCTCTGCTATGGCCTGGGAAAGCAGTGGAGGATGGCTCGAGTCCTTGGGCCCCTGCACCCAAGTGGGAGACCCAGAGGAAGCTCCTGGCTTCGGACTGGCGCAGCTCCAGCCATTGCGGCCATCTAGGGAGTGAACCAGCGGATGGAAGACTTCTCTCTCTGTCTTTACCTCTCTGTAACTCTGTCTTTCAAACAAATAAAATAAATCAAGAGATGGCTATGCATGCTGAAAAAGATTAATGATGGGTAACAAGAACTGCTAGTAATTTTTATAAATCCTCAAAGCTATAACAAAGGAATCCCTCAACCTATTTCACAGTTGAGAAAACTGAAGCACACCAAATTGCACAGTTGGAAAGTAAACAAACTAGAATTTGAATCCAGTATTTCCTTTGACCACAAGATTTAGCTCAAAGTTTCTTCAGATTATAAACTGCATTTATATTAAGCAGGAGTTGATTTACAAAAGAAAATTACATGCTTTTTTTAAAAACAAAGTATGAAAATTTTATTTCTTCCCTTTTGGGTGGCAGATATAATTATGAATCTTCTTCAATTATGCATTTATGATTAAAATTTTAAAAATAATATCAATTCTAATATATACCATATTTATTGAGAAATTTAAATTATTAAGTAAAATTAATAGTAAACCATTGAAGTTCTGCGCCTTTGAATGCTAAAATGTTTTTCAAAATTGAAACCAATCCACATTGCATCTCCAAGTCTCGTGGGCCCTTTTAAAATAGAACACAGCATTCTTTTCCCGTTAGATATGCCTTTTTATCTCATAAAGCTAGAAACAGGTTTTTGAGCCCAGAAATGCTAATCAATAATTTTGCCAGTTATTTGTTTCATTAATGGTCAATTCAAGTCTGTTCTGTCATCCTTAAGTCTCTTTGCCAGGACACTTCTAGAGCTTTCATTGGTAATTTAATCTAAATCTATAATGATAAGATTTCTCAAAACCTTCAAAGAGAAAACATCAGAAATACCCGTTTTCATAAAGGAACAACTCCACTCTCAAGGTATCTCTTTCAAGAGTTTCCATGAGTGTGTTTTTGTTCCTAGAAAGCCTGCCTATAAAGAATAAGGGATGCTGTATACCTATGCAAGTCATTCTTTGACTCACAGCCTATTTGTCCCCAAATGCCTGCAACAGGAGTGTCTGGGCCAGGCCAAGCCGGGAACCAAGAAGTCAATTCAGGTCCCCCACGTGGGTGTCAGGTACTCAGCCACTTGACTCATCACCTGCTCCCCAGAGTGTGCATTAGCAGGAAACTGTAATTGGAAACAGAGCTAGAAATTAAACCTAGACACTCCAGTATGGGATGTGGGCATTGCAAGCAGCATTCTTTGTTTGTTTTTTAAGATTTATTTTATTTGAGAGGCAGAGTTAGAGAAAGAAGGAGACACACACAGATCTTTAGATCCATTGGTTCACTCCCCAAATGGCTGCAACAGGTAGGAGCTTCATCTAGGTCTCCCAAGTGGGTGCAGGGACCCAAGCACTTGGGTCGTCCTCTTCTGCTTTCCCAGGTGCATTAGCAGGGAGATTGATCAGAAGTGGATCAGCTGGGACTCACTCAAACCAGTGCCTATATGGGATGGCCGAGTCACAGGCAGAGGCTTTACCTGCTATGCAAGCAGCATCTTTTTTTTTTTTTTTTTTTTTTTTTTTTTTAGATATTTATTTGTTTGTTTTGACAGGTAGAATAACAGACAGTGAGAGAGAAAGGTCTTCCTTCCATTGGTTCACTCCCCAAATGGCTGCAACAGATGGAGCTGTGCCGATCCAAAGCCAGGATCCAGGTGTTTCTTCCTGGTCTCCCATGTGGGTGCAGGGGCCCAAGCACTTGGGCCATCCTCTACTGCCTTCCCAGACCATAGCAGAGAGCTGGACTGGAAGAGGAGCAGCTGGGACTAGAACTGGCGCCCATAGGGGATGCGGGCACTGCAGGCGGAGGAAAACCTAGTGCGCCATGGCGCCAGCCCAGCAAGCAGCATCTTAACTAACTGCTGTGCAAAAATGCCTGCCCCAACTTTTGTCTTTTGTTGTCAGAATATACCAGGACTCCTAATGCTCTACTATAATACGTCTTGAGGAAAAATAATTGGACATATACATAATTTAAAGAGTCAAGACTAGTCTCCTGTCCACTGATGTCTATTTTTCATTTCTAGAGTAAAACTGGCCTTGCTAAATTAACTGTACTTTTCAACTAACTATTTGAAATAAATCTCTTGTAACACAGGAGAAAAAATGGCAAGCATATACTTTTCTGCATAATGACAAAGGTTTCATCAAAAAAAAATTTAACCATGCAGAGCCAAAGCTGCTAAAGCCTAAGATGAAGCAGGGAACCTGACTACGAATGCTTGATTCTAAACTGTTTCATTAGAACAGTACAAGCAGCTTTTGTGGGGAAAAAAATCTAACATTTGTAACATGGGTTTTTTAGTTGTAGTTTTATTTCCACAGACATTACAATCATAAAACTCATTGTTACTTGATGTTGGTCAGGTCATTCATTAGTACATAATGATCACTTGCTGTATGCCATATTTGAATGGGATTTCATCTTCATCCTTAAACCGCTCGTTTCTGTGTGGAGAAGAAGCAGAGACACAAATAGGAGAGCAATGCTGCAAGACGTGTTTCTTAATGAGTCTATACAGTTATCTCGCTCCTGAATCTTTCTTTTACAATTTGAGAAGTATTTGCAAGCTTTTCTAGAAATAATATGAAAACACAGATTGTTTTTAACACAAATGGTAACTCTACATTTTTTAGTACCTGCTTTCTTCACTTAGCAATCTATCCTGGCCTGTATTCCCTCCTGGGGCTGGTCAGGAGGTTCCTAGTATTTACTGTTAACAGACAGTTGTGCGGTGATCAGCCTTTATGAGGCTCATGCACATGCAAGGGAGGCTGTGGGATGAATCCCTAGAAGTGCCATACTTGAGCCAGAAGGTGTGTGCTTTAGTAATTCAGCAAAATTCTATTTACATGTGCGTGTTCATGGACCTAGCTTTTTATGTGATTGATGTTATATATAACCATAAGGGATGGATGCAAAATAATCTTAGTAGGACAGATAAGGTGTTTTGGAGAGTCACACCTATAGATAAGAGAGAAAAGAAAGATGTGTCCCCATTTTCCCATTAGGGAATACTGACTTACGTGTGTTCATCTAGGCCTGGGTTTCTCTCATTATATGCCTAGTCTTGGTTCATGAATCATATACACATCATGGTTGCAGTCATTGTTTTTGTTAAGATTTGTGGGCCACTCTATTTTCAGTCCCAGGGTTCTAGGATCTCCATTTGGGTATCCCATGTCATATCCATCTGAATACAAGCAAATGAATTCAGGTGTCCCAAACCTGTTTGTCCACTCAACCAACTCATCACCGAGTTGCTTGGATTCTGTCTTCACAATTGTGTCTGTCTCCCATCTGTTGCTCCCAGCTTTCTGTTCTCACTCTGTGTGGTTTCTCTGCTCCTAGCCTGATACACCCTCAGTCCATATCTCCCTGACTTCTGCCCTAAATTATTTAAAATACTTTCTGCCAGGTGTCTTCCAGCATTGAGGAAATGTTAATCTCACTTCCCGTCCATTTAGAAGGTTAAAAATCCAAACCCCAAAATATTTCTACCTTAGACAGTCTTCTTCTTTATAAGTCTCTATACTGAACACACCATTCCAGCCCCATTCTTCCCAAACTAACTACAGAAAATGTCTTGTGCATCGCACCTGTCAGCCTTGTCATACACATGCATTGCCTTGTAAGTGGGAGTCCCATCCTCATTCCCATATACCTCTCCAGTGTGGCTCATTCTTCAAATTCAACACAAGCCCAGCTACCTTACACTTGACCTCTTCTCTCTGAGTTTGTCCTTATGATCCATAATCCCACACTGCCTTACATTGTCATGAAATTGTTAACAATAGGTACATCTTGCCTGCCTGGCGATTCTGGGCAGTAGGGGCATGTGTCCTATCTTGTATTGTACAATGCGTATCTAAAATAACAACTTCATCTGTGATCCAGATAATAGTAATAGCAAAGTTGTAAAATTTCCACTGAACTCTCATTTTACTGATAAAGAAACTGGGGCTCTAAGTGCATGTAGTTAATGTTGGAGTTGAGAGTATAACTCAGGTCTCCTAATTCTAGCATGCACTTTGCTTTTCCTCTCTTGCCAGCATTTCTCTCTGATATCATATAAGAAATATTTGGTCCAATGACCAACCACTGATGCAAGAAACAGCACTGTTTACTTTGTACCCGCTAGTCCTGGGAAGCTCTTGCTAATGCATAAAATCTTTGCATCAATACAAGGGTACTTCAAAGAATTCATGGAAAATACAATTAAAATTTGAGTTTATTTTGGTACAAAGGAAAGTCCATAGTTTTTTTCATGATACCTATTTTTCATGTATTATGCAAAAAAATTGCACCAAAATACCTTATACCTTGGATTCCATTTTCCCATGATCCCTTTGAAGTAGCCTCCTATATGCTTAGCTGCAGTATTAGCTGTAGTTACTTGCTCACATGAGTTTGAGTCACCTGGCCTCTCCTCTAGACTTGGTCTTAGGATGTACAGTTCTTAGAGAAGTCCACTGTTTCTGTGAGCATGAAAATGCTGACTTAGGCAGACCTCATGACCCTTCATGTAAAGATGGGTAATGTTGAAGGAGGGGCTGGAGGTGCTGCCCTCAGGTGGGAGAGTTTCCCAGCGTCTGCCATCTCTAACTGTAGAACCTATGGCACTGCTAAAAGGCATAGCCCCAGCACTGTTGCATGGCGATGCCTTGTATTTCATATATTCTACAGGCAGAGTGCATCAGTTGAACTAGTTTTTGACCATGTGGTTCTTATTACTATTCTGTTCAGGAAGACTGAAGTCATTAGTACCAGGATACTTCAAAAAGCCCATGAAAAATGGAATTAAGAGTTTATGTTGGTGCAAAAAAGTCAGATCCATGCATATGAGTGGTCTTTAAAATGTTCATAGTAAACACACATGAAAAACCTATGCATGGATCTCAAAAAATTTTGCAACAAAATAAATATCTTTAGATCCAGTTTTAAATGAACTATTTGAAGTTCCATAATATTTTGGTGCAAGTAAACCAAATCAGGGCTCTTTGTGGATAAGGTCACCTTTTCAAAAAAGGCTGATTTTAAACTAAAAGTTTAAATTTGGGGCTGGCATTATAGCATAGTGGGTTAAGTCACCACCTGTAACACTAGCATCCCACATGGTACTAGTTTGAGATCTGGCTGCTCGACTTAAATCCATGCATAGTATTCATGAGCTTTCTGAAACCCCTATGTATCTGTAGGGAGCTTGTCTGTGAGAAGCAGGTCTAGATTCAGATAATCTGTGTGGAAAAGAATTTGACCTTGTTCTCAAAAAAAAAAAAAATTCCACCTCTTTGAAGCATGAGAGTTGTTCTGAAAATTTCTGGATGGTTGTCTACAGAAACATCATCATCCTTTGTCACATCCTGAAATAAGTGATGTCAGGTAAGATGTATGGAAGGGCAGTGAGTAGCTGGCACATCTAAGAAAGAAAATCCTGTGGCTGGCATTGTGGCACAGTGGGTTAACACACTGCCTAGGATGTCCACATCCCCTGTCAGGGTACCTGTTGGAGTCTATGTGCTTTGCTTCTGATCCAGCTCCATACTAATATGCCTGGGAAGGCAGCAATGATGGCCCTCCCTGCCCCAGCATTTGCAGCCATTTGGGGAGTAAACCAGTGGACACATTTCTCACTCTGTCTCTCCCCTACCCCTGTTGCTATGCCTTTAAAATAAATAAATGTTTTAAAAGAAGATAATAAAAAGGTTATAAAAATAAAATATCTAGTAGATAGTTAAATGTAAAATAATATTATATACAGTTGAATACTTGAAAACAGTAATAAATTCTTTCTTTAGACCTGAAGCATTTAAAGTGGATTTGAGATTAAGCCATAAAATGAGCAGGATGCTGAATGGCATATACTGTATGTATATATAATTTCAAATATGTTTGAGTGTATGTGTGTGTGTGTATACATATATATACACATATATATATATGAAAATAAAGTAAAGTGTTTATGGTGGGTATCTGGGTACAAGTGATTTAAATTTCTTTATATCTTATGATATTATCTTATATCTTACGAGTATGTTACAGTATGCATGAATTTCTCTATTTAAAAAATATGGAAAGATTTCTATACTATAAGTGATCAAACATTTTTCCAACCCAAATCTATAAATTACAGAATCATAGTTACTCAGATTTTCCACTGTCTCTTTCCCATCACAGAGACTTATGCTACGATCCTGGAGAACAGTTAGGAGGCATTATGGGATATGGGCGTTTGATTCAGCCCAGACCTGATATAAATCTTGGCTTCATTCCTTACCAGTTATTATTTAAACCTGTCTTCTTCTCTAAGCCCCATTTTTTTCATCAGTAAAATCCAACAGTAGTATCTGTCCTCGACATACATAGCATTGCACCTGGCACAATATCCAGTAAGTCATACCTGTCATACTGTTACTGAAAACCCTGTATCTCCTGACTCTTGCAGTCATAGTACCAGCCATGCCCCCCCTCTATGCTAACAATGAGTTGTTCCTTTTTCTTCTGTCTCATGAGCCACACCAGAGTGCTCATCTGAATGTCCATCCTTTCATACCTAGTTCAACTACCACCTCTTTTCTGGCATTTCCCTAGTTAGGAATTATTATTCTTAATTCCCCCCTTCCTACTCCTCTTATAACATATAGATAAATTCTTCGGATTGTTGTACATTTCTGCTACTCACCCATGGATTGTGAAAGGGGGGGCCAGGACCATATGCATCTAGGACTCTTTTACACTTAGAACACTATGCCTGCAAACTACAAAAAAAAAAAAAAATCCACCAATGAACACAATGCTCATCTTGCAATCTAAAGTTGTCATATGGTGTATCTTACTAAAAATCTACAAATAGATCTTTAGAATTCATTTCTATATTATTCTATTTTTGAAGGATAAAATATATACATATCCCATAATAGTATTGACTCGAAAAAGCCTGCATTAGACATTAAAATATCATATATGACTTCAGCAGCTAATTGGAGGAAAAGACATTGTTGTTTGTTTTGTTTCTTGACAGGCAGAGTGAGACAGTGAGAGAGAGAAAGGTCTTCCTTTTTCTGTTGGTTCACCCCTCAAATGGCCACCACGTCTGGTGCGCTATGCCGATCTGAAGCCAGGAGCCAGGTGCTTCCTCCTGGTCTCCCATGCGGGTGCAGGGCCCAAGTACTTCGGCCATCTTCCACTGCCTTCCCAGGCCACAGCAGAGAGCTGGACTGGAAGAGGAGCAACTGGGACAGAACTGGCGCCCCAACCGGGACTAGAACCCAGGGTACCGGCACTGCAGATAGAGGATTAGCCAAATGAGCCGCAGCACCGGCGGCAAACACATTGTTAATAAATAAGTTTGCATCCTAGTAACAGTTAAATGATCTACATTGAAATAGTATTTTCCATTGCCACCTAAAGATAAAAGGGAAAAGCATCAGAAAACCACTCTCATATCTGTTTGCTTCTATGCCAGATTTTCTTAGTCTGAAATTCTCCAAAATGATTCAGAACTATAATTAAAAATTATACTCTAGCCTCCACATTATTCTGTGTAACAAAAGATTATCACATGGGCCAAACAGAATTGTGTCCTGTGAAAGATGATTATTTTCTTTAAGAAAATAATGTTGTTGATGCAGAAATACTTGTTTATTCTTCAAGGATCTCACAAACACCTCCATCATTTAAACTATATTTTTAGATTATCCTCTAAATAACAAGTACAAAAAGCAAAAGAACAAGCCACCTAAGAAGTCGATTTAGAGATTTTCACATATGATAAAGCCATTTAAAGGTCAATATGAAGACTGTCAGGAATAATTGAACAAAATTGCTTCATATAGGAGTCAGATAAAGTTCAGAAAAATGTAAATACTCCCAACTAAGAAAAATTGCTTAGACTCATAAAACACAGGCTTTTAAAATCTTTAAGCATTAAAAAATTCACTGAATACATCTTCTGAAAAGCAACTGTTTTGAGCAAAGTTTCATTCACTGTTTTTAAAGTTTGGAACTGACATTCAAGTACAGTGTAGATCTACATAAGAAATAGCCATCAGCTTCTAAAACCAGTCAGACTTAAGATTGCATTTTAAAACTGCAGTATTCTTTGGGGAGGATTTAGTTTGAGCATTGTTTTAAGCAGATGTCATGTTAGGTGGCAGTTTGCATGTTATTGCAGCACTGGGCTGAGCAGTGTACTGGATTGCAAAGTGGGGTTGGACTGGGTGTACTGTCTATCCTCACCATGTGTCCCTCCTCGTCCACCTGCAGCACGCCATGCCCTTCTGGAGAATCTCTAGTCATTCAGACCTCATGGCTCTACATCATGCCTTGGAACTGGAGTACCTGTAACATCCACGTGGCCTTGGAAACCACACAACAGCCCTGAGATCAGGGACAAATCCAACCGGCATGAGTCTTGTATCAACGCTGGACTCCAGGACTTAGCAATTTCAACATACTGATATGCAGCTGCTGTCGGTCTCAACCCCTGCCCTTCTGGTCCCTGGAAGACCACACCTGTTTGTTCAGAACAGCTGTTGACTCTAGTACTGTGAATCCAACAAAAATAAGCCATGAGAATGTTCTAGCACAGTGTGATGTGTCTCCGCCACATTCACTACACGGTTCAAACCTGTGAAGAAAGGACCTGCAGACATTTCAGTTTTTCGCATTTTCAATGTGACATAAACAGCTTCTCAGCTACAGCAAACTTGATGCACAACAAAAACTGAACTGTGTTTCCTGAATACCAGTGGAGGAATTTCTTGTAAAGAAGGTTTACTTTTGGTGTCTCATACCCAGGGTAATCTGTACATCTCTACTTATTTATGAACAGACTTTTTTTAAAAAAACAAAAACAAAAACAAACCACAGCTTTATGGAGGTATAACTCACATACCATTCATTTCACCTAGACAATTTGACATCAAATAATTGAAGAGACAATAGTATAAGAAATAAGTGATTAACACGACGTGGCAAGTACTCTGAATTTTAGCACATCGCAAAGTAGTTTAAAGTATGTCTAATTTAAACATATAATATGTACATCACTGAGACAATCATGTACAGAAAGAATTTTTGGTGTAAATTTGTAATAATGGATGATTCTTTTACATATTGTTAAGGGAAATGCTATTGAAAGGTAGCAATGCCTTGATGGTGAAGCATGAGGCAACACGTGTACAAAGTCACGTGCAGTGCCTTATCAAAGTATTGGGTATAAATATGTAGATAAAGGAAGTTCTTTTTTTTTTTTTTTTTTTAGATAATGTTGTCAAGACCAAAAGCATGGCTGTCAAGTGTCAATGAGGATTTTGTTTTCCAATTTTTTCCCCTATCAATTCTTCTAAGATTTTTCCAATGCTGTTTGGAGGGCCTTGATGGAATAACACAGCGATTTCTTAATTTTTAAAAATAAAAGTCCTCTTCTAACCTCACTTTTTCATTTCAACACTATTGTATTATATGTAACTACTTGGAAAAAATGATTATGCAAATGTTTCTTCCCACAGAAAGATTACAGAAGATAGATATATTTTATTAATAAAATGGCTCATGAATTGGAATCTAGCAAGGTTTTCATGTGCTCAGAATTGTTACTGTGTCTGCATTTTGTTGGATAGATAAAGGAGGACATTACCACATAGCTGACAATCAGCAGAACTTTGTATTACTCCCTGCACTCGCATTCTGTCTTCCTCTCAGAGCAAAGTTCATTGCGAGCAGTGGACATAGCCTGATCATTATCACCAAGGAATCATGGTACTCTCTACCTACGTTATGTCTTATGTGGCCAGCCTGCATCTGGAGAATTAAAAAATGTCACCTTTGTCATAACAAAGTTTCTTCAGAAGTCATCAGTTTGGGTGCTACTTGCTCTCACCCAAAGCTTTTCATTGTCATGAAATTGCTCCAGGTGAATTTTCTTTCATGTTGTATTGGAAGAAAAAACAAAACCACCAGCTATGACCTGGAGTAGCTAAAGAACTACTCCACCCTTTACTGACGTTTCATGTTGCTGCTAGAATTCATCATTTGTGAATTCTCCAAATTGTTTAAATTAACAGTTAGATTCATTTTTTTTCCTTTTTGTGTGAAGCAAACAGAAGCTGACAATTTTTTAGCCTTTTCATTGTATGTTTTTGTACTCTGCAGACTGAAAATGCAAAGTTTATCTGGGCCTTACTGTATAAAGGTGTGTTGTGTCCACAGTTGTGTACAGAATTCTTGTTAATTTCGTGTTTAAGTTAATAAAATTGATTTGTGAAGTACTGTAAGCTCCTTGATGGCAGCACCATAATTTTCTCATGCTTATAGGAAATAAGGATCTTAGCTGCATTAGAGTGCTCAAAGTCCAAGAAAAGGAAGCTGTACGAAGCAGTTGCTGTGATGGCTTTATCAGCCCTTTATGGGACTAAACTGGAAGGGTAACAGCTGTTTCCTGGATCACTGTTAAGAACTGATGAATGGAAAATCTCTTTACTTCCCCCAGAATAATACAAACCGGGCCCTACTATAGAACAGAACTCAGCACACACTAGCCTAAGTCTCACTCATTACCACAGGACAGTAATATGAAGCAGTTTCATCAACAAAGAACACCCACAACGTGTACTTCTATGATTCAGCCAGATTAATCACTGACAGCTATAAAACAACACTACTTGCTGCCTCCTGAGAACTTACTTTTAGAAACACAACACTCAGCTGGTGCTCACTAGGCTAATCCTCCGCCTTGCGGCGCCGGCACACCAGGTTCTAGTCCCAGTCGGAGCGCCGGATTCTGTCCCGGTTGCCCCTCTTCCAGGCCAGCTCTCTGCTGTGGCCCGGGAGTGCAGTGGAGGATGGCCCAAGTGCCTGGGCCCTGCACCCCATAGGAGACCAGGAGAAGTACCTGGCTCCTGCCATCGGATCAGCGTGGTGCGCTGGCCGCAGCGGCCATTGAAGGGTGAACCAACAGCAAAAGGAAGACCTTTCTCTCTGTCTCTCTCTCTCTCACTGTCCACTCTGCCTGTCAAAAAAAAAAAAAAAAAAAAAAAAAAAAAAGAAACACAACATTGAAACACATGGAGATCAAACATGCAGTTGTCTAACCCATATATCAGGCCCATGGTATGCAGTTTTCACATGCATACACTGGGCCAAGCAGCCTGAATAATGAGGTAGTTGAGCATGCTCAGGCACCCCAAGTACACAAAGAATTTGGAGAAAAATCTTTAAAGAATTGTGGGGGTGGGATGTGGAGAGTAAAGGGACTTTTAGGTCTCAGGTGAAGAAAGTATGAAAAATAGGCCAAAAGGAGAGCACAAAGCTAGAGGATGTATTTGCTGAGGCATCATTGCTAACATGCCACCCCTGGTCATGGGGTTTAAAGGGTTCCTTTTTGTCCATGGATTAGAGCTCAGATTTCTCCCCCTTGGTATTATAGAGGCTCCACCTTCTTGCCAGGATCATCTCCTCATTATCATAATGCAAAACCTTCAATACTCTAGGCTACTTTGACTAGGCTCTGTAGTAGACCAACCAACCCTGAAGCATCTCTACCTCACCTTTGCTCAGAGCATTCCCATCGCTTGCCATGGCCTCCTCTACCTCAGTCCACCTCAGTCACATACTTCCCAGTCTCTCCTCCTCTGCTGAACCTCTCTTCTCATCAGAGAACTCAGTGTTACTGCTTTTTCTTGAATGTCACCCAGCCCTGTCTATGCCTTCATTCAGTAGATTCTCTGGTCGCCACCTTTTGGCACTGTCCTAGGTGCTGAGAGCAGGATGTCCTTGCACCCAGGACTGAGTTCACACTGGAGTTGGTGGAAACAGACAATAAATGAAAATGGGTAAGATACATTCGGGTGGGAAAGCTTCTCTATGGAAACAGAGAACATTAGCGAGTGGCAGGCCTATGCTTCCTTAGGACGGACAGGGCTGAGCTGTATCAGCTGGGACCTGATAGCATGGGAAGATCGGAGTCAAGCATGCAAAGACCCCCCAGAGGAGAACACTTCTATGCTTTGTGCTCTTATAATAAAAACCACACCTATGGGTCCAAGAGGAAAGAGGAGGAGACGGCTTTGTAAAGCAAGGGTTACCAGGAAGACTTTGGTAAGACTGTGGCAAAGGCGGTGGCTGCTCTTCCAAGTGAAATGGGAGGCAACTGAGGGTTTTACACAGGAACATGACCTGGTCTAATTTACTCTTACATGTACCCTCCCCAGCTGCTGTGTGGAGGACGTCTACCAGAACAAGAGAAGTGGGGATGCCAGTTAGTTATTAGGTCTTCAGGGGCAGTCTAGGTGTACAAAGGCCAGATTTGAACTAGAATGGTGGAAATGGAAACCTGGGTATGGTTTTAATAAAAGTAATGCCAGGATTGACTAATAGATTGGATAGAGGGGATGATGATAAACAAGAGTCATTACATGTCCAAATCTTATAAGGGGTCTGAAAACCATTGCAAGATAGTACAGCCCAGTGGTTAGGAGCCTGGACTCTGCATTCAGATCACTTGGAATCCTACATTCCTTGTCACAGCGGAGCAAGTTATTAATGTCTCTGTGTCTTACTTTTTCCACCTAAAAGGTAATGATGATAATATCTACTTCAGGGGATTATTATGAGAACAAAATAATATATGGGAAGTCTTCAAAAAGTGCATGGAAAATTCAGATTGTGAAAATGGTATGCATGGATTTTGAGATATTTTTTAGACCAAATTAGTTTAACTTTTTTTTTTTTTGACAGACAGAGTGGACAGTGAGAGAGAGAGACAGAGAGAAAGGTCTTCCTTTTGCCGTTGGTTCACCCTTCAGTGGCCGCCGCGGCCAGAGCGCTGCAGCCAGCGCACCACGCTGATCCGATGGCAGGAGCCAGGTACTTATCCTGGTCTCCCATGGGATGCAGGGCCCAAGGACTTGGGCCATCTTCCATTGCACTCCCTGGCCACAGAAGAGAGCTGGCCTGGAAGAGGGGCAACCAGGAAAGAATCCGGCGCCCTGAGCGGGACTAGAACCCGGTGTGCCGGCGCCGCAAGGCAGAGGATTAGCCTAGTGAGCCGCGGCACCGGCCAAGTTTAACTTTTAATTTCATTTTTTCCTACAACTTTTTGAAGTACCCTCCTAGGCAAAGTGCTCGCAACACTGCCTGGCAGAATCACGCTGCCTGAGTTTTCATATACCTTGCTTCCCCCAACTAAAGAACCAGCCCTTTGAATGCACAGACCCTAAAGAAGTACCCTGCACTGTTCTGGCTGGGTCTAGGAAACTGCCAGAGATGGCTTGCTCCCTGACCTCAAGCACTGGGACAGTGACCACCCAAGAATGCATTACATTTCTAAAAAGAGTTCCATGAACAGTACTGAGGGTGGAGCCGATTTGGGCAGCCTGGGCAGACAGAACTTGATTCCTGAACTGATGTCTCTGCAGAAACCTGAAGGCTGGGGAGGAGGTGACCTGAGCAGAGTAGGAGAAGGGGAGAGCCTGAGAGCGGCCTGGCTGGGAAGGTGTGCAGCAGGCTGGACAAGGAGGAAGGGTGGGAGGAGCAGCCGGAGACTGGAACTGCAGGGATGGAGTGGCCAAGTGAGGGAGGGAGCAAGGGCCCTCTCCTCCATCTCAGAGTAAAATAGCAGGTTTAGTGCTGTCACATGGGACATGGTGGCTCCCCTTCACAGGAGAATGAAAAGAAATTGCACTCAGCCTTTATAATGGGTGACACTTCTACATGAAAACAGGCTTAAAGTGTGAAATGCCAGTACTGTCTAGTTGAGCCCCTTTTATTTTACAGATCATAAAACTTGGGTTAAATGCTTCACCCAAAGTATCACAGGCAAATAGGCAAAGGCAGGATCCAGCTACTCTCCTGGATGCAAAACAGAATCATGAAAAGTTTGGAGCTGTCAGGCCAGTAAAGGTAGCTCTGCCTTCCTGAACACCAAATACCAGGTGAGCTCAGGTGTCCCCTTTGGGTTTTCTGGGCATGTTTAGCATCCTGTCCACAGTAAGTACAATTTTCCAGTGATGTCTGAATGCCTTTTTAAAAAAAATTTTTTTTGAGCCTCATTGCCTCCATCCTATGCTATCCTCTCAGCATTAGGCAACTTTGTCTTCCAGTGAGCATCTACAAACCTCAGAGAAAACTCATATGTATTTCATAACTTTTAAAATTTGCTTTTAGGGGCTGGCACTGTGGCATATGGGTTAAGCTACCACCTGCAGTGCCAACATCCTACATGGGCACCGGTTTGAGTCCTGGCTGCTCCACTTCTGATCCAGCTCCCTGCTAATACACCTGGAAAAGCAGTGGAAAATGGCACAAGTGCTTGGCATCCACTTGGGATACATGGAAGATGCTCTCAGATTCTGGTTTTCAATCGGCCCAGTTCTCGCATTTGTGGCCATTTGGGGAATGAACCAGCGGATGGAAAGTCTCTCCCTCTCTCTGTTATTCTGTCTTTCAAATAAATCTATCTTTTTAAAAAATGCTTCTAAAAACACGTGCCTATGTCATGCATTTTGCCAAGTTCAAATACAAAGGAGGCCATTTGCTTAACAGAATGTGGGAATGAGGGACACTGTGTGTTCACTTAATACATGAAAGAAATTTTCTCTCAGATGCAAGAAATTCACCCGCACTAGAGCAGCTACACACACTTCAACCCAAGTAGTCCCATCCATCCCATTCAGGACAGCTTTTTGACAATCCAAAAGGATCAAGTTAGCAAGAGCATGACTTTCTTTCAATGTCTCTCTGAACGTTTCCATTCCTCTCCATTCTGTGCGATTATACAAACTGACAGGATGACTTGTGGCAGAAGAAATGAAAGGGTTTGTAATTTAGGAAACCTCTGGCCCCGCTGACTGAAAGCAGGTTGTTTGTCAAAAGGAAATCCTGACCTCAGCTAACTGGCAAACTCTGTCAGAAGCAATAGAAGGCAGCCGGGGAGAAAGAACAGTGCAGGGGAGCTTTATTGGCAACAGAAGAGAAACGGATGCTGTGCCCAAGGAAAGTCCTTAGCCGATATCTTGCTAGTAGGGGACCAAGACGTGCCCCAAGGCCCCGAGGGTGTGACTGCACGATCTAATGGTGGTTCTGTCCTAGTTTTGTGGGCTGATTGGACAGGGACACTTTGCTGCTGGGGACTATAGCTAGACTGACAACCATGAAAATGGATTCCCTTCAGTTAGCTGGAGTTGGGAGTCCCCTCTGATGCAGGCGCCTCATAGCCTGCCATGTCATCTATCCATCATCTACACATCTGGCTTGATATAAAGCTCTGAAGCTCACAGATGATAGGGGGTATACAACTGTGAAAGACATGTGTGCACCCTACCATTTCCCTGGTGGATACCATCTACCCACTCATTCTTGCTCCCACCCTCCCTCTGCATGCTGTCTATTGGGCAGGGCATGACCATGACCTCTGGACAACTTAATAGAGGAAAGATAGTTCTAGGAGTTCTCAGCTCCTTATGCCAGTGGTTCTCTATGGACTACATTCTGAAATCAGCCCGGATGCTTTGAAAAATTAGTTCCCTGCTAATGTGCCTGGGAAAACAGCAGGTTATGTCCCAGGTACCTGGGCCTCTGCTACCTACACTTAAGTGCCACCCCACAGATTCTAATCTGATTTGTCTGGGGAGGGGCTTGAGCAGCAGCTATTGCTTTGTGCCAACCAGGAATGAGAGAAAAACCTTTGTCATCTGTCATGCTCCAGCAGAGTTAGCCAATCATGACATGAGCTTTCCAGCTTTTGGTCTTTCCTTTCTAATCCATTCCAGTTCCTGGTTGGCCATGCCCATGACCTTGAAATTTTTATGGATCAAACTCAGCTCCATTCAACAAACATCTAGAGGAATTCCTACCAGGAGTAAGGAATCCTGCTTGGTGTTAGAGGTATCCTCAAGAAACTTGTCATTTAGTGAGGAAACAGATATGTGATAAAAGATTGCCTGTGATGAAAGCTACCCTGGATTCCAAGGATACCCAATATCTTGGAGCAAAAATTGCAAAAAAAAAATTAACTTGTGATTAGAAGCCCAGAAGTATAGTGATGGATATTGCCTAGAGAAAAGGAGAGGGGCAGTACTGTGGCGTAGCAGGTAAAGCCAACAACTGTAATGCTGGCATCCCATATGGCGCCAGATCAAGTCCCAGCTGTTCCATTTCTGATCCAGCTCTCTGCTAAGGCCTGGGAAAGCAGTGGAAGATGGCCCAAGTCCCTGGACCTCTGCACCCATGTGGGAGACCCAGAAAAAGCTCCTGACTCCTGGTTTCAGATCAGCACAGCTCTGGCTGTTGCAGCCAACTGGGGAGTAAACCAGTGGATGGAAGACCTCTCTCTCTCTGTCTCTCTCTCTCTCTTCCTCTCCTCTTCTCTCTGTGTAACTCTGACTCTCACGTAAATAAATAAATCTTAAAAGAGAGAGAGAGAGAAGGAAAAATCTAATTGAGGAGGTGACATATTCATTGGCCTAAATGAAAAGAAAAGAATAAATGCAGGTAGATTCCTACACTTAGGCCTCCCCCAAATGCATCCAGTAAAGATCCCACTTGCTCAGGCCACAGCTCCAGGACTCACAGGCATTCTTAATTCCTGTCTTTCCCTCTTTCTCTCTCTACCTCCCCCTATTAAGCCTCACTTTCAGTTATTGCTAAGACTTGCCAATTTCCCACACAATGTAATCTCTATTTCACCCACTGCTCGCTGTTCACACCCTCAGTATTTTTAATGGAGCTCCTGTAAAAGCTTCCAGCTGATTTCCCAGCCTTCACTCTCCCTACTCTGATCCGTCACGCCACAATCTGAGGTATCTTTTTAAAACATAAATCCTATGGCCAGTGTTGTACCATAGCATATCAAGCCCACATCCCACATCAGAGTGCCCCGACTGCTCCACTTCCCATCCAGCTCCCTGCTAATGAGCCTGGGAAAGCAGCAGGTCATGGCCCAGGTACTTGGGCCTCTGCTACCTACATGAGAGACCTAAATAGGGTTCTAGGCTCCTGGCTTTGGCCTGGCCTAACTTTGGTTATTGCAGGCATTTGGGAAGGGAGCCAGTGGCTAGAAGATATCGCTCTCTTCCTACCCTCTTTCTCTCTCCTTCTTTCTTTGTCTTTCTCTCTCTCTCTGCCTTCCAAATAAATAAATCTTTAAAAAAATAAAATGTGAATCCTATTCTAGCACTGCCTATGACTACTTTCAGAATAAAACTCCAGCTCCTTGAGTGTGCTCCAAGAGGGGACCACAGCCCCTTCTCTCCCCTGCAGTCAGCTCCACTACTCCCAGCTCTTTAAACCTCTGCTTCACAGGCCTGCTTGCAGGTTCTCCAAAGTCCCAGGTTCCCCTCAATTTCAAGGTCTGCCCAGGCTCTGCCTAGAGGACTCTTCGCATTGTTGGTTTCCCTCACCTTTCTCATAAAACACCACACCCTCCCCGAGTCTTTCTGACCAGTCCTACAGAAAGAGATAGCCCATCCCCCAACAAACCCAGCTGTCTTCTTCACTCACAGAGCCCCATTTGATTCTTTCATAATATTTCCCACAACGGATCAGGTCTTATCTGTTGAGCTGGTTCTTTTGTTGTCTGCCTCTTGAAACTTGAAACTCCAGGGAGATGAGGGATGTCACTACTGCTACATTTCCAGGAATAAGGTCAATGGTTGACATGGTAGTCATTTTTATGTTGATAATCATAACTTTATTGACTAGATGGATAAATAAACAATGAATAGATGAGGAAAGGCACTAGGGATTAAGAGTGTTACAAATACTGGATAAATTTCAAGAGTTCAGTGAAAGTTGTAAGGTGGATAGAAGTGGGAGGGTGGGAAAGAAAAAAAAAGACCCGAGGGCTCCAGTTGACCAAGGATTCAGACTCTGAACCTCAGGGCTTTGCACTTCATCTGTTTTGATGATGAAGTCATAAGAGAATTTTAACGTGGGATTGCTGTGTGATAGAAACAGCCGCATACTCATCTTACAAATGAGGGAGAAATGTACAAAGAAAAATGGGAGACTGGGAGACCTGTGGGAGGTGTTTGCTGTAATCCAAGACAGTATCAGTATGATCTGTCCAGCAGCATCCCTGGGGCTAGAAACATAGACCTGACCTAGCAGATGTCCCAGAGACAGATCTGGTCATGAGTGAGCAGAGTGGGCTCCCAAGGTCCTCCTGCTACCCTCCACTTTCCTATCCAACACTGCAAAGTTGGATCTAATCATGTAGAAAGTTATGCATAGTTAAGTCCGAGAGTTACAGCTGAAGACGACATTGGTTCATTCTATATCTCTTCACTCTTCCAGAGCTAGAAGGCTTTGCTGTCTGGAAGTAATTTTACATATCATGGAATGTGTGTGTGTCACACTGAACTGTTTTAAGGGGCAAGAATAGCTCCCGAGAATATATTAGCCAGGCTGAATGCATTTACACGTTGTTGAGAAACTGTCACTTTTCCGTTTCAAATAGAGAAGAGGGAGCAAGTTGAAGTGGTTTTAAAGACACCAAACCCTATCTAGGAAGGCTCTTATTATCCACCCTTAAGTCACTACTGAAACCTTAGCCTGGAGGTGGTCTCAGGCTGGAGCCTAACCTTAGCCATCTCCAGGCAGGGGTCAGACACAGGCACACAAAAACGCCCACGCATTGCACCTCTCCATAACAGGGTGCCACAGCTTTCAAGACAAGACAAACATCCACAGGCTGCTAGAAGGAACTTACTCTAAGACCCCTTTGATTCTGTCCTATAGCATTTCCTTGTTGATAAGCATAGAGCCCTCTGTGGACAAATAGCAACATACTTAAAACAAGGAAAAGGGAAGGAAGCACAAGAAAACCCAAGGCAAACAGTATGGTGAAGGAAACAAGGAATATTTGCTGGTGTACTTGGACGTTCAAAAGATCTAAACTGAAGAGAACCCTCCCACACTTGCTTTAGCCATGATGTGTGGTGAGGCTTGGACAAATGCCCACCCCATCTGTGGCAGCGATCCAAGTGCCTGTGAGCTCAATTCCAGACAGCTTGAGGGGAGCAGAGGAAGGCAGAGGGGGTTGGTCTGAGTGGGAGGATGCCCACCACCCCCACTGGCCATTCAGAAAGGGCTTCTTTCACTGCCTTGCCTCTGCAGGTCCCTGTCTGTAGGAACCTCTCGCTGAGAAGTCACACCAAGCCCCATCACCTTGCCTCCTGAGTGGTTCAAAAATACCAAAGGCTTTCCAGAACTCCCATTCTTCCTAAGGTAGTTAAAATGCAAGAGGGTGGGGGCATGAGTTGATGGAGGAAGCACACACCCTTATTGGAACATTCTTGTTTTGAAAAACTTCTGCCCTCTGGGGTTGAAAGCATTTCTTGGCCCAGTGGAATCAAGAGGTGCCACGAAAGCTCCAAAAATGTTTCCAGCCCCTGACCTTGATATTTATTTGCAAAGCCTGACAGGAAATCAGTGCTTCATGTTCCATGAAAAACAAAGGAAAATGCAGGAATCAGAAAAAACAACAGACTGCCCTAAACAGCCTTACTTACATCAACAGACTTTTAAAAAATATAAATGCTAGAAAAATAGTTCCCTTTGACTGTAATAATTGAATGTGTTCTGAAGACCCACTATGCGCCAGCCCTGCTGACATGATCTACACCCTGAGAAGCTCCTCTTTCCAGGGGTGGGAGTGGGGTGCTGCTGAGATAAATATTTTAGTCAACTTTTCATTACTACAATCAAAATCCTGGGAAGAGCTAACTTACAAAATAAAAAAAATGGTTAATTTTTGCTCACAGTTTTGGAGATTCACAGCCCAAGACTGTGTGGCCCCACTGGGCTAGCATCTAATGAATGTGGTGCACGGTGGAAGGTATGCAGAGGGAGGAACACATGGTGAGCCATGAAGCTGAGAGAGAGCAATTAGGCACAACTCAGCTTCCATAGCCAACTGTCTCTATATATCTACTTTCCCCTTGCCTCAGTGACTAAGGACTTCTGTTGGGCCCAACCCCTAGACACCATAACAAAATCAACTTCTCCACCCTTAATTCACTGAACATTAGCATTAGCATTCAACACTGGGGACAAAACCCCCGATATGGGCCTTTGGGAAACACCCAATCTATGATCCAAACCATAACAGGTGGTGAGCCAGTTGGACTTCACCAGTAAGAAGCAGTGTGAGCCAACAGCTCCAGGCACAGAAGGGTGGGAAAGATTATTTGGGCAGTCTCCTAGGACAGCACACTGCTCAATCGATTGTGAAGAGCGAATGAAATCTGTTCCATCTGTGAAAGCTGTGGGAATTCTACAGATGTAAAAGGGGAAGGAGAGCCTAGCTGGAGGAAAGAATGGGTCATGTGTAAAACAGTTTCAGCATGAAATTAATGACACTTAATGACCCGGTAGTCATTTATAACCAGCTATATAGTGCTTTATACTTTTCTTGTGAGAAAATCATAACTTAGTAAGGTGTATATACACACATCCACTCCACGTATACAACTGTGGTTCCATGAGATTACACAGTATAGTCATGTCTCAGTCATCTAAGTTCATGTAAGTACCCTCTAGGATGTTCACACAACAATGCCCAATGACACATTTCTCAGAAGTATCCCCATTGGCAAGTGATGGATGATGAGTGACAGTGAGCCCATTAGGGAGATTCCAGAGCTCTCTCATTTTTGAAAAGTATTCCCTCTTTTGATAAGGACATAAGTTCTGAAAATAATTCTACCCTGTTAGAAAGATTTAAGAATAAGCCAGCGCCGCAGCTCACTAGGCTAATCCTCCACCTGCGGTGCCGGCACACCGGGTTCTAGTCCCAGTCGGGGCTCCGGATTCTGTCCCGGCTGCCCCTCTTCCAGGCCAGCTCTCTGCTGTGGCCCGGGAGTGCAGTGGAGGATGGCCCAAGTGCTTGGGCCCTGCACCCCATGGGAGACCAGGAGAAGCACCTGGCTCCTGGCTTTGTATCAGCATGATGCAACAGCCGCAGTGCGCCGGCCACGGTGGCCACTGGAGAGTGAACCAGCGGCAAAAGGAAGACCTTTCTCTCTGTCTCTCTCTCTCTCTCTCTCTCTCACTGTCCACTCTGCCTGTCAAAAAATAAAAAAAAAAAAAAATTAAAAAAAAAAGAATAAGGACAAGTACTCAGGACCAGGCACCCATTCTCAGAACTAGGAAGACAACAAAGAACAATGAGTCCACCAGTTCCTTCCCAGGCAACTATTCCCACTAGAACCACCCTGAGTTCCGTATGGTTCTACTGTCACTTACCAATTGCACTGTAGGTCATTTATAGACTTTGGGACACAGGAGAGATAACAAGAACTTCAGATTGTCCAGAGACTACAGCCATGTCACTGTCCATTTGATATGTGCTTTGCGTGTTGTTTTAACCACATTGCCTTATATGAAACTGAATTGCCTGCTTCTTGATGTTTTTCAGCTTTGATTACCTGCATACCTTCTACCTTAGCACTTAGAGATTAGTTCTTCACTTTTTATTTTTATTACTTGACAGATAGAGTTAGACAGTGAGAGAGAGAGAAAGATCTTTCTGTTGGTTCACCCCCCAAATGGCTGCTAAGGCTAGAACTATGCCCATCCAAAGCCAGGAGCCTCCTCCTGGTCTCCCATGCAGGTGCAGGGCCCAAGCACTTGGGCCATCCTCCACTGCCTTCCCGGGTCACAGCAGAGAGCTGGACTGGAAGAGGAGCAGCCGGGACTAGAACCTAGCGCCCATTTGGGATGCTGGCACTGCAGGCAGAGGATTAACCAAGTGAACCACAGCACCAGCCCCTAGTTCTTCACTTTCAATAGCTACCTGGTATTATAGTATATTTACTATATTATTTATATTATACTATATTTAAGTAGCATAACTTATTCCATCTATTTTCCATTGGCAGAAAGTGAGGTAGTTTGCCATATTTTCCTTTCATCAGCTATGCTATAGAAAACATGCTTTTAAATACATATTTATAAAAGTCCACAAATGATTCATGTAAGTTAACTTCCTAGAACTATGACTAATTAAATGCCAACAAAATTGATAAAAATGTTCTGCAAAATGATTACACTAATTTTCAATTCCACAAAAGTGCTATAGAATATGGAAGGCTTTTTAGACCCCCAGAACCCTACTTCTAGAGATTCTGATGTAGAAGATCCTAGGTAGGGCTTGGAGACCAAAATTATTTAGAGTCTGCAGATAGTTTCAATATTTGCCAGTTTTGCACCCATTTATCCAAGAACAAGGTCAACATTAAATTGTATATTATATAATTGCAACTAAAATATGAAAATGAGAGAACATTACTGACAGAAATCAAAGAAGTCTTAAATAAATGAAGAGATATATATTACATTCATGGATTAGAAGACTTCATATTGCATGGACGTCTATGGATTATAATGAGAGTGTTTGTAAAATGAGCCCTTAAATAAAACTAGTTACAGAGCTACAGTAAGAAAGACAGTATTGGCACTAGTGATCTTGGCACAAGAGAGACAAAAACAAACAACCAACCACCACAACAGAATAGAAACTACACATCCTGTTCTGATTGATGACTAGGATGACAGTATGGCAGAAAAAGGGTGGCCTTTTCAATAAGTGATGCTGGCTCAACTGGATTTTCATGTAGAGGAAAAAGAATCACAACGCCTACTGCTGCTCACTATACACCAAAAGAAAATCCTGACAGAATGTGGGTCCAAATGTAGAATAGTAGAAATATTAAAAAAATATGAAATATCCTTATGAACTTCAGACAGGCAGGGATCCCTTAAGAGGACACAAAGCATTAGCCATTTTAAAAGTAAAGTAAATTGGACTATATCAAAATTAAGCTGCTCTGCTCATCAAAACACACCATTAAGAGACTGAAAGGCCAGAGTGAAGAAAGCTATCTGTGACACATGTATCTAACAGACTACTCATGAACACAATATATTAAGAACTCCTACACAACAATATGAGAAATAAGAAACCCCAAGATTAAAAGGAGTCAGAGTAAAAGATGTAGATGAATACCTACCAACAGAGTAACAGTGATCATCTCAGAGTGGTGAAATTTGGAAGCATTTTAGTCTCTTGATTATGTATTATTTTCTATAGTTTCTAATGCATAAATGATATATTTAAAATAATTTGAAGGTTATCAAATTCGTAAGTAAAGTTTTCCCTATTTCCTAATCACTACCTTTGGCAACCTTCCATTCAAACACTACATAGTCTTCAAAGAGGTAATTTCTTCCCTGCAGCGGTGTGTTTTCAGGACCTAGCCCAGCCCAAGAGCTGGAGTTCTCTGACTTTCCATGACCTCTAATTTTCTCCTGTATCAGCCTTGGTGTGAACCTCTATCCTCACCTTCAACACCACTGACCCTTCTACACACACTTACATCCTGGAAATCTATCTAAGGCCCTGAGATTGACAGAATGAAAACATGGGGAATTGCCTGGCAAAGAATCTATGGCTCAAAGAGAACCCAGCCCTGTTCTCCAGGAGACAAGGAACATGCGTGAATAGTGAAGATCAGGATTATTTACCTCTGCCTCCTCAAGGCCATGTCCTCAAACTGTCCAGCTTCTCCTAGTAGACACTATGCCAGTGACAGTAGCCTGTATTGGCTCTGTCTCTCTTTCTAGCTTATTTAACTACATTTTAATATTTTCTGGTAGCAAAAATACATGCTCATGGTAGAGAAATTGAAAAGTACAAGAATATACCCATGTACAACTTTCCCACTTCAAGCTTGGCCATTGTTATTAATATTTTAACACCCTCTTTCCAAATTTTCTTAATAGAAACTTAAGTAAATTTAATGAAAAGTTAATAAAACCTTTGCTTAACTGCATGTTCAACTTTCTATCTTGTCTTTCAGTTTATGACCTATATTTGCCCACATCATATCTGGATGTCATTGTTTAGGGCAGCATGATTGTCCACTAGATGAGCACCTACTATGTGCTATATGCTGTGTTGAGCACTGTAGCAGCCATAAGAACTAACACTGGAGAGTGCTATCCATTTTTCTAAGATATGGGTAAAAGAAGTATTTAATTCCTACTAGCTTATGGAATGAATACTATTATTAATTCTATTATTCAGAATAATAAGAGAAAAGTCCCCAGTTACAGAACTGTAAAACAGTTGCCCGAAGTCACAGAGGTGACCAAGGGTAGAACTAGAATAAGAACCTAGAAAATATGACCAAAATTCCACCTACTTAACACCTAGTGAATGGATAGTAGTGACTGATAACTGATAAGAACAAGCCATATGCCACGTACAGAGCTAAGTCCTTTACACTCATTTATCTAATTTCTTTTATGCGCTCTCACCATCATCCTGTTCCTGTCACTTTTTGCAGATGAGAAAGCTGAGTCCTGGAGAAGATAGAAAATGTTTAACTAAGATCAGACATGGAGGAAGTGGTGGTCTCAAATCTAAACCAGAGGCCAGTGCTGTGGTGTATCGGGTAAAGCCCCAGCCTGCAGTACTGGCATTCCATATGGGCACTGGTTCATGTCTTGGCTGCTCCACCTCCATTCCAGCTCTCTGCTATGGCCTGGGAAAGCAGTTGAAGATGTCCCAAGCCCTTGGGCCCCTGTAACCACGTGGGAGACCAGGAAGATGCTCCTGGCTCCTGGCTTTAGATCAGCGCAGCTCTGGCCATTGCAGTCATCTGGGAAGTGAACCAGTGGATGGAAGACCTCTTTCTCTCCCCCCGCCCCCCGCCTCTCTTTGTCTCTCTGAAACTCTGATTTTCAAATAAATACATAAATCTTTTTAAAAAATCTGAATCCAAGTCTGTGGCTCTTGCTCTCAGCTCAATTGTTCTCCACAGAAACATAAACCAGTCTCATTACCAAGGTCAACTCATGAAACTTTCCCCATGTTTTCTTCCAAGAGACTTAATAGTTTGATTCATTTTTAGCCCATTTTTGTATACGGTTCACGGTAAGGGTTCAGGTTCATTACTTTGCATGTGTACATCAGTTTCCTAGGACAACTTGCTGTATAGACCATCCTTTCCCCCTGAATGATCTTGGCACCCTTGCTGAAAGTCACGTGGTCACAGCTATGACTTGGCTGATTTGGGAGATGGGGAAGGAGAACTGAAAGAAAAGGAACTAAGTAGATAAGTACCTGCCTCGCACCTGTCTAAGGCATCTTGCTAGCTTATTTCATTTGCTTATCTTGTTGACTAGACATCTCTTACCTGAGCTCTTCCTCTGTAAGTAATAAAAATGGATGTAGATATACTTGTCTAAAAAAAGGCCAACTCCTTTGAAGAGCCTGGATGCCATGTGTTCCTTTAAAAATCTCTTCCGTCAACACAAACAGAACCAAATGTTCCACAGGGACCTTAATATGTGTCAACGATTGGCCCTACCTAGAAAGGTGTTTCCTGGACCCTGGAAGAAGACCACTGGGAAGGTGGTATAAGCAGATTCTCAAGAGCAGGGCTGAGCCTCAGACGCACCCCAGCTTCCCATTTTTACTGTTCCATTCCGCTCTTTTGTAGGTGAACTTGAATGTGCAAGGCTAAGTGAGTGTCTCTTTCATGGGGAAGACTAAATCAAGAATTATTTCTCTTGAACAGTTCAGAAATTCTACATCACTGCTTCATATCAGAAGTCCAGGTGGTCTCCTATAGCTTGGTTTGCCCAAGTTCAGAGGGTCAAGAAATCCATTGCCAACTCACCAGCCCATTCTTAGGGAGCTGACTCTCAAGGGGTCTAGGCATTACTGAGCTCTGTTTGAAAGTGGCTACCCAGAGGTAGCTGAGCTGTGAGGGTAAAGGTACAGTCCTCCAGGCTGCCAAGTCAGCCCAAGACTTCTGACACCAATTGCAAGGAATTAGAACCTAATAGCAAAGTTGGAAGGCACAGCCTCAAGACTGCCCTCTGCAGCCAACTAAAAATTAACAGGCATTACCCAAATTACTTGCAGGTTTGATAACTCACTAGAATTCGGGGAACTCAAATTCAGCTTTTATGTTCAAAGTTACATCTTACTACAGGGAAAGGAAGCATATCAAAATTAGCCAAAGGAAGAGACTCGTAGGGGCAGAGTTTGGGAAGAGTGGAAGTTGAAGACTTCTACTGTCTTCAGAGACATACTTTTCTACTGGTATTGCCATCTAACAAGTTCACCTGAGCTTTGGTGTCCAAAGTTTTAACTGTAGCAACATTACATAGATATCATTAGTTGATGGATGGCATACATGGTTGATCTCAGCCTCCAGGTCAACTGAAGCACATATTGTTATTATTTTATATTTTTAAGAAGATATATTTATTTGTTTGAAAGTCGGTTACAGAGAGATAGGGAATGGCAGATGAGAGAGAGATCTTCTATCTGCTGGGTCACTCCCCAGATGGCCAAAGCTGTGCCAGGCCACAGCCAGAGCCAGGAGCTTCTTCAAGGTCTCCCACATGGACAGCAGGAACTCAGTACTTGAGCCAACTTTTGCTATGTTCCCAGGCCACTAGCAGGGAATTGAATTGGAAATGGGGTAGTTGGGACACTTTTATTTTTAATAAAATATTTGTTTTAGATTGAGAGAGAGAGACACTAAGATACATATATACACACAGAGAGATAGAGGCAGAGAGAGATCTCATGTGCTGGTTCACTCCCCAAATGCCTGCTATGGATGGATAGGACTGGGAAGAGCCAAATCTGAGAACTGGAAACTCAATTCAGGTCTCCCACAAGGGCGGCAGGGTCCCAATTACTTGAGCCATCGCCTGCTGTTTCATAGGACTTTCATCAGCAGGAAACTGGGATTGGGAGCCAGAGACAGGTATTGAAGGCAGGTATTCTGGTGTAGGATGTGGAAGTATTAATCACTAGGCCAAATGCCTATTTGATCTTTCTGTGGTGGACAGCTCCTACCCTAAGATCAAGTGTGGCCAGCTCCCTCCCAAAACAAAGATGCTTCTTATTAGGTATGACATAGGTTACCTCCTAAATGCTGAGGGCAAAGGTCAAACCTCTCTTGAGGCCAAATTCTTAGCTGCTTAGCAACTCTATTCATTGTCCTCAGGACTTACAGCTCTGGGGCCCTTCTGGCAAATCCATTCAAATAAACCAGCAAACCTGTGATACATCAATACCTTCCTTTGACCCTTGGATGAAATACCATCACTTACCAGATTTTTTTTATACACAAAGTTATCACACTGTGGACCAGAGGTTCTTATTTGTGAACCCCCTGAAACTGCACGTAACATTTTACAAGTAGGTTTGCATTTGGTTGTAGCTGGGGGAAATATAGGAAGTTCATACATTTCATCAGATTTGAAAGTGGTCTGTTTCCCATAAAAGGTTAAATGTTCGTGGCCTGCAGAAAAGTGAACTCTCTCTTCCATCATACCCCGACTGCCGGACTACTCCTTGGAGTGCTCTAGGAGTCTTGTTTGCGGTGGAGACAGTGCCCGGGCTGGCAGGGTACGAGCAGCTTTGCTATCTTGGTTTACAAGGCCTCTTGGGTTAATTCTAGAAGCATCAAAGCAAGCTTTTCTCCTGTCTTTCCTGTGCTCTGCAGGCCAACAGTTCCTTGTGCTAAAATAAACAACTGGCAGTTTCATTAGCCTCCACAGAAGGAAGGAAGAGGTTTATGTTTCATACCTTTTGGATTATATAAGAACGTTAGAATGTGAACTTCTTCAATCTGTTTAGTTTATTTAAACTTAAAAAATCGTATTAATGTATAAATAGAATAAGGTATGTCTAACTCTGAGCATTTATAATAAGCATCAGCTGGTGAAATAGCTTCTGAAATAGAAAAAAAAAACACTTATCTCTGATGGACTTTGTATTTATCACCCTTAGAACTGATTAAGCTATGGGTGCCTGGGAGGGGTGGGGAGAAGGGGAAAGAGGGTCCTCTTGTTTGCAACAGAAGAAAAAACTTACATTTTATTTTGCATCCATTGTAGCTCTTATATAATCATGGAAATTATGACGTGTTTGTGCCAGGCAGGATTCAGCTTTGTTTTACTTTACTGAGAAATCTGAAATCTGTTCATAAAAATTTGTATTTTCAGTTCATTTCGCTCATCTCTTCAAACATCTTGGTTCTAATCAGACAAGGAAATAAGTACTTGAGGCTCAGTAATCCTGATTCATTCAAAGGCATTAGTTGAGTATTACCCAGTATACTACTCAGTGCTAGATCCTGTGGGGGATACAGATATGAAATGGTTACCCTTGAAATGATTACAGTTTAGTGAGAAAAGTTGACCGATTCCTAATGCTCAAAACATATTAATACAATTGTTGGTTTTCATTATAGACTCTTTCAAAATCTCACTTTTTTTTTTTTGCCTTGCAATAGAAAATTCTATCCTAAAATTCACATGGAATCACAAGGGATCTGAAATAATGAAAACGATCTTGAAAAAGGTTAGCAAAGTTAGAGTCCTTACAGTTTTCAATTTCAAAACTTACCAGAAAGCTACAGGTGATTAAAACAGTGTGACACTGGCACATACACTTTTGGAATGGAATGGAGAGCTCAGAAATCAACTCTCACAGCTATTAAATATGGAGATTCAGTGGAAATTTGCATTACTCTGCTTCTAAGGCACTCTTCAAGATGCATTCCCTCAATGTGTACTGAGTACCTTGTATGCTTGAAATTCTATGAGATGGGGAAAGGGGAAGCTTTGCTTCAAGAATATAAGATAAAATCCTGTTCTGAATGACTTGCAGCCTGATAAGAGAAACAGGATAGATATACCTGCAAATATAAGAAGAGAAGGGTACAGGAGGGACCTACAAACTGTACCAAAGATGCATGTATAACAAATTAGGGAAACCAAAAGAGGGAGAGCTCACTCCCTCTGGGATGAACAGAGGAAGTGCCATGTTTTAAATGGAGGGACTGGTGTTTTAGTTTACCTAAATAACAAAGTCACAATCTCTACAATGAAATAACATTAAGTAGATGAGAACAGAGTTGCAATTTGTGGACTAGGGAGAAATTAAAAAGAATGAAAGTAGTATTACTTATACTACAGTTGTCCTAAGACAGTTGAAACTAAAAATCAGAAAGGGCTAGATCCTTTCACAGTCAGAGGGCAGGTACAGAGGATCACCAGGGGAGGGAATAAGTGACTGGTGACTCCAATGCAGGTCTGTTTAATGTAACAACAGACAACAGAGCCCAAGTGCAGAGTCATAGGCCTGGAACCATGTCAAGCATGGCATAGTATTCAAGAGGGGCAAAGAGTCAGGTCGGAAAGGAAAACATCAATAAAGACTCAGAGACTGCAGCAAACCCTCAAATTAGGTGAGGTGGAAATGCCATTGTGGTTTCAAACAAATGCCAGTTCCTGACAGGATGCAGAGGGGATGGCAGAAGGTAGGGCTAGGGGCTGCAACCGAGCTCTAAGAGCAGACACAGACACAGCCTAGAGACCAAGGCCATGAGCTCGAGTGACCAGGAAGGCAACAGAGCCAGCGAAGCAGCAGTTTTATCCCCTGACTACTGTGGATATAGACATGAATGAGAAAGACATTGGCCTAAGAGGGATGATCTTTTATCAAGCTCTTAAAATCCAGGGGAGCTAAAGCTTCATCCTCCCCATGAGTGGATCTAGCTCTGGGGGAGCCAAGTATGGCAAAGAAGAAGGAAACAGCACTGACGCATCAAGAGGGCTCCACAGGACCGGCGCTGTGGTATGGCGGGTGAAGCGCAGCCTGCAGCGCTAGCAACTCACATGGGTGCTGGTTCAGGACCTGGCTGTTCCACTTCCGATCCAGCTCTCTGCAATGGCCTGGGAAAGCAGAAGTTGGTCCAAGTCCTTGGACCCCTGCACCTACGTGGGAGACCCAGAAGAAGCTCCTGGCTCCTGGCTTCAGATTGGTACAGCTCCAGCCATTGTGGTCATCTAGTGGGTGAACCAGTAGATGGAAGATTTCTCTCTCTCTCTCTCTCTGCCTCTGCCTCTGCCTCTCTGTAACTCTGTCTTTCAAATAAATAAATATAAATCTTTAAAAATAAAAAAAGCAGACTCCATTTAAATATTGGGGAGTTGTTCTAGACCATGCTACCCCCTGACGTTTTGGGACATGAAAGCAATGCTCAGCGTGGTAGCCTGGAGCCTTGTGTGGCTGTGGAGCAGTTGAGATGTTACTAATGGCTGCCTCCCTGAACTGTGCCTTTCTGCAACAAGGAACCCATTAAAGAGTATGCATAAATAGAGCATTCAGAGAGCTGGGTTCACTGTAAGTAAGAGTGACCCCAAATCGGTTTGGATAAAATAGCTGATAAATCCTTGAACGAACATTAAGGGAAGTGTGTCGTGGGCTGGCCAAGGCCTCAGCTCCGAGTTGTGTGTTTAGGAGCACTGCCACATCTTTCTGGAGTGTGGGTCTCTGCGTCTGGGAGAGATGGAATGCTGGGCCAGATGGACAGAGGTAAATCAGAGGAGTTTATGGGCGTATGAAATGTTTCCTGTGTTTTCCTTTGATCCCACCATCCCCAGCAAGGCAAGGGGACCAGCAGGGATTCGTCTGTACTCTCGCTGCTACCTGAAAGGAAGTTATATTTTCTGAACTGGAACTAGTGAAAACAAAATTTTAATTTTAAAAACTCCGTACTGATATGTAGCAAGACTAGTTACTAGGCTTAAACTCTTCAGTCACAAAACAGATAAAATCTTGCCATTTGCAGTAACACAAGTGGAACTGGAGATCTTTCTGTGAAGCGAAACAAGCCAGGCACAAAAGACAAGTACTGCATGATCTGACTCATATGTGGAATCCAAATAAGTTGGTCTCATGAAGTTGGATGTAGAACAGTGGTTACCAGAGGCTAGGGAGAGTGGGGGGAAGGGAAGTTGATTAAGCAGTTCTGAGTTAGGGTTAAGAACATGCAATTCAAGACCCTGGGAGGAAGCAGTGATAGCTCAAGTAATTGGGTTCCTGCCACCCATTGTGGGAGACCTTAGCTGAGTCCTCCACTCCCGGGTTTGGCCTGGCCCAGCCCCAGCCATCGTGGGAACTTGGGAGCTTACTTTCTCTGCCTTTTTCTCTCTACCTCTCAAATTTAAAAAAGCCAGAAGATAAGATTTTGAATGTTTTTCCCATAAAGACATGCTAAATGTTTAAGATAGAGATGTTAACGCTGATTTGTAGATCACCCAATATAAACCCGTATCAAAATATCACATGGTATGCCCATACACATGCACACTTCTTATGGTGGTTAGAAGTTTTCAAAAATAGAGTAATAAATGCATCCTCTTGGGCTAGCATCATGGCACACCCTTCTCCCACAAAGAGCAAAGGAACTGACTGGAGTGTTGAGAATTCTGTAAACTACCAAAGAAAACAGTGGGACCCTACCCCTCCAGGCACTAGTACTCCCAACACAATGCCTTTGATTCTTCCATTCTTTCCTCTGAAATATTTCAAGAAAGCTACAAACATATGGGACATGAACTCAATGCCAGTTGAACTCCGATCATCATTAAGAGGCAATTAGAAGGCCGGCGCCGTGGCTCAATAGGCTAATCCTCCGCCTTGCGGTGCCGGCACACCGGGTTCTACTCCACCCCTCTTCCAGGCCAGCTCTCTGCTGTGGCCAGGGAGTGCAGTGCTTGGGCCCTGCACCCCAGGGGAGACCAGGAGAAGCAACTGGCTCCTGGCTTCAGATCAGCGCGATGCGCCGGCTGTAGCGTGCCGGCCGCAGCGGCCATTGGAGGGTGAACCAACGGCAAAGGAAGACCTTTCTCTCTGTCTCTCTCTCACTGTCCACTCTGCCTGTCAAAAAAAAAAAAAAAAAAAAAAAAAGAGAGAGAGAGAGAGACAATTAGAATGAAAAAGTCAGAAGGAAAGTGGGAAAGTGAAGATACCCAGAGACACGAATCCAGCCTCAACAAACAATGAGCTTGCTAAGAAAAGCAGCAAAACTGAAAAATGTATGAGGGACCAGCATTGTGGCTTAGATTGAACCACTGCCTGCCACACCAGCATCCCAAATGGGTACTAGTTCAAGTCCTGGCTGCTCCATGTGCGATCCAGCTCCCTGCTAATGTGCCTGGGAAGATAGCAGAAGATGGCTCAAGTGTTTGGGCCTCTACTACCCGTGTGAGAGACCTACATTGAGTTCTAGGCTCCTGGCTTCAGCCTGGCTCAGTCCTGGCCACCACAGCCATTTGGGGATGAAAGATATCTCTCTTCTAACTCTGCCTTTCAAATAAATAATAAATCAATTCTTAAAAAAGAAAGAAAGAAAGAAACACACATGGACTCTGAGAGACCAGTTTCCTCTCACTAACTGTGGATCCTCTTAGGCCTCAGTTTTCTTGCCTGTAAAATGGAGAGTATTTGGCCCAGCAGTGAAGACTCGGGTTAACAAGCCCTTTGTCTCATATTGGAGTCCCCAGGTTTGACACTCGGCTCAAGCTCCCAATTCTGACTTCCGGGAGGCAGTGATGATAGCTCAAGAGCTTGGGTTTCTGCTGCTCACCTACAAGACAGGATTCACAGCTTTGGCCTGGCTCAGCCTCAGTTGTGAGCATTTTCTGCCTCTCAGAAAAGAGAGAGAGAAAAATGGGAGGGGGGGTGGAGGGGAAGAAGGGAAGAAAGAAAGAAAGAAAGAAGGGAGGAAAGAATAGAGGGAGGGAGAGAGGGAGGAAAAAGTACTCACCCCAGGAGAGACTTTTGGACCAAGAGATTTAACAACCAAATGTAATGGGTACACTTTTTGGTACTGATATGAAAAAGCCAATTAAGAGATTCTTCTGAGATAGTAAAAAAAAAAAAAAAATTGAGGACAGAGGGTATTAGAGGATACCACAGAATTATTATGCTTATTTTTTGAAGAAAATGTCTAAATTTATAACTATGCTATGATTGATATACAGAAATATAATATAAATTCTAGAATGTAATATACTTGCCAACAATGGCTAGAGTGAGGAACAGAAGGGGAGGGGAAGGATAGAGGAGAGAGAGGAGGGAAAGGCACACACAGGAAAAATTTTGAAATCCTGCTTTTCAGTTTGCCTCAGCCGTAAACAGCTAATTTATCCAAACCTCCCCCTCCTCGAGAACACATCATCACACTGAAAACCCCAGTCTTCCTGAAAAATTCTCATATTTGAACCACACAAGATGCTGGCTCCTAGTGGGGGCTACCAATCGGCATTACATATTCTCAAATCAATCACTTGACATTTTTATGGCATCACAAAATCTACACCTTTGCTCCTGCCTAAATCAACAACAAAACCATCAGCCAAGACTGCATATATTACAGAATACTTGTAAATCAGCAGTTGCCTTTAGGCTCCAGGGGCCTCCAAATCGGAGCAGCTGTTCAAAACAGTAAAATCTCATTAGTTCAATGTATGACCACTCACCAGCCAGGCTTACTTCAAAGTCACGAACACTCCAAAACCAATGAGGGAACTGCCTGGAAACTTCTGTATGTTTAAGACAATTAACAAGCTGAGAACTTGATTTCTTGTCAATAGAAAAAGGGGGTAGCATGCCATGAAAGTATCTTTTTCCTTTGATTACTCACCCACTTCCCTTTTATAAAGAAGCACCTTTTTCCTGGCAGAAAAGAATTGGTAGGATTCTACTTCCTTATGAACAACAAGGGAAATCAGATGCTAAGAACCATTCATATGAGGACACTCCAAAAAGTTCTCAGAAAAATGAAATTAAAAGAAAAAAAAATTTTTTTTTGACAGGCAGAGTGGACAGTGAGAGAGAGAGACAGAGAGAAAGGTCTTCCTTTGCCGTTGGTTCACCCTCCAATGGCCGCCGCGGCTGGCGCGCTGCAGCCAGCGCACCGCGCTGATCTGATGGCAGGAGCCAGGAGCCAGGTGCTTTTCCTGGTCTCCCATGGGGTGCAGGGCCCAAGCACCTGGGCCATCCTCCACTGCACTCCCTGGCCACAGCAGAGGGCTGGCCTGGAAGAGGGGCAACCGGGACAGAATCCGGCGCCCCGACCGGGACTAGAACCCGGTGTGCCAGCGCCACTAGGCGGAGGATTAGCCTAGTGAGCCGCGGCGCCGGCCCAGAAGAAAAAAAATTTAACTTCATGTCAAGAAGTTGAAATCCACGCATAATTTTTCTGTAACATGCATTTCCATGAACTTTCTGAAGACCCCTATCCAGGGGTGGACTGTGTTTGATCTGCTAAAATGCCAATTAATGATCATGGAGACTTGGGCACCATGCTGGAAGAAGATGGCATTCACTGGCATTGCTGCTGAATCATCTTGGGAAGGAGGGGTGCTAATCAGCAGTTATCAGATCTCTTCCAGAGCAACAATCCTTCGTAAATACATGTCAGAGAACTGGAATAGTTGTTGGGCAGGCACCCCCATAGGGCACCGAATCAGTCCCAACATCTATCCGATGGTGACAAGAGAACGAGGGCAAGATTCGGTGGGCATGGGTCTGTTTACTGTTTTGTATTTTACTTGCATATGGAAGAGGGATGGAAATGAAGGTGGCTATTTACTCAACCCTGTTAACTCTGATCCTTGGCTAGGTTAGGCCAAAAGTGCTGTTCATGTTATCAGTGAGCACCTGTTGCTTTTATCACAGTGTTCATAATATGCATATACCCAATAAGTCGGATACATGCACAGGTTTGTATTTGATTCCTAGAGGGCTCATGAAGGACATGGTCAATGACACTGAGAGAGCAGGAGGTGGAAGGCAGTGAGCCTGAGTGCGTACCACCCACTGCTGACCAGTGATAAGCCTTTTTTAAGGAATATGTCTGTATCAGTTAGCGATATCTTCTGGTTGGAAACAAATTCCTGGGGCCAACATTTGGCATGAGGACTCCAGCTGCATATCACACAACGAGGACCCACACCTGGACAGACCAATAAATCCTTGCCCCAAACGTGTGCTTGCTGCCATGTAAGCACATGAACAACCTGTTGCTAAATCTTACCTCTTTATCACTTCCTTTGTGTCATCATAATGCATTCTCCCTCTTCCACAAGCTATTGTAATCTCAGCTTTTTAAGTGAAGACAATAAAAGGGATACCAGTAACTTTGTCATTGTCACAGTTTTCTTAAGAGAACCATACCACTTTAAGATTATTTTCATGATGGCTTTAGAAAAGGAAGAGTAGCATGAGTAACATGTTTCCATTCAAACTGAACATGAATTTACTGTTATATGATTTCAATAGACAAATTGTATGAAAATAGTAGTTTATTTCATTAGCTTGGAAATCTTTAGTGTAAGAATAGTGCAGTCCCAGGGCCAGCATTGAGGCAGAGTGGGTTAAGCGGCCACCTGCAACGCTGGCATCCCACATGGGCAGCAGTTTGTGTCCCAGCTGCTCCACTTCCAATTCTGATCCAGCTCCCTGCCAATGTGCTTGGGAAAAGCAGCAAAAGATGGCCCAAATGGTTGGGCCCTTGCACCCACATGGGAGACCTGGATGAAGCTCCTAGCTCCTGGCTTTGGCCTGGTCTGACACCTGCCATTGCAGCCCTTTGGGGAGTGAACCAGGGGATGGAAGATCTCCGTCTCTCTGTCTCTTCTTCCCTTCCTCTTTGTAACTCTCCCTTTCAAAGAAATTAACAAATCCTTTAAAACACAGTGCTGTCACACAATGGGTGCTCGAAAGATATGAGGGTATTTCAATAAGGTCATGGAAAAATGGAATTAAAATATAAGTTTATTTTGGTGCAAGGAAATTTTGAAATCCATGAGTCATTTTTCATAACATGCATTTCCATTAATTTTGTGAAGACCCCTCATATGCATGAATTTCAAAATTTTCTGGACCAAAGTAAACTTATCTTTTAATCTCATTTCCATGAACTTTTGGAAGTACTCTCCTATTTGTTGGAGGAACGAATCAATGAAATCTGTCTATTTTACCTATTGTTGGTGACAAAGGAAAAGCAATTTCCTATGAGAGTCTCAAGGTCATGTCTGAGAATACATTTCTAAGACTTTTCTGCATTCTTTGTCATATTTCTCTCACATGATAAAGATTTGTATCTTATAAAGATATTACTGATTTGTTTTATCACAGAGATGCCAAACACATTTATTTGCCAAAGAAAGGAGTAAGTAGGAGTCCTCTACTGCATATTTTGTATTCTTTTAAAAATAGCACTAAGCCAACAGCAGAAAGCCACTGTCTAAGAATTTAACTGATGATGCCTGTAGAGTAATTGGTGCTCGCTGGCAAGTCTTCCAAATTACCAGATGGTATTAGAAACCAGACCAGAGACAACATTAACGTACGGGACTCTGCCAGATTCTCACACAAGTTTTTAACATCACCTTCCATATTTGTACAGATGAAAGGCTAACTGGAGGCCTGTGGAAAATATGAGCAGTAGGGTCACAGATTTTTCTTTGCTTTTCACATATCCCTGCGCATTCTAGAAGGGAAGGAAATGGCTTAGGTAATGTTATGCTGGTGTTAAGTAACTATTGTCTCCCAGTCAGTGCAAAGCAGGTCAGGGTGTGGCCTCGGCTGGCCAGCCTTGGGAACCATGGGGTCACGTGTGCCTGAGGGTCCTTTCCTCCTCCAGGAGCCAACGTGAGTTGTGCAGCAGCACAAACACAAACACTTCCCCAAGCCCCAGGCTCTTCTCTTCCAACCCAGTGACATGCTTAACAGATAGAAGGAAAAGAAGTTAAATGAGAACAGGTTTCCAAAGGCATTATAGTCACTGGCCAAATCAAAGTCCAAACAAATGTTAACAGCACACGATTATATCCCCGGTCAGGGATGATCCAAAACATAATCTATCAGGAAAAAGACAGTTTAGTCCAAGTTATTCCTTGAAAGGGAATCCCAGTAGTATACAAAGAAGCTCCAGCCTTCCTCACAGCAGGAAAAAGCAGCTCCTCTCTCAACCTGGTGCACGAGTCTCCGCCAAAAACTTAGTACAAAGCTGACTGACTCCCCAGCTTAGAAAGATGAGAAGGGCCTTGCAGAGTGGGAGGCATGCAGCTCTGTGCCCCAAATGTGTCCTGTATCCATCTAAGGAAATTTAACATTGGGTTCCTAAGCTTTATGTGAGCATATTTCCAGACGGTGAGGAACTCTGAAATGAATTTTTTTTTTCTAGCAGGCTTACTCCATCGTGGCTAATCTGATGTCATCACCCATACCCTTAGGCTCCTTATTTGTTCCCTTAGAGCCTGCCAGTTATCTCCAAGCAATTAGTATCTTCCTTTGCTGCTGCTTATTTCCCTAGGTAAGTATTAGCGTTTCTGCCAAACACATAAGTCTGTCATCTCTATTGCGTCTCGTATCTTTTCCTGTGTTCTTTACCAATTTTCTTCCAAGCTTTTATAAATCCGGACGATTAACTCATGCAACACCAAATATTTACCATTAGAATGTTCAAGTGGTTTCAGTCCACTCACCAGATACTAATTTGAAACAATGAAGGGGAGAGAGAATTAAATATTATGTTGATCACATTGAACAAAGAGTAAGACACATCACGTGCATCATATAGGTTTGTGTCTGAGCTTTGAATGACTTAGGGATCCTACCGTTTGTTGTACCGAAATGAACTGTAACAACAAAAATCCATAGTAATCAGTAATCTTGTCTTAAACTTCTCACTGATAGAGTTGGGAAATTCATTTAGATGCTCAGATCTTACATATTTAGAGTTCCTTCAAACTTGACAAGTTAGCTTTAAGATGTTTTATTTATTTTTAATTAATTAATTGAATGAGAGAGAGAGAGAGAGAGAGGGAGGCTCTGTTCATTGCTTCATTCCCTAAATGCAGCAGCCCAATGTTGGGAGCCAAAGCTAGGAGCCAGGAACCCAGAAACCCAATCCAGGTCTTCCACGTGGTAGTGGGAACCCAATCAACCATGGTCTCTCAGGGTCTGCATTAGCTAGAAGCTGGAGTCAGAAGATGGAACTGGGAACTGAACACCAGGACTTCAATGTGTGAGGCAAGCACCTTAAATGCTAGACTGAATGCCTGCCTCATGATACTTTAAAAAAAAATAAAGATTTATTTATTTATTTGAAAGTCAGAGTTACACAGAGAGAGGCGAGGCAGAGAGAGAGAGAGAGAGAGAGAGAGAGGTCTCCCATCCAATGGTTCACTTCCCAATTGGCCGCAACGGCCGGAGCTACACCAATCCAAAGCCGGGAGCCAGGAGCCTCCTCTGGGTCTCCCACACAGGTGCAGGGGCCCAAGGACTTGGGCCATCTTCCACTGCTTTCCCAGGCCATAGCAGAGAGCTGGTTCAGAAGTGGAGCAGCCGGGACTTGAACTGGCGCTCATATGGGATGCCGGCACTTCAGGCCAGGGCGTTGACCTGCTGCACCACAGCGCCGGCCCCATGATACTTTATTGAACAGTGATTTATAGGTGCTCTGTTTTAAAGCCTGCCATCTTTTACATTGTTGTCCAAGTCTGAATTACCCCTTTGTTTTTTCGTTCAACTCACTCTTACTAAGAGTTTATTGTGTACATGTGACTGTGTAAGGTGCTCAGAATGTAAACAGAAATCAGAAATTTTACACCCAAGAAAATTAGAGATCATTAAGGAAAATACTGAATACATACATGTAACCATAATGCAAGGCAAGAAGAGAAAAATATCACAAAGGAAATACAGATACAATTTAAGGGAAGTTAAGAGAAACATGTTTAGCATCTCATTCAATGTTTTAGCTTAATTGCAAACTTTAGCCTGTGGTGGGAGGCAGGAAGGGGAGAGGGATAATCCTGATGTGTGATGATATAAAAAATATAACCATCAAAATCTATGGCACATTTGTGTTCAACTCTCCTATACTTATAGCTATTTCACAAGGATCATGAAAAAAGGAGTAAAAAGATGTTTATTTTGTTGCAAAAAATTTTGAAATCCATGCATAGTTTTCTTTTTGAAAACTTATGTGCATGGATTTTCAATTTTTTGGTACAAGAATAACCTTATTTTTAGACTTCTTGAACAAAGTCATTTTTAAGACTCGAGAATGAACTCACAAAACAATTTGATGTACAGACATATTTCAGGGGAAATGCATACCTATTTATTTTGGGGCCAGTGTTGTGGCACAGTGGGTAAAGCCACCCTCTGTGACTCTGGCATCACATATGGGCAACCAGTTCGAGTACTGGCTGCTCCACTTCTGATCCAGCTTCCTGCTAATGTCCTGGAAAAGCAGCAGCAGATTGCCCAAGTACTGGGGCCCCTGCCACACACATGGCAGACAACAAATAAAGCTCCTGGACCCTGGCTCCTGCCTGGCTCAGCCCAGACTGTTGTGGCTACCTGGGGAGTGAAGCAGCAGATGGAAAACCTCTCCCTCTCTGTGACACTGACTTTCAAATAAATAAATGTATCTTTAAAATATATATTTTGGTGCAAAAATTCTAGTCTGTTTTCACCTGATATGCATAATATCCATAATATGCATTTCCATGAACTTTCTGAAGACAACTTATATGTGTATGTGTGTGTGCTACCACATGGTATACTAAAAATTAGTCTTTTTTGGTCTCCATACCTCAAGGTCCTTGAGGGCCAAAGCACACTGCTTTGTCCACATTGCTTTTTGTTGTTGTTGTTCTCTAAAACTTGGGACAGTACCTGGAATGTGCTCAATAAATGTTTACTGAATGGATTACATTATTAATAATTAATTTGGTCATGGGGAGAATTCCAGGCTGAGGCCATAGACAAACAGTTGATTACAGACAGATTCCTTTGATTCCATTGTTTGGCTAATACAGAATCTTTCAGTTATGAAAAATAAAGCAATATGTTTCTTGTTCCATTTTTAAGTTTATTTTTATTTGAAACAAACGACCTCGTCTTCTCCCCGTGTCCTGCCCCGTGACCTTGCTGGGTGTGCCTGTGTGTGCTGAGAGATAACAGGGGAGAAATGCCCTTTTCTCACCCAGGCTCCTTAGCAGCTCCTTGGCTGCGTGGGGGTTTCATTCAACGGCGCCTCCAAAATGTGGGAATGTTTCACCATAGCTACACTGAGGATTAACCAAACTTGGGCAAGTGTTTGGAGAGATTTAGATGAAGGTCCCCATGGACCCACAAGGTATTAATGCGATGGAATGTTTAGAAAATCATGCAGCTTGGCTCAACTCCTTAAACTCGTGAGGCTCCGTTTTTGGAGTTATTGCTGTGTCGCCATTTCCAACAGATCTTAGTCCATTACCACTCACAGCATGGGAAAGGCTTAGGGAGGGAGAGAGGGAAAACAAAGCCTGGAGTCCACAGCACTTCAGTATCTGTGTGTAGGAGCGGGGGAGGGGACTGGGGAAATTACAGTAAATCACTGGGTGAAAGGTGAGATCCAAAGACTTCAGGACAGATAAAAGGGGAACCCGTCCCTCTTTTTATAGACTACTTAGGGCTGAATCTTCCTTGTTCCCTCCACTTTCAGAATTGTTTATATAAGTTAAATGATAGAGCAGGTTCTTTTATTTGAAAAAGGGTCTTAATAGTAGATTCATTTGATTTTGTTTGAGATGTGATTAAAGTTGGGCCAAACCTTGTGATCCCTGGCATTCTAATTAAATATCTCCACTGTTGCTCAGAATAACAATGGAGTGCCTGGGAAAAGGGTTTTCTTTACAACTCTTACAAAGACTTAGGATGTATTCAATGACATTTGCAGATTAACAAATGTGTTCATATGTATAAACCATTGCATCTTTTCTACCACCCCGGGAGGGTCATAAACTCGATGTTTTAATTTTCCTTTCACAATGAAAGGAAGCAGATGCAAGTTACATACATTGATTTCCATAGAACCACTAATTAGTTCTAAGTCACTTCGTGTTATTTCATTGAATCCTTACCCTGGCTCTACAGAGGAAATGCTATCATCCATACGGATGAGTTACTGGAATCAGAGAAACTAGGTATCTTCCAAAACATCACAGAAGTTGTAAAATGATAACTCTGTTTAGTTAATATGGCCTCAACACCAGTCTTAAATTGCACTCATTTATTCATTCAACAAAATTTATACTGAGCACTTACTACATGCCAAGCACTATTCTAAGTACTTAGAACTATTAAACATCTTGTGTTTACATGTTCAAAATGTAGATAAGTTAATGATGCACTATCCTGTGTTTACACACCTACCAAGGCTCCATGGGATGTGTTTGAAGTGAATCTACTAGGAGCTAATTTCACAAGTGGAAACAGCTTATATGTTTTGAGTAGATCAAGCACTGTTCAAGTGGCTGCCATAGCCACTGCCAATTCTCTCCTGCATTGTTTAGTTAGATCCCAAGGACTACATCTGACCCCCTGGGCCTTATTGGCTAAATGTAATTTCTTAAGCCAAAATCTTGGTCTTATACCCCGCTGTTAGAAAGAGGATAAATCAGTGGTAAAGCTAAGGTCATTCATATTAAATTATGTCTATTTGTGTTTTGTCGTGGCCCAAAGAGTAAGATGACCCTGATGTAAACTTGAAAATATAGTATTTGTACTAGTATTTCTATTTTTGTGCTGAAGAGAAAGTTGTGTTATATAGAAATGATTAGTTACAACATTTTGTGCCATTCAGCCATCAACTCTCTCTTAGGGAATTTTGAGAGTGCTACGCTACCATTCAAATATTTTCTTTCTTTCTCTCTGCCCCCACTGTTTTAATGTTAATTGATTTGCTCCATGAAATACCCTGTAAAGTAGCCAGATGTTGTAAGAGAATCTTGACAGTAAGGGAATTCAGACTCCAGCAGCATAAAATGATCCTCAAGTTTCCCCAGCTCTCAATTTAGCAAAAACAAAGGCTCTCACTTTAAGTAGGATTATGAAGAATCTCTGAGATTTCACTGGTAATGTCTAAAGCAAAGAAACATTGCCAGCACTAAACACACAAAACAGGATTTTGTAACCACAGAAGAAATTATCCCAGACCAGTAGCAAGGGGGCCTAGGCTAATCCTCAACTCTGCTATTGTCTAGCTGTGTGACCTTGGACAAATCATAAGCTCTCTGGATCTCAGGGTCTCATTTATTGAAATTGAAATGGGTGCTGAACGTCGTTAGCCTGCTTCTGTTGGGTATGGACTAGGGGATCTGGGAATTTAGGGGAGCAAGGAACTCTCCAAAGGGAAATCAGTGAAAAATTCAGAGAGGTGAGATTTGGTCTCATCTTTAAAGGGTAAGTAGAGTTTTGCCCACTGAAAAAGAGAGGGACATGAATGAAGAGATAGAATAAGATGGGGCGATTGGATAGTCACAATAGTCATTGTTGTCACCACTGAGCCCCATTTGCACAGCCAGGCACAAAAAGCATGTGTGAAGGTCCATGTGAATTACTGCTCAAAGAATGCATAGAAGGGCCTGCAAAATGAGATCTGCTCAGATGACTCTGGGCTGTAAGTGGTTCACTTTATTTAGAAGGTACCAAGGAACCAGGAGGAGTGTTTGTGTATTCTTGTCTTGCAATATAAGATTTTTAACAAAGGATGAATTGGATGGGAAAGTAAAGGAAGACTTGAAGACCTGTTAGGAAGCTGGTGCTATGGATCAGGCAAGACTTAAGGGTCTGAATTTAAAACTTGCAAGATTGTGATGACATTTCTCAGAGACTTAACAATACTTTGTACAACCAGGAGGCAACTGCAAATACACATCCATAAATTTTAGAGAGAAACTGTGCCTGTTCATATGGATTGTGATGCATAGGCTAAAGAAGAATTGCAAAGAAGGCAGATAACATCATTTGAGCTAGCATTTTTTTCAGATCCTTAAAAAAGTCCAGCAGAAGTAGGTATAAGAAATTCCACTGAGTTTATGAATTGTATAGGTAAGTGCCAATGGAGGGTTGAAATTGAAATCCATATTTAAAATCTTTCACAGCTTAAGCCCTAAGTATCAACCACAAAGCTGAAAACCATGTGTTCCTATAGGTATAGAAACAAACATTGAAGGAACATCCAAGTAGAAGACTGAAGGGAGAATTTCTGCATTTGGAGGAAAGTTGGACAAGATGATCCTTTGGTTCCCTTCCAACTCTAATATGTATTATGATTCTATGACTTAAGTGAGGAGTAAAGGAGCAGTGGTAGATTCTTGTAAAATCAAAATAAGAGATGTAATAGTTGAATGGGGCAGTAGAGTCAACCAAAATTTATTTCTCAATAGGAAGGACAAGCATAATAAAAATGTAAGGAAGAGCTAAGATACTATAAGGAAAATAAATGTAAATTAGGACACAGGTCAAGTATAGGCCATGACCCTACCCCAACACATGGGAAGGAGTGGATGGACCTTGTCAGCTCTTAGCCAAGACTATGTCACACGCAACATAAAAATCTAGACCCTAGGCAGCCACCTTTCCATCCTCTCTTCTTCATTAATCAGAAGTTAATAGATCCTTAGGAGAAAACAAAGCTCTTGTTCATCAGAGTATCATAGAATATCTTTGTAGTGCAAGGTTCCAATTCTGTCATCAGAAGCACCATTCAAAGACATATATTCTAACCTGCCATTTGCAGCTCACAGTGGACTATTTTTAGAAAGAAAGGGTAGAAAGTCAGGCAGCATTTGCTGAGAACTTTTTATCAGTAAAGGAAATCTGTGGCCCAATAGTGCTAGAACATGGCATTCTCAAGTTAGAATATGCTTTTACCTCTGCTACTGGTTTAGAAATGCTTTGGAAATACACAAAGGATTTTTTAAAAAATAGGAGTGCAGTGCCTCGGGGAGTACCGCTAGTTTAAATAACACATGAAAAGTATTTATGAGCCCTTTTTTATGAGGTGGTCAAAGAAAAGACCATCCAGCATGTAACATAAGACTGGCTGAAGAAGAAAGCATTTCCAAACCACATTGGAGAGTTAAGCATGAATGGAATTTTATTTCAGTCTCTATTGCTTATTTAAATTAATGGTGTTTTCAGATGGGGTCTAAATGATAATACAGATCAAGGTGAGGCTTGCCAGGGAGAAAATATACTAGTCTATTATTCAAAGAATGTTACTAGGTAATACTGAAATAATCTGAAGTATATGGGTTTAGCAAAAAGGGGGTTCCTGAAAGGGGTATGTGGTTGTAATATGCCCAAGTCCACTTCGAATTCTGTCAGTTGAACATTTCTCTAGATTCAGGGCTTTGGAACTACTCCATGTTCAGCAAATGTGGCTAAATTGCCCGTAGCCAATGGGGCCAGAGTGTGGAACCACACTACCTTCTTATAGAATCGGATCCAGCCAACTACAAAGTGTGTTCTTCACTTAATTGCTCCAGCTGACCCATATGAGGAGCACATGCCTTCAACTTCATTTCTCCTGAGTGGTAATGGGTCTGAGCTAATCTCATCATCTCCTTTCTGGGCTTCTTTGTGACAAAGAGCACGCCCTGGTGCATGACAGCTGGCAAAGGTTATGGGTTGTGGATGCAGCCATAGAACAGAACAAAGATAACTGGTCCCTAGAGGCATTAAACTGAGATCCTTGGCCTCATTAATTCCCTGTCATATAATGAGCATCTGCCCGTGAGTTGTATCGGTAACAAATTGTAATTGTAAAGTGTTCCCTCAGGCCACCAGTTGACTGAGTTCCATAACTGTGTCAACAGTATTGATGTGTCCAGCCCTTAAACGAATGCTAAATGCTTCTAGCCAGTCACTTGTTTATTCCACAAACATTGAACAACAACTAAGTCCTAAGCACCACACGAGGTAAAAGACAAATTTATATGATTTTCCCTCAACGTTGTTTTAAACACCACAAACCTAACACAGTGTAGTGAACTTGAAGTTAGCATTTTGGGATCAGAAATGCTTTTTTGTCTAATAACTTTAAATAGAATCCGTAAGATCACATAATAGAGCATTCCTATCCCCAAAGCCCAAGTTTCCAGTTCAGAAGGAGCAAGCCCAGCTACCCATTCTACAAATCTCACATTTCATACAGGTATCACTGAATTAAACTTAGAAGAAAAAGTGGGCCATTTTTGCAGCGACACAATAGCTTCAAGATAGTATAAAGGTGAGGGAAAAAAGGAAATTTGTTGGTAGGAATTCAGCTTTCAGTAAAGTCAATAAAACCATTAAATCATTTTTCATTACCTTTTATAGAACCAAACCAAATTTATTAGAGATTTCCCTTTAAACCTTCACTTTCCTTTTGCCTTGGTCATCAATCTCCCTTAGCCCCAACTTTGGGTTTGTGGTGGATTGTGTAGTAATGGAAATGATCGACCAACACACACCAGGGATCCTGACTTCTGCCCATTTAAAAGAAACAATAGCCAGTGCACAGTGCAACTTGGCACACACATAACCCCCACCTTCTCAATGCCTATCCTTTGCTTTCCCTATCTTCCTCTCCAGCCTCCCTGCCAGATGGAATAGCAGTTAACCAGCAGGAGGGAACACCATCCTGTGAATGCCTCTGTGCGAGATGCCTGGATTTAGAAAAAGTGTCTAAAGCAGTTGTCAAGTCCAACCCAAGTTGTTCATCTTGCTGGGGTGGAGGGAGGGAATGCCTGGAGAGACTCTCCAGGAGGTAGAGGGGAAAGTTTAATTGGCTTTTATTAAGAGTTAATCTGCAATTCTTTACTTCTCACAAAATAGCAAAGTGATTTTCAAAATTGATCCTGCCTATCAAATACACAGCAAATAAAACAGTGGATTTATTCCGCCACTGTAGCTGGTGGAAGCAGAAGTTTGTCTTCCGTGCAGCACCTACATGTTTACCAGTACAATGCCATGTGGTAGAAAGAAATTTTGATCTAATAATGTGGACCTCCAGTCAGTTTGGAAAGGCAAGAACTTATGGTTCTCCTTTTCAATTAATCTATCTTAGAGTTCAACAGAGAACAATTTCTGCAATCTCTTATTTGCTTGATTTTTCCTCTAGGTAAATAGTAGAGTATCTCAAGCCTGCCTGGTTAATTGGAGGTCACTCTCTTGGGCTTCATGCTAAAATTCCTCCTTTTTCTTCCCCAGAGGCAGTCTTAAGATAAAAAGATATAACGACTGAATCCAGATGCAGACCCAATTTCTCCAAGAATATTTTGGATTATTTCTTAGTAACTTTCTTTATTTAGACTGTTCCAGCAGCTTAAAAGTCATGAACATTAAATCCCACCAATACTTTCCCAAGAAGCCAATTCACAGATCGTCATAGGGAGGTGATGGAGCATTATTCATGAGGCAAAGCTCCCAGGAATATCAAATAGTGATCATTGCATCCATGAAGAACACATACTATTGATCTGCCCCCCTTGACAACCAGGTCTGAAATATTTTTTCTGTTCTTGGATATCCTACAACCAAAAAGAATCCCAATTTGTATTCTTAACATTGATATGCCATAGTTCAGATATTGCACTGTAGAATGCCTTTTCTCTGTTAAAACAACGTTAGTTGCTGGACTATTTGGATTTCTCAGATGGTATGGTTACTGCAATAGCCAGGAACCTTTAAAAATATGACAACCCCTGATTATTACCAAGAAGGGATTAATCAAGATTTTTCTCTGCCTTGGGCATCATGCCTGGCACTTATCTGAAATATTGCACTAGTCTGTGGACCTTTCTGTAATAAATATTAAAGAAGAGCCATTGAGTTCTTGGATTCATTCATTCATTCACAATGTTTATTGAGTATCAAAGCTTTGGGCCAGGAACTATTCTGGGCCCTGGGTCCATTCCTCTTATACAATCTGTATTCTACATCTTTAAATTCATATGTAATTTATCAATATCATTTTCCACAAATGAACAGAGATGGCATATTTGAAAAGACCAGGGGTTGTGTGGAAGGAGCCAGCAACTGCTATTCTGCACTGAGGATATTAGTGTTATCTGTTGGCATATATGGTACAGGGAGAAAACGTGTAGGAAGTTATCCCCTGCTCTCTGAGATATGTGGATATACAGTTTCATTGACTAGGGTTTGGCTGTAGGCCACTGGAAATAATCAGATCTGATGACCAAGTCCAGGCATGCAGAGCGACTGGACAGCTTTATCATGGACAAGGGAGTCCCTCCACCTGGCCTCTAAGTACTTCCAGCTACCCATGCCCCGAAACACAAGATGTGTCTGCCCTAGAACTGAGGTATAGGGTAGGGAGCTGTGACAAAGGCAATGGACTGTTTATTGTGCTGATCACATTTGCAAACATGCCTGAAAAAATACAGAGCTGGTGGGCAAGGATTTTAATTAAATTTCAACTATTATCATCCTGGGGAAAATGAAGAATCACGTGAGAAATGCTGATATAAAAAGAGGCAGAACAGTCTCGTTGGCCTACGTTCCGATTCTAATTACACAAATTTGGCCGTTGATCAAAGTCTCAATTCTCCCCTGGGTGCACCTAGGCCCTCGTGTGTTCTGAGCACTAAGGAAGGCAGGACAGATAAAGTCCCTGCCTTGGCATTAATACAGAACATTAAATATCTGCCCCTTTCTCACTCAACATGGCAAAACGTTGTGCCTTTGTGTATGACTAGGAAGTAACAAGCATCTCCAGATGCAAGTTCCACACTTTACAGTAACTTAAAGGCACTGCAAAAACTTCAAGGAAAATGGACTGGAATTAAAAGATAAGTTTATTGGGGTGGGCATATGGCATCGCGATTAAGATACCAACGGGGATGGCTGCAACCCACATTATGAGTGTCTGGGATTAGTCATTGACCCTGCTGATTCCAGTTTCCTGCTAATGCACACCTTGGGAGTGAGCAGCTGATGATTCAAGTACTGGGGTCCCTGCCACCCGCATGGGAGACCTAGATTAAGTTCCTGGAACCTGGCTTTAACTTGGCCCATCCCTGGCTATTGCACGTATTTGGGGAGTGACCCAGTGAGTGGGAGATCTCTTTTTCTCCCTCATTTTGTAATATTAATAACTCTGTTTTCAGGGGAAAAATAGTATATGAGTACATGTACACAACACTTACAGTTTCAGAGAATGTGACAAAATATTAAAAATTGCTAAATCTTAAAACTAAAATATAAGCTTATGATAAAACATTATTTTGGTGCAAAAAACTTGAAATCCATGCGGTTTTCTCATAACGTGCATCTTACATAAACTTTTTGGAAATCTTTCCTATCAAAGTCTCCATAACCATTCAATCTCTTCATTTATCCTATTGGCCACAATTCACGTGATAACGGACATCAAGTTCTTTATCATCCCATAGCCTATTAATCCTAGATCCATATGGCTTTTAGATGAAGCTCTGAGTCAATTTCTTGCCATGAATATTTAAAGAAAAAAGATTTTTTTTTGCATTTCCTATGTATGTCCAATTTGCTTCTAAAAGGCAGGATTCCAATCTCACAGCCAGAAAATGTGGTGTTGAGGGTGGTAATAATAATGCTGTGACTATATTCCTCAAACCATAAATTGACATGCGGTCTGACAAGCATAAAGTGTACTTCTGGAGACAGTGGGATAGAATATTTGAAATCAGAACTGGAAAATTTGGGACATATGAAGTCTATAAATAGTGGGCAGAGACTGGACTGGTTCCAGCAGAGACTCAATTCCTACTAAGAACCACATAATTAGCCAGCCCCCATTTGTCATATGTATAAATAATGGTACATATGAGAGGCAATTTGAACCAGCATGGTAAACAAGCCTGGCCTGTGCCAGGGAGCTGCCTGGCACACACACTCCTTGTTCCAGGGCTGCATACAGGATAAGGCTGCTCTTGTAGAATGGGCACTGCAGTTGGGAAATAAACACTCTGACCTCAAAGACTGAACACACCCAGATAGCACAGAGCCTTCACCAACAGGAAGTGCTCCATCCTTAAAGGTGTTCCCTCCTCCAGGAGGAAGGTAAGAGGAATTTACACAGGAAGTTTTGAGATGTCTGTGTTTCTTTCCAGTTGGAGAATCCTTTCTGCTTAGATCCATTAGTAAGTTATTCCTCCCACCTAGGCTGACAAAGCAATCCTGGAATTAGAGTCAGACAGAGAAGAGTTGGAGCAGGGAGAGCAGACATAGCAGGGGGTTTTGCCCTTTTTAAAATTTTTAATTTGTTGAAAAACAGAAGTAGGGGGAGAAAACTGAGACTTTTTTTAAAAAAAGATTTACTTATTTGAAAGAGTTAGAAGGCACCTGTGAAAGACAGAAGGGGGGAGAGGGAGAGGAGGAGAGAAGGAAGGGGAGGGGAAATGGGAGGGGGAGGAGGAGGGAGAGGGGAAGGGGAGGGAGGGACCTCTGATTTGTGTTTTCACAAGGACTTCATCTGTCCTGCCTTCCCTAGTGCTCAGAACACACGAGGGTATAGGTGTACCCAGGGGAGAATTGAGACTTTGATCAACGGCCAAATTTGTACATCGAGTGTAGTTAGAATTGGAACATAAGCCAACGAGACTGTTCTGCCTCTTTTTAAATCAGCATTTCTCACGTGATTCTTCATTTTCCCCAGGATGATAATAATTGAAATTTAATTAAAATCATTGCCCACCAGCTCTGTATTTTTTCAGGCATGTTTGCAAGTGTGATCAGCACAATAAACAGTCCATTGCCTTTGTCATAGAGAGACAGAAAGAGAGAGACAGAGACAGACAGACAGACACACACACACACACAGAGAGAGAGAGAGAGAGTGAGAGAGAGAGAGAGTGAGAGAGAGAGAGTTAGAGATCTTCCATTCACTGGTTCACTCCCCAAATGACTGCTATGACCAGGGCTGGACCATGCCAGGAGCTTCTTCTGGTTCTTCCTTGTGAGAACAGGGACCCAAAGACTTGGCCCTTCCTCTGCTGCTTTCCCAGGTGCATTATCAAGGAGCTGGATCAGAAGTGGGGCAGCTGGGACTCAAACTGATACCCATATGGGATGCCATCACTGCAGGCTATGGCTTAACCTGTTGTACCACAGAACCAGCCTCCTGACCAAGAAATTCCATCTACTAATTCACTCCCCAAATGTCAAAAGAGTTGAAGCCAGGAGCCAGGAACTCCTTCTGGGTCTTCAAAATGAGTTGGAGGGGCCCAAGTATTTGAGCCATCACTTGCTGCCTCCCCAGGTACATATTAGCAGGAAATTAAGATGGACATGGAGCTGCACTCAAGCCCAGGCTCTCTGATATGGAATGCGGGTGTCCCAAGCGGAGTCCTTAGTGCTGTGCCAAATGGTTGTCCCAATTGTGCTTCTTGATTGTTCTTAATACTAATGTAATGTGACAATAAAGTGTAACATCTCTTGGGAAAATGTGTTAAGATCCCTGACATCAGATTTTGACTGCTTCTATCCCAAATGTCAGCAAGCAGGAAGTATGTGGGACATAAATTGATCAGAGAAATGACGAAGCAAGCCATTCGGTGTGCCCTATTCAGAGCTGGCGTCAAGAACCTTGACTATATCCTCTCTGCGTCTCAGCAGTCCTTTTTGTCACCTCCCCTTTTAGAGGTAAGGGCACTGTGGCTGAGAGACACTAAGAGAGAGTTGCCTAAGTTTACTGCCCACATAGCATCTAGTGGTGGAGTCCCAAACTGAGTTCAAAGCTTTGAACATCATGACTAGAAGCTTAAAACCCACGGCAGGAGGAAACACTTGAAGGCGGCCCAGAGTGGAGAATGCTGTCCGAGCCCTATGGTTCCCCACAGCATAAGCAACAAAGTCACTAAGGGACATTCTGGAAATACAAACACTTGGGCCCCATCCTGGAATTTATGATTCAGGGATCTGATTCTTTGCTTTTTTTTTTTTTTTAAAGATTTTATTTATTTGACAGGTAGAGATACAGTGAGAGACAGAGAGAAAGGTCTTCCTTCCGTTGGTTCACTCCCCAAATGGCCGCTACAGCCGGCGCTGCGCCGATCTAAAGTCGGGAGCCAGGTGCTTCCTCCTGGTCTCCCATGTGGGTACAGGGGACCAAGCACTTGGGCCATCCTCCACTGCCCTCTTGGGCCACAGCAGAGAGCTGGACTGGAAGAGGGGCAACTGGGACGAGAACCAGTGCCCAGATGGGATGCCGGTGCTGCAGGCGGAAGATTAACCTAGTGTGCCACGGTGCTGGCCCTTGATTCTGTGCATTTTGAAAAATCTCCCCAACCTGCACTGGTGATTCTCATCCATACTCCCTATAAGAACTTTTTCACAAATCCAGCTCTATCTGGCTGAATTTCCACTTGTTTCCTTGTGAGAAGGGATTAGAAGTCAACATTTAATGTAATTGTTCAGCATTTGTGTGTGTGTGTGTGTGTGTGCAGCAAAGTAATCTACCTCTGATCAATACACACTAATGACCACACAGCCCTAGTTCCTTGGTGGTGGTACAGGCATTCTTTTAAAAATGTTGAGATTTCTGGCCGGCGCTGCGGCTCACTAGGCTAATCCTCCATCTAGCGGCGCCAGCACACGGGGTTCTAGTCCCGGTCGGAGAGCTGGATTCTGTCCAGGTTGCCCCTCTTCCAGGCCAGCTCTCTGCTGTGGCCAGGGAGTGCAGTGGAGGATGGCCCAAGTGCTTGGGCCCTGCACCCCATGGGAGACCAGGAGAAGCACCTGGCTCCTGCCATTGGATCAGCGCGGTGCGCCGGCCGCAGCACGCCAGCCATGGCGGCCATTGGAGGGTGAACCAATGGCAAAAAGGAAGACCTTTCTCTCTGTCTCTCTCACTATCCACTCTGCCTGTCAAAAAAAAAAAAATGTTGAGATTTCTATAGAATTCCAAATTGATTGCCTAGAGGCTTTATAGTAGGGGGATGTCTACTCTGACTGACAGATTCCTGACTATGGTAATAAGACAAAGTCAGATTAGCCCAAACCAAGCTCAAGAGCACTCCTCACAAGATGCTCTCAGGATGGCCAAATCACAGAAAACTAGGAGAGGCAGCAGCAAGTGGTATAGGTATAGCTATGTAAATACCATGCAAACACAACTCAGGTGGCTTTTGGAAACGGAATTTGTCCATTTAAACACATAGCAAAGATCTGTGGGTTAGGGGCAGGAATTCCAAAGAAACTAATCTCTACAAATTGCTCACAATAGAAAAGAAGAAAGGATAAATGAAATGGGCGAGTTCTTTTCCAAAATATTCACTTAAAATTTTTTTTTTTGGTACAGAGATGTGTATAAAAAAGAAATAAGACAAAATATCCAAGTCCATTTTTCTGTGTCACCCAAGACTCAGAGACTACTCATAGTTTTCTTGTCATAACCATAGAAGAGAAGAATGGAATGGGACACGTGACCTGGTCTCTGAACCTGATGCAGGACAAGAACATGAGGACAACTGACATTCCTGGCCTGTATCTGCCACCCAGTGACTCAGATAAAAGGTTTGACTTCAATACCCCGATTTCTCAATCTGAGAATGTAGACAGAGAGGAAGAAGGAGGGCTTTGGTAGATGAGAGACACCACACTGGGACTATACTTATGCTCTAATTGCAAACGACCCACAGTTATGTACATTCTGTTTTAGGCACTTTATAAGAGTCAGATGTGGAACTCCCTATGGTAGTGGTTGCCTTAACTCTCTAGAAACTTGAAGGCAAGTTAGAACTAAAAAGAAACTAAAGCTATAGACCTGAGAAGTAGATGTTTTGCATATTTCCCTAATTTGTTTTATAGAGAAATGGGATACCGACTATCATCAATGGAGTGCTTTCAAGTGAATCATAATCACACACATGTGCAAAACCATCAGTGAAGTCTAGATGTGCAATTAAATGCCTAATTATGCTTAAGAAGCCCCGGCATTCTTTAGTCTCTGACTACACCCTCAGGAAAACACACAGTAATCTTCTGTCTTGAGTACTGGTTCTTTAAAGTGTTTAAATGCCATGAAAGTGCAACTGTGTGCCCAATTAGGGGTGCAATTGCCAGGTCAAAGCATGAAATCAGCCTTATCCCCTGCCATGCTGGCTAACTCTCCAGATCCTACTTCCCAACCCAAAGGGGCACATTAATCTGCTTCCTCTGTCATCCTGGGGCTCTGTAAGAAGTGTTGCGTGCTTGATCCCCTGCCAGCCTTAGAGATGGTAGCAGGCATACAAAGTCAAGCCAATGGTTTTTGCACTGCTTCTTTGAAGGGCTTTTATTAATCTCTCAACTAAGTGATTAAAAACTATCTTCAGATAGTACCCTGCTACTATTGAGATAGGTAGGGTGAGAAATGAGGAAAGGAATACAGTCTCCCTTTGATTCTCTCTTTCTCAACACAAATTCTAGTCCAGCACTTTTTCCACCTATTGAAGAGACACTGAGGATCACCAAGATGGACCCACTACTTGAAACCTTTCTGAAAAGGTGATGCAGTGGGCTGGCATTGTGACGAAGCTAGTTAAGTTGCTGCCTGTAGTGCTGGCATCCCTTGTGGGTGACGGTTCCAGTCCCAGCTGTTCCACAGCTGATCCAGCTCTCTACTAATGCACCTGGGAAAACAGTGGAAGATGGCCAAGTGCTTGGGTCCCTGTACCATGTGGGAGACCTGGAAGAAGCTCCAGGCTCCTGGCTTTGGCCTGGCACAGCCCTGGCTATGGATCGAAGATCTCTCCCTCTGTCTTTCTCTTTGTAATTCTTCCTTTCAAGTAAGTAAATAAATCTCTTAAAAAATGGTCAGGAAAGTAAGCATTCAGAAAATTTTCTCTATATAAGTCACAGATAAATCTCAAAGGAATTATATTGCTTGCCCAACTCCTTAAGTAACTGCCAACTCAGGTCATGGGCAGTAGAGAGATGGGCTGGATGAGAAAGGCCAATGCTAGAATTAAACAGTCCTACTCCACAGGGCAGCCAAGGAGAGCAGGTACAACAGGGGGTCAAAGGAAGTCCAGACATGGCAGGTGGATGTGTACCCAAAGTCATGGGGAGCGGGTAGGGACAGTCAAGGGAGGAAGTAGAAAACTGTCTGGAGCAACATACATCAGCCAAGGCAGTGGTATCTCAGAGGCAGAAATTCAAGCTCTAGGGACATCACTGGAAAATGGTTGGAATCCAAGAGAAAGAGGTGAACACAAGGAATCAATAGTTTTTGTTCAATGCAGCACAAAGTAAAGATGCAGGGAACTCAATGCTGGATCAAAGTATGAGAACAAGATTTTGTCACGAGAAATAAGAGCCTAGGTATAGAGACCTTTCACCTCAATTTTACTCTCCATCTGCTATGGATCAGGTGTTGCTTATAGTTGTTAGTATTGACAATACAACAGTAACCACCTGATGAAATTAATGGTCAGGAGGTGACATGATTAGGGACTTGGGTAGCTGAACACACCCTTATAGACTCAGGGCATCTTTTAACTCCCCTCGCAGATTTCAACATCTGGGATGACATGTAAGGGGTTTCAGCTGGAGGAACCCAAGAGCTGTTAGAACAGGGCTGCAGCAGGTAAGTCAGGACTCTGACTTACTGGTAGTTTATTTCTCTCTTGTTTGTCCATGCAGCTGCATCTCTGCATTCCCAGGCTTATTTTAAAAACAATATGAAACTTTAACATGTTTTGCTCCTTCCTAGTTGACTTAGGAGCAAAAGTTCCAGCTGTTGATATCTCAGCCTCCTCCTAGCAAGGTTGTCCCCTAAAGTCAGGAGGGCACACAGCTCTTTGGGGCTTGTGCCACCAACTCCAATCCCATTTCTGTCAGAAGAGCTCTGGGTGACTTTGTCATGACTGAATCATGAGCAGAACAATTGAAGTTGTGATATGCCTCTCCAACGCTCAAAGAGACAGGCAGGGCTTCTGCCCCAAAAATAAAGGTATATTTTATTAAATAAACCATGTGATTATGTGGAATATACTTTTTTAACTTTTATTTAGTAAATATAAATTTCCAAAGTACAGTTTATGGATTACAATGGCTCCCCCCCCGTAACTTCCCTCCCACTAACACCCCTCCCATCTCCCGCTCCCTCCCCCCTTCCATTCACATCAAGATTCATTTTCAATTATCTTTATATACAGAAGATCGATTCAGTGTACATTAAGTAAAGATTTCATCAGTTTGCACCCACACAGAAACACAAAGTGTAAAATACTGTTTCAGTACTAGTTATAGCATTACTTCACATTGGACAACACATTAAGGACAGATCCCACATGAGGAGTAAGTACACAGTGACTCCTGTTGTTGACTTAACAATGACAATCTTGTTTATGGCGTCAGAAATCTCCCTAGGCTCTAGTCATGAGTTGCCAAGGCTATGGAAGCCTTTTGAGTTCACCGACTTCAATCTTATTCAGACAGGGTCATAGCCAAAGTGGAAGTTCTCTCCTCCCTTCAGAGAAAGGTACCTCCTTCTTTGATGGCCCCATTCTTTCCACAGGGATCTCACTTGCAGAGACCTTTCATTTAGGTCTTCTTTTTTTTTTTTTGCCAGAGTGTCTTGGCTTTCCATGCCTAAAATACTCTCATGGGCTCTTCAGCCAGATCCAAATGCCTTAAGGGCTGATTCTAAGGCCAGAGTGCTGTTTAGGACATCTGCCATTCTATGGGTCTGCTGTGTATCCCGCTTCCCATGTTGGATCATTCTCTCCCTTTTTGATTCTATCAGTTACTATTAGCAGACACTAGTCTTGTTTGTGTGATCCCTTTGACTCTTAGACCTACCAGTGTGATCAATTGTGAACTGAAATTGATCACTTGGACTAGTGAGATGGCATTGGTACATGCCACCTTGATGGGATTGTATTGGAATCCCCTGGCACGTTTCTAACTCCACCATTTGGGGCAAGTCCGATTGAGCATATCCCAAATTGTACATCTCCTCCCTCTCTTATTCCCACTCTTATATTTAATAGGGATCACTTTTCAATTAAAATTTAAACACCTAAGAATAATTGTGTGTTAATTACAGAGTTCAACCAATAGTACTAGAACAAAAAAAAATACTAAAAGGGATAAAGTATTACATTGTACATCAACAGTCAGGACAAGGGCTGATCAAGTCATTGTTTCTCATAGTGTCCATTTCACTTCAACAGTTTTCCCCTTTGGTGCTCAGTTGTCGCCGATCAGGGAGAACATATGATATTTGTCCCTTTGGGACTGGCTTAATTCACTCAGCATGATGTTTTCCAGATTCCTCCATTTTGTTGCAAATGACTGGATTTCATTGTTTTTGACTGCTGTATAGTATTCTATAGAGTACATGTTCCATAATTTCTTTTTTTTTAAACTTTTATTTAATGAATATAAATTTCCAAAGTACGATTTATGGATTACAATGGCTTCCCCCCAATACCGTCCCTCCCACCCACAACCCTCCCCTTTCCCACTCCCTCTCCCCTTCCATTCACATCAAGATTCATTTTTGATTATCTTAATATACAGAAGATCAGCTTAGTATACATTAAGGATTTCAACAGTTTGCTCCCACACAGAAACATAAAGTGAAAAATAATAGATGATTTTTTTTTAATGATGATGAAATCAGATCAGACCTATTGTCATGTTTAATCCCAGTGAGAGTCAAGTTGGGAATTGATAATTTCTTTTTTTTTTTTTTTTTTTTTTTACAGAAGATCAGTTTAGTATGCATTAAGTAAAGATTTCAACAGTTTGCACCCCCATAGAAACACAAAGTGAAATATACTGTTTGAGTACTCATTATAGCATTAAATCTCAATGCACAGCACATTAAGGTACCTTTCTCTGAAGGGAGGAGAGAACCTCCACTTTGACTATGACCTTGTCTAAACAAGATAAGAGTCGGAGAACTCAGAGGGCTTCCATAGCCTTGGAAACTCATGACTGGAGCATAGGGAGATTACTGATGCCATAGACAGGAGTGTCAATTGGTAAAGTCAACAACAGGAGTCACTGTGCACTTACTCCTTCATGTAGGATCTCTGTCCATAATTTCTTTATCCATTCTACTGTTGATGGGCCTTTGGGTTGGTTCCAGGTCTTAGCTATTGTGAATTGAGCTGCAATAAACATTAATGTGCAGACTGCTTTTTTGTTTGCCAATTTAATTTCCTTTGGGTAAATTCCAAGAAGTGGGATGGCTGGGTTGTATGGTAGGGTTATATTCAGGTTTCTGAGGAATCTCCAGACTGACTTCCACAGTGGCTTAACCAGTTTGCATTTCCACCAACACTGGGTTAGTGTCCCTTTTCCCCCACATCCGCACCAGCATCTGTTGTTGGTAGATTTCTGAATGTGAGCCATTCTTACCGGGGTGAGGTGAAACCTCATTGTGGTTTTGATTTGCATTTCCCTGATTGCTAGTGATCTTGAACATTTTTTCATGTGTCTGTTGGCCATTTGGATTTCCTCTTTTGAAAAATGTCTATTGAGGTCCTTGGCCCATCTCTTAAGTGGGTTGTTTGTTTTGATGTTGTGGAGTTTCTTGATTTCTTTGTAGATTCTGGTTATCAGCCCTTTATCTGTTGCATAGTTTGCAAATATTTTTTCCCATTCTGTCGGTTGCCTCTTTACTTTCCTGACTGTTTCTTTTGCAGTACAGAAACTTCTCAATTTGATGCAATCCCAAATGTTAATTTTGGCTTTGACTGCCTGTGCTTCTGGGGTCTTTTCCAAGAAGTCTTTGCTGGTACCTATATCTTGCAGGGTTTCTCCAATGTTCTCTAATAATTTGATGGTGTCGGGTCATAGATTTAAATCTTTAATCCATGTTGAGTGGATTTTTATATAAGGTGATGGGTAGGAGTCTTGCTTCATGCTTCTGCAACACATCAGAAAGATCATCCACCCAGACCAAGTGGGATTTATCCCTGGTATGCAGGGATGGTTCAATATTCGCAAAACAATCAATGTGATACACCACATTAACAGACTGCAGAAGATAAACCATATGATTATCTCAGTAGACGCAGAGAAAGCATTTGGTAAAATACAACACCCTTTCATGATGAAAACTCTAAGCAAACTGAGTATAGAAGGAACATTCCTCAATACAATCAAAGCAATTTAGGAAAAACCGATGGCCAGCATCCTATTGAATGGGGAAAAGTTGGAAGCATTTCCACTGAGATCTGGTACCAGACAGGGATGCCCACTCTCACCACTGCTATTCATTATAGTTGTGGAAGTTTTAGCCAGAGCTACTAGGCAAGACAAAGAAATTAAAGGGATACAAATTGGGAAGGAGAACTCAAACTATCCCTCTTTGCAGATGATATAATTCTTTATTTAGGGGAACCAAAGAACTCTACTAACAGACTATTGGAACCCATAGAAGAGTTTGGCAAAGTAGCAGGATATAAAATCCATGCACAAAATCAACAGCCTTTGTATACACAGGCAATGCCACGGCTGAGGAAGAACTTCTGAGATCAATTCCATTCACAATAGCTACAAAAACAATCAAATACCTTGGAATAAAGTTAACCAAGGACATTAAAGAGCTCTATGATGAAAATTACAAAATCTTAAAGAAATAGAAGAGGATACCAAAAAAATGGAAAAATCTTCCATGCTCATGGATTGGAAGAATCAATATCATCAAAATGTCCATTCTCCCAAAAGCGATACCAATCAAAATACCAAAGACATTCTTCTCATATCTGGAAAAAATGATACTGAAATTCATATGGAGACACAGGAGACCTTGAATAACTAAAGCAATCTTGTACAACAAAAACAAAGCCGGAAGCATCTCAATACCAAATTTCAGGACATACTACAGGGCAGTTGTTATCAAAACAGCATGGTACTGGTACAGAAACAGATGGATAGACCAATGGAATAGAATAGAAACACCAGAAATCAATCCAAACATCTACAGCCAACTTATATTTGATCAAGGATACAAAACCAATTCCTGGAGTAAGGACAGTCTATTCAATAAATGGTATTGGGAAAATTGGATTTCCACGTGCAGAAGCATGGAATATACTCTTTTCATAAAAAATATGCAACCTTGAAATGTTGTACAGGTTGAGTAGCCCTTATTGAAATGCTTAGATCAGAACTGTTTCAGATTATGGGGCATTGCATAGATTTTACCAGTTGAACATCCCTAATCCAAAATCTCAGAATCCTAAATGTTCTAATATTTGAAATGGAATGTCATGTCAGTGCTCAAAATATTTTGTATTTTAAAGCATTTCAGATTTTTGGATTAGGAAAGTGGTCATTGATAATTCACTCACTAGTCTATCTAGTTTGAAATTTAGGGATCTGCAATCTCCCAGACTTCTCCATTGGAAAAAAAAAAAAAACAGTATTAAGTCCTGCTCTGACATTCAAGGCCTTTCAGAATTTGGATTCAGTGGATGCCTCCAGTTAGATCTCTCTGCTCCATATCCTTTGTTTTGGTGAAAACAGTTACATGAAGTTTCTAGAAATATCTAGCCTCATCCTCTGTCTGGGCCTTTTATCATGGTCTTACCTCCCCAAATGCTTCTTCCAACTGAAATTCCACCCACCATTCCAAGGTATGAAATGCTAAAACAATACCTATGCCACCAACCCTTCCTCAAAAGCTCACTTGCTCTACCAACACACTGACTAGAAGCGACTTCTCCCTCCTCTAACCTGCTAAGGAGCCTGGGGGCACTTATGGCATGTGTCACAGAATGGGCAGGGCCAGGCTTGGAAGTCAGATGGAAGTCAGAGTGCAATTCTGCACTTTTTCAGTTCGTCCTTAAACTCTAGGACCACTGTCTCCCTGCATCCTAGTATTGTCAAGAATTCAATCATGTTACAAACTAAAGAGTGTGTGTCACAGCCTGCCAAGGAGCAAATTTCCAAATAACTTTTCTTGTTATTCTTAACATGATTTGTGTCCATGCACCATTGCTTCTTCTGATCACAAGTTCCTTGAAAAGAGGAGCTGCTTTACTCAGTCTTATCTGTGCTGTGCTTAATGCTGCAAGTGCTGCTGGGTGAATGGATAATGAATATGATGGAACCTCCAATGTGATTTCAAAAGCCATTAGGCTACAACTGATACCAAAGCTCCATGTAATGCAACAGCAGAATTGCAATAACAGTTTAATGAGACAGATACATGTGCTCCTAGGTTGTTATCTATTTAGCTCAGATGAGCAGTTTCCAGGGTCCATAAAAGTAAAGCCACAGTTATAGCAGAGAAAAATGCTAACAATATACCTCCCATTCCCTGCTATCAGAGATAGTTCCCAGAACTTAAGAACAGCCTAGCAGAAGAGGTATTGTGTTGTAGGAATAGCCACCAATATAGACTCCATGTTTACATAGACACCAGACAATAATTTAACTACTTTACATATGTTAGCCACTGAATCATCACAGTAGTCATGTGAAGTAACTACTAGTCTCTTACCATTTTCCCATTAGGAAATTGAGGCAGTGAAAGTTAGGTAAATTCTAAGCTCTCAGAGGAAGTGGTAGAACAGAGATTTGGGCCCGAATCCATGTGCTCAGCAGCTAGACTCCGTATCCCATGGTCAAAAGGGACGGTCTGGACACTGCACTGTTCCCTTCACTGTAAAGGCAGCAGTTTGGCCAGATCTCAGCAGAGCACGCTGTACTTATCACTGCTCCATATGCAACCTGGGCTCTTCCTGCAGCACACTCGCATGCCTGTAGAACCTGTGTTTTTAACCACTGTGAATGGAGTGGAATGGAGGATGTTAGCATTATAGAACGGCATCTGTTAGGAAAAGTTTACGCTTATGTGTCTGCAAAGGCCATTTCAAGCACTCTGAGGTGTCTATGGACAAAGCAACCTGTGATAGAGCTGAAGAGCACAAGTAATGATCCAGTGCAGGGAGCTCTGGTGGTGGTGGGTGAGGAAATAGGGATAAGCTGAGGCAAGAGAAAAAATGAGAAGCAGCCCTGCTCCTGGACTAATTCCTTCAGGAAATGAAATACAGACAATATGATGAAAAAAATTTTTTATTTGACAGGTAGAGTTATAGACAGTAAACAGTGAGTGAGAGAGAGAGAGAGAGAGAGAGAGAGAGAAAGGTCTTCCTTCCATTGGTTCTCCCCCAAAATGGCCACAATGGCCGGAGCTGCGCCGATCCGAAGCCAGGAGCCAGGTGCTTCCTCCTGGTCTCTCATGCAGGTGCAGGGGCCCAAGCACTAGCGCCATTCTCCACTGCCGTCCCGGGCCACAGCAGAGAGCTGAACTGGAAGAAGAGCAGCCGGGACTAGAACCCAGCGGAAAGTGTTTTTAAAATTTACCATTTCTTTGAGTGCCAGTTATCCAGAGCTTGGGCAAAGTGACAATTTTGAAATTAAAATTGCTCACTGAACAAGTTAAGCATTTTAAGAGCTCCTCTGAGCAAACTGAGGGAAAGCAATAGGCCCATGTACATTGAACCCAGAATGACTGAAATCACCTGTTAGTACTGATCTTACATAAACTGCCCAATTCTTGAAGGGCCAGAGGCTACCACATTCTGAAGCACGTGGATAATTAATCACAGAAGGAGGAATTGTGCAAATCTTTCTTGAGTTCGCAGCATCCTGGACCATGGCAAATCCCTGCTGTTCACTTTATAAAGGTAGGCGTACTACCTACAAAATGATCTATGTGTCAGTGTAAGTTCATGGTGTGAACACTTGGCTGGCATCTCAAGCATGCAGAAAAAGGCAGTAGACGATTTCACTCACTATTTTAGGTCAACTCTGTTTTATCCCATCTAATTGACCCTAGGATATGCATTCCCAACAAGGGCAATTCAGGGGGCAAAAACTGATTCTAGGGGGCTAACACTGTGGCATAGTAGGCTAAACCTCTGCCTGCTGTGCCAGCATCCCAAATGGGCGCTGGTTCTAGTCCATGCTGCTCCTCTTATGATCCAGCTCTCCACTATGGTCTGGGAAGGCAGTAGAAGATGGCCCAAATGGTTGGGCCCCTGCACCTGTGTGGGGGCCACAGAAGAAGCTCCTGGCTTCAGATCGGTTCAGTTATAGCCGCTGCAGCCATTTTGGGAGTGAACCAGCAGATGGAAGACCTTTCTCTTCTCATTCTCTCTGTATAATGACTCTACCTCTCAAATATATAAATACAATCTTTAAAAAAAAAAAAACCTGGCCGGCGTGTGGCTCACTAGGCTAATCCTCCGCCTTGCGGCACCGGCACACCAGGTTCTAGTCCCGGTCGGGGTGCCGGATTCTGTCCCGGTTGCCCCTCTTCCAGGCCAGCTCTCTGCTATGGCCAGGGAGTGCAGTGGAGGATGGCCCAAGTACTTGGGCCCTGCACCCGCATGGGAGACCAGGAAAAGCACCTGGCTCCTGGCTTTGGATCAGCGCAATGCGCCAGCCACAGTGTGCTGGCTGCGTGGCCATTGGAGGGTGAACCAATGGCAAAAGGAAGACCTTTCTCTCTGTCTCTCTCTCACTGTCCACTCTGCCTGTCAAAAATAAAAAAAAATAAAAAAATAAAATAATAAAAAAAACCTAACCCTAGGGCAGCAAGACAATCAGTCTTTTGTGGATAAAGCACAGATACACACAATACATAAGCAGGTGTATCATCTGCCTACAATAGTAAAATTCTACAGTGGAGGAAGCCACCAGGGGAAAAAATACCTAAAAACATTTTTGTGGGAGCAAAAATGAAAATAGAAATTGAGAGGTGCTGCAAAAGAACCTGTGAAACCAAGGACTGTCATTCTCAGCAGCAGGAATTCTTGGGAAAGAAGAAATATTTAGCAATCCCTGAAGACAGAATTATAAAGGAGGACATTTTTTTCTGTTGTTTTCCCATTCATAGTGAGCATGGAAATTCAAGTGGTCTCCTGGCTGTGTCCACCAGGGTTCTCCAATGAAACAGCAGATTCTTCTTACATGTCCATCGCTCACATCTGTGGAGAACTGGTTCCAAGGTTTCCCTCCAACCCCTCGCCACATGCACAACAAAACCCAATAATGCTCAAGTCCCTTGTGTAAAATGGACTATAACTGATGCATAGCCTTCTGTAGACTTTAAATAATCTTTCAATTATTTATAATACAATGTAATACTGTGTAAGTTGTTGTTATACTGTATTGTTTAGGTGGGTACCGAAGTTCACTAGGCTAATCCTCCACCTACGGCGCCGGCACTCCGGATTCTAGTCCTGGTTGGGGCGCCAGATTCTGTCCCGGTTGCTCCTCTTCCAGTCCAGCTCTCCTCTGTGGCCCGGGAGTGCAGTGGAGGATGGCCCAAGTGCTTGGGCCCTGCACCCCATGGGAGACCAGGAGAAGCATCTGGCTCCTGCCTTCGGATCAGCACGGTACCCCACCACAGCGCGCCAGCCGTGGCGGCCATTGGAGGGTGAACCAACGGAAAAGGAAGACCTTTCTCTCTAACTCTGCCTGTCAAAAAATAAATAAAAAAAAATATATACTTTATTGTTTAGAGAATAAGAAAATCTGTATATATTCAGAACTGGTAAAATTTTAATATTTTTGATCCACAGTTGGTTGAATCTATGAATGTGGAACCTAGAGATATTGGAATGATTTATGTGCATTTGTGTATAATTGTATTACATGGTTGGCGTGGGGACTGGCAAGTTCAAAATTTGTAGGGTAGGCCAGAAAACCACAAGCACAGGCAAGAATTCCATGTAAGACCACAAGACATTGCAGACTTGAATCCACAATCTATAGGGTGGGCTGGAAAATAGGCAGGATTTCTATGTGACAGTCTTGAGACAGAATTCCTCCTTCTCTAGAAAATTAGTTTTTGCTTTTAAGGCCCCATGTTTACTTATAGCAACTGATTGTAAATGTTAGTCACATTTAAAAACTCTCTTCACAGCAACGTGTAGACTAGTGCTCACTGAAATAACAGGTACCATAGTCTAGGTAAGTTGACTATAAAGTTTAACCATCGCCATGGGCATCTCAGGAACGTCTCAGGCCTCTCTGTCCATCAGCTTTGTCCTTACTGTTACCAGGGATGTGTTTCAGGATAGGACCACTAGCCTTGTGGACATGCATACCGGGGCAATTACTTTTATTTAACTGCTCTGTTTCTTCCCTTTTAACTTCTTTGACTTCTTAGGCCAGGACTGCTAATGGCCCAGCTGGCACTTTGTGCTGCTCATGCTTCTGTAATGTATAATGCTGATTCTACCCTCAGTGGTCTAGGAGCCTGGCTCTGGTTTCTCTTCAGTGATCACCAGCTCAGGTTCTTCAGGTACTTTAAGCTTAACAAGTGGCACCTGCTAAGGTAGAGACTGGGGGGTCATTGTGGACTCCTTCCTAGCTTTGGACCTGGCCCTTGGGGTTGTGTTTTATTTCCATTTCTGGGAAACCATCTAGTCAAAGGAGAGAAGGGCCACACAATGCCTTTTGTGCCTGCTGCCTCCCTGCCTTTGGGGTGGCCTACACTGTGTTTTCCAGGTGACTTCTGCTTGCACTGTCTTTCTGGAGGCTGACAGCAAGAAGGGAAGAGAGGGGCCAAGTTCAGAGTCAAAGGCAGGGACTGCAGGCTGGCTCCCAGTCTCTGTGGCTGTCCCGAGCCCATCCACTTGGTTCTGGTTGTCTCACCTCTGTCCCAAGCAGGATGGTGATGTCTTCTGAGTGAAGGACAACCCAAGCATCAGCTATGGCCACAGATTAGGCAAAGTAGATGAGGCGGAGGCTAGGGAAAAGCTAAACTCACATTGACAGGGATCTCAACAACACTGGTGAGAGGTGCTGCCCACATAAGCTGCCTCACCAGTCTCTCCAACCACTTGATCTTGAACTTCCAACCCCCAGAACTGTAAGCAAATAAATTTCTATTGTTTATCTCATTGACTCTGTGGTATTTTGTTCCAGCAGCCTCAGCAAATGAATACAGCTGCTATGGCGTAACTGATATAGATGATATGTGTAACTTTATTAGTAGTATTCATTCTTACCCGATTTACTTCTTCTGGGCACAGAACCACAACTCCTTCAAAACTAACCAAGCAATTTAAACAGAAGTAACGCACTTCATTTTGGGGCCAAAGCATGAAATCACTCCCTAAAGATACTCTCTCTTTCCAAGTGTGGGTGATCAAAGAACACACTGAGGTGGACGGAGGTGCTGGAAGATGCCCAAAGACAGAAGCAGCTCAGAATTCTAAATCATCAGTATCCTGGAGAACTCGTCTGGATCAGCAGGGGACCCTGTTGGAAAGAGAAATAAGCTCTCACTCTGCTAAGCCCGAAGATGTATAAATGTTCTTGGTGACACAGCACGACTTAGACTATGCTTACTAAGCACACACCCTACCCATGTTTGGGAGAAAGCCTCCTCATCAAACTGGTTGCTTCCCTGATGCCCATCAGTGAAAGGAGAATTCTTCATGGAAAACTGGAAGAGTTTGATGGTGGCATGGAAAGTTCCAGCAAAGAGGCTGATCCACATGGAGTCTGAACAACCCAGAGAGGAAAAGTTAAGAGGTCACTGATGTTTCTCTACCCTCCTTCAATGAGGCTGTCAAGTGGATCCTGCGGGCAAGAGAAGTTAGGGACAAAAAGTACATCCTCTTGGCACCAGGAAGTGTTGGAAAGTTTGTGGAAAGATGGGATTAAAAGACAAGCTTAGTTTGGCGCATTTTTGAAATCCATGAATAGTTTTTTCACAATACAGATTTTTCATGAACTTCCTGCAGACCCCTCATGTGCTCTTTCACAGCCTTAAAGGAAATGTCCTTCAAGACCTTCTCTGGTTTCATTCTCACTGGGAGGCATATTTCTTAGTCAACAAGGGTATCTGTTGCCACAAAAATACCTAGAACACTAGTAAATAGATTTGCCTGTATGTGTCAATTACATGTGTATTTATCTAGAAGAATTCTGACAAGGACTCCAAGATTTCATCACCCCTAAATGCCGACAAACCATAAGGAAAAGTTCCGGGATAAACCACCAATAGTATCCACGTTTACCACACAAAGTGTAAGGGAGGAAAGTCCCTAAACTCTTGGGTAGATTTGACCAAGTATGCCCTCTTTTTGCCTAGACTTTATTAACTTATTCACTTCTTAGTCCCTTCCCCACACGTACGTTACCTTATCCAGATAATGATCGATTTTCCATGAACACTGTACAGCTGTCTATGCCATCCTGAACCATTCTCCTCTCCCATCTGACTGGAATTTCTTTTTTGCTCTTAGCACTGATTTCTGTCTCAGGTGGAAATCCAGCAAAGGTGTATACAAGTGGTGTCCAGCAAAGAGGCACTTGAACCACCAGGATGGAAGAGGAGGCTGAAATCCAGCCATTGCCCCATTTCTTGAGTCATGTGCCCAGCCTTGTGCTCTGTCTACTACCAGTTGGGCTCCTTTTTCCAACAAGTCTGCCCAGAGCAGGCTCCTTTCTCTAGTGTACACAATGGTTTTTGTGAGCTGGCGGTGCTGTGTCCTACATCCATATCCCTTTCCTGAAGCCTTGAGCAGGTTTCCTTTCCCTTGGGGCTACCTGCACAGGGCAGATGGGGCAGACCTGTTTCAGCGACCATCTCCACTGACTGAGCCATCATTTCTGTGGGTGGGTGTTCCCTGGAGTCTAATGGACAGACACCATGCCCACACCATTACTTAATTCTGTGGTTCTAAACAATGCCACCCAAAGGGGTAATTTGGAAATTTGTGGTGGTAGCTTTTGGGTTCTCACAATAATTAGGGGCACCGCTGGCTGTAGTCAGCAAGAGTAACAGATACTCATCATCCCGTGCTGTCTCGTACAGTCTTGCACGTGGAAAATCGTCCCTCACCCCTCACGCTGCACAAGTCTCAAACGTCCTGCCCAATTTCATGGAGAGGAAAGAATTATACACATTTATACAAATACCTCCTCGTCCCACATGCTAAACACTTTCAGGCACCCACAGGGTGAGCAACGTTGTCTGCTCTCTAGGGTCTACAGAAGTATAACTTTCTGAGCCTGGACCTAATTCAATGTCACAAACGAACAGGAAGTTTTTTGCTCTATCTCAATATACATGTTTTCCTGAAATGTGACCACCTTGCAAATCAAGGGAAAATCGTAGTTTTTGTTCCAATGTCCACCAAGAACTGTTTCATTTATCAGCAAACCATTCATTGCATCATGTCTTATGGCAGCCACATGGACAGCATGACATGTCAATCCCACCCACATGTGTACCTGTGCATAAAGCACGTAACATTTGGCTCCTTCATGAAGCTTTTTTTCTGTAGCAAGGTTCAAATATTCAAACTCAGAAATTGCTACTATTAGGAGATCCCTAAAATTTCCCCTTTAAAAAAACTGTCTCCATAAATCTAATGAATTTGAAGAATATTCTCAAAGAATCATATCCAAGAAAAGTCTCACCACAAGGAGAAGAAAATAACTGGGGCTAGTTAGAATGAAATGAATGAAAGTAAATTACATTTCATGCACTCTAGTGACTTCCATTTCAAGCTAAGTACACTTTCTGAAAACCTCCTTTCCCTGCTTTGATGCGAAAAATCTATCAATGAATCAATGAATCAATGACTAGTTGAAGTCAGGAGTAGAAGCTAAATCCGAAGCTGTTTAACGAAAACACAATAAATGATAAACTGCTCCTATATGTGATGGCTCAAAGGGTCACTGTTAAGGAGGGAACAGGATGCAGGACAGCTGGGTAGGGAGAACACTGCTGTCTTCCCACTCAGGAAAGGGAGAGGCCCACCTCTGCCGTTTGTGGGCTGCCTGGCTTGGATGCTTCTCCCCTATGTCAGTGAGGGTTCAACCAAAGAAACGAAACACTGGGAGAGATGCATTAAGAGCCTCATTGCAAGGAGTTGGCTTACATGTTTATGAGACTGGTTTGGCAAGTCTAACATGCATAGGGTAGGCCTTCAGGTAGGGCAGCCTAGGAACCATGACTAGGCTAAAGCTGCTGTCCACAGGCTGCATACCTGAATAACACTCAGTTCTTCAACTCACCAAATCAGGCCCACTCCAACTACCCAGGTTACTCTCCCTTCTTCAGGACACCTGAGTACAGACTTCACTCACATCTACAAGACACTCTCACAGCAACGCTGAATTGTTGTTTGATTGAATAACCTGGAATTTAAATCACCATCTCAGGGGACCAGCACTTGACCCTAGCAGTTAAGATACTGTTTAGGTCACCTGCAGGCCTCATTAGAGTGCTAGGGTTCAATAGCCACCTCTGGCTCCTAACTCCAGCTTCCAACAAATGCAGACCCTGGAATGTAGTGGTGATAGCTCAAATAGTTGGGTTCCTGCTGCCCGCATGAGAGACCTAGATTGAGTTTCCAGATCCTGGCTTCAGCCTTAAATCACTCCCTGCCACTGTGGGCATTTGGGGAATGAACCAGAGGATGGGGGGATTTCTCGTATTTTTCTCCCTCTCTCTCTTTCTGTCATAGAAATTACAATATCAACAACAAAAAACAAAATCCACCCCTTGTCAACTTAGTACCCACTCATATCTCCTTAAGTAAAATGTAGCTCCAAGTACAAAGAATAATCAAGTCATACTTCTGCCTACCATGATGTATACGATTGAAAATCCATTCAGCCCTTCCCTAGAAAGGAAAGCAAAGTTCCTGAGTGACAGTCATGCTTCTTCTTTGGTATCCTGTTATTTAAAAACTGTGACATAAAATTTATCATTATTAATACATTTTATATTAAGTGATTGGGGAACAAGTGAAAGGGGAAAACAAAAATATTTTAAAAACACACAAACATACTGACAACAAAAGGAGGAAGAAATACTTGTAGTCAGCAACAGTGTTCTCAATTCTGAAAATAGGGTCATCTTAGAAGGCTGTTAAAGGAATTAAGTGATATGATAGCTACATGTACTATATTTTAACTATCTTCATTACTATTAGTTTCATTACCAGGTAGGAACTTATAGTAATATCAAATTGAGGGTTATTCGTTGGACACCAACAGTAAGTCTGTGACATAGAAGTGACAAGGGAATAAGAAATGATTCTCAATAAATAAATAAAGAAAGAAAGTCAGGGTGAAACACACCAGGTTCTTAGACACAAATACTAAATATTGGAAGATTCAAATTATTTCCTTGGTGCATGCCATAGAAAGAATTCCCCTAAGGAAACAAAACTATCAGCACAACATCGAAACAGCATCATTAATTGTGAGGAAAGACAGGGAATAGTTGTTTTCTTCTGTTCAATTTGTTTCATCTTGCCACCCATCTCCCAGAGCCCATGCAGAGAACTCTGGATTAAAAGTAAGTGGACAGAGATGTCGATGACTTTTCAGCAAGAAGACTTCACCGAGATTTTAAAGGACTGGAAACAATGGGAGCCACACAGAGAGACAGCCAGAGAAACAGAGCACGTGGGGTGGAGGAGACTGAGAGACCAGGAGAGACAAAGGGTCCCAAATCACACCAAGCTGTGTGCAGTAAGTCAGGCAAGGAGTTGGCCCTGGATACACGAGGAGCTAAGGGGGCTTTTTCTGTATTTGGCAAAACTCAAAGTAGTCCCTGAAAATGATTCATTTTACTATACAAAAGTTCTAATTCAATACAAAAGTTCTAATTCAATAAAGTTGATTTTTAAAAATATGTATATATAAATATTATGACCTTAAATTTTATAAAACGTACAAGATGCTTAGAACAATCAGAAGGAAGTGTCCGGAGAATAGCAATGGTTATTTCTCAGTAGTCGGATTGTGAATGATGTTTACTTTAAACAGTCTTGTATTTCCAGCTCCTATGATAAGTACGCTGTTTTTTTTGTTTCATTTTTTGTTTTTTTCTTTTTTTCTCACAGTTGGAAAAAGTAAAACCTTCCTGAAAGAGAGCCATTTTCCACCACGCTCATGCTCAGGTCAGAACAGTGCTGACTCCTTCAAACTTCAGGACTTCAAATTCATAGCCATTCATGTAGAACTATCCATCCGTTGTTTTGATTGTTAGACAAACTCCAGTTTGCTTCAGAGTCTTTGTCTGTCTTTGAATTTAAATACAAATACACGGAGTGAATGTCTCCACAGCAATAATAGAATGTGCTGGTCTTGAAGCAGCAAAGGCAACAAATGGAAAGACTTGAGACTCGGGTTTCCGAAAGGTTCTGTGAAAGAATTCACTGTGTGGCCTTGGGTGAGACATTTCCCCTCCAGGCTGCAGCTTCTTCAGCTATAAAATGAGGGCTGTGAACCAGATCATCTCCAAGGGCCCATTGAGAGCGGACATCCCACTATTTTATGTGCCCCTTTAGAGAGGAAGAGCAAGCAAAGCCAGCTCATCATGGCCCCGTGATAGAAGTCACACCTCAGACAACCACCTTCCCTCTATTTCTCTATTTCATCTCACCCTCTTAGCCTCCTTTCTCTTGACAATCCCTTGGCAGTAAAACTTCTTTTTCACTCCCAACAGTTCAGCTATTCTGGCTGTTACTCAGATAGTTCAATCCTTATTGGTATCCGATTTTGCACTGGCACTCAGTGGGGATCTAAATATTTCTTCCTCTCCACTCCAACTTGTTCCAGCAAATCTTCACACCTTCTCTTTTGTTGAAAGCTCAGCCAAGTCCACGCCGTGGTCCTCCCAATTATTAATAAATGCATTTGGAGCAGCATCCATACTGATCCTACTTTTGCCCTAACAAATCTTCATGCCCTGAAATTTTAATGTAATCATACTCATTTTTAAAAACTACAGTCATTTGTCCTTGGCTTGATTTTCCCAGAAATGACTGGCACAGGAAGCTTTTTCATAAGGGCAGTTGGCTCAAGGCTCACTTGGCGGGTCTTGGGGAATCATTTCAGTTACAGTTTTGTCTGCCAAGTCTGTATTCCCTGCTGACCCAGTTTGGATTTTAAGTTTCCATCAAGACCACCTGCCTGGTGTTAATTAGTTATGGTTTCTTGTTTTATATGCAAACTTGTTTTAACATCCATGAACTGGCACAGCCATCTTGGGCTTCTCCCCTGGTTCTACTGTGCAAGCAGCATTCTTAGCTGACCCAGCCATTTGTACTCGAATAACATGCTATGGCCAGGATGGCAAAAACTTCAGCAATAGTCTGAGAATGAGGATTGCAAAATCCAAGTAAATCTCAACTTGTATTTCCATTCTGTGTTTTGAAAATCTTGAATTTACAATTTTAGGCAATCTTTTCTAATCTCATACTCTCTCTCTCTCTCTCTCTCTATATATATATATAGTATATTCTCTAGTAATATACGTAGCCAGAGAACATTATAGAGCACCACGAACCTATTACTTTTAAGGCTACTTTAAATACCTCTGTGGTTTTCACTCATTTGTAATGTATTTACCAATCGCCAATTATTAAATCAAGTCAACCAGCTTTCCTCTTTGCCAGGAATTGGAAAAGGAAGTGAGCGTTTCAGACTTACTAGCTTTCCTTTCCCTTGGGAAAAAAAAAAAAAAAGGCCATGAGGTCCTTTCCTCCACTGATGTGAGCAGGCCTTTAGGAGATGCATTTGGATGAAATAGCTTCAAAATTGTATAATTTTTTTTAACCATAGTACAACAGTGAAATACACACATTAGAATGGTGGACTTCAAGTAGAGACATTTGACACTGACACAGAAATGAAGTCAACTAAGAACTTTGGAAAGGATAAGCATTCCTTTTCCTGCAGAGGTCAAAATGAGAACTGAATCTGGGGAGAGACAAGAGACACCGGCTCTCCAAGAAGAGCTTGTGTCTGTAGGCATGCTAGAGTCTAAATATTTGTCTCCCATGCCCAATGTAGGTGTTGCAACCTAATCCTCAGCCTGATAGTACTAGGAGGCAGGGCATTTGGGAGTTGATTAAATCATGAGGGAGAACCTTTGTGAATGGCATTGGTGCTATTATAAAAGACCCTCTAGAGAGCCCTCTCCCCTTCCAGCCACCATGTGAGGTGACAGCAAGGAGTCAGCCATGGAGGAACCAGGGAGTGGTTCCGACAATGCTCACCAGACACCAAAGCTGCCTGAAACTCCATCTTTGACTTTTAGCCTTCAGAAATATGAAAAGTCAGTTTGCTGGGTTAGAAGAAACTCAATTTATAGGGGTCTTTTCCTCCCTTTTGCTCATAACAGGCTAAACATTCTAAGACATCTTTATTTAAATCCATTCATTTTCACAGCATTTTGGACCAATATAAAATGGAGACAGAATAAACTTATACTATGGTTCTCATTTTTGAGTTGCCTGTCACAGAATCCTCCTCATTTTAGAGATGTCCATTTGGAGAAGTGACGAGCAGTGTCATCGTCATAGAGGCTGCCATTTTGTCTTGTGGCTTACACTATGACTTTATGTTCTACAGTGCCAATGACAAAATCCAGGGCTAAAGTGGCTGGGAAAAAAGGCTATGGAATTACTTTTCTGTCATAATCTAATGGACGATTTTCTGGGTGCCAAGTATTAAATGGCTTCAGGAAATGAGAAATATCACCAGCCCCAGGAATTGGAAAGAGTCAATTATTCCAATTGTTCTCTTTTAGATTCACAAATCACGGGGGATTAGCTGGCCACAGGAAAACCCATCTCAGCTTCCCCACTGTGCTCCTCCCTCAGACACACCACAGGACATCTCTGGATGAGGGCAGGCAAGTTTTGACATGGAGGTAAGATCACTCTGCTAGAGTCAAGTCAAGTTGGAAAAAAGATAGCTTAGTGCTGGATGACAAACACAAACAGGCATCATCTAAACAAACATTCCTTTGTCTTGAATGTAAATGAATTACTGATATATAGTTTCTAAGAAACATTTTAGAAGGTATATGCCATAAATAATACAGTCCAGAGATGTTTTCACATATTATGCTCATTAAATTATATTTATGTAATTGACATATATCAGTGGTACACAACTGCATATCATTATTTTTGCAAATTATTACACTACTGCATTCTTGATGAGGCAACAATAGATTTTATTAAATGATTGTGTACATTGTGTTATAGCCACTGATACTGGTTAGATGGAGTTGTAATAATTCCCAGCACAATAGCAGTTTTCAACTATTTGAATCTGTATTTATCCCTCTGGTGAGAGTTTTGTGAAAGAAAAAAAAAAAACAAAACAAAACAAAAAACGGGTGCAGCACAGCAGGTTAAGCCACTACTAGCGATGACGGCATGCCTTATTGGAGTGCTGGTTTCAGTCTCAGCTGCTTCATTTCAGATCCAGTTTCCTGGATCTGCTTATGATGGCAGTGGAAGACAGTCCAAATACATAGGTCCCTGCCATTCATGTGGCACACCCAGATGAAGTTCCTGGCTCCTGCTTTCTGCATGGCCCAGCCCTGGCTGTTGTGATAATTTGGGGAGTGAACCAGTGGATGAAAGATCTCTCCCTCTGCCTCCTTTGTTTCTCTCTCTCTGAGGTTCTGCCTTTCAAATAAATAAATAAATCTGTAGAAAGAGAGAGAGACAGACAGACATGCAGGTATGATTGGAGAGGAAAGAAGCTATTATTAAACTCAAGTGATTGTACTAAATATTGTCATTGAATTGATATTCTCTTCAAGAATGGATATATTTGTTTGCTTTCATGGCAAGTAACTAAATATTATTCTGTTGCCATATGCCAGGGACAACTGACAACTGTTTGACACAACATTTTTTTTTTTTATTTTGCTGCTCCTGCTGCTCCGGATTAAATTTTTACCTTCTGAGAATTGACCGAATTTTCCTTTCATAGATATTGCTCGCTTTTGCCACGATCACCACTTTACTGATAATTTCCCCGCTAAATCCCTTTGCTCTCTATCAATTTCAAACCCTTTTTAAAAATTCATAGCTACTACTTCTTTCAAATCAAGGCCAACTTTGCCTCTGTCACCTATATAATTTTGTGCAACAAAAGTGCTATATTTATGTTTGGATTTTCTTATGGAGTCAGAAGTGTCAGATTTTTTACTACTGATGAAAATCAGGGGCCTCCTGAAGGAGTTGTCAGTTAGGATGTGTACATTCCACCTAAGAGCAGGAAGTTTCAACTCCCAACTCCAGCTCCTGACTCTGGTTTCCTGCTAATGCAGACCTTTGGAGGCAGTGCTGGTTCAAGTAGCTGGGTTTTTGTGGAGCACGTGGGAGAACTGGGATGAGTTCTCAGCTACTGGCTTCAGCTCCCTGGCTGCCAGCATTTCAGTGAACAAGCACATGGGAGTTCTGTCTCTGTGTCTCAAATAAATAAATTTTAAAATTTTTGTAAGGAAGTTACTTTCAAGTTTTTGAGTCATTCAGTATGTTGTTTCATACTTTGCTTGGAAGTATAAAACAAATTGTTATTTTTATAATGTTACTATTTATCTAAGTCCTATTCATGTTATAAAACTTTCAGATTAAATTAAAAATATTATTTATTATTCAGATTAAAAATATCATATTCCCTAATATAAATGTGTATGGATTTCAATCCCGTACCCAAGGTATTTCATATGAATATGCCATTACTCCAAAATCCAAAAATATCTACAACCTAAAACACTTCTGGTATCAAACATTTCAGACAAGAGATATTCAACCTTTAGCAACAAATAGCTAAAACATCTAGAATGATATAAAAGGTATACATAGCCTATTTATTTACCTGTAATTCAGGGAAAACAAAACCCCATGTAATCTCAAGCACTTCTTAAAGAATATTTATCCAAATTAATTGTGTCATATTGACTACATCAAAACATGTAACTAGCTTAAGATTCCGCTCATTGATTGTCATCATATCACTTAGACTCAGTCTAAGAAACAAACTTCAACAACTGGATTAAACTTTGGATGTTCTTTAAGAAAAACACATTCATGGGGCTGACACTGTAGCACAACAGGTTATGTCATGGCTTATGATGCCAGCATCCCATATTGGAGTGGGGTTGAGTCCTGGCTGCTTTGCTTCTGATCAAATTCCCTGCTAGTGTGCCTGGGAAAGCATTGGAAGATGGTCCAAGTGCTTGTGCCCTTGACACCTATGTACGTGGGATACCCAGTTGGAATTCCAGGCTCCTGACCTTGGCTGCTGCAGTCACTGGGGAGTGAACCAGTGTATGGAAAATCTCGGTCTCTGCCTCTCCCTCTTTCTGTCACTCTGCCTTTCAAATAAATAGTTTTTTAAAGAAAAACATTTATCCACTTACAAATAAAGACAACTCAAGAACATACAGGATTTTTTTACTCTCTTAAAAAATGTATTTTTAAAGAGAAAGCCTCATGTCTCCAGATTATTAAGCCTTTAAAAAACCTATTTTCCAATTTTTTAAATTAAAAATAAAGCTTTACTCTCAGGCAGATTTAATAGTAATCAAATAATTTTCCAGGAACCTGACCAAATTCTGTACCTAATATAAACACAAATAATATCTATACACATCTAGGTAATCTGTTTTATGAATAACAGACTGATATGTTTTCTTTTAAACTTAAAGCAGTTTCATAAAAATCATTGTTGTTGGGATTTGGGGTAGTTTTAGGCATTTCCTCCATTCATCCTCCACTGAGTAGAATTTATCTTTTTATGTGAAATACATGAAAAAATATTTGACTGGTTATCAATTCATTATGAAGGTAATTACATGGTTTTTCCAATGAGGTTGGAGCAAAATGATTCTGGAATTTCCAGAATTTTCAGAAATGGACAGAAGCCTGACCAAATTTGAATTTGCTCAAAGAATATAAAATGGATTTCTGCCATCTTGAAATGTGTGCGCTCATGTTTGCCAAGATCTGTTCTGCTCGCCAGCTGCAAAGTCTCTCGAAATGTCATCCAAACTTGATTAAAGACAGGTTACTCTCAACTCATTTTTTCAAATCTCTGTAATAAAAAGTAGTAAATTCTTCAATACTGTTGACTTCAAAGTGAAATAAGCTAAACAAGATGAAAGGTTGGAACTCATTTCTCACTTTAGGGAAGTAGTAGGCTTTCTACCTGTCATTTTTACAGGGTACATAGTAGGTAAAAAAAGTAACATTTTTTTTTTTTTAGTTCTTAACCACTTCATTAAATCAACAATTTGTTCCATAATCTAGTACTCCTCTAATGTCAGATTGAATCCTAGAAATATAAGGGGTAACACCATGGTTGTCACAGGTCATTTGAGAAGGAATGAAGTCACTCTAGTAATAGTATAATGTACACTTTAAGGGGATTGCAAGTGACACCAAGCACCAACCTAGTGCTGGAAGTGGGGGCTCACACAGTGTCAGAGGTGGGCACAGTGCCTTCCAATGCTACCAATGGATGGCAAGGAAGACCAGTAAAGAACAATTGTCATGTGAGAACCTCTGAAATAGAGGAACATACAAGACTTCTTAGGAAACTAAAGCAGGAAAAGTTATCACAGAGGCAGCAGTTGGTGGCAGATAAGGAAGCTGAGGTTTGAAGGATAAGTAGAATGCTTTAGCTGGATAGGAGACCAAAGGATGCTGTAGCCAAGAGTCAGAACAAGAGCAAGGCAGAGGGAGTAAAATAATTTCTTCACAGAAGAGTGAGTCTTGCCTCGGTTTAGACCATCTTCTCAAGGACGTTTGTAGAGCATAAGCCTTGAAACCCAGCCTCCATTCAGAGTAAATTGCATATTTCTTTGTCCAGTATAAAGTTTTCTCCCTCCAGAGAAAAGGTTGGGTAAATTTGTTTGCAGATTATAAAAGATGGGGGATCTCTAAGCTCCCATGCCCTTCCATGGCAATGCAACTCCAGTGAATGCACAAGGCCCACCTAAACCAGTCCATGTTGTGTCTGTGGGACTTGGAGGAGGGAGCACAGAAAGGAAACAAATGCAGCCAGGAAGCTCATGATGCTTGCTGTGCCATAAGTAAGAAGGCTTGTTGTCTCTGACCCAGGAGACTTGTGTAGGTATCCATGAAACTGTGGCAGGTAAATTTGTTAGCTGATAATTAGAATAAGATTCCAGATTGTTCACAATTCCTGAGTAGTGGTACCATTAAGCAACACAAGAAGAAAAGGAGAATCAAAGGGAAATTTAGAGGAAAAGATGATGAGTTTGGGGCTTATTATTGTTGAATTTGAAGTAGTTATAGAGACATGGAGTTGTCTATATGGATCTAAATCTTGGGAGAAAGTTCTAAAACAGATGCACACAATTAAACCCTATTAAAATACATATGAGAGTTAAGGCCTTTAGGGTGAAGAAGAGAATTTTGGAGAACACCAAGATTTAAATGGTAGGTATGGGGGTAGGGAAGAAGAGAAGTCTTAAGAAGACAGAAAGAGTCAATACAGTGAAATGAGAACTGTCTCCATCACAAGCCAAGAAAGAGATTTCCAAAGAGTAGTAATCAACAGTGTAGTCCAGAGAGATCCAGTAATAGAAAAACGACAATCCTGCTGGACTGGGCACTGAAAAGCCACTGTTGCCAGTGTTGTTCCTGCTTTTGTTAGCCCTCAGATTCGTTCCTACCCTTCCCTTCATTCTGTATGTGAGATAATTCACCAAAATGGACTAGATGGCAGGTGGAAGAACTGAGAAATCGATGAGCTCCACAGAATACACCTCCCAGGTGCTGATATCAAGGGTTTCCATCTGGGCGAGCTCAGCCAATGGGAGGAATGAGTCAAGGAAACAGAAGATAGACACCCTGCTCTTTTCTGTCTTAGATGGCATATCAACAGTCCCTAGACTGAATCCCTTCTGCAGTTTCAGCTCCATTGGACAGGCCAACCAATCCAAGGCTCTAAACTCTGTGGGTGATGCTTGGCAAAAAGTCCAATGCCCTTCTCCTCTTTGGACCTTTAGCCTAGGTGTGGTAGTGGTTTCCAGCTATCACTACCTCTGTGATCACTTGCCAATCTCTGGGCTTTTCCTTTCCTCCACCTCTCTTCTGATCAATGTCCCTGCATCATATTTTCTTTGCAACTAAAGTAGTTTCTTTGGGGTTGAATTCCAGTTAGTGCACATAGTACAAACTTGATAAAAAGTACAGATCTTGGTGACAAGCAGTATAGACCATTCTTCATAGTTCAAGGGAAAAGAGAAGACAGAATGGACAGTAAGTAGAGGAGCCTTAGGTCTTTTTACTTGTTCTAAGGTTTAGATTGGGTAAGATACAAACTTGTTTTTAAAGAGGAAGATGTCTAAACAGAGGGAAAGAATGAAAGTAGGGCAGTTGAGAAAGTCTGATGAAGAGACAAGGTCCTAGAACAGGAGGTGGAAGGGTATGTATCAAAGGATCCAGGAAACAGGTTTGACCTTGAAAAGGAGGACTTAGGGTTTATACACTGAAACTGTCATGAAGGTAGAGATTTATTGACTATAAATCACTTTATAAGCAAGGATGATTAAATTATCTGATAGGCCCCATTTCTCCAAGAAGTCTGAAGTTCTGCTGAGACCAGAGGCAGAGAGGAGGCTAGGAAGAGGTGGTGATGGTTGGAAACCATTCTGTGCAGGAAGGAAAAGGGAGCTGGCCACAGATTTCTAAAAGGACTGATGGGTGACGGAAGAAGCCACTGAGGGAGAGGACAAGGGATTCTAGTGAAGTTCATCTATAGTGTTGTTCAGATCTCAGTTGTCTCCAGTTGGGAGTAGAAAGGCAACTTGAGGGCTGTATCTTGCAGATGATTACTATGGGAGGACAGGACTGCAGGTATCAAAGGAGGTATGAGCAGTGTAACCCCCAGAAAAATGCTTGCTCCTATCCCAGCTCTGGGACCTTGGACAAGTGACTTAAACTTTATAAGCCTGGGTTTCCTCAATCAAAAAACAAAATTAATGCTATCTCAAGAAGTTATGAGATTGAATGAGAAAATGCATATGGGGTAGCTATTAAATTTCTGACACTCACAGAGAACTCACTGAGGAGCTGTAGCGTCCAAGATCTCCACTATTTGTTCCTTGTTGAGTTTCAAATTCTGTATCTCTCTTCAAAGGTGAATCTCCAGCAAACAGTAATTTTAACACTTCCCTAAAATATCCATATACAATGTGGATTTCCAAAACAAGCCATGTCAGGCCTCTCTGGCTCCAAGCCACACAGGAAGATTCTAGTGGGGCCCTGGTCTCCATTCTCTTCTCCACAGAACTGAATGGTTTCAGAGCTGCACTCAGAGTAGACTCTGCAGGAATACAAGCCTCTGGGGACCCATACACCAGGCAATTCAGCCAGAGCACAAGAGTGAACTCCATATGGGAGGGACAAATAGCTCAGACGAAGAAGATTCTGGGGGGTAGGGATGAGCATGTTGTCCAACAGTGCATCTCTCAGCCTAACAGCACCAGAGCTCCCATGCATCTCCCACCATGCACCATGTAAGTAGTCACAGAACAACCAGTTGGTCTGTTGGTTGCCCCAGCTCCCAGTTCTTTGCTTCCTGCTCTCTTAATGACTCCATTATTTCCCCTCATTATTCTTCTTTTTTTAAATTTATTTGACAGAGTTAGACAGTGAGAGAGAGAAAGAGAGAGAGACACAAAGGTCTTCCTTCCGTTGGTTCACCCCCCAAATGGCCGCTATGGCCAGAGCTACGCTGATCCAAAGCCAGGAGCCAGGTGCTTTACTGGTCTCCCGTGCAGGTGCAGGGCCCAAGCACTTGGGCCATCCTCCACTGCCCTCCCAGGCCACAGCAGAGAGCTGGACTGGAAGAGGATTAACCAAGTGAGCCACAGCGCTAGTGCTGGTCCCTCCCTCGTTATTCTAACAGGTGAAAAAGATTCCCCATTAAGTCATCATTCTCGGATGGATCAGGAGATAGGAAACCCATATCAGTCAGGTTTATTGCCTCTAACCAGTTGTTAAAGGATTGCCTGAATTCAACTTTTCAGGAGATAGTCTTGTGATCTTGTTTCACTTATAAGTAAGTATCTTTGTTCTTATTTCTATAGACAAGCAGGATTTAAATGAGCCAACAATATGATAAATTTATCTGTTTCCCCTTGCTTTCAGTTAAAAGGAAATAATAGTACCCTCACATAATTGAAACCTGACAGAGAAAAGAATTGCTAATTGTTGTACCCATATGCCTTTAAGGAAGTTCAATAATATAAAAATGACACATGTCATCACTAATTCCTAAGAATCAGAGAGAAAATATACAAAAAGCTTAACAAGCAGATGAAGAAAGAAAGCTGTAACTGACATTTCTGACCAGGGACTATGACAGGCAACAGAAGGGCTACCCGCCAAATCTCCTCACAGAAGAAAAACGCTAAAAGCTTCATCCAGAGTCAACAAACGCCATGTTCGGAGGAGCAGCGTCTTAGGGGACAGATCTGTTACCCATCAATGGGCATGTTTCATCTTACCGCTCCTTTCGGGCAACTTAAAGGAGGCTTTGTGTACCTGCCTTCCAACAGGAGCTGGGCGTCTGAGGTGCAGGAAGGCTCCATCCTGCCCCAGGGCCCCGAGACAGATAACATACACACAGACAGTGAGTGCATAAAGACACACACACTCCTGCAGGCCATCTCCCTGTGCTTGAACTCGCTGGAGAGAGGCTGAGTCAACTACAGGTCAGGAAGCTATGACAGGGCAACTTTTCTGTCTTCTTCTTTCCAGTTTTGTATTTAACAGACTTTCCTGTTTAGCATAGTCAGAATGGCTTGACATCCTTTCCAAACACCCTTGGTCTTCCTCAAAAGAGAACAGTGTACAGAAAGGTCATTTAGAAATTAGTGTGACAGCTAAGTCCCTTCATGGCGTGTGCCATTTAAATAAGGCACTTTAGTGTCATCCAAAAAACTGGAGCATCTGTTCAATGCTCTGATTCCTGAATGCCATAAAACGCCACTGGGTCTCTCTGGGAATATTGATGAGGACAGGACAGTGGGAGCTGCCCTGAATTCCTGGCGGCACCACTGAGCTCACTCCTGGGTGAAGAGGCATAGTTCTACCCATCACACTGCAGGAAAAGGCTACAAAATTGAAAAGTACAGTAGAGGGCAGACAGAATGGCTCAGGGTTTCCAGAAGGCACAGCCCATGTCTTGCCTCTCTCCCATTGCAAATCAAGAGGAGAAAAGATCCCAACCTTTGCTTATAAATCTCAGCTTGGGGTATATATGGTCCTTCCTGAGTTCCTGGATCTTTAAGTAAAAATTTTTTTAATACCTGGACCTAAAATACATTCAAACTACCCCATGTGCCAGTCAAAAGCCAGTAACTGTGCAGCAGCAAAACAGCTTTTCTTGTCCCTGCATTCTTACTCTTTTCACCAGATTGCAAAACATGACAAAGCCCAACAAGGACCCCAAAACCAAGAGGGCAGCAGAATAACGGGGCAAGCCCCTCGGTTGCATTTTAACCTGCTATGTAGTTTCCTGACAGTGCACTTCAAGGAGATTTTTTTCCTTCTCATTTCCAAATTCATCTGGGGGTTGGGGAGAGGAGAGGCACACACAAGGAAAAAAAGTTTAAGTGACACATACCATGAAGTCAACTTGAATGAATTTAATTTGCTGTGGTGCCCAGACAATACTGAAAGGGTGTACTCAATCAAGGTCCTTTTTGATTGTTTCTGACTCAGTAATTTGAGTAGAGTTTCTGCATAATGGTGCCTTTTTCACACAGCAGGCACTTTTGAATCCCACCTGTAAATCAAGGAAATCTATAGGGATTTGTTTGTCTTTCCCTCCCCATCTCTTTTATCTCTACCTCTTTTCCAATTATTGCGAAAATAAAATAGTCCCCCTAATACTTTTATGTGAAAGAAGATTGAGTTGTTAGGCCTGAAAATGGCACATTAATTTCGATCAACAATTTGCTCACTGAAATTCAATCTCTAAAGAACTTACTCCACATTCTCTTTTAAAAGAAAAATCTCCATCTGAATACTTGGCCTGAAGATGCAAAACTGGTTATGTTTTAAATTAAAGGCTAGCATTTAGTTCACATAGATGGATGCCTGCTTTTGACAAAAATGAATTAGGCTTTATGCATTGTTTAATTTTCTTAAGATTACCTCCCCAACTAGACATAAAAATCAAGTATTTTTTGAGTGAACTCTTTAGCTGTTAATGCAAATATATATTGTAAATTTAGCCAACTCTATCAATGTGCATTGGAACTAATTCCATATCACAGAATGAAGTTGTTTAAAAGTTTAAAAATATGTGTATAACCTGTTTACCATGGTACTTCAAAAACCTCAAGGAAAATAAAATTAAAGGTTTATTTTTATGCAAAAAATTACAATCCATGCAGTTTTTTCACAGTATGCATTGTTCATGAACTTTTTGAAGACTCCTTATACATACCATAATTTAATAATGCTTATAATGCAGACAAATTAAATGTTGGATTGGTTAATAAACTATGAGATCTACACAACCAGCCACTAAAAGATACAATATAGAATGAAGGTTAATTACATGGAAAGATAATAACAAAAACGAAGAACATCAAAAGTTCCAAAAGAATGTAGGCAATAGCATACACACACACACACCCACACACACACCCCTTCTTTATGAGTATGGAGAGAACAGATTTCATGTTTTCACAGATATAATTCTAAGAACATAATGATACTTCCTTCCCTCTTCCTTTAATTTTTGCAGTAATATTTTTTAATTTACTTTATAGTCAAAAGCTTACACTCCACCAAATAAAGAGCTCAACAAGTGAAAAATAGACCACTGTCCTTGTCTATCATCAATGGCTAAAAACAATAATCAAATCCCAAGATGTCAATTTCACTCAACTCATATACATTAAATTTTTTGTAGTCTACATATTAGCAACCACAGATCAGAGAAAATATCAGACACTTGTGTTTTGGGGTCTGGCTTATTTCACTATTCATGATAATTTCCAGTACACTTGCATAGGGTAAAAACGATTGAAAGAACTTACTACACCAAGCATTCCAACTTCTCAGTCATCAGATTATGAGGGATATTTGTTTATTCTCTGCTTATTGGTATCTATCCCCAAAATCTTATAAATGCACTGAATTTTTTTTAAATGTTATTTTTCAATTGTAGTTCCTTTTTAAACTAGGTCAGGAGAATCCTCAAACACTAGCCATGTGCCCATCCAGATGGGAATTTGCCTGAGATAGCCAAACCAACTGAATTTAACAGAAACTTCTGAGCTTAGCAATGGGTTGAAATGGAGGACAAGCTGACATATGGTAAGATGCTGTGTTGGGCTGAAGGAAAATCAGTTGTATTCCTGATGGGACAATTTGATTATATTGTACCCTACTGCTTGTCTCACTCTTCCCTTCCTTGGATGTTCCCAAGGCATCCCTTGAACAGCTTTCTGGGACTAGGGTTTGAAAACACAAAGTGAAGAGTTCCAGGAATGTGCCGTGCTCCTAACCTTCTAGAAATGCTGTTTGTCTTATATGTGGTGACCCTTCTGGTAAAGTTTTACATTTTCAAGGTATGTTATAAATTTCTTTGTAAAAAAGCTATGGTTGTATATTCATTGGGAGGAGTCCAAGATGGTGGAATAGGGAAAGAGCTTACTGTTATAGTCTAGAGGAAGATACCTTAAAGTAGTAGACAGAGTGCAATCTCAGAGAAGAATTAGGGAGAAAACTGCAGAGATAACTCTATATGAATTAGAGGGACATTGTGAATCTATGTGTAGGGTGTGGATGTGCACAACTCAGGGCCCCAGCAGCCAAGAGCTTCAGCACTAGATTTGGAGACTGAGATGAGACCAGAGTGTAGCAGCCCAAGCCACTGGCGATAAAGCTGCAGAAAGAACCTGTCTTAGAGCCCTGTGGGGAACAGTGTGCCTGCCAACCTAGAGGGAAAAAGGGGGGGGCATGTTTCTCTCTCCAGAACCAGCTGGCACCAGCATCCTGTAACTAGCCCAGAGAAGGTGGGTGCCATTTTGGACTTATGTAACAGCTGCAACAACTTGTGTCTCAGGCCAGCAACCAGCTGAGAGGAGATGCTTGAGTCTGGTTAGAGAATTGACAGGAAGCTGGGTGCTCATGACTGTGGGAGCCTTGTGTGCTGGGACTGTGAAAACACTGTGGCTATGTGGGAGGGTGCAGGGTAATGGCTGGGTCTTTGGGCAGTCACTGTGGTCAACTCCACATGCTCAGGGCTACCTGACTGCCTGGTAAGGGTCATTTCTGCAGGATCTGTGCTCACACTAAGGACTGCACGGATACTTTGTGTGGTTCTGGTGGCAGTGTGGATGAATACTGTACCCACCAGGTCTAGCACCCAGGCATTAGTCCCTTTGGAGAAGAGGTGAGAATGAGATTACCCCCAACAGAGCTGATCAAACTCTCCCCTCTGATAAACCCCTCCCCCAAAAAGGAGGATATTTACCATACCCAATTTGGGTGTCACCTTGGACACTCCCCTTATTCTGGAAGACTAAACAGAGCTCCCTGACCATAGCCAGCGCATGCCTTTGGCTATTCAATGAAAAAGCAGACACTCCACTAATCCACAGAGACATAGTCCAAAGATAAAAACCATCACAGAAAAAAAAAGTATCTCCACAAATGCTTAATAACAAAAGCAGCAAATCAAGAAACAAAAATAAGATAAAGCAACGCACCCAAAAGAACACAACACTTCAATATTAGAATGTGAAGATGAAGAGATTGAAGAAATGCCAGAAATGGAATTCAAAAAATTAATTGTAGGATTACTTAGAAGTAATCATAAGCAAATCCATGAACTAAAGAAATCCATACATGACATGAATGAACACTTTTCCTATGAAATTGAGATTTTAAGGAGAAATCAAAATGAAATATTAGAAATGAAGAATTCAATAGAACAAATACAAATGCAGTAGAAAGCCTTAACAACAAACTCAGTGAGGAAGAAGAAAAGATCTCTGAGTTAGAGACAAATCTCTGGAAATTCTGCAGTCAGACAAAAAACAAGAATAAATTAGAAAATCTCCAACAGTGTTGTAGATTTATAGGATACTATCAAAGCACCCAACATATGGGTCTTAGGAGTTCTTGAAGGCATGGAAAGACAGAATGGATTAGAAGGCCTTTTCAGTGAAATAATTACAGAAAACTTCCCTAATTTGGAGAAAGAAAGGGACATTTAAGTACAGGAAGCACAAGAACTCCTAATAGATATGACCTGAAAAAATCTTCACCACACACATTGTAGTCAAACTCAACAGTAAAACATAAAGAAAAGATTCTAAAACGTGCATGAGACAAATGTCAGATTATGTTCAAAGATCTCCAATTAGACTCACAGTTCATTTCTCATCAGAAACCACACAGGCTATGAGAGAATGGTGAGATATATTCCAAGCGTTACAAGAAAAAAACTGTCAACCAAGAATACTGTACCCTGCAAATCTCTCATTTTTGAATGAAGGTGAAATAAAGACCTTCTATAACAAACAGAATTTGAAAGAATTTGTTACCACTCATCCAGCCTTACAAAAGATGTTTAAGGATGTGCTACACACACAAACACAGAAACATAGTCATCACTATGAAAGAAGCTGAAGGCAGAAAATCTCCCAGTAAATACAAATGAAATCCAAAGTAAATAATATAATATTTATGGAAAAAATGGCAGGGTTAAGTTGTTGCTTATCAATAGTTACCTTGAATGTAAATAGCCTAAACTCTCCAGTTAAAAGATGCAGACTGGTTTAACAGACTAAAAAACAAAACCCATCTGTTTGCTGCCTACAAGAAACATCTCACTGACAAAGACACACACAGACTGAAATTAAAAGGATGGAAAAAGATATTCCATGCTAAGAGAAACCAAAAAAGAGCTAGCGTAGCCATCCTAATATCAGACAAAATAGGCTTCAACACAAAAACTGTTAAAAGAGACAAAGAAGGGCACTAAGCAATGATAAAGGGGTCAATTCAACAGGATGATGGCACATGGCTATTTAAAAGAAATATTAATGGATATAAAAGGAGATATAAACTCCAATACAGTAGTAATGAGGGACTTCAATTCCCCACTTTCTTTTTTTTTTTTTTTGGGGGGGGATTTTTTTTTCTTTTTTTTTTTTATTTAATGAATATAAGTTTCCAAAGTACGAATAATGGATTACAATGGCTTCCCCCCCATACTGTCCCTCCCTCCCACAACCCTCCCCTTTCCCACTCCCTCTCCCCTTCCATTCACATCAAGATTCATTTTCGATTATCTTAATATACAGAAGATCAGCTTAGTATACATTAAGTATGGATTTCAACAGTTTGCTCCCACACAGAAACATAAAGTGAAAAATAATAGATGATTTTTTTTTAATGATGATGAAATCAGATCAGACCTATTGTCATGTTTAATCCCAGTGAGAGTCAAGTTGGGAGTTGATAGTTTCTTTTCTTTTCTTTTTTTTTTTTTTTTTAACAGAGGATCAGTTTAGTATGCATTAAGTAAAGATTTCAACAGTTTGCACCCCCATAGAAACACAAAGTGAAATATATTGTTTGAGTACTCGTTATAGCATTAAATCTCAATGCACAGCACATTAAGGACAGAGATCCTACATGAGGAGTAAGTGCACAGTGACTCCTGTTGTTGACTTTACCAATTGACACTCCTGTCTATGGCATCAGTAATCTCCCTCTGCTCCAGTCATGAGTTTCCAAGGCTATGGAAGCCCTCTGAGTTCTCCGATTCTTATCTTGTTTAGACAAGGTCATAGTCAAAGTGGAGGTTCTCTCCTCCCTTCAGAGAAAGGTACCTCCTTCTTTGAAGACCTGTTCTTTCCACTGAGATCTCACTCACAGAGATCTTTTGCCAGAGTGTCTTGGCTTTCCATGCCTGAAATACTCTCATGGGCTTTTCAGCCAGATCCGAATGCCTTTAGGGCTGATTCTGAGGCCAGAGTGCTATTTAGGACATCTGCCATTCTATGAGTCTGCTGAGTATCTCACTTCCCATGTTGGATCACTCTCCCCTTTATTTATTCTATCGGTTAGTGTTAGCAGGTACTAGACTTGCTTATGTGCTCCTTTTGACTCTCAGTCCTTTCATTATGATCAATTGTGAACTGAAATTGATCACTTGGAATAGTGAGATGGCATTGGTACATGCCACCTTGATGGGATTAAATTGGAGTCCCCTGGTATGTTTCTAACTCTACCATTTGGGGCAAGTCAGCTTGAGCATGTCCCAAATTATACATCTCTTCCCTCTCTTATTCCTACTCTTATGTTTAACAGGGATCACATTTCAGTTAAATTTCAACACTTAAGAATAACTGTGTATTAATTACAGAATTAAACCAGTCATATTAAGTAGAACAGACAAAAAAACTACTAAGAGGGATAATGTATTAAGTTGTTCATTAACAGTCAGGGCTATGCTGATCAAGTCACCGTTTCCCATAGTGTCCATTCCACTTCAACAGGTTTCCTTTTTGGTGTTCAGTCAGTTGTCACCGATCAGGGAGAACATATGGTATTTGTCCCTTTGGGACTGGCTTATTTCACTCAGCATGATGTGTTCCAGATTCCTCCATTTTGTTGCAAATGACTGGATTTCGTTGTTTCTTACTGCGGTATAGTATTCTAAAGAGTACATATCCCATAATTTCTTTATCCAGTCTACCGTTGATGGGCATTTAGGTTGGTTCCAGGTCTTAGCTATTGTGAATTGAGCTGCAATAAACATTAGGCTGCAGACCGCTTTTTTGTTTGCCAATTTAAATTCCTTTGGGTAAATTCCAAGGAGTGGGATGGTTGGGTCGAACGGTAGGGTTATCTTCAGGTTTCTGAGGGATCTCCAGACTGACTTCCATAGTGGCTTGACCAGTTTGCATTCCCACCAACAGTGGGTTAGTGTCCCTTTTTCCCCACATCCTCGCCAGCATCTGTTGTTGGTAGATTTCTGAATGTGAGCCATTCTAACCGGGGTGAGGTGGAACCTCAATGTGGTTTTGATTTGCATTTCCCTGATTGCTAGTGACCTTGAACATTTTTTCATGTGTCTGTTGGCCATTTGGATTTCCTCTTTTGAAAAATGTCTATTGAGGTCCTTGGCCCATCTCCTAATTGCAATTCCCCACTTTCAGCAATAGACCAATCGACCAGACAGAAATTCAGCAAGGAAACAAGAGTTAATCTACACTATAGCCCAAATGGACCCAACAGATATCTACAGAACTTTTCATTTTATAGTTATAGAATACACATTCTTCTCACCAGTGCATGGAACTTTCTCTACGATAGAACACATGCTAGGCCATAAGGCAAGTCTCAGCAAATTCAAAAAAATCAAAATTATACCATGCATCTTCTCTGACCACAATGGAATGAAGCTGAGAAGTCAACAACCCAAGAATCTCTGGAACATATGTAAACACATGGAGACCGAAAAACCTGCCCCTGAATGAACAGTGGGTCATTGAAGAAATTAATAGAGAAATCAAAAAATTTCTGGAAACAAATAAAGATGACAATATGACATATCAAAACTTATGGGATAAAACAAAAGCTGTTAAGAGGGAAGTTTATAGTAATTGTTGCCTACATTAGGAAATTAAAAAGGCACCAAATAAATGAGCTATCAATGCATCTCAAGGACCTAGGAAAACAGCAAACCAACAACAAAACTAAGAGGAGAAAAAATAAAATTAGAGGAAAACAAAAAAAACACACAAAAGATTAACAAAATTACAAGGTATTTTTTGAAAAAATTGACAGACCATTGGCCCAATTAACAAAAAATAAATAAATAAATAAATGGAGGGAGAAGACCGAAATCAATAAAATTAAGGATGAAAAAGGAAATACAACAAAAATTATGACAGAAATAAAAAGAATTATCAGAAATTATTACAAGGAACTGTATGCCAACAAATTGGGAAATCTAGAAGAAATAACAGATTTCTAGACATACACTATCTAAGTTGAGCCATGAAGATACAGAAAACCTAAATAGACCAATAACCTAGATGGAAATTGAATCAGTAATAAAGACATCTCTAACAAACAAAAGCCCAGAACCAGATTGCTTCACTGCTGAATTCTACCAGACATTTAAAGAACAACTAACTCCAATTCTTCTCAAGCTATTCAAAATATTTGAAAGGGAAAGAATCGTCCCAAATGCCTTCTATGAAGCCAGCATCACTTTAATTCCCAAACCTGAAAAAGATAGAACAGAGAATGAGAACTACAGACCAATCTCCATGATGAACACATACATAAAGATACTCAACAAAATACTAGCCAATGGAATCCAACAACACATCAGAAAGATCATTCACCCGGACCAAGTGGGATTTATCCCTGGTATGCAGGGATGGTTCAACATTCACAAAATCAATGATACATCACATTAACAAATTGAAGAATAAAAACCATATGGTTATCTCTATATAAATGAGGAAAAGTTGGAGAAATCCTGCAAGACTTTGACATAGGCTAAGAGTTCTTGGAAAAGACCCTAGAGGTACAATCAAAGCTAAAATTGACAAATGGGATTACATCAAATTGAGAAGCTTCTGCACTGCAAAAGAAACAGAGCAAAGTAAAGAGGCAACCAACAGAATGGGAGAAATTATTTGCGAACTGTGCAACTGATAAAGGATTAATATCCAGAATATATAAAGAGCTCAAGAAATTCAACATCAACAAAACAAACAACCCAGGTGAGAAATGGGCAAAGGTCTTAAACAGCAATTTTTTTTAAAAGAGGAAATCCAAATTGCCAACAGACACATGAAAAAAAAAATGCTTAGGATCACTAGCCATCAGGGAAATGCAAATCAAAACCACAATGAGGTTTGACCTCACCTGTATTAGAAAGGCTTTCATACATAAATCAACAAACAACAAATGCTGGCAAGGATGTGGGGGAAATGGTACCCTACTGTGGAAGACAGTATGGAGATACCTTAGAAATCTGAATATAGACCTACTATATACCCCAGCCATCCCACTGCTGGGAATTTACCCAAGGGAAATGAATTCAGCATATGAAATAGTTACCTGTGCCCCCATGTTTATTGCAGCTCAACTCATAGTAGCTAAGTTATGGAACCAATCCAAATGTCCATCAACTAAAGACTGGATAAAGAAATTATGACATTATGTACACCATGGAATACTACACAGTGGCTAAAAAAAAGTGAAATACTGTAATTTGCAATAACATGGATACAGCTGGAAATAAGCCAGTCCCAAAAGAACAAATACCATACATTCTTCCTGATCTGTAACTAATAGAATATCTAAAAGGTAATCTAGTGAAGTGAAGTTGACACTTTGAGATGTGATGACTTTGAACTGCCCTTGTCTCGACTGTTGAGGAACAGATTTTTTTTTAAAATACTTTTTGTTGAACTATGGTTGTCATAAAATAAGCATTCAAATACTTATCAAAGAAATATATTATTTCTCAAAATGTTCATTCTTAGAGAAAAAATTCCATTATTTACAAAATACTTTGGGGAAGGAAAATAAAAGAGAAAGTGGGTAGGGGAAGGAAGGAAGGAGGTGAAAACAAAACCTTAAAAAATATAAAATTTTTAAAAACAATGTAACCAAGGGCAGGATCCGGACAACATTACACCCTGTGTTCTTGTTTACATTGAGTCACAGATGTATATTTTAGCTTTTCAGTAGCCAGTGCTATGATTAAAACACAACCAATTTTGTAATTCATAATATTTCTTTAAGAAAACCAAAGTATGGCATAAACAGAAGTCAGAGGACAATGTCTCCCCTGAACTCTTAAGAATGATTGTGTAGGAAAAAAAAATAACTTAAACAATTTCTCCTTGCAATACAAGCGTGTTTCTTATAAAGGTCCACAATGTACCCTAACAATAATATTCCATTCATGGTTTTCACCACCAATTTGTTTGGGAGATGGAAATGTGAACACAACGGTCAGGGTTTGCAGCTGTTATTGGGCTTAATCTTGGGATCTATTTTTTTTTTCATGTACAGATGGTCCCTGACTTATGATGGTTCCATTTACTATTTTTCAATTTTATGATACATTCATGTGATAGTACAAAAGCCATATACATTCAGTAGAAATGTACTTCAAATCTGGAATTTAATCTTTTCCCAGGCTATCTGTATGTGGTAGGATACTCGCTCATGATACTGAGCAGTAACCAGAAGCACAGCTCTCAATCAGGCCTGATGTGACACACGGCAACCATCAACTGAACAGAGGACTGTGTTGCTAACTGAGGATGTGTGGTAGGATAGGGGATTGAAGGCACTTTCAACTTAACAAGACTTTCCACTAAAAATGGGTTATCAGCACATAGTCCTATCATAAGTCAAGGGCCATCTAGGCAGAAATGTGTCAATTATGTACCTCTTTAAATGTTCCATTACTACTTCTGAAAGGCAAACTTTGGGAGTATAGAACTACTGTAAACTCGATCTAATATGCCCTAATACAAAGCGGAGGCTGCTATATATATATATACACACACACACACACATACACTTACAGTAAAAGGAGCCTGGTATATTAATATACTCAATTAAAGGTTTAGACCCTATCCATTCATTCACTTATTCAAATTATGAAAAGCAATTCAGCAACCACTTAATGGATACTTTTTATTTCCCAGAAGCTTGTTTACATGCAGAAAATCGGAGATGACCCAGGTAGCCTTGCCACTGTGGCATGCCCATGTGACTTACAACTGCCTGCAGGGTGTCTCAGCAGGGGCACTATGGCATTCGGAGCTGGGTAATTCTTTTCGAGGGGCAGGGGGCTTGTCCTGGGCATTGTAGGATGTTTAGCAGCCTCCCTGACCTTTAGCTACTGTGTGCCATAGCAACCTGACCATTTGTGACAAGCAAAACTGTCTCCAGATGTTGCCAAATACCCCCTAAAGAAACACTGACCTAGAGAGAATTTAACAGAAATAGTATGGGTCAGTTGTGAGAGGAACCATGGAATGCTCAGGGGATGGAGAAAAGAGGGGTTATCCCAATCCAGTTGCCCAGGAAGGCCTTCTCAAGGAAGTGAAGTTTGAAAGCAAGAAAAGACAGATGTCTAAAAAAGGCAACTACACAGTGAAGTGAAGGGGTGTGTGTGTGTGTGTGTGTGTGTACAGATTGTAGCAAGCTCTCCCTCAAAATATCATCTGAATCTACCCTAATCAGAGCCCATCAAGGGCCCTGAGGATTATGTACAAGGCACTGTAAAGGTCATTATAAAACATCAGCCAAGCACTCCCTGAGGTATACCTTTGAGAGCAACAGGACTTCCTGTTGTCCTTCCTAATATAAAATGCTCACAAAATGCAACCCAATAGTATTAGCTATTAAGAAGTTAAGTGTTGGAGCTAGTGTGATAATATGTAGATCATATTGGGATTAAACATTCATTAACAAAATGTACTTATCTAGAAAAGTACAATTTGATAAATATTCTTCACTTGACCAAACATTTTTCAGACTCCTGAAACTTCTAGAGCTCTCTGTGTGCTTCACTGTAAAATCAAGTGTTAGCCAAGAAACCCCCACACTTGATATCTTGTCACCCTGGATATTCTGTTGGCTTCCTTAACCTACACTACACCAGCCAAACTGCCCACTGATGTCTGATCACTATGTTCTGCCTTTAGCCAGAATTCCTACCATCCCTGATGTTTCTTCTTACTTTCAACACACTAACGCCCACGCTGTCCTTGGTTATGAATTCCCTTTTTCCAATGCTGTATTTGGAATTGAGGCCAATCTCTCCCCCACTGCAAGGACCTGTTTCTGTGGTCCCTACATTTACAGCAATGGTCCTCAATAGTTTTCCTTATTGTGCATTAAGAAGTGTCACTAAATTTAACATATTGAATAACTCTTTGCAAAACAATTATATGAATTAAAAGGATATCCATCAACTATCTTGATGTTATTAAGAAAGTCAATTGTTTCTCTATAAATGCTATAAATTTGCTGTAAATCAAGAATTAAGAATTTAGACTTTTGAGTTCCTAAAGATGCTGGCAAATTTTAAAATTTTGTGTATTCTCAAACTTCATTTTTGATTATAGATTACACATCTCATTTCTAAAAATTGATTGTCAAAGTAAAACAGATAATGACATAAAATTTATTAAAGGATTTTAGTATTTACGATTTAGATAAACAAACTATAAATTCTAACACTTTTCTTCCTTTCCTGTGCTCTGTGGTTCGGACATGGTTTGAGTGTGTTCCCTAAGGGTTCATGTACTAGAAGCTTGGTTCTCAGCAGTAAGAGGCAGTAGAGACTTTAAGAGGTGGAATCTAATGCAAGGTAACTAGGTCAGAGAGGCATCATCCTTAGAAGGGACTAAACCCTGGTGAGTTCCTTCAAAAGTGGGTTGTCATAAAAAGAGCAATCCTGGGGCTGGTGCTGTTCTGTAGCAAGTAAAGCCACCACCTGCAGTGCTGGCATCCCATATGAGCACCAGTTCGAGTCCCGGCTGCTCCACTTCCATTCCAGCTCTCTGCTATGGCCTGGAAAAGCAGTAGAAGATGGCCCAAGTCCTTGGGCCCCTGCACCCACATGGGAGACCCAGAAGAAGCTCCTGGATCTGGTCGGCACAGCTCTCTCCCCTCTCTGCCTCTCTGTAACTCTGCCTTTAAAGTTAACAAATCTTTAAAAAAAAAAGAGCAATCCTTGACCCAGTCTCTGGCTTCTTATTTCACCTTGTGGTTTATTCTATAGGAGTTCCTACCAGTTTGATTCCATCTGCCATGAGGGCCTCACCAGAGGCTGAACAGATGGGGACACCCAAGACTGGACCCTTAGTTTCTAATGCTATGTGCTGAATAAGCTTTTCTTTATAAAGTGCCCAGCTGTGGGTATTCTGTTACAGTAATAGAAAATAGACTAATAGCTAGAGGGAGATTGATAGCCAGAGGGAGATTCTAATTTTGCTTACTTGTCCAACTGATATCCCAACCAAAGCAGGGGCAAATATGACTAAACTCTTAGGTTTGAGTATAATAAAATGTATTATCTCTATCAATATACTCTTTTACAATGATAAAATTGACTTTTAAAAATATTAATTTTTCCAAGGTCACAGACAATAATTAGCCAACCCAAAAGTCAAAGCCGTATCTTCCGACTTCAAACTGAAAAGTTGATAGAGGTGAGACAACGAAAATTCTAGAACATGTGCTTTCAGAAAAGGAAGGTTTGGGTGGAACATGCTGAAAAACTGAGACACAATTTTGGGTATGGATCCCACAAGGAAGGGGAAACTATACAGCCCTCTGCCTTAGCCCTATACTTGCAGCCCTGTCAGACATTACCAACCTAGTCAAGAAGCAAAATGCTGATAGAGGCTTCACTGAGTACCTATCAAATGCTAGACACTGGTATTTAGTATCTCTCAACCTCAGAACCACCCCTTCAAGCAGCTCTTCCCAAACAGTACCTTCCATCAAGTCACCTGGAGATCTCGCTAGGGGGATCCTTATTTAGTAGGACTAGGATGGCGACTGTGGGTTGACACTTCAAGCTCCTAGGTGCTACTGTAGCTGCTGCACCTGAGCCACACCTGGAGTAGAAACACTATGAAGTACTCTACTTGGGGAACGTAAGAATCACTTAAGATGCCACTCTGCATTCCACGTTAAAGTGCCTGGGTTTAAGTCTCTGTTCTATCCCTGGTGCCAGCTCCCTGCTAACGCGTACTCCGAGAAGCAGCTCAAGGAGACAGAGGAGAGCTCAAGCACTTGGGTCCCTGCCATCCACATGGGAGACCTTGTTTTTTTTTTTTTTTTTTTTTTGGACAGGCAGAGTGGACAGTGAGAGAGAGAGAGACAGAGAGAAAGGTCTTCCTTTGCCGTTGGTTCACCCTCCAATGGCCGCTGCGGCCGGCGTGCTGCCGGCGCACCGCGCTGATCCGATGGCAGGAGCCAGGAGCCAGGTGCTTTTCCTGGTCTCCCATGGGGTGCAGGGCCCAAGCACCTGGGCCATCCTCCACTGCACTCCCTGGCCACAGCAGAGGGCTGGCCTGGAAGAGGGGCAACCGGGACAGAATCCGGTGCCCCGACCGGGACTAGAACCCGGTGTGCCGGCGCCGCTAGGCGGAGGATTAGCCTAGTGAGCCGCGGCGCCGGCCCCACATGGGAGACCTTGTTTGGGTTCCATCTCCTGGCTTCAGCCTGATTGTTGTGGGCATTTGAGGAAGTAAAAATGAATAATCTTTCTCTTTCTCTCTGCCTTTCAAATAAAAATAACGTTGACAATTCAATATTATAAAAGATGTTTTAATAAAAATATTTAAAAATTATAATAAAAATAGCTCTTCGGATTACACTGGTGAATAAACAAGATTATCCATGGAAAGAGGTCTTCAAGAAGTGGTAGTTATCGTAATGATATTGATGCGTTTGTGAGGGTGATGCTCATTTAGATGAGAAGCTCAGGCACAGAGCTGTTAATGCACTTATCCAAGTCCCCTTACTAATCAAGATGAGACCAAACTCCAAAGCCTCGCTCCTTTTACTGTACTAGATTACATGTTTTAGACACTTCAACTGTTTGTGGGAAATGCCCGAAGCACTCCTCCCTCTGCAGCTATCCTGCTGCTCTGCCATCTGCTCCCTGCTGTGGCGTCAGCGGCTTCCCCTGCACCCTCTCCCCCAGTGCTTTAGACTTCATTTTCAGACACTGACCTTCAGGACCCTCTAGGGACCCTCCAGTCCTGCTCGTGGTCACCTTGGGCAAGTTCTCCAGTGATTTTTCTCTAAAAGGCGCACAGAAACATAAAGAAGGGACATGCAGACACAAAATTAAGGGCTGGCTCTGTCATGCAGCGGGTAAAAGCCCTGGCCTGAAGCTTCTGCATTCCATATGGATGCTGGTTCGAGTCCCAGCTGCTCTTAGTCCAATCCAGCTCCCTGCTAATGCACCTGGGAAAGCAGCAGCAGATGGTCCAAGCCCTTGGGCCCCTGCACCCACATGAGAGGCCTGAAAGAAGCTCCTGGCTCCTGTTTTTGGATCAGCTCAGCTCCAGTTGTTGCAACCAACTGGGGAATGAACCAGCAGATAGAAGACCCACCACCCTCTCTAGCTCTCTGTAACAGTCTTTCAAATAAATAAATCTTTCAAAACAATTTATATCTAGTTTTGAAAATATATAAAAGTATTTTCTGGATCTTCGTATAATATACAGGCCATGCTTTTTACTATTCTTAGATCCTACCAAGAAATTCTAAAGTACAACTCTTGAGAGAATGTCAATCATAGCTATAAAATACTTGGGAGAGAAGAGTCAAAAATGGAAATATTTACCCATTGTACTCTAATACAAGTGGAAGGAATACAAATATATTATGGAGGTAACACAATCCAATAAAGTACATGACAAGAAAAGCCACAGACTAATATTACTACTGCTCTGGCTGAAAAGCTATTTCTTGAGGGACTGAGACACTTTAAAATGTTGGAAAAACTCAAGATCCTAAATAAGCAAATTGTTTTAGCATTTCTGTTCCAAGCAATAACATTCAATGACTGCATGGAGATTATTTTCAATGGAGATTTTTATGGGAAAACTATAACTGGAAATAAAAGGAATCTTCTAGCCATAAACATGACGTATCTCTTGTTGCACATGTTGGTGATGACATTTAAGGAGAACTCCAAGCAAAATAAGAGTTATGATGTGTGGTGTCAGCATAATAAAATAAGACTTTTCCCTCTTAAAGGTCAATGTTGAGCTTCATAAAGATGTACAGAATTTCATAGCCTGAAAACTATGTTAAGGGGACAGTGAGAACCAGATGGCAAAAGAGCTTTTTTTTTGAAAAGGAAAATAGAGCCTTGTGCCCCTGCCTTAATTCACTGCAGCACAAATCAGTGTTTTAAACTACCTAGTCCAGAGGTCTTTTAAAAAATATTCATAGACCTGAGTTCTCTTGAAGAATGTGTCCATACAGGAAAAACACATGGGGAGCCGAGCTGTGATCTGAAATAGCCAGCACCGGTCATTATTCCTTCTTCAGTAGGTACAGATTTATAAGGTTATTCACATTATTTATACAGCATTTATTCTCCATTTCTTTTTCTAAACTGATACAAAAATATGATAAAGGATATAGAAAAATTAGGTAGGGGTTAGATGAACTAAAATAGAATGTCAGCTAGGAGATGTCTATGATTCCACTTGGGCTTTATAGGCACACTGCCTGATTTGAATCTGGAATCTATCATAAGCTATGTGACCCGGGACACATTACTAAACCCCTGTTAGTCTTAGTTTTCTCATCTGTAAAGTAGTGGTAGATAATAATAATCTCCTCTAACATGATTGCTGTAATCATGAAGCTGTATAATGAATGTGAAAGACTCAGCAAGTAAAGAGCTCGTACTTTTTTCCTTACATATTACACACACACACACACACACCATTATATAAACATATACCCAGGTAACTCATGTTCCATACAAATCACCCCTTTAAAGTGTATTGTTCTAATTTTACTCTATTGACCTACTCAGTTGTGGAACCCATACCGCAATCAATTTTAGAACACATGCATCCATTATCAATCACTATCCATTTCTTTAAAACGCTTCTCCTCTCCAAATTTGGCACCTAGTCTATACTGCAGCTCCAGGCAACCACAAATCTACTTGTTTATATATATGTCTATTCTGGCCTTTCACATAAATGGGATTATATATTATATATTATATAGTCTTTGCAATTGGCTTCTTGCACTATGAATAATGTTTTCCAAGTTTATCCAATGTGTAGTATGTAACGGCATTTTGTTTTATATTGAAGAATTATATTCCATTATGCAAATGGAATATCCACTCACCTGCCAAATATTTGGGTGGTCTCTATTTTTTGACTGTTATGAATAATAACACTATGACTATTCACCATATTGTCACCAATAGTTTTCGATCCCAACCATCCTAGTATGTTTGAAGTACCATCTTCTGGTTTTGATTTGTATTTCTCTGATGGGTAATGATGGTGAACATCTTTGTATGGTCTTTTTATCCATTGTGTATTTTCTTTGGAGCACTGTCTATTTGGATCCTTTCTCCATTTTTATGGTGTTGTCTGTTATTATTGAGTTGTAAGAGATTTTTATGTATCTAGGTATCAAAGACATCATCTCTTATGAATAGGGATGCCAAAACCCTTAACAAAATGTCCATAATCAAATACAGAAGTGAAACAGTACATCATGACCAAGTTGGATAATACATTATCAAGAAAGTGAAGAAAAAAATTCACATGATCACAAGAAAAATCACTTGACAAAAATTGAACATCCCCTCATGATTAAAACACAAACTAAGGATGAAACAAAGCTTCCTAATCTGATAGAGACCATCAACAAAAACTCCACAGTCAATCTAATACTTAATGATGAAGGACTGAATGCATTATCCCTAAGATTAGGAACAAGAAAAGGATGTCCATTTTGCCACTCCTATTCAACATTTTATAGGAAGTTCTAACCAGGAAAATCATATGAAAAAATGAATAAATGTGTTTATATTTGAAATAGAAGTATAACTTTCTCTGTAGATGATAATCTTGTATATAGAAACATCCTAAGGAATACATTAAAAACCTATTTAAAAATACTGAGTTCAGCAAGATAATAGGGTACAAGAATAAAATACAAAAATCAATTGTACTTTCATACATCAGCGATGAACAAACTAAAAAATTTTTAATTTTAAAAATTTAAATTAAAAAAATAATTCTATTTGTAATGCCATAAATAAAGAAGAGAGTACATGGAAATACATTTAACAAGTGAAGTATGTGATAGCTAACTTTGTCAACTTGACTGCACCGAGGGATGCTGAAATGCTTGGCAAAAAAGATTCTGGATGAGTCTGTGAGGTTGTTTAGAGAAGAGCTCAGAATCTGAATTGATAGACTGAGTAAGAAGATCATCCTCACCAATGTGGTTGGTCATCATCCAACCCACTGAGGGCTTGAATAGAACAAAAAGGCAGAGGAAAGACAAGTTTGCTTCTGTTTGAGCTGGTACATCCATCTTTTCATACCCTGGAATATTGGCACTCCCAATTCTCATACCTTGGGATTTGGGCCAGTAGTTACAACATCACCCTTCTATGAGAATGCAGGGTTCCCAGGTCTTTGGACTCTGAGATGAACACCAGCATTACTGAGATCTTCAGACACAGACTGGATTATACCACCAGCATTCTTGGCTATCCAGCTTGCAGATAGCAGGTTATGGGACCTCAGAGCTTCCATAGTTATTTAATCCATTTCCTATTTTATCCATATCCATATATTTCCCTCTTGGTTCTATCTGTCTGGAGAACCCTGACTTATGTAAAGTACAAAACTTATATTCTGAAAGCTAAATAAAATTTTTGAAAAGAAGCTTAAAAGCCCTAAATAAATCAAAACCACTACATATTCACAGATTGAAGACCTAATGTTGTTAAAATAGCAATACTTACCAAATTGATCTAGATAGTCAACATAATCCCAACTAACATTTTGCAGAAATTGAAAAATTAATCCTTGAATACATATGGAAATACAAAGAATACAGAACAATAAAGCAATCTGGAAAAAGTTTCCTGATTTTAAAAACTTGCTATAAGGCTATATAGTATTCAAGATAATATAGTACTAGTTTAATGATAGACACAAAGCTCGATGGAACAGAAGTGGGAGTTCAGAAATTTACTTTTTAAAAGAATTATTTTGAAAATCAGAGTTTCAGAAATAGAAGGAGAAAGAGAAAGAGATCTTCCATCTGCTGGTTAACTCCCCAGATGGCCAGAGTGGTCAGCGCTAGGCCAGGACGAAGCTAGGAACCTCACTGAGGTCTCCTACATGGGTAGCAAGGGCCCAAATGCTAGGGCTGTGTTCCACTGCTTTTCCCAGGCTACCAGGAGGGAGCTGATTTGGAAAGGGAGCAGCCAGGACTCAAACCGGTGCTCATATGGGATTCCAGTGTTGCAGGCAATGGCTTTACTCACTATGTCACAATGCTGACCCCAGACAATTGTTTTTTTTAATGATTACCAAGACAAATTTTGCTGGGATAACTGGATATCCACATCTTAAAGAATTTAGACCTTTCTCTCAAAACCCACAGTTAACACAAAATGGATCATAGACACCTAAATGGGAGAGTTTTAACTATACAACTCATTAAAAAGGAGTAAATCTTCATGACTTTGTGTTAGGTATTGATTTCTTAGATGCATCAGAAACATAATAGAAAAAATGGGTTTAATAAAAATGTAAAATTTTTGTGCTTTAAAAAATACCATTATGAAAGTTATGGAACTAGTCACAGAATGGGAGAAAATGTTTGCAAACTATATTTTTAAAATGGACTTGTATCTAAATTGGATGAAGAACTTTATTTGAAGGCAGAGTTAGAGAGAAGGGGGAGAGAGAGAGAGAGAGAGAGAGATCTTCCATCCACTGATGCACTGCGCCAAATGGCCACAAAAGCAAGAGCTGGGCCAATCCGAAGTTAGAAGCCAGGAGCTTCTTTCAGGTCTCTCACATGGGTGCAGGGCCGAAAGACTTGGGCCATCTTCCACTGCTTTCCCACGTACATTAGCAGGGAGCTGGATTGGAGGTAGAACAGCTGGGATTCAAACCTGTGTCCACATGGGATGCCAGTGCTGCAGGCAGTAGCTTAACCTGCTATGCCACAGCACCGGCTCCTCAAAGAATTTTTATAATTCATAGTAAGAGACAACCCAAGTGAAAATGAAGGATCCACATAGAGATTTAAGATATATAAATGTGCAATAAGAACATCAACAGAGGCTCACCATCATTAGCCATAAAGGAAATGCAAACCAATATCACTGTGAAATAGCTCTTAATACCCACTATGGTGGCTAGAATCATGAAGTGTTGGTGAATCAATTAACTGGATAAAATAGACATCTGTAGATTATTGCTTCAAAAAAGCAGAATACACATTTTCCTCAAGCTCACATGAGACAACATTTAACAGACAACATTCTGGGCCTTAATCATACCTTAACAATAAAAAGTACAGAGCAACTGCTTTCAGACCACAGTGGAATTAAACTAGGTCAATAACCAGAAGAAAATCTCCAGATTCTTGGAAAATAAACACCCTTCTAAATAACACATGGGTCAAAGAAGAAACCTAAAAATTTTTAAATATTTTCATCTAAAGGAAAATGAAAATACAACTATCAAAAGCTGTGGGATGCAAAGAAGCACTTAAGAGGGAAATTTATAATATTTAATACATACTTTCAAAAAGGAGATATATCTAAAATCACTTATCTAAGCTTCCACCTTAAGGCACAAGTAAAAAAAGAGCAAATTAAAACCAAAGTAGACAGAAGAAATTTAAAAAATCAGAGCAGAAAGCAAAACAATAAAAAACAAGAACACAATAGAGAAAAATCAAGAGATCAAAAGCAATTCTTTGAAAATGTCAATATAATTAATAAACCTCTACCCAGGCAAAATGAGGAAATAAAGGAGAGGACCCAAAGAACTTGTATCACATAAAGGACATCTCTGTGGATCCTATGGACTTTAAAAGGATAATAAAGGAATGCCATGAAGAACTCCATGCTCCAGAATTTTATAATTGAGATGAACTGGCTCAATTTCTAATCTGCCAGAACTCATACAGGAAGAAAGTAGGCCTATATCTATAATAACCTCTCAAAACAGAACACAGCAGGCCCAGGTGGGTTCACTCGTGAATCCTAACAAACACTCAAAGTATACCAATTCTCTGCAACCTCTCAGAAAGCAGAAACAGAGAACCTTACCAATCTCTCATGAGCATAGATGCAGAAAATCCTCCACCAGACTTTATCAGTAAACCAAAACTAACATTGTCTAAAAACAATTACACACCTTGATCAAGAGATTGATACAAGACATGCAAGGCTGGTTCAACAGTCATCACTGTAGGTAACTTCTCTATAAATAAAGAAGAGAATTCACATGACACACAATTCAAATACCATATGTTCTCCCTGATCGGTGACAACTGACTGAACACCAAAAAGGAAACCTGTTGAAGTGGAATGGACACTATGGGAAACGGTGACTTGATCAGCATAGCCCTGACTGTTAATGAACAACTTAATACATTATCCCTCTTAGTAGTTTTTTTGTCTGTTCTACTTAATATGACTGGTTTAATTCTGTAATTAATACACAGTTATTCTTAAGTGTTGAAATTTAACTGAAATGTGATCCCTGTTAAACATAAGAGTAGGAATAAGAGAGGGAAGAGATATATAATTTGGGACATGCTCAAGCTGACTTGCCCCAAATGGTAGAGTTAGAAACATACCAGGGGACTCCAATTTAATCCCATCAAGGTGGCATGTACCAATGCCATCTCACTAGTCCAAGTGATCAATTTCAGTTCACAATTGCTCATAATGAAAGGATTAAGAGTCAAAGGGAGCACATAAGCAAGTCTAGTACCTGCTAACACTAACCGATAGAATAAATAAAGGGGAGAGTGATCCAACATGGGAAGTGAGATACTCAGCAGACTCATAGAATGGCAGATGCCCTAAATAGCACTCTGGCCTCAGAATCAGCCCTAAAGGCATTCAGATCTGGCTGAAAAGCCCATGAGAGTATTTCAGGCATGGAAAGCCAAGACACTCTGGCAAAAGATCTCTGTGAGTGAGATCTCAGTGGAAAGAACAGGTCTTCAAAGAAGGAGGTACCTTTCTCTGAAGGGAGGAGAGAACCTCCACTTTGACTATGACCTTGTCTAAACAAGATAAGAGTCGGAGAACTCAGAGGGCTTCCATAGCCTTGGAAACTCATGACTGGAGCATAGGGAGATTACTGATGCCATAGACAGGAGTGTCAATTGGTAAAGTCAACAACAGGAGTCACTGTGCACTTACTCCTCATGTAGGATCTCTGTCCTTAATGTGCTGTGCATTGAGATTTAATGCTATAACGAGTACTCAAATAATATATTTCACTTTGTGTTTCTATGGGGGTGCAAACTGTTGAAATCTTTACTTAATGCATACTAAACTGATCCTCTGTAAAAAAAAAAAAAAAAAAAAAAAAAAAAGAAAAGAAAAGAAAAGAAAAGAAACTATCAACTCCCAACTTGACTCTCACTGGGATTAAACATGACAATAGGTCTGATCTGATTTCATCATCATTAAAAAAAAATCATCTATTATTTTTCACTTTATGTTTCTGTGTGGGAGCAAACTGTTGAAATCCTTACTTAATGTATACTAAGCTGATCTTCTGTATATTAATATAATCGAAAATGAATCTTGATGTGAATGGAAGGGGAGAGGGAGTGGGAAAGGGGAGGGTTGTGGGTGGGAGGGACGGTATGGGGGGGAAGCCATAGTAATCCATTATTCGTTCTTTGGAAACGTATATTCATTAAATGAAAGTTAAAAAAAAAAAAGAAAAGGCATTTTGTAAAAGACAACAGCCATTTATGATAAAAAAAAAAAACTCTCAATAAACTAGAAATAGAGGGAGACTTCCTCAACCTGAAAAGACTATGTACAAAAAAACACCCAGCTATTGTTATACTTCAGTGAAAAACTAGATGTTTTCCCACTAAAATCAAAGAAATCTGTCATTTGCTGAAGGTGCCCAGACCTACACCAGAGAACCCTCCCCGAGATCACTTGTTCACAATCACCCTCCACGTTTTTCCACTGTGGCCTTTCACAGCTCTTTCCAGCACTCAGCTGGCCAAGAACCTGCACCTGGTTCTCAGTAGATAACTTTCCCAACGACGTGCGAGCAGAGAAGGAGCACCCTTGGGTGCTTTGCCCTTATCACTTGGTTTGCTCATCACCTTGCGTGTGTGTCTGAGTCTATGTGCCGTAAGTTCAGGGACTGCAATGTTCTTCATCTTGACTCCATCACCTAGCCCACTTAGCCGGCAATCAATTCTGTCCTGCAGAAATGAATGAATATTTAGCAGTGGAAACAAGTTCTTCACCATCCCGGATCCTATATGAACCATAAGGGTCACTGAACAGAGTTGAAAGGTGGGCCCAATTCACGTCATGCCACATTCTTCTACCCCACTGTACAGTCTCAGCCCAAAGAGAGAACAGGGGTTAGACTTCCAGTGATGTCATTTCAGATAATCTTACGTGGGACATGACACAACTTCAAGTTGGTTGTGAAACAGTTCTTTGTGGCTATTCACAGAAGGTATATCGCTGACCTTAAAGTCCATTTCAGTTACTTTCCTTAACATTTGTCAAGATCCAGAGAACAGTCATGGTCTTGCGTGAGGACACATTGAGTAGCTAACAAAGTGGACCTGGTTTTCTTTTGACAATGAGCATCTACTCTCAATCTCCCTTGCCTCCCCACCTTAACATCCACATAAGATATTTTAGTCATGTTATTTTCTGGATTAATCCCCTATTTGGGAACTTACAAAATCAGCTTCAGGCCATGTCCATGGGTTTTCTATCTCTGATGCTGTATGCTCTTGAGATCCCAAGGTACCGCCAAACCCACTCAAGCTCTTGAAAGGATGCTGCAGGTTGAGGCCCATTTCACCTGCGGGAAATCACGCTACAAGTGAGAACAGTATTTGCTTTTCGGCGTATTTCAGTTCTTACTCAAGCGTATGAGTGGAGTCACTAGGTCATTAAGCCTCCCTGGCTTACACCTCTGAAGACTTAAAGTACTCACCTGAGAGAGCAGCCCAAGAGGCCATGCACTGCATCCATCCCTGGTGGTGGAGACAAGGCCAAGATTTACTGCACCTGGCACGGCAGTGTAGTCACCAGGCAGCCCCCCAGCCTGGCCGGCTGCCCTCAGGCTGTTCCTCTGACAGTTTATACTTTGGCACATTTGCTTGTTGTTGGCAGTAGTGCAGAGGGCACAGTGGTCTTCAAAAGCCACCTCTGCTGTTGCAGGGAAAGCCAATCTCTCCTATGGTTGTAGTGCTTCCCCACTCCGGGTATTTGCAGGGCTCATTTTATTTTTATCCAGGAACTCATCCTACCACAACTGTTGGACAACATAAATCCTCTTCCCTTTACAGCGAAATGATTCAGCTCAAGGAAAACCCTGAGAAGTACCCGTTCTTAAGTATGGCTGTGTCTGAGATCGCCAGCTGGTTTGTGGGAATGGAGGGCGGGGCTCATTAATGACATCACAGATAAAGCCACTTGCCTTGCAAGGCGTGTTTTATGCTTGCTGATTGAGCAATCCCACCTGAAGCAGCCACGGGAGCATGGGAAAGTAGGGGCATCCATTCAAGTGTGAATGTGTAAAGATATTCCTGGACTACTAATTATTAATCTCATGCCATGACCAAGTCCCTTGCTGGACTGTGACTCCCTAGCAGTCAGGATCTGTTGTACTCGTTTCTGTGAACACAGTGCCTCTCTGGGTGCCTGGCACATGACGAGGCACTCAATTTGTTGACACTAAGGCAATGACATGAATAAGTAAGCTTGTAAAAATTTATTTGGAATTTAACAAAAAAAGCCTTTAAAAATGTTGGTGATCAGCCACCTCTAATTCGCAAGGGTAACTCCTAAGATAACTACAAATGAGTCACTGTACCTTGCTACAGGGCTGATTTGCCTGCTAGCTTTTGTGTATATTTTATTATTTTTTTTTTATTTTTGACAGAGTGGACAGTGAGAGAGAGAGCAACAGAGAGAAAGGTCTTCCTTTTGCCGTTGGTTCACCCTCCAATGGCTGCCGTGGCCGGCGCACCGCGCTGATCCGAAAGCAGGAGCCAGGTGCTTATCCTGGTCTCCCATGGGGTGCAGGGCCCAAGTACTTGGCCATCCTCCACTGCACTCCCTGGCCACAGCAGAGAGCTGGCCTGGAAGAGGGGCAACCGGGACTAGAACCCGTTGTGCCGGCGCCGCAAGGCGGAGGATTAGCCTGTTGAGCCACGGCGCCGGCCCGCTTTTGTGTATATTTTAAAGATGTGTATTTTATCAGGCATAAATGCTACTCAAGAAAGTGCTAAAGAAATACACAGAATAAGTGCTACGTAACTTTGATATCAGAAAAACTTTCTATGACTTAAAATACAAAGAATTGGTAATTATGAGCTCATGAAAAGAAAACAAAAGTGAAGCAAACTGGATAATCCTGAACAAAATTAAAAAGAACTAGAGAAAAATATTTACAATTACTAGTAGCCAATACCTTTCTGTCTAGTGTTTATCTGTTTATGTGTAGAAACAGATGTCTTAAGTGTTAACCAAAAAGATGGGCAACTTCATTTTTATAAACTATGCAATATGCAACTTACTTTCTAAAGGGCCCAGTGGATTGTAATTTTATTTTAGGAAATGCATCAGCTGAATGGAAGAGAAGCTAACAACATTCACTGTTCAGGCATAATTCTAAAATAGCAGAATAGCATCTTTAACTAAGCTCACCTGCATTCCTCAGTCTTCACTGAGCTGTTTGATACAGTGATAGGGAAGCTGAGCTTGGAGGCTGCCTGGTCCCGAGCCAAGAAGAAAAGAGCCAGAAGCCTCACTGCCCCAGCCGCTAGAAATCCTTTCTTCACAGTTAGATTACTTTCTTTGTAAGTTTGTGTTTGCTGCACCACGAAAAGTAGACAGAATCGGAACCAGGTGCAATAAACTATCGCCGTGAATGACACGTGTTAAAATGCAACTGTTTCTCATGTTCATTGTCACCAGCTTAAACCTATATTGCCATGGAGTCATTGATTGAAAATAAGCCAGCTGACAGCTCTAAGGCTGTGTTTGCAAGAGCTTTAATGATTTACTTGCAACACATGCTGGATACACACCCCCTCCCCCACCTCCTCCTCCCATTTCCTGGATTTTAATGCAGGAGAAAGGAACTCTATTAAAATGAAAAATCAATCATTCGAGGGGCAAAAAGAAACTTTCTTTGAGAGCATAAATAAGGGCTGCTCAGCACTCAGATGTGATGAAAAATCATTGTTGGGAATCAATGGTCATCTTTGTGGAGAGTTATGGACGCTTTATAACTTGTTAATAGGCCTGAAAGTTTACAGAAGCTTAAACTCTCCCTCATCGCCATTTCCATAAACCTGTGGCAATGACCAGCCTGAGCTGACTTCTCTAAGGCTTCCCTGCACCTCCCTGGGACCACCCAGTCAGGTCTGTTTCAGGTTGTCCAGGCCTGACATGGGTCCCTCACTGTCAGTGCTGGAGAGTTTATATGGAAAAGCACAAACACAAACCAATTACTGTCCTGGCCCTTGTGGGTTACCCTCTGCTCATTTTAGCAACGAAATGAGAATCTGTGTGTGTTGATCTTACCTTCCCAGTGCTGGGTTTTGATGCTATTTTCTCAAGAACCTAACTTCAATTTCCCTTCCTTTAGCTGCTGCTTTAACCTCTTGTTCTTAACCAGTCTTTCCTTTCGGGCATGCTCAAATCTGTCCCGAGAAAATACAAAAACACGCTCTTCTCTCTCTGCCGACTAGGACTGACTGGGATTGCAGCAGGAGCCACCATTGCTCTGCTTCCCCTCCCCCACACCTTTGCTCCTTCTGGCCCACTCCCTACCTATGCTCAGGTGTGTTTACTTTCTCACCTTTTAAATAAACTCAATCAATTTGTGCACTGTAAAAACAATACAAAAACACAAAAATGTTTCATTCCACTCAGTTTCCTATTTGCTTTACCCACCTCTTAGTTTCTCAAATCTGCTTTAAAAAAAAATGAAAAACTCCCTGCCACATGTTTTCATGTATCTGCTCCTACTCTTCTTATCCTGCTTAACGCTGTGGCCCGAGTCCCTGCCTCCATCACCAAATGCTGTATAGCTTTAAAAATGTACGCAACACATGTTAAGGCCTCTCCTCTGGAGATGCTGGGTAGGACTCAGAAATTCTGTGTTTTTACATCTGCACAAAGCAATGTGAGGCCTTGGACCTTTGCAATACGACCCCTGCCCCCAGCTCTATTTTATGTCTTGGTCATCACATCCACCTGCCTTTTCTCAGAGCCCATCCCCCAGCTCTGGCTCTAGTTCCTTGGTTGCCCTTCCTTTACCTCCTTTCCTCCTGAAATGTTTGCCTGCAAGATCAACCACTGAAGCCAGTGCTTCGTCCTGGGCTTTCCTTTGCTGGTGGCACCATCAGCAGAAGCATCCTCAGCACCTCTGTATACCTCAACTTCTAACTTCCTAAGCCAGTTTTTCTCCTGTGATAAGCAGAGCACAGACAAGAGTGTCCTGTCCCCAAGGCCACTACAAGGGAAGACCTTCAAACTCCAGGTTCCCAACTCTTCTGGAACGTCAGAAATACTTACAGAGTGTGCTGGAAACACATGTTTGTAGCACTGGCAGAAATGGATTCTGTAGGTCTGGTGTTTTGAGACCCTGTCTAGTGTGTGTGTGTGTGTGTTTGAGAGACAAAGAGAGAGTGACAAAGAACTTCCATCCACTGGTTTACTCCCCAAATGCCCACAATATCCACAGCAGCACCAGGCAGGTTCTAGGACCCTGGAACTCAATCCACATGAGTGGCAAGGACACATGTGCCATCACCCACTGCCTCCCAGGGTGCACATTAGCAGGGAGCTTGAGTTGGAAGCAAAGCCAGGCCTGGAACCCAAACCCTTGAAAATGGGATGCAGGTATTCCAAGCAGTGCCTTAACCCCTGCTCCAAATGCCTGTGCTATAATCTGTGTATTTTTTAAGGTTACGTAGAAAACGGTGATGTGCATAAAAGGGTGAAAACCCTGCTAAACAATGTGATTGTCTAGTTCAGCAGTATTAACCCTGAAGGATTCCAATATTAAAAAAAATCAAGTGCCATTTCTTGAATTATTCTTGGCAACTCTGATTTATCATGTGTGGGCAGAGTCAGGAAATGAATATTAGCTAACCTAGATGACACTAAGGTAAAGACTTCCTGAACACAATCAAACTTTCTCTCCCTGGAAGGCCAATCCTAGCACATTGCTCCTTCAAACAAATCCAACTGCAAGGCCTCAGAGATCAATAGAGCTCCTGTGTTGTTTTACTGAGGACAGCGGGTCACATCTCATGTTAAAATTCCACTCAAAGGGCCAGCATTGTGGTACAGCAGGTTAAGCCACCATCTGCAACACTGGCATCCCACAGGAGCACTGGTTTGAGTCCTGGCTGCTCTACTTCCAGTCCAATTCCCTGCTAATGCACCTGGGAGAGCAGCGGAAGATGGTGCAAGTACTTGGGTCACTGTCACCCATGTAAGAGATCTCTATGGAATTCTAGGCTCCTGGCTTTGGCCTAGCCCAGCCCCAGCTGTTATGGCCTGTAAATAAATTTTTTTTAAGTCTGCTCTGAAACAATTGCCAGAATAATCTCCATATCTCCCTCACTTTTGAGAGTTTTTGCTGAGATTAATTTACTAATCTTTTTAAAAAGATTTGTATATTTATTAATTTGAAAGAGAGACAGAGATACACACACATTCGTTCTTCCATCTGCTTGGCTGCCATAACCAAGTCTGAGTCAGGCCAGAGCCAGGAGCCAGGAATCCCACATGGGTGGCAGGGGCCCTAGTACTTGAAGCATCTTCCACTACCTTCCCAGGCACATTAGCAAGAAGCTGGATCAGAAACAGAGCAGTCAGGACTCAAACCAGTGCTCTGAGATGCCAGCATTGCAAGCAGTGGTTTAACCCATTGTGCCACAATGCCAGCCCCTTAACCTTTTAAAACCCTGATTTCTGAATGTTTCCCTGCTTTGGGAAGCTTCAGCCCTGTGATGACAATTGCAGCAACTGCACTCAGCATCCTGACGTGGACTCAGGCCCCTTTTGACACTCTGTGCAATTTATGTGGTGCACCTTCCATGACTGCACAGGCCTGCCCACCGGAAGCAGGACTTAGTAGGAAGGAGGTAATCATTACAAATTGGGCAGCCTTGAGGTCCAGAAGAGAACTGAGAAACATCAAAGAGAATATCTAGGGTGAGAGTCACCTCTCTGGAAGTGTGTCCAGAGAAATTCTAAAAGAAGTGATGAAACTAGTGAAGAAATGCAAGATATCAACAACAACAAAATTAGTGCTGTGGGAAGAGAAAACTAACATGAATGGGGTTGAGGGGAGAATGAAACCTGTCTACCTTGCAGTTCTGACTGGGTGCTTGTCAGCTGGGACAGCAGAGACACCAGGACTAAGTTTCATTTCTCTTTCCGTAGAATCAGATACAGATGTTGGTGGGTAAGGCACAAACAAAGGAATGAATTACTAAGAGATGACCTGGGCTGTTATACAGTTTTCATTTTGTTTTTAGTACACTGACTTCTTGCTTCTTGATAAAACTTTATTGATTCATTTTCTGGGACGTGGTATCACTCAGAATAATTTTACCATCTTGCTTGCTCCCTTGTCAGCCTTTCTTCTTATGTTTGAGATGCCCAGGACAATTGTGCATGCATGCATGTGTGTGTATGTGTGAGTGTGTATGTGTGAGTGTGTATGTGTATTTTATGGGTTAGCTATAATAGTCTCCAAAAAAAACACATCCATGTTCAGTCACACAACCTCAGACTTCTTCAGTATTTATGAAGGTTGCACAAAGCTTAGGAAAATAAGACATTAGCAATAACATAAATAAAATACTGGCTATTTAAATATAGTCAAATTCACATCATTTTCACAAATAGATTCAAATTGCTAACACATGTTTGCATGTGGTCTTTCAGGTACATAATAAAATGTTAGTGTAAATACCAAGGTAATTTTAATAAATATTATTTGTTTAGACTCTGGATTATGTTATAAAATCAATAAGAATTTTTTGAGCTAATTACAATTACAAAACAGAGAAGCATGTACTAAAATGGCCAAGAACAAGTTATAAAGCTATGTCTGCTTTCAACAGCAATTCTTTTCTTTTTCTGAAGCTATAGCATCTAATATAGTTTGAGTACAGATTCAGTGCTTTGCACAACAGATTGGTTGGCTATCCTATTCCACGTACCAAGGATATGCTACGATCTTATTGTTAGGCTCTCCTATGTAGAAAATTTGGGTTATCTTCAACTTAATGTGATGAAATGTCTACCCGTTAGCTTTCAGGTCCATGATTCCATACTAACCTAAAATCATAACAGGCTCATCCCATTTGGAGGTGGCTACGGCATGCACTCTTAGCCTGATGCTACTAATATTCAGAATATAACATTTTCCTTATCCTGATAATTTGCTTATCTAATCTGGGATCCTTGAGCACCTGTCTCCATGCTAACAAACTGTTAGCTACAGTAACGCAGATCAGTAGGACTGCAATGGCACTGCAGTCCCACTGACATATATTTTAGTCTGTCAGTTATAGTTCTAATTGTCCATTAGTAAATTGGCATTCTGGTTTTTCAAAAATAAATGACTTTCTTGTTCATCTTTGTTCACCCTGCTGTGGAACCACCTGGAGTGAGGATCAGCTTGCAGCATCATGATGCTGGCATTGTTCCTCCTGGGCTCACACATATGGTGCCAGTGGCAGGAGCAATTAAGGACATGGATAAAAATTAGGTGGCTGGGGAAAGCAAAATGGGAGCAATTAAGTTGTTGGAATACACTCCCTTCAGGAAGCAGTGAAAAAGAGCGTGGTGCCCCTTTAATTTCCTTACCACTATGAGGATCCCAGGAGATTGGAATCCAAATCTAATTCCAACATCAGGTATTCTTAAAGAAAAGAGGATTCTCCAAGACTTTCTCCAAGACACTTCTCCACGCTCATTTCCTTGCTTTGGTTTAACTATAGCAAATCTTGCTTTCAAGTTTACTGCATTAAGTCCCCCTTGCAATGCTGAAATCCCCTACTGGAGTGCCAATTCCAAGTCCCAGCTGCTCAGCTTCTGATCCATTTCCCCACTAATGTGCCTGAGAAGGCAGCAGAAAACCGTGCAACTGCTTGGGCCCCTGCAACCCACCTAGGAGAACAAAATGTAGTTCCTGGCTTCTGGCTTTGGTGTGGCCCAGAGATGGCTGTTGTGGCCATTTGGGGAGTGAACCAGCAGATGAAAGATCTCTTGCTCAAACAACTCTCATTCTCTCTCTCTCTCTCACTCTCATACTGCATTTTACATAAATCAGTGTTTCTTTAAAAAAAATGTTAGCTACAATGAATATGTCAATATAGACTGGTTGACCCCACTTCCTTCTAAACATAATCACCACCTTTACACAGAGTCTAACAACAGGCCGTTACATCAAATTACTTCCCAGCAGAGAGTAATAGAAATTGGCCAGTTATTCTATTATCAAAGTCAGTTCTTAATCATTTAAAATGAGTCCCTAATACACTAAACATTTTCCCACTCAATATAAATATGATATCAAAACAACCACCTAGGCCCAAAACAATCCAAATTGTCAACTGTGCTTGCTTCTAGTTTTCTTTATTAACAAAACAAACGTCTAATAGTCCCACTCTTCTAGACAGGTCATTAGATCCAGGTACAACCAAGCCATGGAAAGTCTGAAACAGCAGCTATGGTCATAATAATAAGTGCCTAGTGGAGGTTAACACTAAACTAACAACCTAATGTTAATAGTTTTTGTACCACTTTTCAAGATGAGCTTTCTGAATATTTTCTCCATCATACAAAAGAAGACATGGAAAAAGAAAGATTTTGACTTACTCAGGGTCACTGCAAGTTCAGGTGAAGGAAGGATGGAGGTGTATTTGAACTTAAGCTGTTTGAGTTTATGCTCTGAACCATGGAGCTGTGTGTATAACACTAAAAATGTGTGGGAGGGCAAGGATGAGAAGGCAGAACTGCTAATCTTCCTTTTTCTACTAACAAATACTTCATTTCTCTAAGTTCTTGCTCTTCAAAGTCTGGTTCTTTCACTTGTACATCACCTGGGAGCTTGTTAGAAATGCAGGATTATAATCTGCAGGTTAACAACATTGCCAGTGATTTTTATGCACATAAAATGTTGAGAACCACAGCTCCAGGCCTTATCAGTATAATTTGAAAACCAGTCAGAATAATATCAGTGGTGTATGCCTGCAAGTCACTCCAAATGTTTGAGTAAAAGGGTTGGAAAATGTTTGTCCATGCTCAGAAGCAAATGCTGCATATTATCCAGAACTGGTAAAAATAATTTGTAAATTAATCATAGTTTCTTGGTACATAGTTTGTCAAAGCTGTATGATATGTTCTGTGTTAACTGAGGTTACAAATATGAAAACAACTGAAAAGATATTTGAATTCTGATCTCTGAATTTCATCTGATATTTCAAATATGAACTGTACTTTATTCATAAGTTGAACTTGAGCTAAGATATAGAATCACCCCAGATGCCCATCAACAGAAAAATCTTGATTCATTTCTGGCTTGTTTTTCCCTATGAAGACACTAATTTTTATTCCCATCTTTTAAGAACATGTACAGTCGATGTACATTTTCTCTTTCTTCAATCTTTTAATCATGTGTTTTTACATTTTGTAATAATAACAACTTCTGGAAGTCATTGAATTTTACAAATGAGCATGAAGAAATAAACAAGTAGGCTATAACATCACTGTCTATTCTGATATTTCAATAAGTAGATGCATTTTAATTATTTATGATACTTTCTGATATGCCAGTAAATGCTTTCTAATGCTTATTGTAAAGGCAAAGAAGTCTTGATAATTCTATATCTGATTATCATTTCTTGTTATTAAATTGTTCAATGGAAATGTAAAGTAATACCAATAATGTGATTATGAGAATTAGATTTTTAAACCAGCAAAGTTAGAGCCCTTGCATGACTACAATTTCTGTAATTAATTAGAAAGAACTTTATTTTGCTATATGCTGATGTCATTGCTTTTATGTTGCTACTTGGAATGAACCCCCTTTGCAAACATATTTATCATAAGTAAAAATCAAATGCGTAGTCTATGGTTTGTCCTAAAGACAGCTTAATTTGGGCAAAATGCTAATTTCTATCCTGCCAGTATTCATGTGAGTGACTTTGGACAAATAATTTCAATTTTTTAGGCTCTTGCTATTCAAAGTATAGCTCAGTTCTAGGTTCTTGCTGGCATCTGTTAATGGGTCCCCAAATCAGTGAAGGCCACACCTGAGAACTGATGGCTCACACTTCCCAATGACCCATGAAAATGCCCTGTGGTGGGGGATAACTCGGTGGTCCTCCCTGATGTCCCTGACTTGAATGTCCAGGTTCATTACTGGATTTTGATGTTCACCTGCTCCTTTGGATGAATGAGTTTGCATAGTATGCTCAACTTTAGGTTCATTTCCTTCCCTGGACATGACCTCCTTAACCAACCTCCTCAGCCTTATACTCTCCCTTAGGCTCTATGTGTGTGTGTGTGTGTGTGTGCACGCACTCATATGCATGCATGAATACACATGTGTATATGTGGTGGTGGTGGAGGGTTAGGATCAGATGGAAAAAGTTCTCTGGGTTCTATTTCACTTATTCAGTTTTAAGACTTTTAGTATGCTATGTTAATAAGTAAAACTAAGATTCAAAAGGAGACGAATGAACATTTTGTTGGAAAACTAGTGTGTCAAACTAAAATTCAGTTTCTCAGTTTTATAGCAAGATTTCAAGAGCTTAATAAACACAGGTAACTGGTGTCTGACATACTGGATGATTCAAGTAGAACATTTACACCATGCAGTAAAATTCTACAGTGGTACTCCCAACAGTAGACATTGACTTTGTAATTTATTCCTCATGACAACCTGTAAAGGTGGGTCAATATCCCAATATTTGCACAGAGGGACTCAAGAAACTCAGAGATTCAGGAGTTGCCCTTCCTATTAGGTGAAAGAACTGTAGATTAGACTTACAATTGAGTCATTCATATTTAAGACTGGGATTATTGATCTGGTGGACTCCAACTTTCCTTTTTTTCTAGTTTCTTCTTTCCTATCTGATAACAATATGAAAAAAAATGTGTCTTAGAGTACAGTTGTATAGCTCGTCATTTGTTCCAGTGCCCTGGTTTTATATATAAATACAGAAAAGAAAATTGTTTCAAGGCCCACATACTAGAAGATGGGAAAGTGTTTCATCTCACCACATTGTTTGCCATAATTGCTATTATCTTGTTTTCCTTTGGCCTCATTTGATGATAAAGTGGTGGGGAAAATAAGAGAAAAGAAATAATATTCATTAAATCTTGACTTTTTATGGAACATTTCATTGGTTTGTAAGCAAGAATGCTCCGAAGAAGTATTAGCCTCATTTTGCAAACAGCAAATGAGCATGGAGATGATGGAATGGACTGACCCCTGGAGCCTTTTCCATACTTTGAGCAGTGACTTATCCTATCATAATCAATTGTTTTTGATATGTTTCACTTCCTTTGTCATTTTTTCCCCCACATGTATTTGTAGAGTCCCTTATAAGCTGCCTTGATGTCTTCTATAATGTGGCAATGGGCTAATCACTATGATGCCCATGGTCTTGTCATGTATGCTGTCTTCCAAAAGAAGGCTTCTTAGAAAAATGGTGTTGACCATATGACTTAGCTACTGTAATAATGCCTGGTGCTAATAGGGCGCTATTTTGAGGGATGCAACATACACTCTGCACCTGCAGCTTAAACATATCGCCATTTCTTTAAAAGAATACAAGGGCTCTGTGAAGCCATCTGGTAGGTGGACATGGTGCTTCTCATAAGTATACCTAATGATTCATTTGCAAAGTCATTGCTTCCTGACCACAATTGTAATGTCGTTGATTTAAGGTTTTAGGGCCAAGAGAGAAATGCTCAAAGTCAATTTAGAATTTTAGGAGGCACCCAAATTCTCTTTGTCTTTGGACAACTACATTTGGCTTGGCCTCAATATTTCAGAGGGAAATTAAAATAAATCAGTTCAATTCTAACAAAATATCATCCACATATATCAGAAAGTAAGGAAAGGTAGGAGTAGAATATAGTAAATATTTCACAGTTTAGCTCACAAAAGTTATTCACTACTTCTCTAAGAATGAACCACATTATACATATGGAGTGGCTCCCCAGTAGCTATGTTTACAGTACATATGCATACCTCCTGGCCAAAGTGGATTGATCTATATCTGATCCACATGAGTTCCCTGGATCCACTCCCATGGAAACTTAAACTTAGAACACAGAGAATGGAAAGAGCCCCAGTAATATAGCCTCTCAAAGAAAATATTCATGTCTGTACCATACTCAAGATTTAGTAATACCTTCAATTCTGTGAGAGATGGAAAGAGAGAGAGACTACAATAGATTTTATCTAAAATTACCCAGAATCACTTTATTTTTCTTACAGTCAAATAAATGAGTACTATTTAAAATTTTTTTTAAAAGTCAACATACTAAATCTTAATATTTCCCAGGGAAGCAAGGAAACATTCCCATTGCATAAACGAAGAAACAAATACATTTTCTACTTTTATACAGTTGGTGAATCAGTGGCCAATCTGAGATTTTGCCTCAGATCTTGGGGACTTCAAAGTTGATGATTTGTTCTTACCTTACTTCTGAAGGTATATAAATGAAGTAGAGCTAAGTCCATAAATGCCATCTAATGCTAAGACACTTGACTGGCAGGTGAAGCCAACATATGCACAGTCAGAAAAATGCAACAGATTCCAAAAAGCTTTAGGATGCAAAGCCTTTCTTTGGCAATCAAAACATGGTGTTGAAATGACTATCAGAAAACCTTAACACCAAAATGGCAAAATGATCTCACATTTTATTTTATAAGAAGTCCATGAATTTGTACAATATCTAAATTATAAACTTTACAATGAAATGTGGAGGTATTTTGAGTACACAGAATTCTAATGAGGCCAAAAAGCTATTTCTAAAAAAGGTCATCATCTACCAATGAGTGGAGGAGTTTATAATTACTAAATGAGAAAGAATTCAAAGGCAGGTCTCTGATTGCATGCAATTACAGAGCTAAAAGTACAGTAGATAATTCTAGAACTGCTGCTAAAAAAGTTTGTTCTCATACATAATTAGGAATTTAATCTTGTGACTTTATTAGCAGCATTAAGCTTTCTGAAGTCTTTTCAAATACTCAACATACTAGTGGTAACGTGTCCCCAGACTTTGACCAAATTAGCACAAATTTTGAATTAATCTGACTTAAGGAAATTTTATTGTAAGTTCACTTTTCATTAGCTCTTCACAGACATCTATGAACATAAACAATTGGAGTTCTTGAAATTTATTGATTAGGCTACATATCTCCTGATCCTTAAGCAAACTAATCCTGTAATGAAGTTAACACAGAGTAATTTACAAATCAGAATCATCGTGAAAATGTGGAAGAAACTGTTCAAGAACACAGAGAGGTTCTCTAAGTGCCTCACAAGAGCCATGCATTGCTGATAATTGAGGAAATGAGCAAATAAAGCTTGGAACTACCACATCAGAACAAACAAAACATGATTGCCACTGTTTGGTTAAAAATGGGCCAGATGATTAAAATATTTCCCACTTCTAATTACAATTCATTTGAATTTAATTTTGAAGTCTTGTGCTGTTCTCTAATGTTTCTTCTATTTTAGTTTTTCAATAGATTAGAATCTCCTTAAGAAACAGTATTTTATACTCCTGTTTCCCTACATTGCCTAGCTTACTGGGTAAACAATAGATTAGGAATGACAAAAAGGTCTTCTGTCCCATCTTCTCATTAGCAGTAATGTCTACCTGGGGAAGTACATTGATAAACATAGTCAACAAGTGACGAGATTGCCAGTAATGAATTAGTGATGTCTGCCATGTCCCCAACAGCAAGACATGACAGCATAAAATGCCACCTTTTTTTCCACCTCATTAGAAGACATTCATTCTATATTGTTTGAATAAAACATGCAAATGAAGAGAAAAGGATGCTTTCAGTTCAATTTTACCATTGAGTTTCATTTTCATCCACATTCAATAAAAGTGTATTGTATTCATTCATTATTAAGCATGGAATCACTAAGAAGTTTAAGGAAAAAAATGACAGTCTGACAAAATTATCAGAGACATTTTGTGTTCCTATCAGATCTATTCCGTCATACTGTTGATGCAAAACTAACTTGCTTGAAATCATCACACCTGTATCTGTGGTACCAAGGATTGTCAGCAGTCAGTATGTGTGCACAGAAATGTGCACAATGCAGCTGGCAAAACACTTGTGCAAAAGGGACATCATGGCATCACCACAGTTAGAGAGAGAATCCCGGTGGTGCTGCTTTGAAAGTGAAGAACTTCTGATGAAGCTAATGTCTACTACCCCAATAGCCTTCAGAACGCTTCTTGCTTAGAAACTGCTATTTCTAGTAAGGAAGAGAACATTACATCCACCCCTGTACCCAATACACATCTGTGTTAACTTGCACACCTCTAAAGTTCTGAATGTATGGCTATCTCTATGAGTTGTAGATGCTTCAAGAAAAGCTGTTTCCCATTATAAGTATCTCTCTGAAATTCCTATTTAATGATGAGAAAAAGACAGCGTTAGGTTTTGTCATTGTTTGCATTTTGTATTATGCAGGAATGGCAGGAAGAACTTGATATACAAGGTGATTTTTCACTAAAAATAGGTTGGAAAAATAAACATTTATTCATTAGTAGCATCATTAGGCCAAAGGAAACTTTAATTATTCTTTTTTTTTTTTAAATATTTTTGAAAGTAACAGAGAGAGGGAGACACAGAGACACAGAGAGATCTTCCATCTGCTACTTTACTCCCCAAATCATCGCAACAGCCAGAGCTAGGCAGATCTGAAGTCAGGAGCCTGGAGCTTCCTCCAGGTCCCCTATGTGGGAGCAGCGGCTCAAGAACTTCAGCCCTCTTCTACTGCTTTCCCAGGCACATCTGCAGAGGGCTGGACCAGAAGAGGAGCAGCTGGGACTTGAACCAGTGCCCATATGGGATGCCAGCACTGTAGGTGGCGGCTTTACCCGCTATGCCATAGAGCCAGCCCCAAACCAAAGGCAACTTTAGAAAAAGTATCGTAATTTACATTTTAGTCTACTTCAGGATCTCACAAAGCCCTAAAGCTTACCCAACTGTTCTGTCAAAGGATACTGTCCTGTGAAGTGCATCTAAATTCAAATAGTTGTTGAAGCAATTGGCAGTTCATTATTCTAGGCATGGTTGAGTGAAACTCTAATAGTCTTTGGACTAAGAAACATTGCAAGTTAAAAAAATAAACAAAAACATGGGTGTTTCTTACAGCAAATGATTAAAAACCATGAGTTTGATGCTGGTTATGCATCCATAGCACCTGCTCCTGACACTATGATAAAGTCTACACTATGCAAGGTGGGTGGCCAAAGAATCTGCAAGGCCACTGGGTTTGACCCCAATTATCTTCTGTTGTAAATAGGCCATATGTCAAATTCCAAGATAAATTGGAAACATTTGATCTATCTCCTGTTCCTAAATTAATTTTAAGGGTTCATTTTCAATTCTTTCAGATCCTTTATTTGGGCTTCTTTGCTCTCGTATTTTAAGGAAAAGACATTTTATAATTTTTAGATGAGAAGATTCTATCAGTATGAACAAACACTTTTGGAAGAAAAGAATTTAACCATCAGCACATATTTTGGGGGAAAATGGCAAGGAAATGACCATATTCAAAATTTAAGTTAATAACCAAAAGGATTCTATATTCATGAAGAAGAAAAAGACAACTAAGAAAACATCCATTGCCATGTTCACTAGAGATGGGTGCTTTAACAAATCCCTTCATTTCCCCATGCAAATTACAGCTATATCTATGCAAACCAACAGAAATAAATATCTCACACATGAAAAATAATATTCCCATGAGCTTTTGAACTCTATCTGGAACAATGCCTCCTTAAGACACACTGTGGAGCCATGAAAAGGTTGTGATTTATTCAAACATTAAAATTGTATTAATGTAAACCAACATAACCTACAATCAAATAGATACTGCATGCATGACTCAGGACAATGTGATTTTCATAAACAATTTGGCATTAAAACTAAACAGCATAGCATACTAAAATACACACTTCAACTTCTCATGGTCCTGAACGTTCAGCATGTACTTCTGAATGTTGCACACAAAAAATGTGTTAGAAAACGGGAATCTGCAAAAATAGTACTTTTTCCTGAAATTCTTTATAATGGAGTGAGTTTTTTTTTAATTTAAGTCTAATTTTGAAGGGTGTTGTTTACTTAGCACAACATCCCTAGAGTTAGATCATTTATTGGTACAAAATGTGTTGTTTTCCTTTCTTTCTTTTCCTTTTTTGCAAGACTTTTTCATGGCATTTGCTTGCCATTGAAACGCCAGATAGAACCACTTTTGTGCTCATTCATATATGACCAGGGCTCTCGTTCTTAAAGCAGAGTTATTGTTTCCACTCCACAGATAACACAAACAGTAGCTTCCAGCAATGGAAAGATGAAACAGAGCTGCAAAGGCAGAAGGCAGGAAAAGCAATAAAAGAAGTGAACAAAAAGAAAAAAAGCTACTGTCACAGAAAGAGAACAGCATCCTGCTCTGTTCCTCTCTGACCTTTGTTGCTACTTAATTTTGAATTTTGTATAATGATACTGAAGAAGTGATGAGAGGTAAGTGGCAAGGTAAGGACCTCAAATACCCCTCAGGTCATCCTCAGGCTGCTCCTACACCTACCCGCTGACCTCGTGTCCTCACAGTCCCATGCCCCGTTCCCTCACATGCCCCCGAATCTGCTTTTTTCCAGTGTGGTTTCCTCCTCCAGTGCCATCCTTATTCTGCCTAAATATATAAAAGGGCATCATTACATGTTGAGAAGACAGCTAACGAAGAAAATGAAGGGACGTCTAGCTTAGTGATAAAATATATACATGTCTGTATACATATGCATAGCCTAATGAACTTTCTACCTTTCCACAATAAAGCATTAATAGGACTGAAGCAAGATCCTCACAGTATCAATGATCATTAATGATGTATCCATTACCAATAAGTGTGAGTGTCCCATGGATGATGTCTCTCTATATACACCTAATTACAATATTAAATAGCCAGCATGCATGATTAATTTATTTTCCTAAGCAAGCATATATTTTTATTAAGGACTCGTTTATAAAGAGTCTCTTGTTACACTGAAACACACACACACACACACACACACACACACATAGCCTTTTGTCATATGAGAAGTTCATCATTCTCCTTAGACTGATTCTTAAAAAAGAGAAAAATCTAAAAGCTCACTGTTAATTAGGTCCATGAGAAAAACCGACCACTCTCGGGAGATTGAAAACAGTAAAGGGTCTCCAGGCTCCTATGTGTTTACTCCAGGTTTTAGCTCTCATCTGAAATATATCATGTGTAAGAGGTGATTCTCTGAAGTTTCAGGGACAGAGAGCACAAGTTCTGGGGGCAACCATTCCTGTCTTGGTCTCTGTCACCCACCATCCCATTGACCCAGAGAAGAAATTAAAAAGGTGGGCATTCATGGTGATCTAAACTAGGCAGCCTTACTATGCATATCATGGTCTTTACTAGGTTTCTCCCCATATTCCTGACCCCAAACCAGTTCCAAACCAGAGAAATGTCACATCAGTGGCAACCCAACTCTAAGTTAGAAATGCTGCTCTCCCAAGTATCTGTCCATGATGCTCCAGCAATGCCAATAGATAGCTATGGAATACTGGACAAATCCCATGATCTTCTGGGCCATTTTTTATGCAGCCATGAAATGAAGATCCCCGGATTCTAAGCAAATATGGCTCAGTGGAAATTAGAAAAATGAACAAAAACAGTTTTAACTTGATGTAAGTATTTATACTAAATTCAATCAGTATCTGAAATTCCAATGTTCAGAATATTCATGGCCTTTGTTTTTGTCACTGTTTCTAGTTTTCTTTTTCTAGGTGTATATTTACATGACATGAGGGAAAAAGACATACATGAAACATACTCCTCCATGATTTTAATAGGGCTCCTAATGTTTAGCATGGGAGGAAAGTTGAAGTTAAATGACTTAAAATCAACATTAGGGAAGGTGTATTTCATTTATCCCTTGCATATCTGAGGAAATCTTCAAGTTTAATTATAAAAGTGTACATTTCTGATGTGTTCGAAACAGATTGGCCTAATCATTTTTAACTTTCTATCAAAAGAAGAGGGGTAGATTCCTGTATATTATAATAAAGAAAAAAGCAAAGGAGACAAGAGAGAGGGAGAGGAAGGAGGGAAAGAGGAAGGGTGGGAGGGAAAATGGAGGGAAAGGTAGGAGAGGGTGAGGGAGAAAAGGAGGAAGGAAAGAAGCTCAAGGGGTTGTGAAAAAAGTCTCAGACAATGAATTCCAGAGAAAATACACTCCTTCAACTGCCCACATTTCCCTCAAAAAAATAAAAACTTTCCAAATTTATAAAGCTATTCATAAGCAAAGAACACAACCAGAAGTTCTGGCTTATTTTAACCTAATTATTCAGGTAACCTCTTTCCTTCACCTGATGAGAGGTACATACCTCAATAGAATGTTTCCAAGCATATTTTTAAATCTTAATGAATCTGTACAAAGTACATTTAAACATTATACCTTTTTCATTGCTGTTTGGCTACATCTCCTAAAAACACTGAGGTTATCCACCCACCATGACACAGCAGTCTTTACCTCTTCAAAGTATGCCTGCACTCACTGAGTGCCTGCTGTGCTCTGAGCAGCATTCCAGGCACTGCCTAGGTTGCAGAGGTGAACAGGGTTCCTTATTAACAATTTAGTAGGGGAGCAAAACAGCAAGGCATTTATTTTATTTTGAATGGAGCACTGAGTGCAGGAAATATCATGGGGGAAGAAGGTGGAGGTGGGGGAAGCAGGCTGGAGTCAAAGCATGAAAGAACATATATGTGTATTCTGTGAAAATAAATGGAAAATCTTATTCGGCAAAGGGAAACTATCAAAGTGATATGGGGGTAGGGGTGGAGTGGTAGGTGGCTTGCTTGTTCTTTTGGTTTTGCTGTTTTCTTAGAAAAAATAAGGTTATATGTGTGCTTTGGGAGAAAGGGTTGGGTACCCATGTGTAGGATGAAATGAAAGTAAGAGAGACTGGTAGGAGGCACAGACTAAGTAATTACAGCAGAAATGGGAGAAGGGAACCAAAGTGAAACAAGTCATAGAAATAAAATCTTCTGAATTTGGCAGTGGTTTAGATGTGGGGCTAACAGAAGAGACCCAGAAAATAATGCCCTGACTTGAGCCCTGGGGACTAGGAAAAGGGAGCTACCTTACTTGAGGGGACCTGGACCTGAGGAGCTTCAGTTAAATATATTGGTTGCGTGGTCTCCCGGGGCACTCTGGCATAGCAGTACATCAGGAATCTGAAAACACACCTAAGGCTCAAGACTGGGGTTAAAACTAAAACTGTCAGTCTGGGAGCCATTCACAGCTGATGTCCTTAAATTGAATGTAATAAATCAGTGGGAGATACTGAAGAGAGAAATATAAGGAGAGACAGGATCCCTTGGCATTCCTGGGTTTCCAAGGCTTCCAGGTCCTTCTCCTTGGAAATCTCTCCCATGTCAAATTATTTTCATTTAATTTTTCTCACATGCTTTTTACCAACTCAGTCCCTGAGTCTGGGTGCTTATGAGGTCTGACATGAACTTCCGAGACCTATTCCGAATTGAGCTCTCAGACTCCAGTCCCTCCCTGCTCTTCTACATTCTGCCATTCTCAGAAGAATCCAAGAGATGGAATTAGTCACATTCTCATCCTATTTTACAACTTCTGATGGCCAGCATTGTCCAGAATGACGTCAGTATCTGGCCATTGTCCACCCATAGAAATGCTGATGGTCAAACACTGTATCTTCTGAGAAGCCCTCCTGATTCTATCCCTGCCTTAGCATTGTCTGCAGAGCTCTAGCCCTGAGATCAACACTTTCTGTGTCGTGTCCTATATCCACAGAAGCTGTGAATTAGTAGTGAGCCAGCCTCAAGAATCATAAAGTCAGCGCTTGAGACAAGTCTTCAAAGGGGATATTGGGGTCTGCTATGGTTTCAGTGTGTCTCCCAAATTTCACATTTGTGATTAACAGGACACCCAGGTTATCTAATCCCATCCCCACCTCAATACTGATGGTATTTGGAAGTGGAGCCTTTGGGAGCTGATTAGAATTAGATGAGGTCATCAGGGTGGGGCCCCCATGATGGGACCCCCATGATGGGACTGGTTGTTCTATAGGAACAGGAAGAGACCCAGGCTAGCACATGCACAGTTGCTGTCACATTGCCATGCCATGAGGTAGCAAGGTCCCCACTGGAAGCTGAGCAGGAGCCAGCATCATGGCTTGGACTTCTCAGTTTCCAAAACTCTACGAACTTAACTTAACTTAATTGGGGTCCTTGGAACAGTGGGTAAAGCCACCACCTGCAATGCCAGCATCCTTTTATGGGCCAAGTTCAAGTTCAGGCTGTTCTAGTCGTCATCCAGCTTGCTGCTAATGCACCTGGGAAATCAGCTGAAGATGGCCCAAGTCCTTGGGCACCTGCGCCTATGTGGGAGAACCAGAAGAAGCTCCTAGCTCCTGGCTTTGGCCCGGCACAGTCCCAGCCATTGCAGCCATTTGGGTAGTGAACCAATGGATGGAAGATATTTCTCTCTTTCTGCTTCTGCTTCTTCTCTGTAAATATGACTTTCAAATAAATAAATAATTCTTCAAAAAGTTAAATTAATTTTCTTAATAAATTACCCAGTCTGTGCTATGCAGTCACAGCAACAGAAAGTAGACTAAGACGGCGTACTGAAAAAGCCTGGTAAGAGATTAAAACAAACAAACAAAAATCTGGAGAACAAGGATGTGATATAATAAAGACCAAACTCCCTAACGTGGCTCTACAGGCCTGGACAAGCCAACCCCTACCCATCTTTCCAGACTCTCCTCAAACTACTCCTTTCTGCCTTTAAGTCTCACTGGCCTTTTTGCACTACCGTAAAGTTCTCTCTTTTTTTTTTTTCCTCATGCTGTTTCCCCTGGGTGAGTCACTCTTGGCTCTAACCTGTTTACCTGTGTCCATAATGGACACATATGTCCATTATCTCCATAATGTCCACAATGGACATTAGTCCATTGCAATCTCACTGTCACAAGAATCAGAGCCTGAACTCCCAGACTAGGCCAGGCATCTTACACACAATCTTCTCGAGTACAGAAACTCTCCTGCCCAGCTCTCAGTGTCTGCAGGTAAGGCAGTTATCACAAGCTTCCAGCAACATGCACACACACCATTCTGGAGATCTTACTAGTTCATAAAATATGAACATATCCACTTTATTTAGATGTTTTGGAAAGCGTGGTTAATAATCTCATTTTGAGATATAGTCCTTAAAAATGCCAAACATTGACAAGAGCAACTTAGTATCTATGACCAAATACAGCTTTCAGGGGGTAAAAGCAAATTCTCAAATAAATGCCCCTGTTAGAGGATCAAAGCTCCATATAACTCACAGTCAAGACCTGTTGCTATCAACATTTACAGATTAAGTATGGTTTTTATGATCATGAAACACTTGCATGTACATAGTCTGGGATGATTAGGTAAAAATCTCACCCAGCTGAATCCACGAGGGGTAATCTCAACTGCCAAGTCCAACATAAGTAGAGCAGGGAGAATAATCACCATGTCCTATCTGGCCCTATCATTGTAGACCTGCATTGATATTACACAGTAAGCAAATGAATGAATGAAAGTGCTGAAGTCCTTGAAAAATGAGCACTTTGGTAGATGATAATGATGGATAAAAGGGTAGATAATTGCATAGTGAGGACTTTCCAGGATGGTGATGAGTGACTGTGGTAGAACAATCGTCTGGAAACAGGAGGAGGGAGACAGAGGGTTTCAATAGTTACAGGGCAGCAATGTTAAGCCAGTGAGGAACAAGAAATGAAAATTGCAATTGTGCCTAAGTGGGAAACTGGGTTGAAGTTGAAGCATGGGGTTACCATTCTTTTTTTAACCCAGGTGTAGACAGAGGCTTCGGGTTTTCCAGTCGTGAAATGAGTCTGCTGTGCACATGGACCTAACACTGGGTGATGTTATGCAACTGTGAAGATACAGCATAAGCAGATCTTGGCTCTTCCCCCAACAAGAGACTAGCTAATGAAAAGAGGGACTGCTGAAATTACTTGGCAGACTTATCGCCAACAAAATCTTCCTTCACATTCAGATGGTTGAGCATGGCTTGTTTGCTAAAAAGTGCCATTGAGTTGGTGTCTAGTGGTAACTTAACATCTACTAGGTCTTAGGAGATGCCTGAGTAAAAGGTACTATATACTAAAATTATTGAATTTCTCCCTATGCTCCCAGTTGCTCACAGAAGTGAGAAACAGCTGGTCCATCTTTGGAAGGCAAAACCTCAAGTCCCTTAAGCCAACAACTTTCAGGAATTCTATTGGTTACTTGTAGAATTTATTTCTAATTTTTGTTCATAATATCCATCTGTTCTATTTATTTAATTACATATACTTATTTTCTTTTCTATTTTCAACTAAAATCTTATAGGAGAAAATTCTTTAAAAAACATGTCCTTGTCGCATAAGGGAGTCATATACATAGAAGTTGATGCCATCCTAATTTATCAATATCTACAATTATTATGAAGAAGCTGTTTGAAAGGACCGGAATAGAACCAAAGTTTCATTCATTCACAAAATGATTGATTGCATATACTCTGAAGAAACAGATTCATATTTCTGAATACATGTTACTTTATATCCCTCAAAGAGAAAAATACATTTGCACTCAATATGCATTTACAGGATAATATGACACAGGTGTGGTGATGTTAGAAAAGACAGCGCCAGCTATAAAGAAGAAAAATAAAAGCTTTCCTAGGGAAGAAACTCGGATTTCAGAATGGAGATTTGGAAACAGGAAAATGGCCAAACGTGAAAGATGTTTTTCATATTACAAAGACACTCACTCAACCAAAAATCACACAAGCAAAGGTCCTGGGAGGGCACGGTAAAAGACAAAACCAAGTTTATGACAACTGAGATGTTGATTTAAGCAACTGAGCCTTTAAGACAGGTTGAACAGGAGGCTGCTACCCAGCATGAAGGGAACATGAAAAAGACATGTGGAGGAGGCAACATAAGGTATTCTAACGCTCACCCCCTGCAGAGTTTCGTGTTGCTGCTGGATTACATGACATGCTTTTGTTGTTGAAGAAGCAATCAGCATTGATATAAAATTTTAAATGTCAATCTTTATAGTGAGCATAAGTCTTTTATATGCCATCATATTTATACACATTCTTATTACCAACATTATTGCACATTAATTTTTAAAACTGAATTCATACATGCTTAAGATCTATTCATTTCTAATGTATTTAAGGAATCTGCATGATGGAAAAATAAATCATGCTAGCTGTTATATAAAAAAAACTACCAGAATGACTTTTTGCTGACATGGCGTAGAAACTATACATATCAAAGTACCAGTTACTGCAAAACATCATGGTTGGAAATGCCAGACAGAATTTTTTTGAATAAGAAATAAATGCATACTTTTAAGTAGACCTTATGGATACTTAAAATGCAAGACAATTTGGAATCTACTTATTTTAAATACACCTTGGCAGCCAAGTGAAAAAGTCAAATAATGATGATGATGATAAGAATAATAATTCATCTGCTAACATTTATGGAACAACTAAGTGCCAAGCATTGTGACTTTAAATAACTCATCAATTTAAAGAGATGATGTCACTCATATGGATTATTGTTTAATCATCCTAACAAACCCACCAGGTAGATGCTTTAGGATATCTGTTCTGTTAGAGTTTAGCTCAGTGAATGAGTAGTTAAGAGCATGAATACTGAGTCAGATTATGCTGATATTGGTTACACCCCTAACTAACTGCAAGACTTTTGGCAAGTTACTTCACTTCTCTGTGTTTTTATGTTACTTGTGAAGAAAATCAGAAGGGGAATGAGAATTCATTACTATATTATATGTAAAATATTGAAAAGAATGATGGTACATGTTAAGTGCTCAAAAATGATAACTGTTATAATTATTCCCATTTTGGAGATGTAAAAACAGAGAACTTCAGAAACTTGGCAAAGGCCACACAGCTAACAAATGGCAGTTCTAGGATCTGAATTCCAACAGCTGGACTCGAGTCCCAGCTTTTAGCTAAATGCTATAATGAACATAAAATCTTCAGTAGTCTTTATAAGGAAAGAATTGGCCATTTAAAATGTTGAATTTTCTCTATGGTATATGTGTCTCAATTATTAAATTTGTATCTGTATTTGTACATAGATACATAAACATTGTTCCTTTTGAAGAAGGAAAGAGTCATTGATTTGATTCCATGACTTAAAGAACTTAATTGGGGGGCCGGCACTATGATGTAGCAGGTAAAGCCACTATGTACAATGTGAGCATCCCATATGGGTGCTGGTTTGAGTTCTGGCTGCCTCACTTGTGATCCAGCCCCCTGCTAATGCAGCTGGGAAAGCAGTGGAAGATGGCCCAAAAACTCAAGTACCTGCACCCATGTGGGAGACACACAAAAAGCTCCTGGATTCTGGCTTCGGCCTGGCCCAGCACTGACCATTGTGGCCATTTGAGATGTGAACCAGCAAATGGAAGACCACCTTCTCTCTCTCTCTTCTTCTCTCTCTATTTCTGGCTTTTCAACAAATAAGTAAATAAATAAATATCTTTTCATACTACTACCTCCAGCTCCAAATTTTAATTATTTTAGCTTAAAAAATGGGGACTGGCATTGTTGTTCAGCTTTTTGCTAATGTGGCTGGGAAAGCAGTGGAAGATGGCCCAAGTGCTTGGGCCTCTGCCACCCATGTAGGAGGAATGGCCTAATCCAACCTATTGTAGCCATTTTGGGAGTGAACCAGAGGATGGAAGATTCTCTCTCTCTCTTTTTCTGTGTATGTCTCTCTCTTTAACTCTGTTTTTCAAATAAGTTAGTCTTTTAAAAACTAAAAATAAATTAAAAAGTCTTTGCTTTTACTAAAACAAAATGCAGCCAGGGAGACCTTTGATGGTGGGGAAAAGTGAGCCAGGGGGCTATAGAAGCTATGGGAGTGAGACAATTAGACACTACCAAGGACACGTCGAATCTTATTCTAAAGGACAGAGGGAGTCACCAAAGGAGTATAAGTAGCAGAGACACAGTCAGATTTGTGTTTTAGAAAGATCAGCATACTGCTGAGAAATGGGAACAAACTGGTGGCCTGAAGACCTTCTTTAATGGATCAAAGGATATTTCTGAGAATTGTCATGAGCACAAAACATAATCCTAGAAAAGGAAAGAGGAATGAGCCTTTCTGGGACTGTTTGAGAAGACTTCTTGTGAGGATGCTACAGAATCACTGTCTCCCCTGTACCTGCTGACATAAATCCAAGCCCTTGTCCCAGGGCACCTCTGCTCATCACTGTGCCCACAATCTCTGATACAATCGGAAACACCTTTCTCTCCTCTCACGCTCCTCTAGGGGAACAGCACCCCCTACCCCAACCCCCTTGGAATGCATTATGAAGAAGGATTCTGGGAGCTTGCAGGTGTAACTGGTGAGACAAGGCACAGGGCTCCAGAACAGAAAGGACTGAAAGCCAGAGCTCATATGGCAAGGGAGGGATGGAGAATAAGGAATTATAGTGAGACAATGTCACCTTCGGCATGTACTGCCAGGCTAGTGCTGGGGTCTAGGGTGCTTAGGGATAGGGTATTCCCTCTCCGAGTCTCTGGGATCAGCTCACCCATTTAATAGTCTACCCTGTCACCTACTGCAAAGCTTATAATGTAGAGGCACAGGGGACACACCGATGCTTCATGGTGAAGCAGAGATGGCTTTGGCACTGATCCTCTGGGGAGATTTCTGCTATTCAGTGTTCCCAGTGGATGGTGAATGATTTGGACAACATGGGAAGTCATTGTATGGAGTTCTCAAAATCACTTCTTATCTAGATCCATCCCCGTGGATCCAGAACAAGAGCCGCTGAGATTTCTGCCTGGGCTAAGGCTCCTGAGTGAAACAGGAACTGCACATCTGCTTTGCCTCCCCTCAAACTCAGTATGATTTAAAATGAAAAGCTTATCCAGTGTTTACTTGAAGGGCCAAAATCAGATGGAAAAATTTTCAATTATAAAATTCCAAGCAAGCCAGAAAATCTCAAAGCCCTGGGGAGAATCATAAAGGCTAGTATCAGACCACAATAAAACTTGGATAAAATGGCGATGTGGTTCCTAGTTTAATTGTATGTCTGCCCATGTTTCTGTACCAAATAGTTTGAAAAAGTAGGTCTTTCCTTTAAATAAAAATGAGAAGAATTTAAAAAGAAAACCCGGTGCAGACCATATATCTGTATGCCATAAAGTCATGTATGCTGTATTTTGGCAGTGAAGGGACAATAAGCTAATTGCAGAGTGGTGAGTTTATGGATGCGTTGACTCCAGTAACATCTAAGACTGCCTTTCCTTCTAAGGACATGCATTGGCCTTCCGAATGATGCACATTCAGGTGTGTTTAAATGTATGTATTTAGGGTTCCATGAATGAGCTGTGACTTATTTTGCATTACAAATCCCATTTGCCTCCTGGAACTAATCCCTTGTTCAGTCCCATTTTCATTCTTCTATGCTAAAGTGATTTAGGGGCCAGCTAGTTCAAGGTTGTTGTTGCAATATCACAGTGTGGTTTTATTTAAGACCCTCTTTGCCTCTTACCTGTTTTATGGCTTCCCAACACATTATCTTCTAACCACAAGGAAAGCGTAGTCCTCTATGAAACTTTTCCAACTCCCCATCCCTGGATTTAACATCACCTTCCCTGGAATCTCCATGGTACTTGGCTCTTACATCTCTTAAGACATTTCTAATTCAATATTTCATATATATATATGTATATATATTATTTGTGTACTTGTTATTACCTCCTCGGTGTCCACCCAACAGGAGATGACTATAGAGATGGGGAGCCCTTAGTCATTCTTTTTAGCCCAAGAAGCAAGTACCTCTTTGTCATCAATCAATATTGACGTAAGGAAATGAAGAGAGAAACCAAGTAATAGCAGACAATGTAAGTTCACTATCAAGTATGGTTTGCAGGCTGCTGGTTGTACCCTTTCCATCATACATATGAAATGACATCTCAGAGTATACAAGTGGTGTGCCAATGTGTACTTGCTGTGAATCATATCCCCAAGAACTTTCCTACAGGCAGGCCAGAACCAAGATACAATGCCCTGAAAAAAAGTCTTCAGTGCAATCTGGATAACCCGAACATGTATGGTAATGAGATCACCAAAAAAACCTGCTTCATCTGGTCCCAAAACATCTGATAGCTCACACTACTATTAAAAATCATTGCCCACTATCTCTAAATTCCACAAGTAAAACTGCAGCCTGGGGAGGGAATTCACTCTTGTTAAGACAACCAATCACAGCCTGGCTTGGGGTATTCTAAGATGGCATAGGAGGTTGTCCTGTGTTGAGTTTGTAAGAAACCAAATTGGGCATTAACAATAGTTTATTTTTAAAGGGCATATATGAGAAAAATGAAAAAGTTGCTTCCAATATGTTCTGCCCATGCCTTAAGCAGAGCTGGCTCACCCAGAGGGTCATGGGAATAAAGGAAAGGTGTTCTCTGCCACATCTGTAACTTGGTTTGGACAGCTGAGCCCCAACCATGACTACAGAGGATTACACCAAAGCCCTGCTGGCAGATTCAAGGAAATGAGTAATAATATAATAACTTATCCAGCGCTTGCTCTTGGCCAGACACCGTTCTGGACGCCTTATGTACATTACTGCTAAATCCTCGCTATATCCCGACAAGGTGAGCGTTTTCATCTCAACCACACAGAGAAGGAACAAAGGCGCAGAGAGGTTAAGTAACTTGTCCCCAAGTCACACCACTAGCAAATATCCTAGCTGGGCTCGTACCTCTTATAGTGCATCAAATTCCTTTTATGAAATGCAGATTCTAAGTCTTGAGAAAACACGGTGTAAACTTTCATTAAAACAAAGCCCAGATAATGTAAGACTTCCTATCACTTAACATTGGGTAAGCATAGTTATTTATATAGCAGAAAAGCCCAGGAACACTCTCAGGTATAATATAGTACTTAGGAACGTGCATTCGGTGTCAGGCTGTGCAGAAATCATAGCACCATGGTTTATTAGCTGTGTAATAGAAGAAAATCATGGCACTTCTCCATGCCTCAAACTGCAACATTAGTTGTCATTCTAAGTTCTCAATGGCACAATCTTTATAAAGCAGCAGCTTGCTTTTTGGTGCAAAGTATCTCATTATTTTGCTATTATTCCTCCATGCACCCACCCAAATTCACACCTCACCATTTCCCCTGGAACTCAGGCTACCTGATATGGTGAACAAGTTCCTCCAGGATGCACTCCCCACTTCAGCAGCCACGCTCATTATTCTGCAACTGCACTTAAAACCGCCAGAACAACTTCCCATCTTTCCTCGCACCGTACCAGCCAATACCAGCAAATTCCTCATGAGAAGGAACCTAAATAGCATGTCCTTTCTGAGGTGGCTCTGCTGTCCACCTCTGCACTCCCACTTGCCTCTAAACCTGCAGCCCTGCCGTGTATCACAACCCCCAACACATTTCATTGAGAACAGGGACCAGTTCTTCATCTGTGTTTATCCAGCACTGAGCCTAGAAATGAGTCCTTCCAAGCTTAAAATCAGTGCTTGATGATTGTAGGAGGGTGAATCCCATAGAACAGACATTAGCAACTTGTAGTTTCACACCTTGAATCTTCACTACATCCAAGAATGCAGGAAACATCACACTGGGGACATTTAATAGTTCATTCCTCCTCATCAACATATGATGGTCCTTTAGTACATGCAGGGTTGCCACGGACAAGCCATTGTGGTTTGGTTTGTCAAGGGCTACTCTTACTCGAATGATTATTTGGACCATTGATGAGTGCTTGTTCAGGTTGCTCCATCTCATTCCCAACAAGAAGCTGGCTACAGTAATTCTAAATGTTTACTTTGCCATGAGGCTTCTGAGTAGGTCATATTGTGTTCTCTGCCTGAAGTGGTGAGACTAATGCCAGGACATCCTATTTAAGATTTTGAATACTACAACCTACCTTTCCCATTTCTGCTTTTAAGTCAATCAGCACAATAGCAAACTGGATCCAAATGGCCATCAGGAGTACTGGGGAGTGCAGGGAGTTTGGGGAGAGGATGCTACCCATATTTTAAATAGTGAAAAGTTCTGATTCTCAGAAGGCAGAGATCTATATTTTCAGTCTTCTCAGATTTGGCAAAATAGACATTACAGATAAGAGAGACATGGAGCATAAAGGCCAGAAGTTAGGCAAGGTGGCCACATGAGGGAGACAATAATTACTCTGAATGTTAAAGAAAAAATGTTGAATCAATAACGTAATTTGCAGAGAGACCTCCTTGAACTCTAGGTTACTTTGTTGTATATTAAACTTTTAAGATAGCTATAAAATGAGTCAGGCTCTTTGATCACCACATCAAGGCTGTTGTCATTGCACCCTCTTGAATGAACAACACACACCCCATGGTGTCCTCTGTGAAAAGCAATGCTATAGCAAACTACCTTGACATTGGTCAATCTGCACTATCGTTTTAATACCACAGATTTCCTAGGATGGTGAGACACTGCGGATAGAGAGTTTACTTTATTGGTTCTTTTATCACCTCTCAGTATCCAGCAGTGTCCCAGGAAGGCATCAGGTGTTTAATATATATGTGGAGAGTTGACTTCCAGGTGATGGACAAACAGAGATCAGTCTCCAAAACACCACACAGGTATCAGCCCATTCTTACAAGCAGAAGCCCTTGCTTCCTAACATTTCAACTTATGATGACTGAAGGCTTGATTCCTTACAGATACTCTCATTGCTATGCATACTCAAATTTAACTATCACTCATCTCTACTAATACTCTATGGCATTAGTCCCAAGAAGTTTCACTTAGTAACTCCACACTTTTGGAGCCATGTCCTTAACATGTACTAATTATAAGCCTATCGTAAGCCTTTTCCATGAAGATATAAAAGCATTCTTCATTATGCCGCACTTGGATGTATATAAGTAACAATACATTTGCACATAAGCAAAGAAAGAGTACCGAGGTTAAATAGGCAGGCTGATCAAGTAACAAATTAATTTACTTCACAGGCTCAACACCACCAGATGTCCCTAAATATGGTGATGAAGAGATATCCACAACTAAAGCAAACATACAAGGATGTTCAAGCTGTTCACAAACCATCCATTCATGGGAATCATCTGTCCACAAGGCATGCTGTTCAGAGGAATCAGATCATCCTTCTGGACAGCAGTCATCATGCTGTCTAGGCTGTACATCTAGTGGGTGGTCACATGAAGACTTTGGCTGGAAGCCGTGTCTGGATGTAAAATTAGCTGATATTGGAAGAATCACAGGGTGTTTAGCATATGCCTGGATATTAGGTAAAAGGCAAAAGCACCTACTTCTCTTTCAGACTAAAACAAGGAATGGGACTCTGTTTAAGAAGCCCTATTTTTTTTTGCTTAAGTTCTTATGATTTTTTTAAAGTTTGTTTTTATTCATTTAAAAGGCAGAGCAATAGTGTGCTGGTTGACTCCCCAAAGGCCCATCAATAGCCAGGGCTGGGTCATGCCAAAGCCAGGAGCCAAAAAATCCTTCCAGGTCTACTGCATGGGTGGCAGGGATCCAAGTACTTGAGGCATTACCTGCCACCTCCCAGTGTGTGCATCAGCAGGATACAGGACTGAAAACAGAGGCAGGGGCCAGCTCTGTGCCATAGCTGGTTAAACCATCCACAGTACCAGTATCCCATATGGGTGCTATTTTGTGTCCTAGCTGCTCTACTTCCAACCCAGCTCCCCACTAATGGTCTGGGAAAGCAGCAGAAGATGGGCTGAGTGTTTGGGCCCCTGAACCTATGTGGGAGGCCCAGAAGCAGTTCCTGGTTCCTGGCTTTGGATTGACCTAGCTCAGGTTATTGCAGCCATTTGGGGAGTGAACCAGAGGATGGAAGCTCTCCCTCTGTCTCTCCCACTCTCTCTCTCTGTAACTCTGCCTTTCAAATAAATAAATAAATAAATAAATAAATATTTTTAAAATTTTAAAAAAGGAAAAAGAAAACAGAGGCAGGACTCTTTGCTAGGCACTCCAACATGTGACATCCCAAGCTGTGGCTTAACCATTTGCACCACATGCCTGCCCTAAAAAGCCCTGTATGTTACATAGGACCCTAAACTGTAGAGACCATCTTGTTAATTCTGAGACATTTCTTCAAAATGGCTTAGAGGATCCTAAAAAATATTATCGTATCACTCGAAGATTTATCACTTTGTTTTTTGTTGGCGATGCCTTGAAGGAACACTAGGTCTAATTTCCAAATCCAATTTCTCATTCCTTCTAAATCTCAAAAATCCTTTGTAGAACTTAACAAATCAGTTTGCAGTGGATTTTGAGAACTAAAATATAAACCCCAGAATGGCAAGAACTATCATATCTGAAAGGCTCACATCTTCCCAGTGTCTTTCAGTAAAGATGCTGAAAGACATTAGATAAATGCTTCCTGACTACTTGGCATGCACGGGGAACCCTGTTGGGTACAGGTTAGGCAAGTAGAAAGAACTGGAAATTGGCAGAGCCAGACTTGTTGAGTCAGTTAATAGTAACATAGACATTGCTCAAAGAGCTGAAAAATAAGACCAAGAAGATCTAATTCTTGATGCCCCTCCTCCATCTTCCCTCTACCAGCCACAATTACAATTTTGCCCCCAACAGAGTTGTGCCAATTCAGTGGCAGTCACAGGAATGGCAGAGTAGTTGGCAAGGCATGTGATGTCACATGCCAATGAACTTCAGTGACATTGCTCCTAGTTTCCTGAATGAGTACTTGGCCAACAAAACAATTTCTTCACTGAGATACTGGCTTTTTAGGTGTACCTCTCAAAGACTCATCACAGCTCAAAAGCAACTTGGGAAGTTCAATCGCCTATGTGGGGCCTACTTGTCACTCTTAAGTATAAAAGACATCTTCACAGAGGCTGAACTTGGTTGGGTAAAATCTGGCTAAAAGTAAAGGAGGAAAGCTCTGCTTGTCCAGGCTATGGTACAATACTCTCAGTGATCTTTCATCTTCTGACTCCTATGCAAGTGTGGTTTGGGGGCTATCTGCAGTGGTGTTTGTTAAAAAAAAAAATTCAGGTCCCATTCCAGATCTACAGAATGAGACTCTCTTTGGAAGAACCCAGAAATCTATTTTCCATAATGCTCTGATTTTTACAAACACTTAAGCTTGAGTATCAGTGGTCTCTGCTGATTTCATATGAGATTAGCTCAGAGAAGTCTCTCTAGCAATAAAGGACTATGTTATAGCCACAGATGGAGGTCTGTTCATCCTTGTTTGTGTGACTTTGGGCTAAGAAACTTGATTCCTTGCAAAAGCCTAGAAGGAGGTAGGAAGCCGGAGGTATTTCAGGAAAGGGAGGAGACAAAGATTTTACCTAGCAATTAAACACTGAAAAGAAGCATGAGCCAGTATAAGAAAAAAAGTTAGTTCATATTATTACATTATATAGAGAGATGGATGATAGATGGATAGAGTCAATATACATATATGTATATATATATGATATATACATATGTGTGTATAGATATATAGTCAATAATTGCCAAGTAAAATGTACTTTCCATTTAAATCAGTAATATATTTACTAGGAATTAAACCTAAAGATATACTCCTGCCAATGCATGCCAGTATTTTGTGTATTGCTAAAATAAGAGGCTCCACAAAGACACTCTTAGTTGTATTTCTTTGACTTAATTGCTCTCAATTTTTTAATAAACCTAGAATTCTCATATAAATAATGTAGTATCACTAGTGAGGGCTCATGGATAAGGGAATTGATATTTATTGAGTTCCAAGTACATACTGTGAGCCAGGTATTGAGCTAAGGGCTACTCAGCAACCCTACAAACTGGATATGACTGTTCCCATTTTTTCAGACAAAAAAACTAAGGCTTAAAGTAGATATAACTGGTCCAAGATCATGGCTGAGAAAGGCATGAAACTGAGAAACTCCAAGGACTCTTCGTTAATTCCAGTTTTCTCTTTGACCATGCCAGCAAGAGAAGGAACATCTGCAAATATTCATGCTATCTAGGAACATCAGGTTGGCAGTTTTTGAACCAACCTACCTAGCTTTAATATGATATTTTTAAAATCAAGAAACAAGAAGAACCATTATATTGACAAGTTATGGTGGGAGGAGTCAGTTGCATGAGAAATCAGTTTCACTATGTTAAGCCAATTTTAATGACCTAAAAGTGTGGAAAAACATTCTTGATAATTTTCTAGCCCTTTTAGCTGCTTTCCTCTTGGCATATGAAACTTCCATCACCCCTGTCTTGCAGTAGTGGAAGAATTATTTTCATAAAGATTTCTTCCTAACAGCTCTGTTCAGTTCTTGAGTAAATAGGAATAATTCCACTACTGCTTTAAGAGTTAGCCCATGTATGTATAATAAGGGGTGCGGGGGAGGGAGTGTAGAAATGTGGGGCTGAGCTCAACTTCACAGCCTGAGGTTACAAGGCTCCCCGCCAAGTTCTTCCCTCTATCAAATCATTCAGCAGGCTTAACCACTCTGCCTCTACCCCAAGGAAAATGCTAACATGATTTAAGTGCAGTTAAGGATTCCAGTAGGCACTTACTAAATGTGGCATAATGCTTTCCATGCATAGGGAATAGGAAATCATTTTGCTAATTTATGCCTCACTCCTAACAGTTGCATTTCAGAGCTCAATCAATTCCTCATCAAAGCTGGAGCAACTTAATGAACTTTAAATTTATTTGATATAAAAGATGTAATTATGGGAAATACAAAAACTCATAGATACAGGAGCCTTAAAAAAGTTTACAAGGGCAAAGTATGTCAAAAACAGTATATGATTTCCTTTTTAAAATCATTTTAACATTTGACTCAGAACCTCTCTTTGACTTCATTACTTAAAAATACTTTTCAGTGGTATGAGATGAAGATGGGTGGTTAAGCTGATAACTTCAAGATATGGGAGAAATATACTATGCAAAAGACTGGAAAGAAAGACTCCTAGGGAAGGGAACCATGTGAAAGAGCATAGGACCAGCAACAGAAAGTGTTTCTGGCCAGACCTGTGGCAATGCCAGCAGTGTGATTACAACCCTGTTTGTAGTTTATTTGTGATCTCTTGCCAAGTCAGATAATTGAGCAGCAATAAAAATAAAGGAGTGACTTGCCTTGCAGTTGATGTGGCAGGAAAATTACATTACAGAACTTTTTGCAGGCAATGGGATAGTAAAGACAAGAGTCCAAGCTTTACCATAAAAAGGTAATGCCATTTGTAATGACAAACTAGCCAAGAGAACTAAGAAGCTAGGAACACAGACTTGAAATGAAGACACCTAGGACTAAAGAGCCAAGTGAGAGTTAAAATGCATTAATGTAGAAATCCATAGGCAAATCTTTCCATTCCAAAGAGAAACGTAGGAGTAGCTGAGGATGGCTTAGCAACTTCTGACTACAAGTTGGTCTTGTAGCCGATGAAAGGCTGGTGATGTGTGTTTCCACATGGGGATGTAGGTGGGGCTGGGGGACAGGGAGCTGTGAGCCGTTTGACTGCCTCTTTGGGAGGATGGTATAAACCATCCCATAAGCTAAAGAGTAAACCATATGTGTTGTTTTAAGTAGGTGTTTACTGCTTCAGGTTGTTAGATGGGGCATTTTACCAGTAGACATGGGTTTAAATGTAAATGGCCCTAGTGATAGAAAATGTTTCAAAGATAGCTATGACAGACAATACTGAGGAGTATACTGTTAGACCACCCAATCCCATAGGATCATCTTCTGCAGTGGGATGGAAACAAGAAAGGACAAAGACACAAGGTCTTGTGGGGGATTTATGGAATTTATTCTATCCTATAAAGTGTTTCTCTAAATGAGAGTAATAAACTCTGTATGATTCATAAGGAGAGTGCAGAGCTACCAATACCTCTCCAACAGTCCATCCATTGTCTCCTTCTTGCAGTGTTTCCAAATATACATAAACAACAACAACAAAAAAAAACCACTGCATTTTCCAGCCTTCTTTACACTCATGGGTGGTTATAAGCAATATTTCAGGCAACAACATAAGAGAGTACTTCAAAAAGCTAGTGGAAAAATGAAATTGCAAGTTAAGCTTATTTCCATGCAAAAACATAAAATGCATGCATAATTTTAAAATAATATGTATTTTCATGGACTTCTATATATATATGGATTTTGATTTTTGATCACCAAAATAAACTTAATGTTTTCATTCCACTTTCCATTAACTTTTTGATGTACCCTTGTATAAGCTGAAAGGACTTGTCGGAGTTTCAAGAACTCTTTAAAGAACATTGTTGCAACCAGGGCATGTTCTTTTTGACCTTTTTCTTGTGTCCCTTTCCCTCTGGTTTTGTCATAGGCTGACTTGGGCTTCAGATGCTGTGTTGGAAGTATGAGGACAGGAGACGCATCCTAAGGATTGGCAGAAGCTCAGGTCCTCCATTCCTCAAGAAGCTGCCATCCCAGTCTTGGACTACTTATTTTCATTCTGTATTTGCAGGAGATAAAAATGACCCTGATTGATTTAAGTAGTAGGGCTTTTGGGTGGTGGAAAAGGTGGGGTAGAAGGCCTCTGTTACTCACAGCAATGTAATTCCTCCCTTGGACAGAATGAAAGGTGCATATTTGACATTTCCTGTACTACTCTACTGCTAGAGAATCATTCCTTTGGCTTAACAAAGCTCAAATGTTCAAAATGTAAAATTTCCTGGCAGGATCACATTTAAGTATCCAGAAGTAAGTATTACCTGATCCTTTTTCTCCCAAAGCTAACCATTCATCCAAGAAAGGAATGAGAATGTTAATTTAAAGGGAACTCTGTAAGTTCATTGCCTGGTGAAACCTGGAAGAGCTGAGATACAAAGCTCAGGGAAGGCACACGGTTTACCACCACTCAGAAATGTCTTCTAATCCTTATGATTACTGCTCAAAAATAAAAATGCACCAAATGTTTCAGGAAAATTAACTCTTTAAGAATTTAAGGGCTGATGTTGTGGCACAGCAGGTTAAGCTGCCACTTGGGACCCCCTCAACCCATATTGGAATACCAGTTTGTGTCTTGCCTACTCCACTTCTGATCCAGCTTCCTGCTGAAGCACCTGGTATTCAGCAAATGATGGATCAACTTGGGCTCATGTGGGACTATGGTTATCCACGTGGGTTCTTGATATCCTTGTGGAGCTCATTGATATCCATGTGGAACCATGCTATCTGTTTGAGACCCAGTTGGAGTTTCTGGCTCCTGGCTTCAGCTCGGCCCAGTCCGGGCAGATGCAGGCATTTGGGGCATATATCAGCAAATGGAATATCCTCCTGCCATCAGTCTGCCTTTCAAATAAATAAGTAATTCTTTAAAAATATTTTAAAAGAACACTAATTCAATGCTGTATACTGTGGACAGAGGAAAAGACAAATGGATAAAATTATTGTTGAGACTTGAGGAATATTTTAAAGCTTTAAGAATTTCCATTAAGAGGTTATATAAAACAATAGGAGATAACAAAAAGGAAAATAAAAATGACTTTAAAGTGATTAAATGGCTTCTTTTTTATTCTCCCATTTTGAAAACCATATATTTTGGAAATAAGAAAGGAAGATGGAGGCAGCCCAAAACCACCTTCTAAGGTATCTTATAGAATCTCTGGGTTCAAAACACAAATAAAATTACTCTCTCCTGATTGAATCTGCTCTATCAGAGTTACTATAAGCACTAACAGATGGACTTATGAAGACCTTCCAGTGTAAGAAAAACTAAGACGAGAGAAAAATCATTGGTACAAGAGAAATGCACCCTTACTGCCTCACTTCTCCTATTCTGTTCTCACCTCAGCTGCTTTTAAAAGCATGTTATTGCTATGGACAACAAAAAGCTAATTCAACTCTTTAATGGCAATGGTGGCAAGGTATGGCATTTCTTTTGTCAGGAATGGTTTATGCTTGAACATCAGCATGATGGCAAAGTAGAAAGTCCTAGATCCTCTCTTCCTCCACAAACATTCATTCGGCAAAAATTCACAGATTCCCTTTGTAAGAAATACAGAAACTAATTGAAGGCTCCTGAACCCTAAGCAAATGTGAAAGCAGATTCATCATAACTGGTAGGAAGATTCAGGAGACCATCTCACCAGAATTCCTACCCTTGTCATAGCGTCATACTATCAGAAGAAGACCCCTAGCCCTCAGATTCTCCCAGTGAAGGAAAGAAACTAGTTCATAAATCTACTGCACCAACTTTTCCAAGGTGGCTTCCCAGAGGACTGACAACTGTCTAGCCTATTGGAGCTAATGAGCTCCAATGAGCTAATGAGCTCCAATACAATCACCTCGGGGAGAAGAAGAAAAAGTGTCGATCCATTCATCCAGCACCCAAACTTCCCTAGGATGGCCTAAAGAACCAGATTGAATCTTACCAATCTTGGAATTATGACGCATCTGGCATAATTTAACTGCCTGTAGGTTCTAGGGATCCACCACCTACTGCTCAACACATAGCAAGCAAGTGAAAAAAACCCAGCTTTTTGGTTGTCTTCTGGAGAGGGAATATGTCCAATGCTCCAACAGCTCCAGGACTTCCCAAAGATTGTCATGTGACTATCTCATCCTGGAGCTTTGACAGGTATGGAAGAGTATAACAGCATGGGGGAGAATGGAGACACTGCTTTGGACAGCAGGACACCATTAACTCCGTCCCCACCCCCAACTCAGCAGAGTGAATGGACTTCAGCTGTCTGCTTCTCCCTACAGAAAGAAAGCTTTGGTAAATGTCCCCAAAATGTTGAGTCACACTGATTGGTAATGGTCTTTTCCTGCACAAGATCAGTTCATGAAGACTAGGAGAGGTGCTTACTTCATCTACTGCATAGATAACAATATAAAGTGTCCAGGAAAATGAAGAACCAGATAAAGATATTCCAAACAAACAAATCTCCAGAAATTGACTCTAATGAAATTGTTACAGGATTTATCTGGCAGAAAATTCAAAATAACCCTTATAAAGATAAAGAGAACAATGTATGAGCAAAGTGAGCATATCAATAAGGATACAGAAAACATTAATAAAAGCACCAAACTGAAATTATGAAAGTAAAGAACATAGTGATTGAACTGAAAAATTCTCTAGAAGTATTCAACAAGACCAAATCAAGCAGAAGAAAGCATCTTTGCACTTAAAAACAGGTCACTGGAAATAATTTAGAGTAGAAAAAATAAAAATGAATGAAAAAGAGTGAAGAAATCTTATAGGACATCAAGAGAGAACAAAGAAATGCATTGAAGGAGAGTCAGAGGAGACAGGGAAAATGTTATGGCTTAAAATTTGGTTACCCAAACTCATGCAGACCATTTAAAGTACCAAGTCCTATGTTAGTGGTTAATTGACTAATATTAATGGATGGGTTAAAGGAGGAGACTTGTTTTAATTTTGGAATCTGGGAGGTAGGCATTGTGGAGTGGCTAAGCTATCAAGATACACCTTTGGAAGGTAGTTCTCACAAGGGGATTGGTTGTTTAAGCCAAGTTTTGCATAATCTCTCTCTGTGTTTCCTGCTTTTCCATGTGATAATCTTTCTGCCATCTTCAGTCCTCAGTATATGCCTGAACGAATGAGGCTGCCTAATCTCAGGTTCTGAAACTCCAAAAATTATAAACCAATATAAACCTTCTTCCTTCCTAAGAAGATTCCCTCAGACATTTTAGTTAAAGAAAAGCTGACTAGTACAAAGAAGGATCAGAAAGTTTATTCAAAGAAGTGATGAATGAGAACTCCCCAAATCTGAGTATAGAAATGGATAACTAGATCCAAGAAGCCCAAAGGAGACCAAATAGATGAATCAAAGAAATGGAAATGACACATAACAATAAAACTGTCAAAAGGCAAAGAATTTTGAAATCAACAAGAGAAAGCAGCTCATCCCATAAAAAGAATTCTAAAAATATTATCAGTGTTTTCCAGAAGAAACCTTATAGACCAGACAGGAGTAGAACGATATATTCAAAGTGCTGAAAGAAAAACAATATCAATTAAGAATACTATACCCAACAAAGCTGTCATTCAAAAATGAAGCATAGGCGTGGTGCCATGGCATAGCAAATTAGGCTGCCTCCTGGGACGCTGGTATCCCGTATGGCCTAGGAAAAGCATTGGAAGATGGCTCAAGCGTTTGGGCCCCTGTACCCACATGGGAGACGCAGATGGAGTTTCTGTCTCCTGGCTTCAGGAGTCAGCCCTGGCTGTTGTGGCCATCTGGGGAGTGAACCCACAGATGGAAGATCAAGATCACAATCTCTCTCTTACTCATTAGTAAAACACCCCCTCTCCCAGGATGCATCTGCCTTATCTGGGACCTAAGCAAGGATGCCATGAAAATAAGGATGTGGAGCTTATAGAAGTGCCATGTAATTCCTAGGTGGCTTCGTGCATGGGAGGCACCATCCCTACTTCATAAAAGAGACCAACAACTGGAAGGGGTTCTCTTCTCCTCCACCCCTCCAAACCTGGCTGCAGATCACAGCTGGAGGGACTACAGCACAGCCAGATGCTCTCTCTGTCTCCCATTCTCCTTTTGGGCAAATCTTCAGTCCTATAGCCCACTCATTATAGGTATTTTTCTGTATGGGGCTGCCTACACCCATGCATGTATGTATGTTCACTTTCTTTCCTTTTAAATACATTTTATCACTCTGTTCATGTTATACCTATCAGCACTTAGCATGTTTGTCTTCGTGCACAACAAAATCCTGGAGTAAAAATTTAATAGCCTCTCATCCATGTCACCAAATTTTGCAGGCTTCTGCAAAGTGAATCAGAAAATGGAAGATCTCTCCCTGCCTCTATCACTCTCTCAAATAAATAAAGGCATATTTATTTATTTTCAAAAAGTTAAAAAAACAAAAATATTAAAAATAGCTATAACAAAATATGCTAAATGATAAAAATGTGAATAGATGTAAATTATGACAAGAATGACAAGTGTGGGGAAGTTAGAGTTATTACATGGAATTGAACTTTAAATTGTTATCAGCTTAAAATAGACCATTCTAACTACCAGATATCTTATGTAAGCCCCAAGGTAACTACACATACAAAAAGTACCTAAAGAAACTACAGAGGGGGCTGGCACTGTGGTGCAGCGGGTTAACGCCCTGGCCTGCAGTGCCGGCCATCCCACATGGGCTCCAGTTCGAGTCCCGGCTGCTCCACTTCCAATCCAGCTCTCTGCTATGGCCTGGAAAAGTAGTACAAGATGCCCTGAGTCCTTGGGCCCCTGCACCCACGTGTAGAAGACCCGGAAGAAGCTCCTGGCTCCTGGCTCCTGGCTCCTGGCTCCTGGCTTCGGATCGGCGCAGCTCCGGCTGTTGTGGCCAATTGGGGAGTGAATCATCGGATGAAAGGCCTCTCTCTTTCTCTCTCTCTCTCTGCCTCTCCCTTCTCTGTGTAACTCTGACTTTCAAATAAATAAATAAATCTTAGGAAAAAAAATGGGGCTGGTGCTGTGGCACAGTAGGTTAATCCTCCGCCTGCGGCGCCAGCATCCCATATGGGCGCCAGTTCTAGTCCCAGCTGCTCCTCTTCCAATCCAGCTCTCTGCTATGGTCTGGGAAAGCAGTAGAAGATGGACCAAGTCCTTGGGCCCCTGCAGCCACATGAGAAACCTGGAAGAAGCTCCTGGCTTCTGGCTCCGGATCAATGCAGCTCCAGCTGTTGCAGCCATTTGGGGAGTAAACCAACGGAAGGAAGCTTTCTCTCTGTTTCTTACTCTCACAGTAACTCTACCTCTCAAATAAATAAAATCTTTAAAAAAAAAAAAAAGAAAAAGAAACTGCAAAGAAGAAAAGATAAAGGAACCAAAACGCAACACATTCTCTAAAGACAAAGCAAGAAGAAAACAGTAGAGGAAAATAACAAAAGATACAAGACAGAGAACACAATGAACAAGATGGAAAGAGTAAATCCTTCTTTATCAATAATTACATATAAATTTGAACTCCCCACCAAAAGACATAAATGATTGAATGGATGAAAAATAAAAAATAACAACCTGCTCTTTACAAGAAATTCACTTTAGATTTAAGGATGCACATAGGCTTAAAATAAATGGATGGGAAAGATTTCCATGCAAATGCCATCCAAAGGAGAGGAGATGCAGTGAAACTGACAGCAGACAAAATAATTATTTTAAGATTTATTTATTTGAAAGGCAGAGTTACAGAGAGATAGAGGGAGAGACACAAGAGATATCCTCTATCACTGGTTGACACTCCAAATGGCTGCTACAGCCATGGCTGAAGCCAGGAGCCAGGAGCCAGGAGCCTCCTCTGGGTCTCCCACATGGGTGAAGAGGCCCAAGTATTTAGGCTATCTTCTGCTGCATTCCCAGGTGCATTAGCAGAGAGCTGGATTGGAAGTGGCACAGCTGGGACTCATATAGGATGCTGGCATCACAGGCAGCAGCTTAACCCTCTAAACCACAACACCAGCCCCAAAATAAATTTTAGGTTGACAGCTGTCACAAAAGATAAGGACATTATAATGGTAAAAGGACCAATCCACCAAGAAGCTATAACCATTATAAGATACTTCTATCAACAATGCACCTTAATCTATAAAACAAACATTGATAGAACTGAAGGAAGAAATAACAATACAATAGTAGGAGAGCTCAATACTCTACTTTAAATAACATAGAATATCCAGGCAGAAGATCAGTAAGAACACAAACAACATAAATAACACCAAATGCCAGATGGATCTGAAAGGCATACTGATACACATTCCATTCACACTCACACGGAACTCCCTTCAGGACAGATGACATGTCCAGTCACTAGGCAAGTATCAGCAAGTTGAAGCCAATTGAAATCACACCAATTATCTTTTCAGACCTCAATGGAATAAACCTAGAAATGAATAGAAGGAAAACCAGAAACTTCACAAATTAAAAATACACTTGTTAACAACCATTTGGTTGAAGAAGAAATAAAACAGGAAATTAGAAAATACCTTGAGGCAAATGAAGTAAAAAGCACAACATATTAAAACTTACGGGCTGTAGTAAAACCAGTGCTACGGGGAAGTGTACAGTGATAAACACCTGTACTGAAAAGGAAGAAGGATCTCAAATAACCTAACTTTGTACCATAAGTAGAAAGAGAAAAAGAAACTAAGCCCAAAGGTAGCAGATGAAAACAAATAACAAATACTAACGCAGAAATAAATGGAGTAGAAAACAGAAAAACAGAAAAAGAGCAATGTAATCAAGTTGGTTTTTTGAAATGAAAAACAATATTGACAAATCATTAGCTAGACCAAGAAAAAAAGATTCAAGTAGAACAAAATCAGAAATGAAATAGTAAACATTACAAATGAGTCCAAAGAAATATAAAGCATAAGAGACTACTGTGGACAATTATACACCAACAAATTGTATGATCTAGAAGAAAGGGATATATTTCTAGAAACTTACAACCTACCAAGATTAAACCATGAATAAGCAGAAAATCTTAACAGACCCATAACTAATACAGAGATTAAATCACTAATCAAAACCCTCCCAATAAAGAAAACCCAGAACCAGATGGCTTTGTTGGTGAAGTCTACCAAACATTTAAAGAAAAATCAATACCAGCCGTGCTCAAACAGTTCAAATAAATTGAAGAGGAGGGCAACTTCCAAACAAGTTTTGAGAGGCCAGCTTTACCCTGATACCAAAGCCAAATAAAGATATCACAAGCAAAGAGAACTGCAGGGCAATATTTCTGATGAATATAATGCAAAAATCCTTAAACGGCACCAGAAAACCAGATTCAGCTTTACATTTAAATAATCATATACCATGACTAAGTGGGATTTATCCCTAGGATGTAATTAGGAATAAAAGGAAAACACTTCAACACAATAAAGGCCAACTATTGTAATTGTTTCAGGCACCACAAACCACACTCACATGAAATGGCAAACTTAACAAATGTTGTGGGTCTTATGCTCCGCCAATTCTCTCCCTCTCATTTTGCTTCCCTAGTGCATGAAACACAATATTGAAATTAGGCCAATCATTAACCTGAAAAAAGTCCTCTAAATGATCTCCTGAAAGGAACAGTCACATTTTAAGGAAAAGCCAGATATGCCAAAATCTAGTCCTCTTACACCACACTGTCAGTCAAGTTGCAAATGTGAAGGAAAGTTCTTGAAGAAAACTGAAAGTCCTACCCTAGTGAACACACAAACAATAAGAAAGCAAAACAGCCTATTGCTGATATGGAGAAAGTTCCAGTGGTCTGGATGGAAGATCAAACCAGCCACAATATTCCCTTATGCCAAAGCCTAATCCAAAGCAAGGCCCTAACTCCCTTCAATTCTAGATGGCTTAGAGAGGCAAGGAAGCTGTGAAAAATTTAAAGCCAGGATACCTTAGTTCAGGGGGTTTGACGAAAGGAGTCATCTCCATAACACAAAAGCAGAAACTGAAGCAGCAAGTGCTAATATGGAAGCTCACAGCAAGAAGCCCGAAGATCTTGTTAAGATCATCAATGAGATGTCTACTGTAAACCATAGATTTTACATAGAAAGAAGGTGCCCTCTCGCACATTCATAGCTAGAGAGAAGTCAGTGCCTCGTCAAAGCTTTTTGGAAGCTTTTTGGCCAGGTTGATTCTCTTGTGAGGAGCTAATGGTTCTTTTAGGTTGAAGTCAATGCTAATTAACCATTCCAAAGACCCTTAAGAATTATCTTAAATCCATTCTCTCTGTGCCCCATAAATGCAACAAAACTGGGATGACAGCACATCTGTTTACAACATGGTTTACTGAATATTTTAAGCCCATTGTTGAGAACTACTACTCGGGAAAGAAGATTCCTTTTAGAATATCAGTACTTATGGACAGTGTGCCTGGTCACCCCAGAGCGCTGAAGGAGATGCACCATGAGATTAAAGCTGTTTATCACTGACATCATAAATAAGAGTGTCAATTGTTAAATCAACAACAGCAGTCACTGTGCACTTACTCCCCATGTAGGACCTCTGTCCTTAATGTGTTGTACTATGCGAATTAATGGCAAAACTAGTCTTCAAACAGTACTTAATACTTTGTATGTCTGTGTGGGTGCAAACTGTTGAAATATTTACTTAGTAGAGAGTTGATCTTCTGTATATAAAGATAATTGAAAATGAATTTTAATGAAGAATGGATGGGAGAGGGAGTAGGGGGTGGGATAGTTTGGGGATGGGAGGGTGGGGATGGGAGGAAGAACCACTATAATCCAAAAGTTGAACTTTGGAAATTTATATTTATTAAATAAAAGCTTTCTATAAAAAATAAAATAGTTTAAAAAAGAAAAGAATTGGAGCCTGAATATGGGACTGAATTACTGCGTCCTCATGATAAAACTTTTCTTTGCTTCTTAGGGCCAGCAAAGAAAACAGCTTCTTGAGATGAACTCTGCTCCTGGTAAAGATGCTGGGAACATTGTTGAAATGATAGCAAAGAATTTAGAGCACTGTATGCACTTAGCAGATAAAGCAGCTGTAGCTTTGGAGAAGACTGATTCCAACTGCGAAAGAACTTCCATTGTGGGTAAAATACTTTAAATAGCATCAGGTACTACAGAGAAATATTTTATGAAAGGAAGAATTGATCAATGTGGCAAACTCCATTATTGTCTTGTTTTAAGAAATTGCCGTGGTCACCACAACCTTTGACAACCAGCCCCCTGAGCAGTCAGCAGCCACCAACATCGAGGCCAGACCCTCCACCAACAAACACAATAAAAGCTCAGATAATCACTACTGATGTTAGTAAAAGTATTTTTAATTAATATATGTACACTGGTTTTCTTTGAGATATGATGTTATTGAACACTCGGCAGACTACCGCATTATATAAACATAAGTTTTATATGCACTGGGAAATCAAAGACCCTGTGTGCTTTGCTTTATTGCAATAGTTGCTTTATTGCAGTGATTTGGAACGAAACCTGCAATATTTCCGAGGTATGCTTGTAGTCAAATTCATAGAATCTGAGTAGGTGGTGGTTTCCAGGGTCTTAGGGGAAAGGGGAAGTGGGAGTTACTAGCCAACAAGCATAAAGCTTTGGTTAAGGGTCACAAATAAGCTCTAGAGATCTTCTATTGCACATGCAATATGTGCAATAGAATAATGTGTTGACCCATACTCAACAATCATTAGTATTGTACTCTTAAACTTCTGTTAGGAGGGCAGGCCTCAGGTTAAGTGTTTTTACCACAGTAATATAAAACCTTCTAAAAATTTTGGAAACCATCTTCATGGTCATCAGTGGCAGAAAAAATATATTGGGATAATCATTATGGCCACTGAATTGTACAGTTCTAAAAGGTGAAACATGGTAAAATTTATGTTACAAGTTTCACTACAATAAAAGTCACATGGAAAAGAAAGGATTGTGAGTAAATGATTTGAGTCCCCACAGCATTGATAAGGTGAATCCTACACTCCTCCACTAGCGAGTAAGTCACCTGCTCAGGTTCTGGTAGAAGGCTGAGATTTGAAAACCAGGAAGTGGTCCCCAGAACCCTGGGTCTGTATTACTTCACCTACAGCTTTGTGTGTGTGTGTGTGTTTTTTTTTTTTTGAGATTTTATTTATTTATTTGAGAGGTAGAGTTACAGATAGAGAGGGAGAAACAAAGAGAAAGGTCTTCCACCCACTGGGTCACTCCCCAGATGGCGGCAACAGTCAGAGCTGACCTGATCCAAAGCCAGGAGCCAGGAGCTTCCCCCAGGTCTCCCATGTGGGTGCAGAGGCCCAAGCATTGGACCATCTTCCACTGCTTTTTCCAGGCAATCAACAGGGAGCTAGATAGGAAGAGGAGCAGCCAGGACACAAACTGGTGTCCATATGGGATGCTAGCGGAGGCTTAGCCTACTACGCCACAACACCAACCCCCACCTACAGCTTCTTAAACACCCTTAGCAGATTTTGAAATTATCTATCAACAACAGGAGTCACTGTGTACTTACTCCTCATGTGGGATCTCTGTCCTTAATGTGTTGTCCAATGTGAATTAATGCTATAACTAGTACTGAAACAGTATTTTACACTTTATGTTCTGTGTGGATGCTAACTGATGAAATCTTTACTTAATATACACTAAATCAATCTTCTGTATATAAAGATACTTGAAAATGAATTTTGATGTGAATAGAATGGGAGAGGGAGAGGGAGATGGGAGGGATGCAAGTGGAAGGGAAGTTATGGGGGGAAGCCATTGTAATCCATAAACTGTACTTTGGAAATTTATATTTACTAAATAAAAGTTAAAAAAATGGGAAAAAAGAAATTATCTATCATCTATCTATCTACGTTTTATTTAAAAGGACAGGGGAAGAGAGAGGGACAGAAAGAGATATTTCCATCCACTTGTTCACTCCCCAAATTCCCGATACAGCCAAGACTGGGCCAAGCTGAAGCCAGGAGCCTGGAACTCAATCCGGAACTCCTACATGGGTGGCAGAGAACTAAGTACTTGCAACATCACCTGGTGCCTCCTAGAGTGAGCAGTAGCAGAAAGCTGAAACAGAAGAAGAGTAGCCAGGATTCAGACTCAGGCACTCCAATACGTGATGCAGGTGTCCCAAGTGGCAAATTACTCATAATTCCAACACATAGTCTCTCTTAGGAATGAGATTTATACTTCAAAGTGTGGAAGCAAAGAATAGAAAAGGAGGACAAGTACTGTGGAAAACAGCTAGACGTGACTGTGGAAAGGGGAAACAGTGACGTGTGGGTTAGGAAGAGGGTGATCTTGCAAGCAAGTCTAGCACAGACCCTGGGCGGCCAGCCCTGAGTTTCACTGCCAGACCTACAGTGAGCTATGAGAGAAGGGTTCAGGGGCACTCTGTCCACCCACCCAGCTCCCAGGAACTCGGTCACAAGTGTCCTGAGAAAGTGCCTCCCAAGAAGTTGAGAAAGCAAACAGCACCAGGCTCCAGAATCTCGAGAGAAGGCTCCTTGGGGAATTGAAGCATCTGGTGTTTTTATTCTAAATCTAAGCTTTTGCTACAGACTTTGTGAGTTTGATGAAAAAAAAAAAAAAACTAAGACTTTGTAACATTAAGAAACAGGGGCTGGCATTGTGGTGCAGTGAGTTAAGCTGCTGCTAGCTACTCAGGCTTCCCACATTGGAGTACCAGTCAGAGGCCTGACTGCCCTGTTTCCTATCCAGCCCCTTGCTAAGGAACCTGGGAAGGCAGTGGAAGATGGCCCAATCATGTAGACCCCTGCCACCCATATGGAAGACCCAGATGGAGTTCCAGGCTCCCAATTTCAGCTTGGCCCAACCTCAGCTGTTGTAGCCATTTGGGGAGCGAACCAGCAAATGAAAGACCTCTTTTTCTCTCTCTCTCTCTCTTTCTCTCTCTTTGCCTTTCAAATAAATTGCATATATTTTTAAAAGATTGAGAAACAAAAAGTTTCTGTGTTAAAAATTCATTCATTCACTCACTCATTCATTCACTTACTGCTAATGTGTACCTTGGAGTTGGGGCCGGAGGACTGAGAGGGTCCTAACTGTGCTTCCATGGGGAAAGAGTAAGGTTATCCTGCTTCAGAAGACTTAGAAACTTTTATCACTTGGACCCTGCCACAAGCCCAGCAAAATTAGCCTCTGGAGCTGAGGCAAGGCAAGAGTCACGGAAATGAGATGAGGAGCCTCAGACTAGCCAGGTCCCACCTCGGGAGAGCATCCCAGGTGAGCAAGGAGGACAGGACGCTCCCTCTGGGCCCTGGCAAGGGTGGGACAGGATTGAGAGGTCAGCCACTCTGCTGTGGGGATTCAGAATGGAAGGTGGGGACAGTGACAGTGACAGTGACAGTGGTGGCCATCACCTGCAGGCAGCAGGGAAAGTTAGGAAAGAGAGTGGTTACACAATATATGTACTTTTTTTTTTTCAATTATTTGCTGATTTCTGCACCAGAGGGTTTTTCTTTTCACACGACTTTTCTGTATTTATGGTCAAATTTTCCATCAGGTTCCATGCTAGTAACCACAAATGAGAGTTACATTTTGGGTTTGGAGTTGCTCATGTGGGCAAAACCCAGCACTTGTCCAAGCAACAGTGGTGGGTAGTAAGTGTTCCTCCCACGTAACTATGGAAAAACCCAGCTCATGAGATCAGCATCCACACAGGGGTGGTCAGGCTGGCGCTGGATGGACTGCACCATGTTGCCTCAGGCAGGCAGCCAAGAGCAGGTGCCTTTCCTTCAAGAGCTTGCTGGCGTGTTCTGTAGCCAGAACCAGGCCTCCGACAAATTATTTCAGGCACCACAGTTATTTGTCAAAGTATCCATATGTGGGATATGGTTCCAGATCGGGCTAAAGGCAGATGCAGATGCCCGCCTCAGACTTGGGGATTGCCTTCCTCCCAGCCCCCACTGCCTCCCCTCACCTGACCCCTCAAAGCACTGCTCATTACTGCTGGGACCTGTATACTCAGCAAGGGTATCCATGGCCCTGCTCAGTCTTCCCACAATGCTCAGAGCTGCCTGCCCACTAGGGGTGATTATTTCAATAGGCTCTGAATGTGCAATAGGGAATGCGCCCACATTCTGGGTGGGTGAACATGCTTGGGACAGTGTGTTCACTCTGGACAGAGAACACAACTGCTTCCCAACACCAGCACAGGGAATGGTCTGCAGACTGAGCTCTGCATCACTTGGCTCCAGCCCCTTCCACTAACAGAAGCAGGAGTTCCTTTGCACTGCCCATCTGGACACTTGCCCCTCTTTCACACAGCTACCTGGGCTTTCTGGGCCCCACACAGCAGGCTTCCCCAGGGCTGTGGCCTGTGCTTTCCATACCATGCCCAGTCCAGCACACCCCTTGCTGCCAGGAACTCTGGGCTGGGATTTCTGTGCCATCACTAGTATAGCACACTATTTGTTCATGTAGGACTCTGGCCCAGGCTTTCTGTGCTCCACCCAGCTCAGCACACTCCCTCTGGGTTCTGACCTTGGGTTCTTGCACTCCATCCAGCTCAGCAAGTGTCCTAGAGAGTGCAGCCTAGGAGTGCTCGCTCTGCTGTCCCAGAGCCAAAGTAACTCAGAGATCCAGCCACTTGCTCAGACAGCATGCGGAGGATCCACCTCCCAACCCAGCGTTGGTGCTACTCTTGGGGCTCTGGTGTGAGGTATGGCTGGGAGTCCATGAGCCTAGTCTGTTCTTAAAGCCAGTACTGATTTCACAACTCCTGGTCTTGATTTGGGTAGCAGCCAGGAGTCTGTGTGCTGGGCTCACTTGTAGCACAATCATGGCCTGATCCCAACACTGAGAAACTCCTGACTGCAGTCCATCCCTCAGGGGACAGCTGTGTACCTGCATGACAGGGATCCCAGCAACCACACTGAGACACAGGAGAACCCTGGATCCCTGCTACTGGTACCATCAACTATAAACCTAACAATGTATATGGAGACTATACAATTGGAGCAAAAGCCAAAGTAGTCTACTAAACCAACACCCAAAGGCACATCTTCAGGAAAATGCCTTCACCCCAAAAAAACCATCCCGTAAAACTGATAGAGTGGCCAGTATTGTGGCACAGAAAGTTTATCTGCCACTTGCAACACTGGCATTCCATTGGAGTGCTGGTTTGAGACCCAGCTGTGCTGCTTCCAATCTAGCTTCCTGTTGATGCATCCTGAATAGCAACAAATGATGACCCAAGTACTTGGATCCTGCAACCCGTGTGGGAGAAATGGATGGAGTTCCCATTCCTGGCTGTGACTTGGCCCATTCCCGACTGTTGTGGGCATTTGGGCATGAATCAGAGCATGGAAGACCAACTTCTCCACCTCTTCCCATCACTCTGCCTTTAGAATAAGAAAATAAATTATTCAAAAGGAAAATAAAAGGGATAGAAACAATTGATATACCAAACGCACAAAAGTTAATGTAGGAGCATAAGAAACCAAACACACAAAAGTTAATGTAGGAGCATAAGAAACATGAATTAACAAGGCAATATGATGCTCCAAAGGAACACAATAATGCAGTAGTATCAGACCTTGAAGAAAGGGGAATTGATGAAATGTCCGAGAAAGAATTTGAAATAATGGTTGTAAAGACATGCAACAAAATACAAGAAAACACAGAAAAAATGTTAAAAATTAGGAAATCAGTGTATAAGATAAATGAGAAAATCAGCAAAGAGATAGAGGTACTGAAAATAAATGAAGATGAAATAAAGATTTCCCAAGTCAAATAAAAACTGAAGGAATTCATCACTACCACCTAACTAGCTTTACAAAGATACTTAAGGGTGTACTACACTCAGAAACAAAGAAAGGTAACTTTAATATCGTTCTGGAAGTATTAGCCAGGGTCACAAGAGAAAGAAAAAGTAAATATACAAATTTGAAAGGAGGAAGTCAAAGTATCCCTGTTTGCCCAAGACAAGATTCCATACATAGAGGAACAAAAATCTCCATCAAGAGACTATTACATGGCCGGCACTGCAGCTCACTAGGCTAATCCTCCACCTAGCGGCGCCGGCACACCGGGTTCTAGTCCCGGTCGGGGTGCTGGATTCTGTCCTGGTTGCCCCTCTTCCAGGCCAGCTCTCTGCTATGGCCCGGGAGTGCCGTGGAGGATGGCCCAAGTGCTTGGGCCCTGCACCCCATGGGAGACCAGGAAAAGTACCTGGCTCCTGCCATCGGATCAGCGCGGTGCGCCGGCCGCAGCGCGCCAGCCGCAGCGCGCCGGTCGCGCCGGCCATTGGAGGGTGAACCAACGGCAAAAGGAAGACCTTTCTCTCTGTCTCTCTCTCTCGCTGTCCACTCTGCCTGTCAAAAAAATTTAAAAAAAAATTTAAAAAAGAGACTATTACAACTGATAAACAAAAGTTTAAAAGTTGCAGGATACAGAATTAACAAGTAATATACTACATTGGTAGAATTTTAAATACCAATAATGATCTTGTTGAGAAAACTTATGAGAACAATCCTTTTCACCAAAAAAAAAATTAAATATCTTGAGATAAATTTAATCAAGCATACGAAAGACTTCTAAAATGAAAATTATACAACACTAATAAATTCAGAAACACACACACCAAAAAATGAGAAGGCCTCCTTTGTCCATAGATTGGAAGAAATAATATTAGCAAAATGCCCATATTACTCAAAGCAATTTGCAGCTTTAATGAAATCTTCATTGACAATCTTCACAGATTTAGAACAAAAATCCTAAGAGTCAATGGAAACATAAATATCGTAAACAGCCAAAGCAATCTGGAACAATAAAAATCGAGTGAGAGGTATCACAGTCCCATATTCCAAGACATACTACAGGGTTATTTAAACATACCAACATGGACACTGCCATAAATATAGACTGATAGACCAATAGAACAGGAGAGAAAACCCCAAAATAAATCCAGACATTTACAACCAACTTATCTTTGACTGATATGCTAAAAACACTCTCTGGAAAAAAAACAGTCTCTTCTATAAATGGTGTTAGAAAAATTGGTTTTTCACATGCCGCAGTTTGAAACAAGACCCCTACCTTATACCCAATACAAAAATCAAATCAAACAGATCAAGGATCTAAATGAAAGAGATGAAACTACCAGAGGCAAATGTAGAGGAAATGCTCCAAGACATAGGCAAGGATTTTTTTTTATAAGACTCCCAAAGCACAGGTAATAAAAGCACAAATAGACAAATGGGATTTTATCAAACTAAGAAGTTTCTGTACAGCAAAGGAAAAAAATCAAGAGAGTAAAGTAACAGACAAGCAACAGAATGGAAGAAAACATTTGAAAACTGTCTATTGACAAAGAATTAATATCCAGAATATATAAGGTGCTCCAGAAAGCAACAAGGACAAAACAAATAATCCAGTTAAGAAACAGGCAGGGGCCCTTGCTGTGGCATAGTGGGTAAAGCCGCCGCCTGCAGCATTGGCATGCCATATGAGCGCTGGTTCAAGACCCGGCTGCTCCACTTCCGATCCAGCTCTCTGCTATGCCTGGGAAAGCAGTTAAAGATGACCCAAGTGCTTGGGCCCCTGCACCTGCATGGAAGACCCAGAGGAAGCTCCTGGCTCCTGGCTTTGGATCAGTGCAGCTCTGGCCATTGCAGACATCTGGGGAGTGAACATTGGATGGAAGACCTCATTCTCTCTCTCTCCCTCTCTCTCTCTCCCTCTCTCTCTCTCCCTCTCTCTCTCTTCCTCTCCCTCTGCCCCTCCCTCTGCCTCTCTGTAACTCTGTCTTTCAAATAAATATATAAACCTTTAAAAAAAGGGGGGGGCAGTTTAAAAAATATGAATAGACTTTTTTCAAAAGAAGAAATACAAAGTGCTGATAAACACATGAAAAATGCCCCAAGTCACTGTCCATTAGGGAAATGCAAATAAACACTACAGTGAGAATCAATAACAAATGCTGGAGAGGATGTGGCCAAAAGGAAACCCTAACATGCTGTGGGTAGGAATGCAAATTAGCACAGCTATTATGGAAAAAAAGTGTGAAGTTTCCTCACAAACCTAAAAATAGTTCTAACCTATGACCTAGCTTTCCCACATCCAGAACTATATCCAAAGGAAATACAATCAACACATGAAAGAGATACTTGCACTCCCATGTTTATTGAAGCACTATTCACAGTAGCAAAAATATTAAACCAACTAGATGTCCATCCGTGGATGCGTGGATAAGGAAAATGTGGTGTATACACAATAGAATATTACTTAGCTACAAAAAAGGAATGAAATTCTGATATTTTCAATGAAAAGGATAGAACTGGAGATTATTTTGTAAAATGTAAAAATAAGCCAGATGCAGAAAGGTAAAGACCGTATGTTTTCTCTCATCTATGAAGGTGAACATGTAGATAGCATAACAAAAGTGTGGCTGCCATATCATTTGCTATATAGATATTTATAAATATTTGTCTTCACCCAATCATACTGCTTACATAAAGATAGAAGCTTCTTTCCTCATTTTATGATCTTGATCATGGATCTCACATTATGTGATATTAATATAGCCACCCCAGTTTAAGAAAAATACTATGTATTTGTACATAGATAATATTCACATATGAAGCAAATATGGAAAAATGTTAAAAACTGTTAAAGCTATATGCTCACTGACCTCTTCTTTGTGCTTTTCTGTATTTTTGAAATGTTTTAAAATTAAAAATTCAAAGGGCAAATAAATGAAAAAAAATATTTTTCTCTTAAAAGAGAAATAAACCCGTGTAAAAAAAAAAAATCTTTCAGCTCTCTGTGGCCCAATGTCATCTTTTCACATCCTTGTGCTCATTTACCTTTTTGTCAATTAAAACCCAAAGAGTACTTTTCACGTCTGCCAACAACTTTTGCAACACTGTCCTCTGTGAACTTTAATTTCAGAAATCAGCATCAGGAGAAGACATTGTGATGGAGCAGCTTAAGCCGCTGCTTGGGACACCTGAATCCCACGTCAGAGGGCCTGGTTCAAGTCCCAGAGACCCCACACTGCCAACTCAGCTTCCTGCTAATGCACCTGAAAGGCAAGGGGTAACGGGCCAAGTACTTGGGTTCTTGCCACACGCGTGGGAGACCCAGATGTGGATTCTGGCTCCTGGCCTTGGCCTGGCCCTTCCCTGGCGGTTGTGGCCATTTGGGAAGTGAGTCAACAGATAAAATCAATCTCTCTCTCTCTCTCTCTCTCTCTCTCTCTCTCTCCCTTCCTCCCTCCCCTCCTCCCTCCCTCCCTTCTCCCTCTCCCTCTCCCCCTTTCTCCCTCTTCCTCTCCCTCTTTCACCCCACCACCTCTCACCTCTCCAGCCCCCTGTCACTCTACCTTTCAAATAATCAATCTTCTTAAAAAATCAATTTCAAAAAGTGTCCTTCCTTAGGTTCTGTTGCTCCACGGAACCACAGGAGTTTTTCCACAAAAATCCTTGACTTGCGTCCAGCGCTTATCTCATTCCTCTACACTCAGAGCAGCGAGCGGTGTCCTTCTGTGGTGAGCTCAGCCAGCCCAGTCAAATTCCTAAGCCAGGAACCGCCCTTAGCAGCTCTCAATCTGTCTGCCTCCTTTCCAATGTATGTTTTAAAGGTAAAGGCAAATGATGATTTCTCTAGTGAAGGAAGCGTTTAAATATCCTCCAAGGAAACTTTTTCCTACATGTGAACATTTTTCTAGAAGTAGCAGATCCCAAGCTTACCACAAGTGTATCTTTAGCAAGATAGATTCACTGTAATTATCCATGACTTACAGAGCACATTAGGCAACAGTGTGCGTAAGTAAACAGAGGGCTTCTCTGCCATGTGACTCACAAGCCCACTGGGAAGGATCACAAAGTACCCAATAGGTAATAAGCACTTTGTAGAGAACAAACCAAAGAACAGAGTCCTGCTTTCGTATTAGCCAGCTGAATCTTGGGTTTGCGAGAGAAAGAAGGGCTGTTTGAGGAAAAATAGCAACAGTATTGTTCTAGCTGGTTCCCCCCGTGTGCCACTGTGGCTTGTGGCCCTTTCTGAAAGCGAAGCTTTCTCCCAAAGGGTTTTAATCTGCTCCATCATCATTAGAAATTATTTATGATGCACTGAAACATCAGAATTCTAAAGCAAGGCAATGAAGTACATTAAACCATTGCAGTCCTCTTTATCAATAAGAAGTTAACCATATGCATGCACACATGCATATATATATGTGCACACATGTCCTTACATATATACATTTGCATATATTAGCTGTATGTGTGCATGTATGCATGCATTTGTGTGTACTTGTAGGTACAATCACATAAGATGGGTCTTCAAACAGTCCATGAAAATGAGTATTATTCTTTGTGTGTGTGTGTGTGTGTGTGTGTTTTTTACAGGCAGAGTGGACAGTGAGAGAGAGAGACAGAGAGAAAGGTCTTCCTTTTCCATTGGTTCACCCTCCAGTGGCCACCGTGGCCAGCGCGCTGCGTCTGGTGCACCGTGCTGATCTGAAGCCAGGAGCCAGGTGCTTATGCTGGTCTCCCATGGGGTGCAGGGCCCAAGGACTTGGGCCATCCTCCACTGCACTCCCTGGCCACAGCAGAGAGCTGGCCTGGAAGAGGGGCAACCGGGACAGAATCCGGCGCCCCAACCGGGACTAGAACCCGGTGTGCTGGCACCGCAGGCGGAGGATTAGCCTATTAAGCCGCAGCGCCGGCCCGAAAATGAGTATTATGAAAGATCTATGCATATGTGGATTCCAAAATTTTTACAACAAAAGAAACAGATGCACTTGTGTAGACAATCTGTCTTCTGCCATAGATGCTCTCCTTTGACATTAGAATTCTCAGTGCAACCATGAATATGATAGACCCTTTCTCATACAGAGCCACTCTTGCCTAAGGTTACAGCAGAATCATCCATTATAGTCAGGAAAACGGTTCTCCTCAGAAAATCAGTTGCTTTGGATGGAGTGAATATTTTTCATAGGCACTTGTGTCATCCTGTCACACAGCCTCTACTTTTTGCCATGTTTTAAAACAGTGGTTCTTCATTGGGGTGATTTTGTTCTTGGAGGGGGCATTAGGCAATGCCAGGAGACATTTCTAGTTATCACAGCTGGATGTGTTTGGGGGCAGTCCCACTGGCTCCTAGTGACTGGAGGACAGGAAAGTTTCTAAACACTGCAATACATAGAGCAGTCCCTCCATAATAAAGAATTATTCCACCCAAAATGCTTCTCAACTGATGTTGGAACACCCTTCTTACACTAAAAGCTCTCTGTCACTCAACGTTACTGACGTCTTCCCACTTGCAAAACTGAGCTAATCCTGTTTGCCTAGGAGACTGCTCACAACAACCTACTAAAAGCACAGTGGTGTGCTGAGAACTGTGCACCTTCAGTCCAGAAGTAGCCCCAGCTTGTGCATCTCATGATACAACTAGGCCTCCCTTTCGTAAGAGACAAAGTCATTCCAAGCTAGTTAATATCTGGTGAGAAACAGTAGATAGTGACAGTACACAGGGAACAGCACATACGTATGATTTTGCTAGAGCTGCCACAATCTGAGTGACTTCACCCAACAAATCCATTCCCTCTCTGCTCCATGGGCCAGGAACACAAAAGCCAGGTGTCAGTGGGACCGTGCTCCCTCCGGACACGAGAGAAGGGTCCTGCCTTGCCTCCTCCAGCTTTTGGCGCCTACGCTGTTCTTTGGCTTGTGGCTACGTCACTCCGATCTCAGCCTTCCTTTCCACATCTTCTGTCCTGTGGTTTAGGGTGAGCTGGACAAGCCAGGATGCTCTCATTGCAGATCCTTAATTAATTATATCTGGAAAGACCATTTCCCCAGGTGGTACACAAATTCTAGGTAGATATATCCTGCAAGGAGCACCACTCAACTCAGGACAGTGTGTGTGTGTGTGTGTGTGTGTGTGTGAGTGAGAGAGAGAGAGAGAGAGAGAGAGAGAGAGAGATTATGACAAAGACAGCCTCAAAACAAGCAAAATACTTTCTAAAATTGCACAGCAAGATTTAGCATACTTTTACTTGGATTAATAATATCACTGTAACTTCTATCTGTTGCATTCAAAAATATATCATTCTTGCTCTTTAAACTGTTTTTAAAAAAATAGGTCTCAGAAGATCTGGTATCCTAAAGAAATTCTAGATAGAGGACTTAGAGGCCTACATCCCAGGTAAATCACATTATTGCAGACGGATGAAGTTCAACATCATTTAAAAGGTACACACCTCCGCAATCCTAGACAGCTCTCAACTGTTTCATTTTCCACTGTATCATCAGGGAGACTAAAGAGATCATGGAGCTCAAACGAACCACAGAGGTTTTCTTCTGTGATGACTTTCCCAAGATCACACCATCAGATTCTGAAGTAGGATTAGTGGTTCAATAGACGGTGCTCTTGCCCTATGTGCTACGTTCTATTCAACCTCTTCTCTTCCTGCTACAAAGAAAACCCATTCTTCTGATCTTCTAGTGGAAATAGAGAGGAGGCCAGCTCCACAGGATGTTTTCTTCCCTTATACACTTGTAGTAGCCAGCTCAAGCTGTCATTAAAAAAATGCCACAGATGGTAGGAAGGGGTGGTGTAAAAAAACCAAAAAATTAAAAACAACAAGAACCACCAGAATTTATCTTCCCACAGTTCTAGAGAGCCTAAAAGTGTAAGATGAGGGTTCCAGCATGGTCAGGTAATAATAGTGAGGGCTCTGTTCCTGGCTTGCAGATGGCCACCATCTTACTATGTCCCCATATGGGCCTTCATGTATGTATGTATGTACGTATGTGTGCTTATGTGTGTATGTGGAGAGAGGAGACAGGTGCAGGGAGAGTGAGAGCCTTTCTTCCTTTTAAGGCCGCCAGTCCTATCAGATTAGCACTCTACTCTTAAGAACTAACACACCCTTCATTGCTCCCTAAAGACCTGTCTCCAAACACAGTCACATTGGAGATAAGGGTTGCAATAAGATTTGGGCAGGAACAGTTCATATGGCCACACCCAATCACCTGATCTCTACAAAGAGTATTATACTTTACAAAATGTTTTCTGCATCTAATTTAATCCCCATAACTCTGTAATTGGCTCTGAGAAATCCATTGGGAGGCCCAAGGTCATACAACTAAGACGAGGAAAGCTGGAACTCAGCACATGCCTTTTATTCATGTTCTAGAGCACTTTGTCAGTGGCTAAGATGACAATTCATGTTGTTCACCTTGTAAGAGCTGTCCTACAGTTACTGTGGAAACACGTGGCTTCTAAGAGGTCCTTGGAATAAACTAGGAAAGTCTTGGGTTGTAATTCTTATACTTGACCATCTAATGATTAGTCAGTTGAAACCCATAGAATGGAAACAGCTTAGTATGTCATCTGTTCTCATGTGTACCAGGACTATGGCTTGGGAGGAGATTCAGCTGTTCTCACAATTAACCATCAAGTTTAAAAAAAATAACAAAGGAATAAAGGATTATGCACGGTGCCTACAGTGCATGTGGGAGAAAAAAATGGATGCAGAGTCATTCCATGGACTTTCATTGAAACCTGTGAAGACAAAGACAAGAAATGTCTCATTGTGTACATGTTATTAAAGTTGTACCAAATACAAGGTGACAGTGACACGCATTTCTAGATGCATCTCATTGTACACTTAAAAACCTAACTTGTAAAATGCTTTCATTATTACATAAAATTCCAAAATATTTCATTCTTTATTTTTACTGGTAAAGACTAGGAATTTTCATAAGTATAATAACACTAGTGTTATTATAGAAGAATTATCATAGAAATGCTCACAAAAGAAAATACAGTCATGAAACCTTGTGAGTCTGTGATTAACTTTCAAGTACTTTGGAAATAAAGCAAATATGTATTAAATCTCAGTGATGGGTATACAGTGGTCCATTACACTACTCATGTTCTCTATTCTTTTATCTGTAAAAATTTTATGCCAAAAGCTTCATAAGAAAAATAGATTATAAAGCTCCCCAAATCTTAGGAACAAACTATTATTAGTGCATTATTTAAAAGAGTATGACTATTCAGTAGTATAGCAATGACACACATGAAAAGACACAAAGGAAAAGATGCACACATATGGACTTCAGGAAATACTCCCATTCTTGCTATGTCTGCTGCTCTGTGCCTATACATTGATCAGTCAATATGAAACAATTTTACTCCATTTTTAGAATTGAAACAAATGCCATTTGGTGAAGATGGGTCAACTTGATTTTTTTTGATGTTTCTTTTTTTTTAACTTTTATTTAATGAATATAAATTTCCAAAGTACAGCTTGTGGATTACAATGGCTTCCCCCCCATAACTTCCCTCCCACCCGCAACCCTCCCCTTTCCTGCTCCCTCTCCCCTTCCATTCACATCAAGATTCATTTTCGTTTCTCTTTATATACAGAAGATCAGTTTAGCATATATTAAGTAAAGATTTCAACAGTTTGCACACCCACACAGAAACACAAAGTGAAAAATACTGTTTGAGTACTAGTTATAGCATTAAATCACAATGTACAGCACATTAAGGACAGAGATCCTACATGAGGAGTAAGTGCACAGTGACTCCTGTTGTTGACTTAACAAATTGACACTCTTGTTTATGGCACCAGTAATCACCCTAGGCTCTTGTCATGAGCTGCCAAGACTATGGAAGCCTTTTGAGTTCACCGACTCTGATCATATTTAGACAAGGTCGTAGTCAAAGTGGAAGTTCTCTCCACCCTTCAGAGAAAAGTACCTCTTTCTTTGATGACCTGTTCTTTCCACTGGGATCTCACTCGCAGAGATCTTTCATTTAGGTTTGTTGTTGGTTTTTTTTTTTTTTTCTTTGCCAGAGTGTCTTGGCTTTCCATGCCTGAAATACTCTCATGGGCTTTTCAGCTGTATCCGAATGCCTTAAGGGCTGATTCTGAGGCCAGAGTGCTATTTAGGACATCTGCCATTCTATGGGTCTGCTGTGTATCTCACTTCCCATGTTGGATCATTCTCTCCCTTTTTGATTCTATCAGTTAGTATTTTCAGACACTAGTCTTGTTTATGTGATCCCTTTGACTCTTAGTCCTATAATTATGATCAATTGTGAACAGAAATTGATCACTTGGACTAGTGAGATGGCATTGGTACATGCCACCTTGATGGGATTGAATTTCTAACTCTACCGTTTGGGGCAAGTCAGCTTGGGCATGTCCCAAATTGCACATCTCTTCCCTCTCTTATTCCCACTTTTATATTTAACAGTGATCACTTTTCAGTTAAGGGTCAACTTGATTTTATGGACACATTATTCCTCTTGCGATCTGTGGTAGACGCCAAGATGTGCCATCAGGAGAAGTCAGTCCACATGCAACTAACATTTTAAGCAGAACTTTCCTTGTGGAAAGCACAGGAAAGCATGCACACCATTCTCTGTAGGCTTCCATTTGAAAGAGTTTTCAAAAGGTTAGAAACCTTCCCCACCTCCCCTTCAGCCCCTGAGGGTATTCAAAAAGCCAGAAGAAGGGCTTCTTTTATTATTATTATTATTTTTTTTGTCACTTGCTTTGAATTGCTTTTCCCGAGATGAAGTACAGGAAGCTAATTCAGAGTAGCTAGTAAATTCAGGCATTCGGAGGGCCTCATGTTTCCTCCTGGTCTGCCTTCCTGTAGGGGTCTTGCTCCTACCCAGAAGTATGGCAGATAGCAGACAAATATGTCCTGGAGTTTAAGTGGGGGATCCAGCTTACTTACCTGAGGGGCTTTTACTCAAAGAAAGCTTCCCATTTTAGCTCTCACATTAACGGTGTGCGTGTGCACGAGTGGAGGAAGCAGGCACACCAAGAAACAAGACTGCTGGTGCACTTGGACTCTCCTTGCCCCAGACTCTTTGGGGAACTCCATCTTGCCTCTGGAAACTATTAGCCATCATCATCTCCCAGTTTGCAGTTATCACAATAAATTTATTATTTTATTTGACAAATAACTCAGCAATTGACCTCTCAAGATTAGAGACTTTAGAAACATGTCGGGTTAAAAAAAAAAAAGATGCTAAACCTAGTGACAGGAAAGAAGACTGAACCTTACCTTCTAGGAAGAAGACGAATGAGGTGTGTGTAAAGGAGAAAGCACATCTGTGAGCTCTCTGGCGAATTAGCCCCGGGAATTTCGATGGGAAAATGCAGGGCTTGTAACAAAGAGGCAGTGTGATCAGTGGCCTGCTTCACAATTTTAGGAAATGTTGAAATTGAACATATAGCATTTTCCTATTAACAAAGAAATAAGTGTTTCTTTAAAAAGGTATTAGAAAAAAAATCACCCTTAATTCTGCCTCTGGGAAACAGTGCATTGCTAGAACCTGGCTCCATAACCTGCCAGATACTCAGACAGATTTTTTTCCATCAAAGCTAACTTTTAAAATGACCCAGTCTGTCATTTGCAACCCTGCTGTGGAAATTTTGGGTGGCAAAATTCAGAACCCCACCAGACTGGCTTAAAAAGGAGGGAATTTTAATCTGGAGATTCAAATAATGTGTCCCTGGGTGCCGTGGTCTGAATGTCTGGGTCCTCCCAAACGCCTAAGGTGAAATCTCAACTCCAATATGATGGTGGTAGGAGAGGGGGTTCGGGGGAGATTGGTAGGTCACGAGACGAGTGCCATTATAAAGGAGACCGCAGTGAGGTCTCTTGCCCCTTCTACCTCGTCAGCTCACAGCAAAGAGACAGCTACCTAGGAAGCAGGTCCTCATCAGACACCTAATCTGCCTTGGCCTTGATCTTGGATTTCCCGGCCTCCAGAATTGTGAGAAATAAATTTCTGTCATGTACAAACCACCCAGACTACAGTGTTTTTTATAGCAGCTCAAAAAGAATAAGACATTCTGCCTCCTAGAATCACCAGTTTTCATGATGGCTTCATTTTGCAGGCTGCCTGTAATCGTGAGACAGAGAGCAAACCTGAGAGGAAAAGCCTGAATCAATTCAGATTTAAATCCCATGGGAAATAAGCTCCCCTTCCTACTTGTTGCTGCCCCAAGGACTTGGTCTAGTTGGGTTGCAGGTCATCCTGAACCAACTAGTGTGGTCCAGGGAGCACAATGAACTCAGGAATGCTAAATGCCTAGGAAATGGAGACTCCTTCTTTCATCTCTGAGAGTAATCAGGCAGTGTTTGTCATGCTGTAGCATCATGGAGCCATGAGTGAGAAGTCCTTTACATTTTCATGCATGGCCCCTAAATAGTAAACCAGAACAAACTCAGAATTGTTATCACTTCTTTCCAACCCATGGCCAAGCTTTATGCTCAGTCCTTTGGGATAAAGCCACCTGGATCTACATCTCAGCAGAGCTGCAGGCTAAAATCTCCCATCTGCCATGCTTCTCTCGCTTTGTAGACTTGTCCACTGGTGTCAGCGCAGAGGCCTTGTGAGAGACAGCATTTGATAAACTTTCAGGTCACTGTTTTGCATATGAAGCAGGAGAAAAGAAACTAAAGAGAAATACGTTGGGTTGCACCAGGAGCATAGGAATTACGTAAGAATTAGTACACAGAGATGATGGGCCAGGATTTATGGGTAAGGTTGCAATTACTATTCTGTCATCTTGCTATCTTCTGTCACCAGTGGTGACTTCTTGCCAACTCTGTCACCAGGGGGTTCAAGAGTTCTGGGGTAAGTTATAAGTGGACCAATTTCTAAAGCACTGTCTGAAGGCTGCATGTGATAGTAGCCACTGTGGTAGCAGGCCACCTCCATCTCTATGGAGGTAAAGATAGATGGAGACTTCAAGGCAGGCAGGCAGGCAGGGAAGAGCAGAGACTCCAGGGTCAGTCTCCTTGGGTTGGAATCCACAGCTCTGCAGTCTACAAGTATGAAACCTTGACTATAACTTGAGTGAATGTAACCCTGAATAAATGTAACCTTGGTCTATTTGTGCTTCGTTTTCTTGTATATAGAAAGGGACTACACTACCCTGTCTCAAAGGATGATTCTGGGGATTAAGCAAGATAACGCACATGAAAGGCTATCTCAAACGCTTTAGTAACTATTTTCTGGTTTGATTAACATCACTACCATGACTAGTATTAAACCACATGGAGATTTGGCAACATAGGTTGAATTCAGATGTCTTAAACACAAACACAATTCCAACCCTAACTGACATGTTAGGTCTTGAACTCCCCAAGACTTAGTTTGTTTCTCCATAAAATAGGAACCACAGTAGTATTTGCCAAACAAGTCAATGAGATAACTAAATTCAAAAAATGGATACTTGACTTGGTTCTCAGTTAACTATTATATCATTTATATGGTATGCTATTGAAAAAGTTCTGACAGGCACCCCCTCCTCAGTATCTCCACAAAAACCTCCAAAATGTTCTATGGCCATTACTATGGAACAGTGGGTTAAGTCGCTGATTGTGATGTTAACTTAACCCCTGCGGCCCATATTAGAGCACCAGTTTGGGTCTCAGCTGCTTCACTTCCCATTCAGCTCCCTGCTAATATGCCTGGGAAGGCAGTGGAAGATAACTCAAGTGTGTGAGTCCTTACCACCCATGTGGGAGACCTGGATGGAGCTCCTGGCTTCTGGCTTCAGCCTGACCCAGTCTGGGTCATTGCAACCGTTTGGGAAGTGAAGCAGCAGATGGAATATTTTCTCTTTCCTTCTATCATTCTTTCAAATAAAAATAAAGTTGTAAAAAAATGGCTTAAAAAATGCTCCCCAGTTACCATTTCTGTCCCAAACATCTAGAAATCAAAAGAAGGAAAAGTAAGCCTTCTGTGGAAAGGCAGTGTTCACTGTTATACGTAAAAGCCCCGAGGTGCCAAGAGGAGTAGCAGCCAACAGCTGAGCAGTTTTGTTGGTTCAGCAAATAACTCCCACGGTATCATTTTTAGTGCTGAATGAGAGAAGGCAAGGGCTGTAGACGGCAGAGCCCTGGAGAGTTGTCACTGACACCAGCGCTCAGGGAAGCCTGAGGGCAGAGTGGCCCTGGCCCTGGACGTGGACATGGACATAGGTGCCCCCTGAAAGTGTCATTGGCTTTCTCAACTTGATCGAGGACTCCTGTCAGACCATCCCATTAGGTTCGGAGGTCAGCACAGAATACAAGGCCCAGAGAACTGTCTCAGACTGGGCACAGCCCTTTCACAACAGAGCAGGCCAGCTTCAACATCCACCAATGCCTGTGTTAGTTTTTGGAAAAACTAGGGTTTCCTGAAGAAACGTTGAGGCTACATGTAACTAGTCACACAGCAGACAGTTTAAACTCTCTCTCTGGCCCAGCTCTCCCGTCTTCTCCAAACAGTATTTTAATGATGAGACAATTCCCTTCTTCAGATGTGGAGAAACTGGAGAACTGAATAATTTCCTACGACCACAAAGCACAGAGGAGGCAAGGACTGTCTCAGAATAATGGGATGAACCTAACCAAAAGAATCCTCAACTTATTAGCAGAACCAATTTCCCAAGTTTGCGTCTTCTGGGAGAATTCCCAGAGGAAATTCGGGACTCTCTCTTCCTGAAGCATGAATTAAGATTCAACCAGACTAAACAAGGGAGACCACGGAAACAACTCTCCCCTTGCCAGGTAAAAGGGTAGGACTGGTCTTTTCCAGCTCTAATTTCCATGATAAGTGATCCCAGCTACCTAGGTTACTGGGCCAGGGGTGGAAGGAGAGAGAGAGAGAGAGTCACTCACAAGGGTTTTCAATGTTAATAGGAGCAAATTTAATCAGCTCCTCCTCTGCACAGCCCTCCTTTCAAGTCTCTGGAAACATCTCAAGGGAGAGAATAACACTAAGGAACACAGAAATCTTTTCTCTTCTCTGCAGGCGATTGTCACAGCGCCAGTTCCTAAGTGCACAAACTTTTGGCAGGCCCTATCACTTTGATATACTTTTCCCAGGGTTCAAAAGGAAAAGATAAACAAAGAGCTGGTGACTTCAGGGCGAGCAAAGGTAGCCAGGAGGTTATGAGGTAGCTCATCCTCCACATCTCTGGCTAGGGGGAAGGGCATGCCACCGAAATCGCCCAGTTAGCAGATCCTGGGCCCGCAAGTTTGATGCCTAAGGGCATTTCCCCAGGGCTCCCTTCTTTCCACAGGTAAAACAGGGGGCAGCGGCTGCCAGTGAAGGTTGATGCTCCAGGGTTCTGTTTGGATTGGCTTTTTTTTTTCTTTTTCCTTTTGAGGCAAGGAAAAGAATTACTCCTGTAAAACTGGTTCTCAGGAGGTATTTGGGGTTTCTTGTTCATATTTCTCAATGAATTAAGTCAGAGAGGAAAGTTAAAAAATAGTTGATATTTTCTTTAGGTTTTATAGGAACAAACAGGATATGCCTAATTAAAACTTTTTGTTATCTGAGACCTCACAACTTTGGCAATTGGTTTATTCCTTCCAGCACAAGAGGCTTTGGTAACCACAGCAAAATTTTAATGCTAAATAACAACGGGGGCCAGAGTTTAGTGAAGCACTTAAAGTTCCCCTGGGGATAGCCCAGAATGCCTGGGTGGGAGTTACAGCTCCATTTCTGACTTCAGAACACAAGGCCCAGGTCTCAGGTAGTTGGATTCCCACATGGGAGATCAGCTTGAGTTCTAGGCTCCAGGCTTCAGCCTGGGCCAACTCTAGCCATTGTCGGCTGTAGGGAGTGAACCAGCAAATGCGATCTCTGTCTCTTTCTGTTTTTGTTTCTCAGGCTTTCAAATAAATTGAAACAATCAATGGCATGAAAATGAGGGTGAGTGTAAAACATTAGCCATATATTTGTCATACACTTTCACTTTTCTGTAGCTGTAAAAGACCTTTCTTTACCTGTTAGTCTTGTTTCCCTCTGTTGAATAAGACAGGCTTGAAACAGAGTGAGTACTTTTGGATGGTGTGTTTCGCTGGATATTTGCCAAAAATTTGAGATTTGAGAAACAAAAAACCCATCTTTGGTTTTTAATGGAATTGGATGGAGGCCATGAAAATATAGTCCAAGTCAAGTGCTTTCAGTGATGTTGCGGCAATGACGTCATAATTGGAGCCAAGTTAGGAAAACTCACAGGATCTCAGTTGTTATACTCACTAATTCCTCAGTCAATCTAATTGCTTTCTTCCCACTCCCTGCCAATTTACAAAGAATCAGAACATCGCCTAGCCCAGTGGGAGTGTGAGAGTATCTGTCTGTGTGATGGAGGGGGGAAGAAAGAGAGACTTAATGGCCCAGAGGGTCCTTGTTGCAGGTGAACAAGGTCAAGCAGAGACACTCAGTGGCCCAGGCTAACTGCTCAGCTGCACCCTGAAAGGGTCCATGGTAACCCATGCTAGGTCCAGCTCTACAAGTTTAAATCTCTATTATTGTTTAATTGATCCAGAGTGATCATTCCTAGACACTAGTAGCCAAATACTCAAGAGGCTGATTTGAAACATCAATTTATTAATTCACAGTGATAAATAGAACTCCCTAAGGCTCAGCGTGGCTTTTGAGTGAACAGATCATTCTTTGTTCTTTAGGAAAGGTTACATGGCAATCTAAATGACATTGAAAGGGCAGCTCAGCCAGTACAGCACGGTGGGATGCTAATAGGAGGTACCACCAAGGTACCTGTACCACAGGTACAACCTGTGCTACCCAGCTCCATTTCCAGAAACCATTCTCAAGGAGAAGAGGAGACATAACCATTTGCTCCATGCTGACATCCTAATAAAACAGCTTCCTGGTCTTTTCCTAGAATTCAGATAAATGACCCCCATCCCTTCCTTACAAGGCAATGATCCCTTTAAATATGTAAGCTACATGTATTGAATAGATTACAGCATTCTTTTCCTGAAAAAAAAAAAAAAACACCCTGATGACTTTGGCAGGCCCTTTTGAATCTGGGAGATATCTTGTACCTCCTATTTGGCAACTGAGAAACACAACAGCCTTGTGTACAACCCAGAAAGCAGCTTCTACCCAGAAGGCTTGGTTCTGCTGACGAGCAGATGACAAGTGGAAACAAAAGGTATAGTATAAAAGGACTTGAAACTACTTCCCAACATAATAAGGATAAGAAGTAAGATTTTTGTTTAAGGAATAATTCACTAAGGTCTAAGCATGAAAATTCTTTCAATTTCCCCATCTACTTTTTCAGTATCTAAAAGATACTAAAGAATACTGCCAAAAAAATCGACTCTCTCTCTCTCTCTGAGTGAATACAGTTATTCATGGGATTTTTTTCCTATTTAATGGTAAGGATAGCAACAATTTATATTTATCAAGGGTGTAGTGTTTCACCTAACATACTGCACCAAGAATTAGAAGAAATCCTCACAACTATCTCCTAAGTATTATGATTAACTCTCGGAGGTATTAGGGTGAGAAAATTGGGCAAGTTGCTTAACTTCTGTATGCCTCAAGTTCACATAGTTTGTAAATGGCAGAGCTATTGCTTAAGCCCAAGGAAATCAGACCCTAGAGCCTGTCTCCTCAGAATTTCAACATATAAATATGTATGCAGTTTGGTCTAATCCATTATATCCATTAATTTTACCTCTATAAACTTGATTACTATGCTGAAGTTTCTTATTCCTTCTTCTTTCATTAAAAAGAAGTCAAATGTAAAATTAGAACAACCTCCTGTTCTGTTTCTCACTGAATGACTTTATTATCATCTCAGCCAATATTGAAATCCCCATTTCAAAAAAAAAAAATCTCCACCACCCACATTACCTTCATTGTTAATATTTATAACATGTGGTGAAAGGGTTTAGAACTCAACTTCATTGTTCCAACAAAAATTCAAAAGCTTCCAAATTGGCGAAGGGGCCCTAGTTCTATGAGATCTACTCCTCATATGTAGGCCTCTTTCCAAGGGGTCTGAAAAAGAAGTGAGTCTCAAAATTGGAAAATTCTCAGAGCATCTTTTGGCAGGTTTCAGATAGTTCCAAGTATCAATGCACTCCTAGAACTCTATCTCCTCAAATGTAATTCCTTCACATTTGTATCTAAGAATTTAACCAGATGTTCATTATGAGGACAAACAGCCATGTTAACTAAGCAAAGACCTATTCGAACTCCATACCCTGTTGTGACCATTATCAAGTTTAACATAATTTTGAGGAACTCAAGCAATTTATTTTTAGAAATATTTAGCATTCTTCAATATTAGCATTAAATTTGTGAAGATGAATCCTCCAAATTTATTTTTCTATTAAAACTCTAATAAAAAAAGTACTTTTTAGATCTTTTCAACTTTCAATTTTTCTAAGATGTTTCAGGGAGTGAAAATTCATCAATGTCAGAGGGGATTAATCATCGATCAATCATTGTATTACTTTAGAAAGCAGTAAAATCAGCTAGCAGAATCTTTCTCTGCTCTTACTTCTCTTAGTATCATAAAGGACAACATCAAAGAGGGTTCTGTTTCAGGCATAAAGTTCCCTTCATTTTCTCATTAATCTCCTGATGCCTTGGTGTCCAGAAAAACAGATACTCTCCTTCTCCTCAATTTTCCAAAACCACACACAAGAGAATCAAGCTGTTCTGCAATCTAACCTCAGAAGACAATTCCATCTTGATATTCTCTTGCTCAATGTTTATTTATTCTCTCTTGTTCTCTCATCTTCCCATCTCATGAAACTTGTATGTACCCTCATATTTTCAACCAATGATCCAATGTTAAAATACCTTCCATCTGTTTCAACTGTAATCCTGGAGGGAGACACAGTCCCTTTCGAACTGACAAAAAGGAAATGGTACATGCAATTCTTTCCCAGAAATAATCCCATGATACTGGTATATGTATATCACATAATAAATGTGATACCAAACACCTACCAAATTAGTGCATTAGAGATTAAAGTCTGTTCCCCTCTGAATTTCCAAACTTTTAAGAAAAGTTTCCGGCCGGCGCCGTGGCTCAATAGGCTAATCCTCCGCCTAGAGGCAACGGCACACCAGGTTCTAGTCCCGGTCAGGGCGCTGGATTCTTTCCCTGTTGCCCCTCTTCCAGGCCAGCTCTCTGCTGTGGCCCGAGAAGGCAGTTGAGGATGGCCCAAGTGCTTGGGCCCTGCACCCCATGGGAGACCAGGAGAAGTACCCGGCTCCTGCCTTCGGATCAGTGCGGTGCGCCGGCCACAGCGCACCAGCCATGGCGGCCATTGGAGGGTGAACCAACAGCAAAGGAAGACCTTTCTCTCTCTCTCTCTCTCTCACTGTCCACTCTGCGTGTCAAAAGAAAAAAAAAAAAAAGAAAAGTTTCCTATTTGTTAGATTAGGTCTTCATTAAGGTTATCACTAAAGAGAGAATCTTTTTATCTTCTACTTGTATTTTTTAAGGAATATAAAGCAGGTCAAATATATTAGCCCACCCAAATATAGCATAAACAGTAAGGAAATTTTCCTGCTGAGGAAAAACAGATATAGAAACATCCCCAAATGGGTCCTACCATTCAACAATTTGTTCAGTCTCTAGGTGGGGCTAAATGTTTCAACTTTAGCAACACCTACACAGAGTCCTTAATTCTGATCATCTGAATCCTCACCCCCCAAAAAAAGTAGTAATAAATTCTTTCTCTCTGTCTAACTCTGCCTGTCAAAAAAAAATACAAAAAATAGTAATAAATCATCCAAACAGTATGACTTAACGCTTCAGTTCAATTGAACAAGCATTTATTAAGTGTATGAGCACTTCCATCACTAATTACAATAATGGATTTGTTCTTCAAACCCCCATGGGACCTTGCAAACAAGCATCAGTTGTGATGAGACAGGAAGCCTCATCAGCATCAGAATTAGGCACCTTGATGCAGGTTCAGCACAATGATCCTGGCCAACAACAACAGATACCAGACACCAGGACCAAGCTGCTACTCTATGTCAGCAGATAAAAAAGACACCACCTCAGACCAGAGATGTCATCAGAGAAAGAATCAGAAAGTAGCCAGTGCCACATGGGGGCCGAAAAAACTGGTTCCTGGGTCATCCATTCGAGACACCCCTTAGAGAAACAATGTGGGAGGAGTATGAGGGCCCTGGAGTTCCCATAAAATAAGAGAAGATACAGCCAAAAATACTATTTTGCAATTGTAGTTGTGATCCAACGTTTTAACCTTCAAAGTGGTGCCGACTGGGAAATACACTGACACTTTCTAGTAGTTATTTATTGCTGCCTAGCAAGCCTCTGCCATGTTTCGTGGTTTAAACATCATCCTGCTAATTTTTGTGATTCTTTGGTTCGATTGGGCTCAGCTGGGTGGTCCTTGTGCTCCCCTTGATGCTGATGGGGGCTGCAGCTATCTGGGGTTCAGTGGGGCAGGAAGGCCCAGCACAGTTCACTCTCATGGCTGACAGTTGACACTGGCTTTTGGCCAGGAACTCAGCTGAGGCTGTTGAACAAAATGCCTGAACACAGCCTCTCCCTGCATTTGGGACTGCTGCTTAGGATGGTGGTTGGGTTTCAAGAGGGAACCACCCCAGAATTAATATTCTAAGAGCAGATGCATAAACAGCCGATCCTGTCAGAAGCTGAGGCCAAGAACTAACACAACACGGCTTTCCCGTTTCTGTTAATGAAAGCTGTCACAGCCAGGCTCAGCCCAAGTTCAAGGAGGTGGAGAAATAGACTCCACTTGTGAATGTGAGGCCATCTTTCATCTGCACAGCATCTGTTTTTGACTGGTTTCAAGAAGGGAGAGAACAGATTATAACCACAAACAACTGGAACGGGACCAGGATGGGGACAGGGGGGTCAGTCAGGAACATCCTGGCTGTGGCTGCTCCCCAGGTGTCCCTCACCTGAATGCCAGTTTTCCGCTTCAGTCTGAACTGCTGCATTTATATCTTCTCCTTTTCTTTACACTGTTGAATGTGAAACACCTCTGTCTGCTCAGGAAACCACAACTCTTTTTTATCTGTTCCCCTTTGCACTTGATGTTTCACACTCCTGAGCAGCAGGGAGAGAGGAACTGGAGCGTGTGCAGCTCTGGGAAGAATCATTGACTTCACATCACGGTCACCTGGGGAAGGGGATTAAAAATTGCTGCTTCCCGCCTGCGCTGCGCTCCCCGTCTCTGCGCACGGGAAAACCTGCCGGAGGATTCAGATGTCCACCATTTTGGTTGTTGTTTGAAAGTGAATTTCCTGTTTTTTAAAATTCTTCGGGGCACGCGGTCATGTGGAAAACTAATATATACTCTCGTGAAGAGCAATTTTCCTCCTAACAGATCGATTCACGCAATTTCCTTGGTTCTGCCCATGGCATTGTGATTAAAATTAAATATAACCCATTCCAAATGCTTTATCTTTGCCATAATCTCCTTTAAGCACCACTAGACTAATTGTGACGGAAAACCAAGGGCCAACGCCAGCCGCGTGCAGCCGAGACAAGGCCATTGAGCCCCCGTGTGGCAGACAGGGGTCTCTCCAGGCTGTGGGAGCAGTAACATAGGAAATAATCGCCCTGCTGTGGGGGGGTGTGTGCAAGCGCGAATGCTGGGCTAACAGCCCTGGTGTGCGATCTGTGCCATCCCCGCAAGCTCGGCTGCTGAACCCAGGCGCGGCGCATGGGAGCAGCAGCGCAGGCAGGGCACGGGCACCGGGCCAGTGCACAGCGTGCCAGCGGAAAGGAGGCAAAGAAAATCTCAGCGGACAAGGCAAGCCCTCTCTCCCGTTAGAAAGTCTGCGCGCTGGGATGACCCCTGATCGCCTGGAGCAAGGAACGCTACATCGCTGGCCCAATCATGCTTCCTACGGGCAGATGTGACTGTAATCGCTCCGAGCCTCAGTTTCCCCTGGAGCAAACATAATGTGAGTCCTACATTCCTCCTCGGAATGCTATGAAATGAGATAAAGCCTTCCATTAATCTGTCTATGCAGCAGGTCAACTGGAGTTTCCAAGCCTCTGCCTAAGTTATGTGAAGCCTCAGTACACCAGAGAGAGCCTCCTTGACCATATCGCCCCAAGTCAAAACACCAGACTCCCTCAAGATTCGCACACATTAAAAAACAAAGCAACACCACCACAAACCGTGATTTCAGGCCATCGGACGCTGCACTTAACAGGGCAATCTCTGTTTTCTTTGACTGAAAGGCAGTAGCCAGCAACGTTTCTTCCCCGGGCTGACAGCTGTTTCTATAAAGCCATGTGTTTTTTTCAGAGCCAGCCTATGGTGACATAGCAACCCAGACATATGGTGTCATTATTCAGCCGACACAAATTTGACACTTAAGTGAATTTATTATATTTTGCTTTGCTCCTGGTGCCTGAAAGGCTTTGCCACTGTCTCTTCATAGAGCTTGTCACAGATGTTGATGTATTTTCCTCCTCCACGGCCAGGTTTTACTGTGGAAACTGATACAACTTCACGATAGAATTTCTAGATGAATTATTCACGCATTGCATGCTTTCTGCGCACAGGGGCTTGGAAGAAATCCATACTATTCAATAAATGGTCTTTCTAATCCTCTTCAACAGAGCATTCTCTCCTGGTTTAAACTATTTCTATTATCGCCTTTGTAATCATAATGTTTTGGATAAAGTATTTCATCGTTGATAGCTTGCTTAAAACATTCACAATATTTCACATTAATGTGCAACAAAATTGCCCAGGCACTGGGATGAAACTGATCCATTTTAGCAACAATGAACCATATGGACCAAATTCTCATCAGCTCAACTTTTGCTCACTTTGAAAAAAAAAGTACGGAAACCTTAAAGTCCATTCTCCTTCCAGTGATTTATAGGACAATTCCTGAAATATCTCAATATTTGTTGTTTTAGACAGAACAGGCCTCTGCTAATGCTAATACCATCTGTAGAGATGAGTTTTTAATTGAAAAGAATTTTCAACTTGATGGAAAAGAGTCAGATGAACTCATCACTGGTCTCCAAGAAAAGATTAATGGAACAAAAACATATCAAGCTTCTTTAATACCTGGAGAAGCCATAAGAGTCCTCGCGTGACATTATGGGCCATGGTATATGGGAGTGAACAAGCTGAACATGACACAGTAAGCCCATTGAAGAATTAAGAACTATAATTACAGTTTTTAAAGCACACTGACCTGCTGACCTTTAAGATTTAAGACTTGGCCTCGGGGTCATTTCTTGACCTAGTTTATGTTGTTTTCTTATTTTTTTCCCCCAACTGAAATAATTTTTCGACATTATTCAACTAAATCCCAAATGAATGCAGAGTAAAATCTCCTATGTCTTTGTCTTATTCTTCATTTAATTAGATGCTTCAGAAGTATGTATTTTAACTAAGAAATCTGTTCCTTTAGCATTTTCTTGCCATTCAAACAGCAATGACATCCTGAATTGTTCCTTGAACAGATGGCAAAAGAATTGCACAAGAGCACAAAGGAAGATGAAATTCTAGCTAATTATTATTATTTGAGCAAATTCAAGCTAAGAGCAGTTGATTTCATTGACTAAGCTTTGAGGTCCACCCATGCATAACTTACCCCATTTGTCGTCTATGGCACCACTCTTTTCCAAGCCTCTCTCAACTCCAGCCTTAGCTACTGCTCACATCCCCCTGTCCTCTCCCCAAGTGCTAGCAGATCTTTATTTCTTTGAAAATTATCTTCTATTCAAATCGCTTTGGATTTCACCACCATGCTCCAAACTTCCACTGTCTTTAGCCAGCTCTCTAAGGAATCTGCACATCCTATCTTCCAGCTTGGGAAACACCCCTCATTTGAGCCTGTCTTGTATATTATTATAGGATAATCACTGTCACACAGAGTACTTCAAAAAGTTTGTGGAGAGACTGGCACTGTTGCATGGTGGGTAAAGTCACTCCCTGGGCACCGGTTCAAGTCCTGGCTGCTCCACTTCCAATCTAGCTCTCTGCTATGGCCTGGGAAAGCAGTAGAAGATGGTCCAACTCCTAGGGCCTCTGCACCCACATGGGAGACCAGGAGGAAGCTCCTGGCTCCGGGCTTCTTGGATTAGCACAGCTCTGGCTGTTGTGGCCAACTGGGGAGTGGACCAGTGGATGGAAGACCTCTCTCCCTCTCTGTAACTTTGACTTGCAAATAAATAAATAAATCTTAAAAAAAAAAAAAGTTTGTGGAAAGTGGGATTACTTGATGAATTTATCTTGGTGCACAGTGATAGAAATACTTAGTGAATATCCTTCTATTTGTTGCTGTGCCAGACTTGATCTAAGCCCTTACAAATATCAACCTATCTAATCTGCATAACAACCCACTGAAGCAGAAACTGTCACTTCCCCCTTTCTATAGAGGAGGCCACGGAAGCACAGAGAGGTTCAGTGATCTGCCCTGGGCCACACGGCCAGAAGGATGGAGCCATGATTAGAATGCAGGCTGTGCTTTTAGCCAGTATATTATGGTACCTTACCCTACAATAACCAGTACCTACTTGGTTTCTTTGTATTTTTTAGGACAAAGTTTTCCATCAGATGCTATTTATCCCTAAACTAACCTCACTTGATCTCTTTTTTAGTAAAAGGATGCCCATTTAAGTGGACTACTCTCCCCATGTGTGTCTCTTTCCACCTCTTGCACCATGCCCTGTGATGTTTTTCTTGCCTGGGCTGCCTTCTCATTTCTCTCCCTTTGACATGCATGTATCAAAGACTAGAAACAATGAATATTTCAGAGAATAGTATCTGAACTTCTCGCACGATGGAACTCACATCCCCTGAGGAGCTTCTGTGACCTCACATGCATCTCCTCCCTCCTCAGCCCTGTCTCTGTGTGTGGACACACAACCCAACTTGCCAACACTTTCTTTCCAGAGACTCTGCATGCTCCCATTCTTCTCCAAAGCTTCCCGCACTTCCCAAGCAGGACTGGCAGCTATGTCAACAATGCTGTCATGACACCTCAGAGAGTTGGTTCACCCTTTGCATTTTACTACATCCCACTGGGTGGGGGGGTCTCCTCTCCCATCTGCCCACACCACCAGATCCTGAACTCCCCTTAGGCTGGGGCTGCAAAACCTCTGCCTGGATCACAGCAGACAAGTACTTTTAACAATACATTCAACATACAGCTCCATTTTTCTTTCTCTCCACTGCCTGAGGGTATGTATTATTATGCAAGAGTGCTACAAAAAAGTCTGTGGAAAATGAAATTAAAATATGAGTTTAGGGAGGATGTTTGGCATAGCAATTAAGATGCTGCTTGGGATGCCCGCATGCCACATTGGAATGCCTGGGTTCAAGTCCAGGCTCTGCTCCTCATCTCAACTTCTTCCTTACACGCACCCTGGGAGACAGCAACTGATGGCTCAGGTACTTGGGTCTTTGCCACCCACATAGGAGACTCACCTTGGGTTCCAGCCTCCCAGCTTTGGCCTGGTCCAGCTCAGCTGTTACAATCATTTCAGGAGTGAACCAACAGATGGGAGGTTTCTTTTTTTCTCTCTCTCCCTCTCTCTCTCACAAATAAATAACTGTCTCAATTAAAACATTTTAAAAGAAAAAAGTTTATTTTGGTGGAGAATACTTTGAAATTCATGCATACAAGAGCTCTTCAACAAGTTCATGGAAAATGTGTACTATTTTTAAGACATGTATGAATTTCAAAGTTTTTGGCACCACAATAAACTTTTCATTCCATTTTCCACAAACTTTTTAAAGTACCAAATTGATACACACAAACACGTGTGTATCAGTTTTATTTTCTAACAGTATTGTAAAATTCACTGAAGAGAGCTCTTGCTTCTACTTTCCTTGCATTTCTCATCAGGTCAAGTACAACACTGTACCATCAATCCTCACTGAATGCTTGCTGTATGAATGGGTGAGTCACTAAAATTACCCCAGGAAATGAAGATCTTTGGCTTGAATTGCCAAGTGTTAAAAATGGCACCACTCAAAAATATATAGTCAACCACACATTAAAAAGTACTAAGAATAACTCAATATTTCTTGTATGGAACCATTGCATTTTCTTCTGAGAATCCATATGTTAAAGTCTCTCTCTGTATTTCCCACATGAGCACTTAAACCCAGAACTCACAGTGTACCTGGCTTCAAACCAAGTACATTAGTTATTTTGGAATTGCAGAATTAATAGTCATTCTCCCACTTGCAGATCTACCTCAAATAAAATTGTATTTCATTTGGATTAAGACTTATAACTCATAAATTCAGCTGCATAAAGCTGCACCAACACAACTCAGCAGCACTTATCCCATTGCTGGACTTCAGAAAAACACCAGCAATTATGATGATTAGCTTGTTGTAAATAAAGAAAAATCCCTTCTCTCAATGCATAGAATGTAGACAGAGAAATATGCATTTAAATTATACCAAGGACCAAAATTGTAAAGTGATACTGTGATTTATAGGCCAAAGGTCAGAATCATATACAAATTCAGAAAAGCATTTTGGCAATTTAAAGGAATAGGGCCCTAATGTAAAGTTATCAAATGCCTCTTAACTGTTGAAAACAAAAATCACACAATGGATCCACCAAAAGCCAGTTTTATAAATAAGCTTTATAGGAGACATTATCTATCTTAATATTCCCATTAAGAAATATACCTATTATTAATATATACATTAGTATATATGTATATAAGAGTATATAAGAGAAAAAGTAGTGAGTTAACAATTCAAGTGTGTCTGAGCCCTGAGCTATGTGCTATAAGAATGAATCAGAAAACCACAGAGCAGCCTGCTGGACAAGAGGGAGAAAGAGAAGAAATACATTTTCAAGTAGTTTTATTACTTAAGTTAGGAATAAAAAAGAGTCAAACAGCAACTTTGCTTTGACATGACAACTCCAGATGAGAATCACGTAAATCCTGTCACATCATTTTCATACATCCTGGAACCCTCGACTTATCATTTTGCTCTGTCACTCCTCCACACACAGAAATATGGACATCTCCCAATTGTTTCTAGAATGGAAAGAGCCAGTAGAGATGTGACTATGCAATATCCCAGTAACACCATCAGACTGAAAGCTTGGATTTAATTTCTATGGCTCCCACTTTAGGCGTTGTCAAAGATTTTAGTTAAATCAAAGCTAATGACTCTTAGTGACATCAAAGTAGTGCAGAACTGCTTTGGCCATTTAAAAATAAGTGCTTCCACATGCAAATGGGGATATGTCTATGTAGGAATGATTGTCATTTTGAAAAAATCATGAAGACTAGTAATTCACACACTCACACATTTATTGAGCACCTATTAGACAGTCATTTGGACCTGGACACAATGCTTTGAGTGGAAAGAAAAATATGACACCTTTTCTCCAGGATTTTGTAGGTCCATGGGGAAAACAGACAAATCAAATCAATTTTAAGATGAGAAATAAGTGCCTTCAATTCAGGATGTACAGAACACAGAGTGAATGCTTTTAATCCAAAGTGATGAGCTTAGAAAAGCTTCCTAGAACTGCTGGCATTTGATCTGAGTTGTAAAGAATAAAACAAAAAGTTCATTTACTAGACATGGTCACTTTGGAGGCCAAATAAAATAACATAGATGTAGAGGTGGTTTTAGATATATGTCTTAGCAGGAATTCAGATCTGGGTTAGCTGTAAGCACGAATAAAGATGCAAAAAAATTGTTTTAATGAACCAACTAAATTGTCTTGCAGTTCACTAAGACATGACAGGGAGTACAAATGAACAATAAGCGATGGCCTTTGCCTCCAAGTGTACAATTTAATTAGACAACAAAAATTACACACACAGCAGCCAATAGCAAAGACAGGGCAATGTTTTGTTACATGTTAGGATCTTCAGGTTTTCCAAAGTTGAGTTTGAATCACTTTCTATTATTATTACACAGTCTTCCTTCCCACAACTTTTCCTGATAATGATGTGTTTACACAAGAGACAATTCCCATGTATAACTCTTATAAATGTCTCCAATGGCTTGTATATAAACATAGCAACATGGAAAAAAAACACAATTATCCTAACTGATGGACGGGACAACAGACTTAGCTTCACATCTTTCCATATTTGTAAACCTCATTAAGTATTGCTTAATAGGCCCCCACCGCGGCTCACTTGGCTAATCCTCCCCCTGCAGCACTGGCACTCCGGGTTCTAGTCCCGGTTGGGGTGCCAGTTCTGTCACGGTTGCTCCTCTTCCAGTCCAGCTCTCTGCTGTGGCCCGGGAAGGCAGTGGAGGATGGCCCAAGTGCTTGGGCCCTGAACCCGCATGGGAGACCAGGAGGAAGCACCTGGCTCCTGGCTTCGGATTGGCGCAGCACTGGCTGTAGTGGCCATTTGGGGGGGGGGGGGGGTTGAACTAACGGAAGAAAGACTTTTCTCTCTATCTCTCTCTCTCACTGTCTAACTCTGCCTGTCAAAAAAAAAAAAAAAAAAGTATTGCTTCATAACATAACAGACTTCATGTGGGAGACCTGGAGGAAGATCTTAGCTCCTGGCTTCATACTGGTGCAGCTCTGGCTGTTGTGACTGGTTGGGGAGTGAACCAGGGGATTAAAGATCTCTCTCTCTACTTCTACCTCTACCTCTACCTCTACCTCTCCTTCTTTCTCTAACTCTGACTTTCAAATAAATAAATAAATAAATAAATCTTTTTTAAAAAAAAAAAAGTTAACATCTAGAATCTATAAAGAGCTCAAGAAATTCCACAACAACAAACAATCCAGTTAAGAAATGGGCAAAAGACTTAACAGGCATATTTCAAGATAAGAAATTCAAATGGCCAACAGAAACTTGAAAAAATGTTCAGCATCACTAGCCATCAAGGAAATGTAAATCAAAATCACAATGAGTTTTCACCCCCGTTAGAATGGCTTTCATACAGAAATCAACAAACAACAAATGCTGGTGAGGATGTCTAGAAAAGGTACCCTGGTCCACTCTTGGTGGGAATGTAAATTGGTACAGCCACTGTGGCAGACAGTGTGGAGATACCTCAGAAATCTGAATACAGACCTACCATATGACCCAGCCATCACAGTCCTGGGAATTTACTGAAACGAAAAGAAATAAGCATATGAAAGAGGGATCTATCCTAATCTGATTTTCAGTCCACTAGTCTGGGAGTTGTGACTGGATATCTGCAGTGGCTTCACAGCCCACCTCCTCTTGCTCTGGTAGGCATCTATCCTTTTTTCTTCTCCTACTGGGATGAGTGACACTCTCAATCCTGATCAAGGCTAGGAGCTCTTCAAAGCCACTCCAACTTCTTAATCCATCCACAGCCCAGTCATGCCCTACACCCAAGCCCTGTCCTGCCAACCCTGTAGCGGTCTCATTCATTCATGAGGTCACCCCTCCCCCAGAGGTCTCTTGTACTGCAGTGGAAAGATGACCTCTTCTGAAGGTGGGAGACTGCGATTCCAGAAGTGAACATGTGACCGCAGCCTCCTCCCACTGCACATGGCACTCCACCTGCTTGCTCAACACCAGAGGCCCTGTTTCTTCTTACTCTCTACTCCCCAGGCAACAAAAGTACCACCACGTATTCCCCTGGTATCTTAGACATTCTAGTAACAATGTGGAAACAGTCTCCTATTTGCTTCATCTTGAGTTGATCTGGCACAATCACCAAGAAAAATAGGAGTTAATAGAAAACAAACACCAGCAACACACACGTGGAACTGCCTCTCTTCTTTCATTGAGACCTTGGTTTCTCAGCCTCTTCTTTGCTTTAGGATGACTCTAACTGAGGGTGACTCACTTCTCCCCAGGAGGCTGCTTGGATGTCTTTCAAACAGCCCCCAGACAAACACGTGCCAAACCTTTCAGATATGTTGGAATCTCAGAGACTATAAATCTTGAGTTCAAGCTGAGGCCCTTGCTGCAGTCATAAGCTCAAGATTTATAACCTAAAGTTTCTTGATAAATGACTTTAATATGAAACACAGTGTTTGGAAATGGAAGAGTACTTTATGTTTCTAAAACTCTATTTACTCCTTCTCCCTGCACCTAGAAAGTATATGCAAACCACCTTACACCATGGTTTATCAAAAAGTTCATAGAAAGACATATGTGTTGATTGCTAAATAGACTTATCTTTTAATTCCTTTTCTCCATATACCTTATTTATTTATGTATTCTATTTGAGAGGTAGTGAGACATACATACACACACAGAGAGAGAGAGAGAGAGAGACAGACAGAGACAGAGAAAGAGCGAGAGAGAGATTTCCCATCCACTGGTTCACTCCTCAAATGCCCATAACAGCTGGGGCAAAGAAATCAGGAACTCATTTGGAGTCTCCCACATACATGGTAGGAACACAGCCACCTGAGCCATTAACTGCTGCTTCCCAGGATATGCACTGGCAGGAAGCTGAAATTGTCAGCAGAAATAGGACTTGAACCCAAGCACTCTCGTGTGGGATGGAGGCATCCCAAGTGGAACTTCCCCTGATAAGCCAAACACCTGTCCTCTTGTGGACTTGTTAAAGCACCCTTATAACCTAAATTCAGCCATCCTCTATTCTCTTCATCCTCACCAAAATTAAAATGTATGATACTGACCTAAGACCTTTGTTTCAGAAATTCCATCATTTGCTAAAGTACCCAAGTTCTACATTTCCAAGCTCAATGATTTTTGCTTAGTCTCATGAACAGAGCTCTTTGTTGAATGGTTGATAAATCATGCTGGCTGGATGGATTTGGGAGAATAATCCATGGAAAAAGTGGTCGAAATACATGCCACTTTAATTATTAACTTCAAGGATAATTTGTGACAAAGGATTACATTTTTCTTTATATCACCCTGAAATTTTCATACTTTGGAAAGCTATTTGGCAGGACATAGGGAATGCAGCTAGCATCTTGGCCTCATTCAATGAGAGTATATTCCAATGCTTTATTTGTCTAATAAAAATGTGTTTCTAAATGAGTAAAGCATAAGCAATGTTGTATTTCATTGTACTTACAAACCAATAGAGAACTCCTAAAAGTACTTAAAAACACTTTTTAATAATCTTAGTTGGTTTCTAGGAATGACTTCATTAATCATTACTTTACTCAGGTAATTTGTTTATCCAGCGGCTCTGGTGAATTCTCCAGTTGTCTTTAATCTTTCCAAGAATCTTCCACAATTACTTAAACCAGTGCTTATCTCTGGGGTTGCTCTGCACCTCCCCAATCAGTCACAGAGCAGCACAGCAATTGAGTGATCCCAACAGCTAAGAACTACAGGGCCAGAGCACGTGTGAGGCCAAAGTAGACAGCACACGCTAGAACAATGGAGAAATTCTCTTCTGAGGAGATTTATCTGCTTTCCATAAGCCTCAGCACACTTGGAACAGATGAACATCTATGAGCATGGCGTGTGTGTTGGAGAATGATTTCAAATAAACGACCTCAAGAGGCATATGTACACATTTCACTAGACTTTTAACCATATTTTCCAATTTGACTCAATACTGATGAGTTTTGCCATGAATTCAAATGAATCCTTTCAACTTCTATTTTGCAGTTTTTCTTTTCACACATAACTAAAAGCCCTGGAATCAGATAATTAAAATCTTTTTAACTTTGAGTCATGTTTGAAGTAATTATATCTTTCAGGTCTTCTAGAGTCTATTTTGCTCTCAAAAGATATAATTTTGACAGAAAATTTCAAAACCAAAGTCGTTCATAAATCTTACGTTTTTATAATCCAGTGTATATTGGAAGAAAACAAGAAGTCAAAGTGCTTTTGGCATCACATGGTTAGATGCTAGATTGTGAGACACCAATAGTGAGAAGGAAGGAAAAATGATATCCAAGAGGGGCTGAGAGCTGTGACAGCTCACATAATAGATTTCATTGTCAAGAGAAGCAAAGGGTCTGAAGGTTAGACATATACAAGTGACCTAAATCAATAATAATTCTTTCTTGAAATTCTAGGTGTTTGCATTTCACCTGGAACACTGAAAATGCTCCCCAGTTTCTTTCATCCCTGTTCCAGCGCCATCCACCCTAATGCATGAGGATTTTATAAGACTGGAGGTCTTCTCACCAATGCTGCTTTACATTGTGGATAGTTATGCATGTTTTACAGTGCTCTTTCACTTGTCTAATCACAAGGAAGGCCTCCCATTATCTCCTACTTCCGACTCACAATTGGACATTTTCCAACATCGGTATTCCAGATTGCCTTCCGAAGTGTGGGGTGGCTGGGACTGACAAACCTTGGATTCTTCAATTCTTCCAACCAGAGCAGAAACCAAAGAAATGCATTGGCTTGTTGTGCACTATTTCCTGTGACCAGTATCTAATTTTCCATTCAAGTACCCAGCTCAGGGCATTGGAAGAACCATGGCAACTCCATGAAAGATCCCAACTGGCTTTGCTCCCTACCCCCACGCTCCATGCTCCATGGGGCTTAGCTGTCCAGGTCTCAGGACAGCAAAATCATTGAGCCTCAACAGGGTATCTTTGGCTCCAACTGGCTGCTCTGGAAAAAAGAACTGAAAAGGTCTGGATAATAGACACAGCTTAAGAAACCTGCTCCTCTGTCCAGCAAATGGTCCCATGGAGTGGAGTCCTACCAGTGTCTATTGCTTAGAAAAAAAAGAAGCACGCCTACTTAATCAGGGTAGTGATGAAGAGGAGGGAGAAAGTGATATAACCAGCAGGGCCTTACCTGGGGTGCATGCATGTCACAGCTCATGCCACAGAGAACCTTCCAGTTAGGCTTTGGATTAGACTCCTAAATGGGGTCCTCCACAGAGTCACTTCATTGTGTGTGTTAAAGGCGATTTTGTTAAATGCACACACTTAAACATGCTGAGGATTAGCTGTAATTAGGTTTGGATGTCTGTTTTGATATACTAGGAAGAAAAACAAACAGCACTTACTACCTGCCAGACATCACTGTGAACACTTAATGTATACTCAGTAAGTTACTCTTTACAGCCATACTGAGGCAGCGCCCATTATTATCCTCATCTTATAGATGAGTAATCTAAAGCTCAGAGAGGTTAAGTAATTCACCTGAGGTCACACAACTAATAAGGGGAGGTAGGGGCATCCAGTTTCTAACCAACCTCCAGAGTCCACTTTCCTGAATGCTATACTCAACTGACTCCAGCAGAAACAGCTTAGTGAGGCCCTGACAATGCTCCTCCTCATATGCTTTGTCATGGTCCCAAGTAGTTGTTCCCCCAGGCTCTAGGTACTTGCCGTGGTCACATGACTGTACTTGTTCCATGGTTTGATTATTGGTAGGCCCCATTTCTGGCTTGTAAGGGAAGCTGGTCTCAAAGGATCACCAGGACAAGCAAGATGACTGACACATTGGCTGGCACTGCGGCTCAATAGGCTAATCTTCTGCCTGCAGCGCCAGCACCCTGGGTTCTAGTCCCAGTTGGGGCGCCGGATTCTGTCCCGGTTGCTCCTCTTCCAGGCCAGCTCTCTGCTGTGGCCAGGGAAGGCAGTGGAGGATGGCCCAAGTGCTTGGGCCCTGCACCCGCATGGGAGACCAGGAGAAGCACCTGGCTCCTGGCTTCAGATTAACACGGTGCACCGGCCGCAGCGCACCAGCCGCAGCGGCCACTGTGGGGGTGAACCAACGGAAAAGGAAGACCTTTCTCTCTGTCTCTCTCTCTCACTGTCCACTTGCCTGTCAAAAAAAAAAAAAAAAAGATGACCGACACACAAGGCAGTCCCACCTGGTTCTGCGTGCTGTGGTCCCTTTCTGTCTCTCTCACCTCCCTAGTCCTCCCCACCACCACCACCACCGAGCTAAACATCAGATGTAGGCACTCAATCCTCTTTGGCTTCACCTCGAGAAGTTACAGTCTAAGAAATATTAGTTCAAATGTTCTATTTTATTTAGGGAGACAGATTAGAGTGAATAGACCGGGATTTTTCAACATGCTCATGATAGCTGTTACTGACCAATATTAAATTTTCTCTCATTTACCATTTATTTTTAATCAGAATATATCATCGAACCCTAAACACATTCTGCCTTTCATTTTTGCTTTTCCAAGATGAAAAAATTGTAACTCATTCCTTAGAAAATTCCCCAAACATAGATGGATGTTCAGTCTCCTTTTTTCTCATATCCTCACAGCAAAATAATTACAAACAGAACTTCAAGAAATCTTGTACACATCAGCAACTTGGTCTCTTTTTCTGGTATCAACTTGATCAGAGGCATTCCCTTTGAGGAAAACTAGTGGTTCCCTTGATAGCAGCAACTTCAAACCTTTTTCTTTATATGGATTGCAGCATTGTCATTGACTATGGCTATGTGGACCACCATGTAAGAAGTCATTTTATGTAGTTTTTAGACATTTCCTGTGACTGATGAGGAGTCAAACTTTATATATCAAGCAGTATTAAAAATATGGCTATTTTCCAGTTGACATGTATCAAGAGATTGTTCTATGTTCATGCCCTTTGACCAGGTAATTCCACTTTGGGGACCCTGTCCTAGGGAAATAACCTGAAATAACAGAGACGGCTTTATGCATAAAGACAGTAACCCAACCACCCAATCGTCCCCAAATACAGAAATAGCTAATAAAGTATCCACTTAAAGGAGTATTTTATAGCCCTTGAAATATAGTTATGAAAATTTTATAACATGGAATATTTTTTCATGTTAAACGAAAAGTTAAGACAAACATTGTATGTAAACGTTAATCACCCTCATGTAAAAATCAAGCACTCTGCAGAGTTTAAAATAATAATAATAATAATGGAACAAAACACACTAGCTGCAAGAGAAAGTAATTTCAAGACTCGTCTTAAAAACTCATAGGACTCAACCAAAAGGAAAGAAATAAGAACAGTCTAGTCCCAGGCCATGGGGGTTTAGAAGAGTCTTTGGTCTTTCACACTCTTGTATAAGGTGGTACTCAATAAATGCTCATTAAATTAATGACTGTTGAGAGCACAGGTGTTCACCATTACCTAACATGTTACAGATTATGAAATTGCTGATACTTAACCATTTTGACCAATAAAAACAGCAATTTCATATGGCTCCATTGAATAGAGTCAATGAGATCTTACCACCATATGTTCAACAAAATCAAGGTGACATAATCTGTACCTCCAACAGTCACTCCTTTCCTTTTCCCCATTCTGGCCAAATAATCAATCCGAAGAAAATTCAACTGGATATTTGACACTGTACTGCTAGAAAAGAGTAAAACCTGCCCCCTGACTTTTTCCCAAGTTGCTGTCATCATGTGGACATACTTTAGGGCTTAAGCAAGATAAATGCATGATTCTTAAGCTTTCTTTGTCTATTGTTACATGACATCTTGGAATAAGATGCACTGATAAGTCTAGATTCCTGCACCTGGCCACTTGAAGAGAAAATCACCAGATGATTTAAAGGTTATAGGGATTTTTCTATTAAAAATAACCAGTGATTCCTTTTCAATTTCCTGAGAGGACTTCTGTGGGTTTCCAATTTACTTCCTTTCACATATGTAGAATGGAAATATCAAATGGAAGCACCCCAGTTTGCAAAAAGAGCACTTTTCTATTCCCTTCTCTGATCACAATCTTCTTCCTCACCCCCCCCCCCCCCCAGGCAACTACCAATCAAGCCAAGATCATAGGTGCTCTTGGGAGAGCATCAAGGGCAGCAGTCGGCCAAGATTCAGAACAGTGGAGCCCTATTTCCAATATTACAGGTAGTTTTTTTTTTTTTAATTTTTTGACAGGCAGAGTGGACAGTGAGAGAGAGAGAGAGAGAGAGAAAGGTCTTCCTTTTGCCGTTGGTTCACCCTCCAATGGCCGGCGCAGCCGGCGTGCTGCGGCCAGCGCACTGCGCTGATCCGATGGCAGGAGCCAGGTGCTTATCCTGGTCTCCCATGGGGTGCAGGGCCGAAGGACTTGGGCCATCCTCCACTGCACTCCCTGGCCACAGCAGAGGGCTGGCTTGGAAGAGGGGCAACTGGGACAGAATCCGGCGCACCGACCGGGACTAGAACCCGGTGTGCCGGCGCAGCAAGGCGGAGGATTAGCCTAGTGAGCCGTGGCGCCGGCCACAGGTAGTTTTTTGGCAGTGTTCTGCTGACAAATATTCTTTGGAAAATAATCTATCTTTTTTTTTTTTTTTAGTATCTCTACTACAAAGAATAAATTTCTAACTATGTATTATTATCTTTGTAGAATTATAAAGGTAATTTAATACTTATAAATATTATCTTTTAAGTTATCTTTATAAGTATGTAAAAAATAAACATGCAACTCTGTCTAGTCATCTGTATAGACTGCCTCCGCCCTTTCAGTTTCAGAGCCCTTTCATTCTTAGGCCAGTTGTTAAAAAAAAAAAAAAAAAAAAAAAAAAAAATTGGAGGCCTGCACTGTGGCTCACTTGGTTAATCCTCTGCCTGTGGCACTGGCATCCCATGTGGGCGCCGGGTTCTCGTCCCGGTTGCTCCTCTTCCAGTCCAGCTCTCTGCTGTGGCCCAGGAGGGCAGTGGAGGATGGCCCAAGTCTTTGGGCCCCTGCACCCGCATGAGAGACCAAGAGGAGGCACCTGGCTTCTGGCTTCGGATCGGCATGGTGCGCTGGCCGGGGGTGAACCAGTGGAGGGAAGACCTTTCTCTCTGTCTCTCTCACTGTCTAACTCTGTCAAATAAAAAAATTTGCAAAAAAAAGGGGGGATGTTTACCTCATTTGCTTTTTTAAAATTGAGGAAGCCAGCTAGGACAATTATTCACAAGCAGTGCTAGATAAAATAATGTAAATTTCCTTTACTTTCTTGATAAGGTTCTACAACCAAAAGAAGAATACCAAATATATTAGATGACTAAAAAAAAAAAAAAAAAAAAACAGTAAATTTTTAGCCCAGAGTAAGGTTTCAGCAGTAAGTTTATAGTGCATTCTGTCCTGCTGGCTACTAACTTGACAAAGATTGATTTGCTTTTCTGATCCAATAGAATTTTGTTAGGAGAAATAAAAAAACTTTAAAAAAAGTATTCACTTCCAAAAAAGGGGAGAAAGGTACACACTCTGCACTAAATCCATACCTGCTTTCAGTAAGTATGCAGGCAGGACGGTATCAAATTTTTTGTGTCTGTGAAAATGAACAAATCTAACTTTTGTCAGTACATTTTTATGTTCTGATTGTTTAAAAGCAAATGTGAACTTCATTACAGTTTATCCAAATAAGGAGACAAACTGAGCTTCAAATCTATCCAGGAACTTACTTCATTCTTTTGTTATTCCCAAGGCTTGGTTTGGATTAAGATCAAGGCAAAATGCAAAGTATTGCAGTACATTAAAATCATTACACTCACCTCCAGAATTGCCACTGTATCAGCTCATGTACTAACTCAAAATGCCTTAACTTTATAATTCATTTTATAGCAAATGAACTCTCTAGAGTTTGCCCAGTGTTTTCATAAGGACCTTGTTCAGACCTAATGTTGGGGCCAGTGTCGTGGTACAGTGAGTCAAGCTACCACCTGTGATGCCAGCATTCCATACAGTGTCAGATCGAGTTCTGGCTGCTCCACTTCCAATTCAGCTCCCTGTTAATGCACCTTGGAAAGAAGTGGATGATTGACCAAATGCTTTGGGCCTTGCCACCCACGTGGTTTCAGCCTGGCCCAACCCAGTCACAGAAGCCATTTAGAGGAATGAATCAGCAAAGGCAGGTCTCTCTCTCTCTCTCTCTCTCTCTCTCTCTAACACTGCCTTTAAAATAAATAATACTTTAAAAAAAAAAAACCCTGATGTGAGTAATTTTCTGAAATATCCATTAAGTATTGAATTTTCTACAATGAATTTGGTAGTCTCATATTTATGATTTATAAAATCTGAGAGAAGTTGTAAGTAGAGAAGACTATATCAGGAAATATGATTCCCAAAAGCTGGTCTCTGTGTTTTAGCACAATGAGTCTCTGAGCCTCGAATTTTACAAGGGGTCTTCAAAAGTTCTTGGGAAAATGTATATTATGGGTGAATGATGCCATGGCTCAGCGGGTTAGGCTGCTACTTGTAGCCCCAGCCTCTCCTATGGGTGCCAGTTCGAGTCCTGGCTGCCTCACTTCCAATCCGGCTCCCTGCTAATGCTCCTGGGAAAGCAGCAGAGGATGGCCCAAATGCTTGGGCTCCTGAACCCACAGGAGACACCTGGCTTAGGCTCCTGGTTCCTGGTTTCAGTCTGGCCCAGATCTGGCTGTTGCAGACATTTGAGGAGTGAACCAAAGGACAGAAGACCTCTATCTCAGCCTCTGCCTCTCAAATAAGTAAATAAATCATCAAAAAAGGTATATTATGAAAAACTATGCATGCACTTCAAAATGTTTGCAAGATAAACTAATACTTGCTATAACATGTCTAAACAGGATCTAATTTGAGGCATTAAGGAGAATAAGACATCAGTTTGGAAAGAGCCCCTCTCAAAGCAACACGGACTCGGCTAAATTTGAAGCAAGAAAATATTAATTTTTGGCTAGAATTGTGGTGCAGAAGGTTAAGCTGCGATTTGTGATGCTGGCATCCCATACTGGAGTGCCAGATAGAATCCCAGCTGTTCTGCTTCCAATCCAACTCCCTGCTAATGTGCTTGGGAAATGGCAGAAAAGTGCCCAAGTTCTTAGGTACCTGCCATCCATGTGGGAGACCAGGATGGAGTTCCTGGCTGAAGGTTCCTGGATCCCGGCTTCAGCCGAGCCCAGCCCTGGCCATTGCAGCCACTTGGGGAGTGAACCAGCTGGTGGAGGCTCTCTCTCTCTCCGCCCCCACCCCCATCCCCGCCTCCACTCTGTCATTCTGCCTTCAAACAAATAGCAAATCTTAAAAAAATAAATTGCCGATAAAGCTTGGGTGGAGGAATGGTAAAATAACCGATGCTTATGAAAACTATATGGAAACAATGGCCTCAAAGAAATGAGGAGTTCACAAGCGGATAACTCACTTTAAGAAGGGATGAGATGATGTGGAGGATGACAATCCGCCTCGGTTTGTGAGGAAAAATTAATCTTTTCTGTGCCCTAATTGAAGAGGGCTAATGAGTGGTAGCAGAAACAACCGTCAACAGCACAGACATCTTCCTCTGGGACAGCAGACACAATTCTGACCGAGAAACTATAGGAGACACCGCTTACCTAGAGAGTATCAAACTATTGTGCCCAGATCATCTGAAGACAAGGGAGGAGCTTTCAACAGACATTTTAAAACAAAGTTGAAATCAAGATCCTGAGGCATTTGTGCAAAGAATTGTAACAGGAGCTGAAACATGGCTTTACGGGTGTGATTGTGGAGACAAAGCACAGTCAAAGCAATGGCTCCGAGGTGGAAGTGGTCCAGTCAAAGCAAAAGAGGAGTGCTCAAGAGCAAAGGTTATGGCAACAGTTTGGGGGCGGGGGAGCTCAAGGCATTTTGCTTGTTGACTTTCTTGAGAGCCAAAGAATGATAACATCTGCTTATTAGGAGAGTGTTGTAAGAAAGTCAGCTAAAGTGTTAGCAGAAAAACACCTGGGAAATCTTCATGGTGAGTCCTTCTCCTCGGGACAATGCTCCCTCCCGCTCATTCTCATCAGACAAGGGCAGTTTCACATGGGAGTTTCAATGGGAAACCATTATGCATCCACTTTACAGTCTGGATTTGGCTCCTGATATCTTTCATTTCCTAATCGTAAAAAAAAAAAGTTGAAGACTTTAAAGGGCATGCATTTTTCTTTAGTTAATAATGTAAAAACCGACCACCTTGACATGGTAAATTTCCCAGTGTTTTCACTTCTTCAGAGATGGACTACAGGGTGGTACGATTGCTTACAAAAGTGTCTACAATTCGATGGAGCTTATGTTGAAAAGTAAAGTTTATTTTTAAAATTTGTATCATTCAGTTCTATTTTCCATAAACATGTCAAAGCCTCATATAAGGTGAAAATATTTCGTTAGATCATTACTAAGCCTGCTTCCGCTTCTTCCTGTGGTCCTTTGATGTAACTGCATTTCAGTTTCCTAAGCAATATAAGTATAAGGGAAATAACAAAACCAAATGAATTCTAAGTTGATTTCCAAGTGATTGTAATTATGTTTTCATTCATGGAATTATCAATGCATATAAATTTCCCTTTGAAATTTATTTGAAATCAGACCCAAAAGATATAACCATCAGACGTTAAGAGCAAAATTAGAAAAAAGTCACCTTCTGGGGGCCATCATGGTGACATAGTGGGTTAAGCCTCAATCTGTGATGCCAGTTTGATTCCCAGTTGCTCCACTTTCAATCCAGCTCTCTGCTAATGGCCTGGGAAAGTAGCAGCAAATGGCCCAAGTGTTCAGGGTCCTGTCCACCCACATGGGAGACCCAAATGAAACTTCTGGTTCCTGGCTTTGGCTCAGTCCAGCTCTGGCCATTTGGACATCTGGAGAGTGAACCAACAGATGGAATGTCTCTCTCTCTCTTTTTCTCTCTCTCTCTGCCTCCCCCCACCCCTACAACTCTGACTTTCAAATAAATAAATCTTAAAAAAAAAAGAAAGAAAGAAAAAGAAAAAAGTCACCTGCTGGAATTGATACTAAAATAAAACAAAGCAAATGAGATTCATCATGTGCATGGTAACACAGCTTATGAGGTGATTTTCAAACCTATTGTTACCTTACTACAATTAGTATAAAGAAGGCATAATCTTATATCACAGCTTCATAACATTATAAACCAGTAAATGAATAAACTATCTGGTGGCTAGAAAAATCAAGATTATATTTACAGTACTATCCAGGGAAGAAGTTGCCTCAGTGTTGAAAGCCAGTGACAAATATCTAGAAAGATTTCAATAACATTTAATGCACACCTGTGTGCCATCCATGGTGATTCAGTCCTTCACGTGTTAATCCATTTTGTCCTTACAAAACCCTATGAGGTACATATTATCTCCATTTCACAGCTGAGGTTCATGATCTGGGGACTGTCCAGGTTCACCAACCTAGAAATTCATGCCCCTGTTCTCCAGCTCTCAAACCCCAATTTATTTTATTTATTTATTTTTTTTGACAGGCAGAGTAGACAGTGAGAGAGAGACAGAGAGAAAGGTCTTCCTTTTGCCGTTGCTTCACCCTCCAATGGCTGCCGCGGCCGGCACACCACGCTGATCCGATGGCAGGAGCCAGGTGTTTCCCCTGGTCTCCCATGGGGTGCAGGGCCCAAGTACTTGGGCCATTCTCCACTGCACTCCCTGGCCACAACAGAGATCTGGCCTGGAAGAGGGGCAATCGGGACAGAATCCAGCGCCCCAACCGGGACTAGAACCCTGTGTGCCGGCGCCGCAAAGCGGAGAATTAGCCTAGGGAGCCACAGCGCCAGCCGGGAAAAATGTTTTTGCAAATAATTCTAGACTTGAATACTCAAGTAATCTATTTCTCTTTGTTAAATGGTTATGCACAAAACTTTTAAAGAAGTTTATTATTTATTTAGAGAGAGGGTAGACAGAGAGATCCTCCATCCACTGGTTCACTCCCCCAAATGGCCACAATGGCTGGGGCTGGGCCAGGCCAAAGTCAGAAGCCTAGAATTCCATCTGGGCCTCCAACATGGGTGCCAAGGGCCCAAGTACTTGGGCCATTACTGCTGCTCTCCCTGGCTTTTTAGCAGGGAGCTGGTTTAGAAGTGGAACAGCCAAGTCTCAATCCGGAGCTCATATGTGATGCCAGTATTGCAGAAAGCAGCTTAACTCTCTGTGCCACAATGCCAGCCCTGCACACAAACTATTTAATTTGTTCACTATTGGAACCATTACAAATGAACTCCCAATACACATCTGTACTTTTCAAACTTCTGTCTCTGTGGTTTCATGTTATTTTGCCCATCTCAGTTATCTGAATGGTTTTTGACAACAAAACATGTTACATTAAGTAATGTGTACTCTGTTATTAAGTTTTACCCAGAGATCTGAAATCAGCAAGTGCTCACCCTAATATAATGAAATAACAAAAATAACTAATATATTAGGCTGCAGAGGACAAAATTATTTGACCTCATAATAATTAGCAATAATTGCACCTCAGATAAACCTCATTGGCTACGACACTGCCATTGCGCAAAGCTTTGACCTCATAATAATAAAGTAGAGTTAATTTAGCAAAGTCTGTTTGTTCACATTATCTCAGTGACCCTGCATCTTCAGAAAGGACACTCCTTTCCTGCAGGCATAGGGAGAAATCCTCTGGAAGGAGAGCTTTATGACCTACATTAGAGGAAGGTCCAAGAATTCATTTATGTTTTACATCCTGGGGAGAATGATGCGGCAGGCTGGGGTGTGGGGAGGGAAATCAGAGAAACACTGCTGCCTCTACTGTTTCTACATTGTCAAGGAGTTTTTATTTTTGTATTTTCAGAGCTATGTCCTAAATACATTTAGTAATAACAAGCAAATGATTTAAATAAGAATTCAAACATTAGTACTGTTTACTGCTACTGGGACATTTAATTTTGGCTACCACTCTAAATTTTGTCAAAGCTGGCCAAATAATGGAAGAAATTTGTTCCATTAAGTAATTATCTGATATGTGACTTTGCCAGTAGTAGACATGACAGCAATTGTGCCCCCAAATTATGATTTCAGCATCAGAATGTGTGAGCAATACAAGATGATTTCTAAGTTTGGCCAAAGGCAATGAAACTGATTAAACTTGTTAACCTCTTGCCTAAATACAAGAACATATAAGTCAGGTTTGCAGAAATATTTGTACTGTTGTTTATTTTTTATTTGATAGGGGGAGGGAGAGAGAGAGTCCATCTGTTAGTTTACTCCCCAAATTTTCATAATGGTAGTAGATGGGCTGGGGTCACAGCCAGGAACACGAGCCAGTCTCCCACAAATGTGACGTGGTCCCAACTATTTGTGCCATCACCTGCTGCCTTCCAGTATCACTGGTAGCAAGCTGGGAGTGGCAGCCAGAGCAAAGACTCAAATCCAGGTACTCTATCCCATACAGGATGCAGGCATTTTAATCAACAGGCCAAAAACCTGACCCACTCTCAATTTTTAACGAGAAATATAGATATTTATTTTCAGGTTTGCAGAAACACAGCTGGTGACCCGTATTTTTATTTTCTTTGTCTCCTGAAATCAAGAAGAGAATCATGAGGTTAGCAAACCTGTTTCAAAGTTAATATTCTGTTCAGAAGTCATCACTCTGGTTTATAATTGATGCTGTGCGATTAATTAGCATTTATTTTTTAAAGATATTTATTTATTTGAAAGCCAGAGTTAAGGAAGAGAGAGGGAGGGAGAGAGAGAGAGAGGGAGGGAGGGAGGGAGAGCAAGAGAGAGAGAATCTTCTAATCACTGGTTCACTCCCCAAATGGCTACAACAGCCGGAGCTGGGCTGGTCCGAAGCCAGGAGTCAAGGAGCTTCTTCTGGGTTTCCTTCAGGAGTACAGGGACCCAAGCACTTAGCACTCATCTTTTACTGTTTTCCCAGGCACATTAGCAGGGAGTTGGATCAGAAGTAGAGCAGCTGGAACTCAAACAAGTGCCTATATAGGATATAGGTTCCACAGGTGGTGACTTTACCCACTATGCCACAATGCTGGCCCATGATGGTTTAACTTTCTACAGGCTCTCTTTGGATGATTCTTTGTAACCAATAATACCAATAAAATATTTTGATATCTCCATATCCAAACCATTTACAATATTCTATGACTCAACTCTACTTTCTGGTATTGAAAATGAATCTTTTTTTTTCTTTTTGACAGGCAGAGTGGACAGTGAGAGAGAGAGACAGAGAGAAAGGTCTTCCTTTGCCATTGGTTCACCCTCCAATGGCCACCGTGGCCAGCGCGCTGCAGCCAGCACACTGCGCTGATCCGATGGCAGGAGCCAGGTGCTTATCCTGGTCTCCCATGGGGTGCAGGGCCCAAGCACTTGGGCCATCCTCCACTGCACTCCCTGGCCACAGCAGAGAGCTGGCCTGGAAGAGGGGCAACCGGGACAGAATCTGGTGCCCCGACCGGGACTAGAACCCGGCGTGCCATTGCCGGAAGGCGGAGGATTAGCCTAGTGAGCCGCGGCGCCGGCCGAAAATGGATCTTTTAAAAGTTCATGGAAATGCACATTATGGAAAAATTATTCATAGACTGCAAAATATTTTGTGCCAAAAATAATTTTTTAATTCTACTTTGCCACAAACTTTCTGAAGTCCCTTTAGACTGTACATGATAAGTGAATTCATTAAGAATAACATAAAACATCTAATTGCCCAATTATAAGGAATTGTTTAACATATACTATGTTACAGTGCTCCACACATAGTTAAGGACAACTGTGTACTGGGTGACAAAAACTGAATAGTGAAAAAGAGAAATGCACCACTTTCTTGGAGCTGGAAAGACGTCATAATGATTATTGCTGCATAACAACCATCCCCGAATTTTGTAGAGAAAATAGCAACCACTCTATTGTGCTTAAAGATTTCCTTGGGTAAGGGATCTTTACTAGATATAGAAGTATATATCTAGTCAAGATTTCTTTGAGGTACCCTTTCTTTATGAGGTCTGGGACCTCAGCTTTGAAGAGGGGAACATTGGAAGTGACCTGACATTCAGGAGGCTGCAGGCTCCTTCATTGCACAGCTGGGCTGTGATCAGTCAAAAACTAGGAATGTCAACCAGACTGCCCACCTGTGGCCTCTCCAGGTGCCCTGGTTTCTTCCCAGCAGGGCAGTCTCAGAGGAATCAGGTTCTTAATGGCCACTCAGGACTCCAAGTACAAGTATTCAAGCAAAGAATGCAGAAGTGGCATCGCCTAGGACCTAGTCTCTGAAATCACTATTTCTCCCTACTCTACACCGCCAAGCATTTATTAGTCCACTCAAACTCAAGGAGAGAGAAATGGAACACTTTTTATCTTGCTATAGATTTTTTTTTGAGTACTAGTTATAGCATTGATTAAACACCTAAGAGTAATTGTGTATTAATTACAGAGCTCAACCAATAGTTTTAAGTAGAATATAAAATGCATCTTTTGTATTGTGGCTTCCCCCCGACCTCCCTCCCTCCCGTGGCCCTCCCCTCACCCACTTCCTCTCCCATCCCGCCCTTCATCACGTTTCATTTTCAATTACCTTCATATACCGAAGATCAATTTAGTATATACTAAGCAGGGATTTCAACAGGTTGCACTCACACAACCGAACCAGGTATAGGGTATTGTTGCTATAGATTTTAACAAGCTAAACTGGGGAGGAACATTAGAGATGAGAGGTGTTTTAATCTTTGGAAAATAAAATCTGCCACAATATAGTAATAACAGTAATTGGGGAGAATGCTACTATTAGTAATTCTTAAATTATTTGTAAGGATGGATAACATTTTTTGTGTACTTATTATGAGTTCTAAGGAGTATTCTAAGGTGTTTACGGGTATTATCTCATTTAATCTTCAAAGCTGCCCTAAGAGGTAACATTGTCATTGCTTTCTTACAAATAAAGAAATCACTATACAAAACAACTAATTTTTTTGAGGTCACTCTGGTAGTAGAGGACTCAGGACTTGAATCTACACATGTAAGTAGTGGTTTTATGTAATAAAGAAGGATTTGTCTCTTAAAGGCTGGTAAACATTTGACAAAGGATTCCCAGCAGCGCTAGAACATGCCCAAGCATCTTAGTTGTGGTAACTCCTGTTTTGTGTTCAGTTGAGGCAGCATGCATATGGAAGGGAGATGCTATCATTTGGGGGGAAATCTGATCTGCTACAGTGCAATAGTGAGAACTGGGCACAACGGGCAACTATCATTGGATTGTTCAGGTCAAAGGAGAAGAAGCTCCTGGCTCCTGGTTCCAGCCATTGTGGCCATCTGGGGAGTAAAACAGCAAATGGAAGACCTTTCTCTCTCTCTCCCTCTTACTGTCTGTAACTCTACCTCTCAAATAAATAAATAAAATCTTTAAAAGAAAAATGACCTTAGAGGTAGGCATTTGGCACAGTGGTTATGATGCCACTTCAGATGCCCATATCCATAATGAGAGTGCCTGGGCTCCCGTCCCAGTTCTGCTTGCTTCCAGCTTCCTGCTAATGCACACCCTGGGAGGCAGCAGGTGATAGCTCAGGTATTTGGATCCCTGCCCTGCCTGCAGGAGATGTGAATTAAATCTTTGGTTCTTGGCTTCAGCCTGGTCCAGTGCCAGCTATTGTGGGCAATTTGGTAATGAAGCAGGGATAGGAGTGCTCCATCTTTCTCTGTCTCTCTCAAATAAATGAGTTTTTAAATATAGAAATAAATTACAAAAAACTTTAAATAGGATATATATGTAGGGCTATGATGAAAAATCAATAAGAAGTGTATTTTTAAAAGATTATTTATTTGAGAAGCAGAGTTACAGAGGGCCATCTTCTATTGCTTTCCCAGTCCATAAGCAGAGAGCCAGATATTAGAGAAACAGCTGGAACACAAACCAGCACCCATGTGGGATGCCAGCACGGCAGGCAGAGGCTTAGCCTACTATACCGGTGCGCCAGCCCCAAGAAATGTTAATTTGTTGTATAATTTCAAACTCCAAACTTTTTATATTTTTTATTTTTAAAGATTTATTTTATTAATTTCAAAGGCAGAGTCAGAGAGAGAAGAGAGAGACAGAGAGACAGAAACTTATGTTCACTCCCCAAATGGTTGTAATGCCCAAGCCAATGCTGCACCCTTCATCTGGGTCTCCCACATGGTTTCAGGTAACCAAACACTTGGGCCATCTTCCAGTACTTTCCATAGTGCATTAGGTCATGCATTCACTAATGTCCTGCACCTGCATATGCATCTGTTATTTAAAATCAGAATCAGTTGTACTTGAGTAGGTGGTTTCTGAACATATGGAAGATGGAGTTAGAACCATTTATTATAAAGATACATAACAATTTTTAATAGCATAAAGATTGATTGGACAGGGACATGCAATACATAATAAATATTTGTCTGAAAAGCACCTAAGAAACTTTATATAAATAATTGAATTCAAATATCATTTATGGCAGAAATAGTGAATGCAGTACAAGAGTACTTCAAAAAGATCATGAAAATTAGAAATAAAAGGTAAGCTTATTTTGGTGCAAAAATTTTTGAAATGCAAGCAGTGTTTTCATAACATGCATTTTTTCATGAACTTTTTGAAGATTCATGTTTAGTCTCAGGCAACACACAGAAACACACACACACATACACAAATATCTATACAGTAAGAAGAATAAATTATTCTTCTGTATTGGTCAAATACTATCAGAGGGAAGAAAATGCTACCTTATAGAAAAAGTAGGCATAGTCATTGCTATGTATAAAATTCAAAAGTAGGCCACTGTTAGTACAAAATTCATTAAATTATGGAAATTACAATTTCACACAAAGAGGATGAATATTTAACCTATAAGGTGATTCTAAGGAATAAACCTAGATACAATGTTATAACAAGGCATCAATGTCTTTAGAATCTAAACTCCTTAAAAAGGCACTTGGCAATCAATTAAATATTTACTTGAGTTCCCAATCCCACCTCCACCTAATTTTAGAAGGGTTAGATGTCTAGATTTACTTTTTGTCTGATTTTCAAGAGGACTGATGATCCTGTTGTTAAATTTCCATTAATAGGAAAATGCAGTACCAGCTTAATCTAGGGCCTGATTAAGCAAAATTTAAAGTTGTTGATAGCTTTATGTTTTCAAACCTCCCAAGGCTATACCACGAGAGCCCTGTGGCAAAAGTATTGAATAAGATGTTGGACCTGAAGAACATATTTGCTACATTTCCAGACAAATTTTCTTGGATGTTATTTGCCTTACTCAGCTCTCGGGGTGGCTGTTAGGATCATGAAACACAAGGAACGGGTGAAAATACACATAGTGAGCTGGATAGGACTCCCCAGGAGCAGGGGATTATTACTATGCTCTGAATACAAAATACTTCTCCTTTACTAAAATAGCCTAGGAAACCCAAGCTGTTTTACCCATTTTTCTCTCTCAGGGTATCAAGAATGCCTCACTAGTGAACATGCCATCCATGTAATCTGTCCTGCCAACATTTTTAAATCTGCAGAACAAACATAAATGGATATGTAGAGGGATTCCTGGCCTTGGTTCTAAGTAAACAAAAATGTGTTCTATTTGGGATGATTTACATACAACCAAGACAACCTACACATTTCCTTCTAAGAAGGGTTAACTGTGAGCTATGAAAGATACACAAATAATCTAGTAGCCTGCATCACTCTACTATGAGGTTGCAGAGAGCGCCACAAAGTGCCATTTGGCAATGTTGATTCAACACCTCATAAAAAAGTCCGACTCTTTAGAGGAGCACTTTGGTTTTCAGGCTAAGGACATAGTAAGAAGAGTTTAAAGTCGGTCAATTAGCCAACTTTTTTAAATCTAAAAGCTTGTTCAAAGCATGACATGACAGACTTTTAAATGTTCAAAGAGAACCCTGAGTACTTTGTCAGTGCACCAAGACGACTAGTGACTTTTCCCAGCAAATCACGTTTGGGTTCCATATCCTTTTATAAATTTTGCAAAATTGACATTTTCAATTGTTTGGTATTTTTAAATAAGAGCTTAAAAATATATTTATGCTGAAGGCAGTGTAATAATTTTAGGATTAATACCTTTGCTCTGTTGGCAATATATTTTCAAAATAGTTAAAATGGTTTTCTATGATCAATTAAATAAGACACCTCTAAAATATTCAGTTTTAGAGAGATTCCATGGTGCAGCATTAAGTTTAATAAATTATGTCTTCTACCTTGAATTATGTTTTTTGGAAAATCAAAAACCTAAAAGTTTTATTACATTAATAAGTGATTCAAACCCACACTGGATACAATTAGTAATCTGAAATTTTTCCCAAAGTTTATTTCCATGAGGATATCTGCAGGAATCGTATAAATGAGAAAATAGCTGAAATGTTTGTTCTATTTAATCTTCTATCTGGCTCTTTAAGAGAGTAACTGAGTGTAAATATGCCAAAGTAACTGAGTAATTTACATAAGAAACATGATTTTAAAAAGAAAAACTATTAGACATTCCAATTCTCTTGGAACCTAAGACCAAGTCTCATCATAGCATCAGGAAGTATGGGGGAGGGGGAGGAGGGGAGAGGAAGGGGAGGAAGAGGAGCAGGAGGAGGGGAAGGAGGAAAGGAAGGAGGGGGAAGGGAAGGAGGAGGAGGAAGTGGGGGAGGAGGAGGAAAAGGGGGAGGGGAGGAAGTGGAGGGAGGAGGGAAAAGGTGAGGAGGGAAAAGAGGGGAAGGAGGGGGAGGAGGAAGAGAGGAAGGAGGAGGAGGAGGAAAAAGAAAATTAGAAAAACCAAAACCAGTTTTAGGATCTATGGGATACAAACAACCAAACAGTGTGTCTTAGGAGTTCCTGAAGAATTGGAAAAACAAAAAACAGAATGGCTTATGAAATTTATTTAGTGAAGTAATAGTAAGAAAATGTCCTAATTTAGAGAAAATTATGGACATTCAAGTAAAGGAACCATATAGAACCCCAAATAGACATGATCAGAAAAGATCTTCAGCACTACACATTATAGTTCTACTTTCAAGATTAAAACATAAAGAAAGGATCCTAAAGTGTGTAAAAGATCATAATAGCTTTAAAGATCTCCAATTAAAATGACAGTAGATTTCTCATCAGAAACCTTACAGGCTAAGAGAGAATGAAGAGATATAGTCAAAGTCCTAAAAGAAACAAACTGTCAACCCAGAATACTGTGTCTGGTAAAGCTCTCATTTATAAATGAGGATGAAATAAAGACCTTCCAAGACAAATTAAAATTGAAAGATTTTGTTACCACCTGGCAAGTTTACAAATGATACTTAAGGATGTACTACACAGAGAAACAGAAATATAACCAGTATCAAGAAAGAATGTGGGGACTGGTGCTGTGGCATGGCGGGTAAAGCCACTGCCTTTGGTACCGGCATCCCATATGGGCACTGGTTTGAGACCCAGCTGCTCTACTTCTGATCCAACTCTCTGCTATGTACTGGGAAAGCAGTAGAATATGGCGCAAGTCCTTGGGCCCCTGCACCCATGTGGGAGACCCGAAGAAGCTCCTGGCTCCTGGCTTCAGATCAGCACAGCTCCGGCTATTGCGGCCATCTGGGGAGTGAACCAATGGATGGAAGACCTCTCTCTCTCTCTCTCTCTCTCTGCCTCTCCTCTCTCTCTGTGTAACTGCGACTTTCAAGTAAAATAAATAAATCTTTAAAAAAAAAAAAAAGAAAGAATGTGAAGTCAGGAAATCTTCTAGTAAAAATACAAAGGCTATCCAAAACAAACAAAAGAAAATATTTAAAGAAAAAATGGCAGGATCAAGTCATCATTTACCAATGTAAATGGACTAAATTCTCCAATTAAAAGATACAGATTGGCCATATAGAATAAAAACAAAACTCATCTACATGATGCCTACAAGAACTACACCTCACCAACAAAGATACACAGAGATAAAAAGCTAAAGAATGGAAAAAGATATTCCATGCAAATGGAAATTTAAAAGGAGCAGGAGTGGCTATCCTAATATTGACAAAACAAACTTTGAAACAAATCTTGTTAAAAGAGATAAAGAATATCATTATGTAATGATTAAGGGATCAATTCAACAGGAATATGTAAAACAGTAAATGTATATGCACCCGATGCTAGGGCACCCAGCTATTCAAAACATTTGTTGATGTATTTCCCATTTTTGCCATTTAGTGAGATTCTCCTATGAAATTCAGAGCACCCATTTGTGAGGATAAATTCCATTTGTTAGAGCAAAAACAGATTGCAGGTAGCCCTGGAGCTGAGAAATAGCCTTGGTTTTTGGAAATATTTGTGAATCCACAGCTTTAAGATCATCCTTGCCCTGCCGTTTCCTTGTTTTTCTCTTTGTCCGCGTTAAAGATCTCACCTTCCTGGTGTCTGGGCTTCTGAAGCTTCTTAAAAATATGGAGTGCTTCATGAATTTTTAGGTCATTCTTTGCAAGGCCATGCTAGTGTTCTCTGTGTTGTTCCAATTTTAGTATATGTCTAGTTGATGTGTCCATGATGAAAGTTGAGCATTTAAGCCCACCTTTATTTTTGTTTCCCTTTAAATATAGCAACAAGGTGGCATATACCAATGCCATCTTATTAGTCAAAGTGATCAGTTTCAGTTCATAATTGATCATAATGACAGGATTAAAAGTCAAAGGGATCACATAAACAAGACTTGTGTCTGCTAATACTAACTGATAGAATAAAAAAGGGAGCAAATGATCCAACATGGGAGGTGGGATACACAGCAGACTCATAGAATGGCATATGTCCTAAACAGCACTCTGGCCTCAGAATCAGCCCTTAAGGCATTCGGATCTGGCTAAAAAGCCCATGAGAGTAGTATTTCAGGCATGGAAAGCCAAGACACTCTGGCAAAAAAAAAAAAAAAAAAAAAAAAAACACCTAAATGAAAGATCTCTGTGAGTGAGAGCCCAGTTGAAAGAATGGGCCATCAAAGAAGGAGGTACCGGAGGTACCTTTCTCTGAAAGGAGGAGAGAACTTCCACTTTGACTATGACCTTGTCTAAATAAGATCAGAGTTAGCAAACTCAAAAGGCTTCCATAGCCTTGGCAACTCATGACAAGAGCCTAGGGTGATTACTGATGCTATAAACAAGAGTGTCAATTGTTAAATCAACAACAGAAGTCACTGTGCACTTACTCCCCATGTAGGATCTCTGTTCTTAATGTGTTGTACTATGTGAATCAATGGTATACTAGTAATCAAACAGTACTTTACACTTTGTGTTTCTGTGTGGGTGCAAATTGTTAAAATCTTTACTTAATATATACTAAATTGATCTTCTCTATATAAAGATAATTGAAAATGAATCTTGATGTGAATGGGATGGGAGAGGGAGCGGGAGATGGGAGTGTTGCAGGTGGGAGGAAAGTTATGGTTGGGGGGAAGCCACTGTAATCCAAAAGCTGTACTTTGGAAATTTATATTTATTAAATAAAAGTTAAAAAAATTCATGAGCAAAAAGAACTAAACATGATATGAATGAAAATTTTTCTCATGAAATTGAGGTCTTAAAGAGAAATCAAACTGAAATAGTAGAAATGAAGAATTCAATAAATCAAATAAAAATGCAGTGGAAAGTCTTAACAACAGAATTGAGAGGCAGAAGAAAGAATATCCAAGCTAGAAGACAAATCTCTGGAAATTTTACAGTTAGACCAAAACAAGAAGAAGAAATTAGAAAACTAAAAAACACTGTTGAAGATCTATAGAATACTATCAAAATACCTAATATTCAATTCTTAGGAGTTCCTAAAGGCACGGAAAGAGAGAAGGGACTAGAAGGCCTACTTAGTGAAATAATTACAGAAAATTTGCTTAACATGGAGAAAGAAAGAAATTTCCAAGTACAGGAAGCACATAGAACTCCTAACAGATATGACCAGAAAAGATATTCACCATGACACATGGTAATCAAACTATCCACATTAAACCATAAGGAAAAGATTATGAAATGTGCACAAGAGAAATGCCAGATAACTTGCAGAGGATCTCCAATTAGATTCACAGCTGACTTCTCATCAGAAGCCCTACAGGCTAGAACACAATGGCAAGATCCAAATCTTAAAAAAACTGTCAACTCAAAATACTGTACCCTGCAAAACTCTCATTTATAAATGAAGGTGAAGGGGCAGGCACTGTGGCATAGCAGGTAGAGCTGTCTCCTGCAGTGCCAGCATCCCATATGTGCACTGGTTCAAGTCCTGGCTGCTCCATTTCCTATCCAGCTCTCTGCTATGGCCTGGGAAATAAGCATAAGATGGCTCAAGTCCTTGGGCTTCTGCACCCACATGGGAGACCTGGAAGAAGTTCCTGGCTCCTGGCTTTGGATCAGCGCAGCTCTGGCCATTGTGGCCATTTGGGAAGTAAACCAGCAGATGGAAGACCTCTCTCTCTCTCTCTCTTGTCTCTCCTTCTCTCTCTATGTAACTCTGACTTTCAAATAAATAAATCTTTAAAGTAAATAAATAAAGGTGAAATGAAGACCTTCCATAACAAACAGAAATTGAAAGAATTTGTCACAACTTTTCCATCCCTACTAAAGATGCTTAAGGATGTGCTACACATATAAACACAGAAAGAAAGCCATCATCATGAAAGAATGCAAAGGCAGAAAACCCCTGAGTAAAAGTACAAAAGAAATCCAAAGCAAATGATATGAATGTTCACAGAAAAATGGCAAAGCAATTAGATACCCTGAATGTAAATGGCCTCAACACTCCTGTTATAAGATACAGGCTGGCCAAATGCATTAAAAAATAAGATCAATCTATTTGCTGCCTACAAAAAACACACCTCAAAGATACACCAACAAAGATACACAAAGAGTGAAATACACCAACAAAGATACACATAGACTGAAAATGAAAGGATCAAAAATGATACTCCATGCTAATGGGGGAAAAAAAGGGCAGGTATAGGCACGCTAATATCAGACAAAACAGCCTTTACCACAAAGACTGTTTTGTTTGTTTGTTTGTTTGTTTGTTTTTTGCTTTCAAACTTTTATTTAATGAATATAAATTTCCAAAGTACAGCTTATGGATTACAATGGCTTCCCCCCCATAACGTCCCTCCCACCCTCAACCCTCACCTTTCCCACTCCCTCTCCCCTTCCATTCACATCAAGATTCATTTTCATTTCTCTTTATATACAGAAGATCAGTTTAGCATACATTAAGTAAAGATTTCAACAGTTTGCTCCCACACAGAAACATAAAGTGAAAAATACTGTTTCAGTACTAGTTATAGCATTAAATCTCAATGTACAGCACACTAAGCACAAAGATCCTACATGAGGAGTAAGTGCACAGTGACTCCTGTTGTTGACTTAACAAATTGACACTCTTGTTTATGGCCTCAGTAATCACCCTAGGCTCTTGTCATGAGCTGCCAAGGCTATGGAATCCCCCTGAGTTCACTGACTCTGATCATTTTTAGACAAGGCCATGGTCAAAGTGGAAGTTCTCTCCTCCCTTCAGAGAAAGGTACCTCCTTCTTTGATGACCCATTCTTTCCACTGGGATCTCACTCGCGGAGATCTTTCATTTAGGGTTTTTTTTTTTTTGCCAGAGTGTCTTGGCTTTCCATGCCTGAAATACTCTCATGGGCTTTTCAGCCAGATCCGCATGCCTTAAGGGCTGATTCTGAGGCCAGAGTGTTGTTTAGGACATCTGCCATTCTATGGGTCTGCTGTGTATCTCACTTCCCATGTTGGATCATTCTCTCCCTTTTTTTATTCTATCAGCTAGTATTTGCAGACACTATTCTTGTTTATGTGATCCCTTTGGTTCTTAGTCCTATCATTATGATCAATTGTGAACAGAAACTGATCACTGGGACTAGTGAGATGGCATTGGTACATGCCACATTGATGGGATTGAATTGGAATCCCCTGGTATGTTTCTAACTCTACCATTTGAGGTAAGTCAGCTTGAGCATGTCCCGAATTGCACATCTCTTCCCTCTCTTATTCCCACTCTTATATTTAACAGTGATCACTTTTCAGTTAAGTTTCAGCACTTAAGAAGAATTGTGTATTGATTACAGTCTTCAACCAAAAGTATTAAGTAGAACAAACCAAAAAAAATACTAAGAGGGATAACATATCAAGTTGCTCATCAACAGTCAGGGTGAGGGCTGATCAAGTCACCGTTTCTCCTAGTGTTCATTTCACTTTAACAGGTTTCCTTTTTGGTGCTCAGTTAGTTGTCACCTATCAAGGAGAACAAGAGGTATTTGTCCCTTTGGGATTGACTTATTACACTCAGCATAATGTTTTCCAAATTCCTAACAGGGATCACTTTTCAGTTAAAATTTAAACACCTAAGAATAATTGTGTGTTAATTACAGAGTTCAACCAATGGTACTAGAACAAAAAAAATACTAAAATGGATAAAGTATTACATTGTACATCAACCGTCAGGACAAGAGCTGATCAAGTCACTGTTTCTCATAGTGTCCATTTCATTTCAACGAGTTTCCCCCTTGGTGCTCAGTTAGTAGTCGCCGATCAGGGAGAACATATGATATTTGTCCCTTTGGGACTGGCTCAATTCACTTAGCATGATGTTTTCTAAATTCCTCCATCTTGTTGCAAATGACCTGGTTTCATTTTTTTTGATGCTGTATAGTATTCTACAGAGTACATGTCCCATAATTTCTTTATCCAGTCTATTGTTGATGGGCATTTGAGTTGGTTCCAGGTCTTAGCTATTAACACAATAGACACTATATAATGACCAAGGAATCAATACAACAGAAAGATATAATAAATGTATATGCACCCAATTACAGGGCACCTGGCTATCTAAAATCTATTAATGGATCTAAAGGGAGACACAGACTCCGATACAATAGTAAAAGGGGACTTCAACACCCAACTTTAGTCACTGAATAGATCAGTCAGACAGGAAATCAGCAAAGAAACAACAGAGCTAATTGACACTATGAAACAAATGGATGTAAATGATATCTACAGAACTTTTCACCCCACGGTGGCAGGATGCACAGTCTTCTCTGTAGTGCACAGAACTTTCTCTAAGATAGACCACACACTATGCCATCAAGCAAGCCTTAGCAAATTCTGAAAAATCAAAATCATATATGTACCTTCTCTGATCACAATGGATTGAAGCTAGAAACCAACAGTTCAAAAATCTCAAAAACATATGCAAAAACAGGGAGACTTAATAATATGCTCCTAAATGAACAGTGGGTCATAAAAGAAGTCAAAATAGAAATCAAAAAATTTGTGGAAACAAATGAAGATAATAATACCTCGTATCAAAACCTATGGGAAGCCAGTGCCGTGGCTCAATAGGCTAATCCTCCGCCTAGCAGCGCAGGCACACCAGGTTCTAGTCCCGGTTGGGGTGCCGGATTCTGTCCCGGTTGCCCCTCTTCCAGGCCAGCTCTCTGCTATGGCCAGGGAGTGCAGTGGAGGATGGCCCAAGTGCTTGGGCCCTGCACCCCATGGGAGACCAGGAGAAGCACCTGGCTCTTGGCTTCGGATCAGCGCAATGCGCCGGCCGTAGCGTGCCAGCCGTGGTGGCCATTGGAGGGTGAACCAACAGCAAAAAGGAAGACCTTTCTCTCTGTCTCTCTCTCTCTCACCGTCCACTCTGCCTGTCAAAAAAAAAAAAAAAAAAGCAGTGTTAAGAGGGAAATTTATAGCAACTAGTGCCTACATCAAGAAACTGGAAAGGTACCAAATAAATGAGCTGTCAGTGTGCCTCAAGGACCTAGAAATTCAACAACAAACCAAGCCCCAAATTAGTGGGAGGAAAGAAATAATTAAAATTAAGGAAGAAATGAACAAAATTGAAACAAAAATATAAAAGATCAATGCAAGGAAGAGCTGGTTTTTTTTTTTTTGAAAAAATAAACAAAATAGACATTGGCCCATTGACCTTTGGCCCAACTGAGCAAAAAAAAGAGGGAGAAGACCCAAATTAACAAAATCAGAGATAAAAAAAGGAAAATAAAAAAGGAGGGAATCCTCCCAAACTCCATTTATGAAGCCTGCATCAACTTAATACCTAAGCCAGAAAAAGACATGACAGAGAAAGAGAACTAGACACCAATACCCATGAAGAACATAAATGCAAAAATCCTCAACAAAATACTAGCCAAGGTGCCAGCACTGTGGCGTAGCAAGCAGAGCTGTTGCCTGCAGTGCCGGCATCCCATATGGGCACCAGTTCATATCCCAGCTGCTCCACTTCCAATCCAGCTCTCTGCTATAGCCTGGGAAAGCAGTGGAAGATAGCCCAAGTCCTTGGGCTCCTGAACCCAGGTGGGAGACCCAGAAGAAGATCCTGGCTCCTGTCTTTGGATCGGCAGAGCTCCAGCCATTGTGGCCAACTGGGGAGTAAACCAGCGGTTGGAAGACCTCTCTCTCTCTCTCTCTCTCTGCCTCCCCTTCTCTCTCTGTATAATTCTGACTTTCAAATAAATAAATCTTAAAAAAAACTAGACAATCGAATCTAATAGCACATCAGAAAAATCATTCACCCAGACCAAGTGGGATGATTCCCTGGTATGCAGAGATGGTTCAACATCTGAAAACCAATAAATATGATTAACCACATTACCAAGCTGAGGAACAAAAACCATGTGATTATCTCAATAGATGCAGAGAAATATTTGACAAAATGCAACACCCTTTTATGGTGAAAACTTGATGTAGAAGGAACATTCCTCAACATAATCAAAGCAATTTACAACAAACCCACAGCCAGCATCCTAATGAATGGGGAATAAAAATTGGAGGCATTCCCATAAGATTTGCAACCAGACAGGATGCCCACTCTCAACATTGCTATTTAAAATAGTCCTGGAAGTTTTAGCCAAAGCCATCAGGCAAGAAAAAGAAATCAAAGGGATACAAATAGGGAAGGAAGAAGTCAAACTATCCCTATTTACTATGACATGATTTTAAATATAGGGAACTCAAAAGAGCCCATGTAGAGACTCTTGGATCTCATAAGAGTTTGGTAAAGTAGAGAGATATGAAATCAACACGCAAAAATCAATAGCCTTTGTATATACAGACAATGCCATAGCTGAGAAAGATCTTCTAAGATCAATCCCATTCATAATAGCTACAAAAAATTTTAAATTCCTTGTAATAAACTTAACCAAAGACATCAAATCTCTATGAAAAAAATTATAAAACATTTAAAAAGCAAATAGAAGACATAAAAAGTGGAAAAATCGCCCATGTTCATGGATTGAAAGAATCAACATATTCAAAATGTCCATATTACTGAAAGCAATAGAGAGATTCCGTGTGATCTCAACATTCTTCTCAGATGTAGAAAAAATGATGCTAAAATACATATGGAAACACAATAGACTCCGAATAGCTTAATCAATTTTAAACAATAAAAACAAAGCTCAATGTATCACAGAACTAGACTCTAAGACATACTACAGGGCAGTTATAATCAAAACAACCTGGTACTGGCACAAAAACACATGTGTAGACCAATGGAACAGAATAGAAACCTCAGAAATTAATCTACACAGCTACAACTAACTTCTGTTTGACAAAGGAGCAAAAATTAACCCCTGGAGCCAAGACAGTCTCTTCTACAAATAGTGCTGAGAAAACTGGATCTCCACATGTAGAAACATGAAACAAGACCCCTATCTTACACCTTACACAAAAAGGCACTCAAAATGGATTGGACAACTAAATCTACTATGTGTTACCATCAAATTACTAAAGAACATTGGGCCGGCGCCAAGGCTAACTAGGCTAATCCTCCGCCTGCGGCGCCGGCGCCCCAGGTTCTGGTCCTGGTCGGGGCACCGGATTCTGTCCTGGTTGCTCCTCTACTGGTCCAGCTCTCTGCTGTGGCCCAGGAAGGCAGAGGAGGATGGCCCAGGTCCCTGGGCCCTGCACCTGCATGGGAGACCAGGAGGAAGCACCTGGCTCCTGGCTTCGGATCCGTGCAGCACGCCGGCTGCAACACGCTAGCTGTAGCGGCTACTTGGGGGATGAACCAACAGAAAAAGAAAGACCTTTCTCTCTGTCTCTCTCTCACTGTCTAACTCTGCCTGTCAAAAAAAAATTACTAAAGAACATTGGGGAAACCCTACAAGACATTGGCATAGGGAAAGATTTCTTGGAAAAGACCCCAGAAGCACGGGCAACCAATGCTAAAATTAACAAGTGGGATTACATCAAACTGAGAAACTTCTGCATTGCAAAAGAAACACTAAGAAAAGTGAAGAGGCAACCAACAACATGAGAGAAAATATTTGCAAACTATGAAACTGACAAAGGATTAACTTCCAGCATCTAGAAGGGCTCAAGAAATTAAATAACTACAAAACAAACAACCTAGTCAAGATATGGGCAAAAGGACCTGAACAGATATTTTTCAAGAGAGGAAATATAAATGGCCAATAGACACATGAAAAAATGTTCAGGATTGCTAGCCATCAAGGAAATGCAAATCAAAACCACAATGAGGTTTCGCCTCACCCCCCTTTAGAATGGCCCATATATAGAAATCAACAAGTAACAAATGCTGGAGAGGATGTGGGGAGAAGAGTACCGTAATTGACTGTTGGTGGGAATGTGAACTGGTGCAGTCACTTTGGAAGACAGTATGGAGATACCTCAGAAATCTGAATATAGACGTACCACATGACCTGGCCATCCCACTCCTGAGAGTTTATCCAAAGGAAATGAAATCAGCATATGGAAGAGTGATCTGTACCCCCATGTTCATCTCAGCACAATTTACTATAGCTAAGATATGGAATCAACACAGATGTCCATCAACTGAGGACTGGATAAAGAAATTATGGCATACAGGCTGGCGCCGCGGCTCACTAGGCTAATCCTCCGCCTAGCAGCGCCGGCACACCGGGTTCTAGTCCCGGTTGGGGCGCCGGATTCTGTCCCGGCTGCCCCTCTTCCAGGCCAGCTCTCTGCTGTGGCCCGGGAGTGCAGTGGAGGATGGCCCAGGTGCTTGGGCCCTGCACCCATGGGAGACCAGGAAAAGCACCTGGCTCCTGGCTCCTGCCATCGGATCAGCGCGGTGCGCCGGCCGCAGCGCGCCAGCCGCGGCGGCCATTGGAGGGTGAACCAACGGCAAAAGGAAGACCTTTCTCTCTGTCTCTCTCTCTCACTGTCCACTCTGCCTGTCAAAAAAAAAAAAAAAAGAAATTATGGCATACATACACACACACACACACACATGCACGCACTATGGAATACTATACAGTGGTAAAAATGAAATCTTTTCATTTGCAAGAAAATAGATGCAAACTGGAAACCATTACACTTAGTGAAGTAAACCCATCACAAAAAGACAAATACCATATGGTCTCTCTGATCTGTGGTAACTAATAGAGTACCTAAACTGCAATCTATAGGCATGAAACTGACACTTTAAGATGCATTGATTTTGAACAGCCTTTGCCTTGACTTTTGATGAACATTTTTTTTTTCTTTTCTCTTCATACTAATCGGTGAACTCTATACTTAGTGTACTGTTAATTTTGAGTATAAAAATTATCTGAAAAAATTGATTGCTATAAAAAGTAAAAATGGGAAAGGAAGAAGAAGGAGAAAGAAGGGCAGGAGTATGAATGGGAGGTAAGTAGGAGGGGAAGACTCCTCTTGTTCCCAAATCTGTATATATTAAATGCATGAAGTTACATTCCTTAAATAAAATAATTTTTAAAAAAGAACCATAATACATACTTTCAATTCTACTGGTCCCAACAATTGAAAATACAAGTTATTGATGTTTTTGGATAATGAACCATGTACAATTGTCAATATTTGACTATTTTGACAGACAATTGTCGCTCCCCCTCTTCGTGGAGGAACGACACTAAACCCTGCATAGGTTTCCTATCCGAGTCACGGCACCATTATGTCACTCCCCGTCTTCGTGGAGGAACGACACAGGACCCTGCGCTGTTCTTTTGTCTGCTCGGCCCTCCCCGGGTTTGCTGCTGGTTCTTCCCGGGTTGGCTACCGTCCCTTCCACCTCCGTGGAAGGGCGGTTCCCCCTAGCCACTTTCCCCACTTCCGCAGGGGAGCGGCACACCGTCGGCCGGCTCTCTCGGAGGCTGCACAGGTGTTCCCCTTAGATGTTCCTGGTGCATGCCGTCTCTCTCCTCCTTTATAGTCCTTCCACCAATCCCAACTCTGCTACCCACACGCCGAGTACGCTGCTCTCCTCCAATCAGGAGCAGGTCCTACAGTTTATTGGTTGAACTGGAGGCAGCTGCGTAGAAGCTGTTTCTCCCTTCTCAGCGCCATATTGTGGGAGAGCAGATGCATAGAATAAGTCTTAATTCCAGTAACTTAGTCTAGTCCGGGTTGCTCCCCACAACAATAATTTTACAAACTTTAAGCATGGGTCCAGTGCTGAAGTGCAGTATGTTAAGCCTCTGCCTGCAACACTGGTATCCCTTATGGGCACCAGTTCAAGTCCTGGCTGCTCTACTTCTGATCCAGCCCCCTGCTGATGGCCTGAGAAAGCAGTGGAAAATGGTCCAAGTGCTTATTACTCTGCACCCACATGGGAGACCTGGAAGAAATTCCTGGTTCCTGACTTCAGATCAGCCCAGCCCTGCTCATTTGGGGAGTGAACCAGCGAATGGAAGACCTCTATCTCTCTGTCTCCCTCTATCTGTAACTCTGCCTATCAAATAAATGAATAAATCTTTAAAAAATAAAATAACCTTAAGCACTGAACACAATAATTGCATTAAAGGTGAGTATTTGGCACAGCGGATTAAGTCACCACTCAAGGTGCACATATCATAAACCTAAGTCCTGGAGTTAGAATCCCAATTCCACTCTCTGTGACAGTTCCTTGATAATGCACAGCAGCTTAAAGCTCTCCATGAAAGACCCAGATGGAATTCCAGGCTCCTGGCTACAGCCTGGCTCAGCCCTAGCTATTGTAGCCATTTGGGGCTATAAACCAGCTGATGAGATAGCTCACACTCTTGGCCGTTCTCTCTTTCTCTTTCAAATAGATTAAATAAATAAGAATATTTGTATTAAAAATAAAATATTGAACTAATAAGCTATTTTTATAATACCACTAACTAAGCAAAGTTTTGAAAAGTTTGAAAAATAAACAGCAGTGTTAAAAAAAACATTTCCAGTGTTATTACACATTTCTTTCATTTCTGGATCTAGTAAGATCCATAATGACATTTTTGCGTGGCTCTTTTATGGTAGAATTTCCTGTATTTTACTGTAAGTGGTATGAAATCACAGAGTGCCTCTCAATTTCTTATGGTACACATAGTGTAAAACAAGCAGATTTCTATAATACTCAAATTATCACTGCCAGAAGGGAGAGGCAAATCACACTTAAAATCATAAACATCATTTTACCAAAAATTATTCTTAGCTAGTGGCAAAATAGGTTAACTAAAACATTGTGTAATTAATTCTTTGTTGCTCAGAAAGAGGTAATTTGCTTTGTATAGGCAAAAACCACCAATGTGTTTGATCATCCAATTCTATTCCCTGTGCCAATAGCCCATTTTTCTCCTACATCTGCACTCCCAGGATACATTGTGCTTTCTTCTTTCTACCAAAATGCTCATCACATTGTTAATCTGTTTTCAACAGTCTCCTCCCTTGAATGTATCAGCCTCTGATACAGGAATGAAATTTTTTATAGTTTTGGATCCTTGGTCCAAAGCCCGATACAGTAGGTTCTCAGTTTTGGATGGAAAGATCTGAATTATTATCACAGAAATAGAAGTGGAAAACAGACTGATTTGAAATCTTTTAGAAATTGAACCAATAGGTTCTGGCAACTCATTTGAGGTAGGGAGTAAGAGACAGGGTGAAACCAGTCATAACTCAGATTACCACCTTGGTTAGGTAAAAGTTTGAGAGCAGTTCAGATGTAAGAACATAGTTTGGACAAATTGAGTTTGAAAACTTAGTATGCCAGAAAAATAACTAAGACTGAGATAGAAATTTAGCCTTAGTACTTGAAAGAGAAGCTAAGACTTCACAGATTTAAATTTTGGCATCTTCCATAAATTCACATAAACTGAGATCACTGAAGGCAAGGGAAGAAGAGGAGAAGAGGAGAGTGCTGAGGACAAGATTTAGGCAGTGTCTGCTTGAGCTGGTCTGAGTAATAGAGACAGACAGGAAATGGGGGAGAAATTGAAAGGGAATGCAATGACCTAGCTTAATGAATCAATGCTGGAGAGGAGAGCAAGATCAGACACTGTAGAGAGAGTGGGAAAAATAAAATAATCTGGAAAGGATGATTGGAGTCAGCCTACAAGAGAGAATTCTTGATGTCTAAGGGACTTATTTCAGCAGAATAAATCAGAAAGGTACATTGCAGTGGATTGAGGAATGAGATTTTCAGATCTCAAGCTTGAATGTAAGGATACATGAGTGTGAACAGGCTGTGGGAAAGATGAGGCCCACAGAGGCTTTGTTCCATAAGGGTGACTTGGATATGGCTGTGAGGCTGATGGGAAGAAGTCAGGTGAGGGAGACCCTGCTCTTTTTTGAGTGTCTACATCAATCTTTTTTTCCAAAATAACATTATTTTGTTACTATTATTATTCCCAACAGAAAAGCCATTTCTTTCTGCAATAATGCAGTACAAGCTTAACAAAACACTACTGTAGACTGTCATCAAAATAGGTGGAAAAGTCAGAGCAGAGATACTACATTTTATAAAATATACTTTTTTATTATACATTTTTTAAACTTAAGTAAGGTGAAGATAGTTCATGTATTTCATATATACAGATATAGGAACATAGTGATACTTCCCACCTGACCCTCTTTCCTCCTTCCTTTCTTAATCTTTTAATTTTTACAATGGCATACTTTTAGTTTATATTATAATCATAAGATTAACTCTCCACTAAGTAAAGAATTCAACAAACAGAAGAAGCAAAAATACTGTTCATCAAGAGTAGAGACAAGGGAGGCTGGCACTGTGGCGTAGCGGGTTAATGCCCTGGCCTGAAGCTCCGGCATCCCATATGTGCGCCGGTTTGAGACCTGGCTGCTCCACTTTCATTATCCAGTTGTTGGGCATCTGGATTGATTCCATATCTTTGCTATTCTGAAGTGAGCTGCTATAAACATGGTGGTTCAGATCACTCTTTCATATGCTGATGTCATTTTATTTGGTAAATTCCCAGGAGTGGGATTGCTGGGTCATATGGCAGATCTAATTTTCAGATTTCTGATGAATCTCCATACTGTCTTCCACAATGGCCATACTAGTTTGCATTCCCACAAAGAGTGGATTAGGGTACCTTTATCCCCACATCATCATCAGCATTCACTGCTTTTTGATTTCTGTATGAAAGACACTCTAACTGGGGTGGGATGAAACCTTATTTTGGTTTTGATCTGCATTTCCCTGACAGCTAGTAATCCTGAGCATTTTTCATTTGTCTGTTGGCCATTTGAATTTCGTATTTTGAAAAATACCTGTTCAAGTACTTTGTCCGAGCCGGCGCCGTGGCTCAACAGGCTAATCCTCCGCCTTGCGGCGCCGGCACACCGGGTTCTAGTCCCAGTCGGGGCGCCGGATGCTGTCCCGGTTGCCCCTCTTCCAGGCCAGCTCTCTGCTGTGGCCAGGGAGTGCAGTGGAGGATGGCCCAAGTGCTTGGGCCCTGCACCCCATGGGAGACCAGGAGAAGTACCTGGCTCCTGCCTTTGGATCAGCGCAGTGCACCGGCCACAGCGCGCTGGCCACGGCGGCCATTGGAGGGTGAACCAAGGGCAAAGGAAGACCTTTCTCTCTGTCTCTCTCTCTCTCACTGTCCACTCTGCTTGTCAAAAATAAAAATAAAAATAAAAAATTAAAAAAAAATCAAGTACTTTGTCCATTTCTTAATTGAATTGTTTTGTTGTTGTAGAGTCTCTTGAGCTCTTTATAGATCTGGATATTAATCCTTTATCAGTTGCATAGCTTGCAAATATTTTCTCCCATTCTGTCAGTTGCCTCTTCAATTTTAAGTGTTTCCTTTGCAGTGTAGAATATTCTTAGCTTTTTAAAATATTTTATTTATTTATTTGAGAAATAGAGTTACAGACAGTGAGAGAGAGAGAGAGAGAGGGAGAAAGAGAGAGAGAGAAAGGTCTTCCATCCATTGATTCACTCCCCAATTGGCCACAACGGATGGAGCTGAGCTGATCTGAAGCCAGGAGCCAGGAGCTTCCTCCTGGCCTCCCACATGAGTGCAGGGGCCCAAGCACTTGGACCATCTTCTGCTGCTTTCCCAGGCCACAGCAGAGAGCTGGATTAGAAGAGGAGCAGCCGGGATTAACTTTATGCAATCTTATTTATCAATTTTTGCCTGTACTTTTGGGGTCTTTTCCAAGAATTCTTTGCCTATACCAAAGTCTTGTTGAGTTTCCCCAAGGTTCTCCTCTAGTAATTTGAGAGGATCAGGTCATAGATTTAGATTCTTGATCCATGTTGAGTTGATTTTCACACAAGCTGTAAGGTAGGGGTCTTGCTTTGCACTTCTGCATGTGGAGATCCAGTTTCCCAGCACCATTTGTTGAAGAGACTCCAGTGTTGCTCCAGGGAGTGATTTAAGATCCTTTGTCAAATATTAGTTGGTTATCGATGTGTGGATTGATTTCTGAGGTTTCTATTCTCTTCCATGGATCTAGAAGTCTATTTTTGTGCCAGTACCACACTATTTTTATTATCACTGCTCTGTAGTGTGTCTTGAAATCTGGCATTGTGATGCCTCTGACTTTGTTTTTGTTGTTTAAGATTGCTTTAGCTATTCAAAATCTCTTGTGTTTCCATATGAATTTTAGCATCTTTTTTTATTGATCTAGGAAGAGTGCTATTGGTATTCTGGTTGGGATCACATTGAATCTTTAAATTTCTCTTAAGTAATATAGACATTTTGATGATATTAATTCTACCTCTTAAGCAGTAGCTTACATGGTGTTTTATTGAATGGATAATAAAGATAAATTTTATTTTATGAGGCTTTTTGAAACAACTCCTAATTTCCAAAGAATTATTGAAGTTCATGTTTTCTTAGTTTGACATGTCATCAGTGTTGAAAGGTTGAAAATATTCATTTTAGTTAACTAGTGAATTTGGTAGTTCAGCTCTTGAATAAAAAATAATCAAGGGGCCAGAGTGTGCATAGTGGGTAAAGCTGCCACCTGCAGTGCTGGCATCTCTTAGGAGCACCAATTCAAGTCCCAGCTGCTCTACTTCTGATCCAGCTCTCTGCTATGGCCTAGGAAAGCATTAGAAGACAGCCCAAGTCCGTGGGTCCCTGCACCCACATGGGAGACCCAGAAGAAGCTATGCCCCATAGATTTTTCATGTGAATAAAATAGGGCTACTGAAGGTGCTTTATTCAGAGGGTTAGTATAAAGATTAAATAAATCAACATATATAAAAATATTAGACAACAGCTGACAGATAGGAAATGCTGTAGTTTCCCGTATTTCCCATTACACACAGAGAAATTCGACTTTTAGGATGCTAATCTTGAGCTCTACTCTCTCCCATTTGTACAGGCTCCCTTCGCTAGAACAATGTTTACTGACAGAGGTGATATTGTTGAATTATCATCACAGTAACCAAACTTTGAATGACTTTTCCAAAACCACTGCAGGATTTTCCCTGAGCTCTACTCTCTAGAGAGGTCCTCCTTCTGAATCAAGGCTGTAGTTGGCAAATCAAGAAGGTGGTGTGAGAGGTACAACCTGTGGCTATGGAAAAGTTTTCCTGCTGCAGAATGACCGAGACCATATGGGGACTGAACCTTGGCCTCATTAGTGCCCGTTTCCAACCAGTTCAGCTAACTAAACCAGGCACATGGCACCTTACTGATTTTGAACACTCTGAAAAATGTCTATTTGTCAAATTGCTGGAGAAAGGTGACAAGAACCCCTGAACATAACAATCATGCCCATTAATCCAAGAATTAGGCCAGTACAGGTACTGAGAAATCTCTCAATGACCTAAATTCTATCTTGGGATTATACTGACACATGGTTGGCATTCAGTAAATGTCCTATGAGTTGACTGATTGCTGAGGCTAAATTCCTAAGCACATATAATAAAAATAGTAACTTGCCTAAAGATCAAAATAACAGTAAGTAGAAGGTATGTCAGTATTTTATATGACTTTGCCAGTTAAGAACCAGGTGTTCAAAGCTTTAACTATTACTATATATACGGTTCAGGACAGATTTTTATATGTGCTTCCCTGAAGGTAAAGTACTTAGCCTTCTGAGTCAACTTTATAGCCCCTTTTTGCTTTCACCTTAATGGATAACATCCGTCCACAAATTTGTAACATCAGTGAGTTCAAATAATGCTGGTGAGAATTCCATTCCCATTCAAAGGTTAAGATATCTTAAACTTCTCAAAACTTGGCTTAATCTAAAAGTTAATCATCCTCAACCTTAGAGATTTCACAAAAACATAAAATATCTCTGAGACCAACCTGTGTTCTCCCAAAAGCTCTAAAGGAAAGTGAAGAGGTTGATCTCTTTATTGGATCCAACATGAAGAGGCAGCTACTCTGCTGACCTGCGGGTGTGAGCCTCCGCCAGCTGCCCCAGGGAAGACAGGTTTGAGATGAATAAGGACAGTAACCAGGAACATTTTCTCTTCCTCTACCTATAGTTCAAGTAAAGGAACACCAAATGAAGAACTGAATCCTTTCAGTGTTCTGCTGCAGGTTCTTTTTCTTCTTTGTCTCCTGAATAGGTTCAATGGTGAATGATTTCTAAGGATTTAACTAGTCTTTAGGTCTCTTTACCCAAATGACCCCTCCTTAATTTGTCTCATCTTTAAATACCTTATTGGAAGCACCTGGAGGAATAGATGGTTGCTCAAAAGACAACAAAGAAAAGGGAGTATTTTCTAGTTGGATCTTACACGGAAAACAAAATCCTCTCCTCCTTTTCAGAGAGTGAATACAGAGAGAAAGAGTTGAGTTTTCTCAGTAGCACAAAATCAGTCATCTGAATTCTATTCAGCTTTTTCTTTATGTTCCTAAATTATTAGATAGGGCCATGTAATTTTGTTTTGTGTTTATATTCTCAAGTGGGTATGTTTTGATTAGAAGGCATGATTTGAAACTCAAAAAGATATTTTCCAAGAAAGAGTTTTAGAATTAACTTTTTCAACCTAAATTTAATTCATAAAGGCTAATTTGTATCATTGTTTCCAATTTCTTTTATTCAGAAAATCTTCTTCATTCATATTCTATTACTTAACAAACACTTTCCCATTCTTGATAATTTTGGCTTATTTTATTTTTTTAACAACTTTACAGCCCTGCCCATTCTTCAAACACTAAATACCTACTATATGTCAGGCCTTGCACCAGGGGCTGAGAAAACAAATGTAACCATGTCCTGATCTCTACCTTCATGGAACTCATTTCTTACTATTTAGAAAATGTGTTATACCCATAATTAATAATCTGGGTTAATCCATGTAACTTTCTATCTTTGGAAGCTTTCACAGACTCTCCACCAGTCATCTATTCTGGAACTTATTCTTCCAAGCTAAAAAAATCTTCGACTTCACAAAATCATAGGGCAGGTATCCTACGTCTGTTTTATACCACATCTTCCTCTTGGAGGAACTATCTTTTTCTAAATTGTGAGATTTGGGCATCAGCTCCTTTTTCCAATCCTTTGCTTTCCTTCCTAAGCTTACAAAGGCCACCTTTATGCCTAATCCCATTTTTTGTACTCACATTACTCCTGATTTTCCTTTTTAAAAATTGCTCCCAGTCCTCATACTCTCTGCGATCCTTCCAATATCTAATTGTCCAGAATTTCTTGTGGATACAAGAGAGTGACACAAGAAAACTTTACCTTTGATATGGGTAACCTTCCATTCACATTACAAAATATGAAGATCAGAGGAAAAAAATTACCTATTACAACCTCAATTATTTTTAAAGCAAAATAAGTTTTGACAAAAACTCCCAAGCTGAGAATTCTCAAATCTGAAAGTCTGCTTAGTTCATATGTTCCATATCATAACCATATATCTTCTCAAGCTAAAATAAACTATGCTGTAGAGAGATTTCTGAAAAAGAAAATCAAGAGTTTCACCATCTAGCCTCATTAGCAAGAGATACTGGATTTTGATTCAGTGCCAAGTCCTATCACTGCCAAGTCAAAAAAGATGAGTCTGCCCATCTGGGAGGCACTGAGGAGTCTCTTTCAATGCTGATCCTGCAGGAATGCAAGGCATCATTTTGTCCAAAGAGCTATTTGCTAAACTAGAGATGAAACTACTGTATGAACCTTCCAGAACCTGCCTTCTGGATTACCCTCAGGTGGATGAGTGACAAGCATGCTTTGGTTTCCTCCTTCATACCGTATCTTGAACCTTTAATCTCTCCTACCTCTTTGGCTGCAAGCTTTCTCAGGGATGGTGAACTAATACCAATACTCCAAGCAATTCAAACAATAGACAGAACAACATTGCAGAGGTACTAAATTCACTGTGTGAACTCATATATACTAATGATCCACACTGTTCCTGTGTACTTTATGGGAACCAGAAAAGGCAAACGTATTCCATGACATTCATCGTTCAAGCTGATTATCACCATTCCCTGACATCTACTTGACCTGTGGTGTCAAAATTCCACATAAGATACATTCAAAAGGCTATGTTTGAAGCTGCACAAATTATACTGATGGTTTGCTGATAGTTTGCTTGATCATTTGTGAACTGAGTTATTCTAGCACAATGCTAGGCCCAGAAGACCCTTATGATACACAGTTATTAGTTACTTGCAAAACTCTCCCAGAATTATATGTTTGAATAGTGGCTCCATTAAGTAAATTTATACATTTAAGGGTTTAACAGGTATGGACTTTCCATAAAGGAAACTAGAATCCATTCAAACTGGCATCCCATTAATTATATCTACACTCATATTTAATTTTTAGCCAATGGTTTTGTGCAGAAAACAAAGCGCTTATGACCAATGAGTGCTTTAGAATTTAATAGACATTATACTTCAACCTTCCCCCCCAAATTCCCTGTTTAATTGTTAATGCCATTAAGAAATTTATTGCTACTAGTGGAAATGACCTCCATAAATTACTTGAGGTTTGACTAATTGAAATATGTGACTGGGGTATCATATCTGTAATGGATTTGACTCAAGAAGAGTAGCTGTGTTTTGTATCAAACCAGATTTGGCAGTGCACATTGGACTTACAAATCTCTGGTGTCAGACCTGCACTAAAGCACCATTTGTTTAGGGAAGATTTGAAGAACATGAGCGGGTAAGAAAGAGTAGGTCCAGATGTTCTGCTTAAACCCAGGTGTGGCTCAGTTGGCCTGTTTTGCAATGAGGGATTTTCCAGAGCACAGGAAGCAGCACCTGTATGAGATTACGAACAGATCGAAACTCTCCACCCAGTTGACTGCCTTCTGTCTGATCTCCTTCTAATTGTAGTGGCTTAAACAGATTTCAGGTGGAATTGGTCAAACATACAGACTTTGTTTGCTACTGCTTGAATTGACTGAAAAAAATATAAAAAGATCCCACCGGTAGTTTGATCTTAAATAAGGAAGATCACCTGCCATATAATACAATCAAAGTTGAGAGCACTAAAAAGATGGAAGTTCACCAATTAATAATTAACCCAGGGCTTTTTATAGCTATCCTATCCTATTCCTCATGAAAACACAACTATATTTCCTATATGAATTCAGTACCAAAATCAGGGTAATCATGGAAAAAAAAAAAAAAAAAAGATGGATTGCTAAGCCTCCGTGATGCTGTGTTGGTGTTCAACAGGTCTTGGCTGTAAATCCGTGTGGTGTGTATAGATGACTTTTGGCTGCCTTATTAAAGGAAAATTCTTCCAGTAAAAATACACAGCCCCCTTTTTTATATCGTAAACAGATGTCAGTCTTTCATTTTAAGGTATTTTTGATTCCATAGATGTCAAATATGACTTTAACAGACAGTGCCTGTCTACAAAGAATACTTAACTTTTGCAAGATGAAATAGTGACTCAAAAGTTTTTTTTTTTTTTTTTTAACAGCTATTGAGGCACCACTAAAACAAATGGCTTTGAAACTCAGGCCTTGGCACTTTAATTTAAAGATGATCTCTGTGCATTAATATTTCTCTAGTGTATGATTCTACAGTGATTAAAAAAAAAATACAACCCTACAGTTCAATGTGTTTATCCAACAAAGCCACCCTCCGGTAAGTCTGTTGGGCATTCATCAACCCCTGATTCCTCTTTTGTTATTCCAGGCTGGAAGTGCTGAAAGATAGAGAGCACAGTACGGACAATCACAACAAGATGATTTTCTCTATGCAGAACTATTTTCTGGAGCCAAAATTTTGTGTCAGTGACTGCAAAGGAAATAGTCTCTTTGTTATTTAACATCAGATTTTTTTTTTTTTGATAGAGTCCATGTCTGTGTGTGTTAAGAAGAAATCTTGCTAACTCAAACTTAACTGCTTCATGTGAAAAGTGTTTAATGCAAGTGGTAAGATACAAAGCTAGATGGTTGCAGGGATTTAAAACTATCTCTGTGGTATGTGCTCCCAAAAGTGCAAGTGTGCATTCTTTTCTAACAGCATCAAACTCCTCTGCCTTTTATTAGTGAGCCACTGCTCCATTTGCAGAGTGGAACACACAGCATTTTCCTTCCCAACATCTGAAGCCAACAGCTCCCATGCCAGATGTTGACCTGAGGATCAGGCAGAGGAGGTATCAGTGGGAAGCTGGTAAATGGTGGATCCAGGACTCAAACCAGGAATTTTTAAATGTACATAAGTGGAAATATCTTTCCTGGTCACTGACTGGGAATGCTCTTGAACCATTAAGCATCTTAAAAATTACATGTACAGTATGCCTAAGCATTTGATACATCTCCCAGTCATTGAGAATACAGTCTTTCAAAAAGCCTGTCTGGTGAATAAAATTGCAGTGTCTTTAATGGTACCCCCTAAAAGTATACATCCATATCCTAACCCCTGGGACCTGTGAATGTAATCTTGTTTGAAAAGTGGGTCCTTGTAGATGTAATGAAGTCAAAGACCTTGAGATGAGATAATACTGGATCTTCCAAATCCAATGGCACTAGCATTTCAAGAGACAGAGAGGAGAAGATGATACAAAGAAAAGGCAAACACTGGAGCTGTGTAGCCACAGCCAAGGAATGTCTGGAACACAGAAGCTGGAAGCAGCGAGATTCCTGCCTGGAGCCTTTGGAAGGCAGCATGGTCCTGTGAACACTTTGATTTCAGGTTTCTGATATCAAGAAGCTAGAACTAGGGAAGAATACATTTCTGTCATTGGAAGCCTTCTAGTTGGTGGAAATTTGTCATGACAGCCCCAGAAAGCTAATGCAATGACATTATAGTGTGCTAGAGTTTAAAAATAAGAGCTAAAGTAAGTGCTTGTAAGTCATTTATTTATTTATTTATTTATTGACAGGCAGAGTGAACAGTGAGAGAGACAGAAAGGTCTTCCTTTGCTGTTGATTCACCCTCCAATGGCCGCCACCGCTGGCGCGCTGCGGCCGGCGCACCGCACTGATCCAATGGCAGGAGCCAGGTACTTCTCCTGGTCTCCCATGGGGTGCAGAGCCCAGGTACTTGGGCCATCCTCCACTGCACTCCCTGGCCACAGCAGAGAGCTGGCCTGGAAGAGGGGCAACCGGGACAGAATCCGGCGCCCCGACCGGGACTAGAACCTGGTGTGCCGGCGCCGCAAGGCGGAGGATTAGCCTAGTGAGCCGCGGCGCCGGCAATAAGTCATTGTAAGTCATTTCAACCATGATGTTTAGACTTCCTTTGGAAAAGGTTCTAGATGGACCACGAGGTACAAATGAAAAAACATTTACTCATTATGCCTGGAAACTTGACAGACTGTGCTGGGAATGGAGTCACACACTGACCTTACTTAAATTCATGACAAAGCCTCATTACCAGGAGAGGGCTTGGGTACAAAGGGTTGGGCGAGAGGGAGTTGCCGCAGACCTAGCACAAGCCCTGAAAGACAATGGACAATCAGCTCTTTCTCAGTGGGGGCAATCACCTCCCATTTGACTACTTCCAGAAGTAACACACTCTTTTAGAAAGTGAACTGCCTTTAAATTAAAGTCTTTCTCTTGTCAGGAGGCGGTTGAGTTAGGAGAGCCTGGCAGAGTCACTGCACTGCGCAGTCTGCTCCGTGGAGTCCTGATCTGGTCCCTCAGAGTAGGCACAGGGCTCGGAACCCCTTGAAGCACCAACATGTAGCGACTGTACCCATGGCTTTAGCAAGAGAAGCAAGCCACAAAGCGGGGAGTCATTTCTTAGGGAATACAAGAAGCTGATATTCTTCAGCACTGGCATGTGCTCTGCCTTCCTCAGTTTTGTGCCGCTGTAACAGAGTACCAGAGACTGAGTAAATGATAAAGAAGAGAAAAGTACTTCTCACAACCCTAGAGGGAGGGAAGTTCAAGATGAAGGCATCAGCTCTGGCTAAGGCCTTCTTCCTGCATCATGCACGTGCTGCAAGGGCAAAGAAGGGCAACAGAGAGGAGGTGGAACTTGCTTTGATAACAGATCCATTCCCCTGAGAGCAACGTTAGGCCAGGAAACACCTTTTACAGGGCTCACCTCTCGGCACCAGTGCAACGGGGAGGAGGAGGAGAGTGCTCTGGCTTCCATATATCCCCGAAGTTCACAAGGTGAGAATCTAACCCCCACTGCCAGGGTGCTTCTCCTCACTTTATAAAGACCAGCTCTGGTTCTACCACATCTCATCAAACGTCACCCTTCCATACAGTGTTAGCCCTCATGCTTTGCCACAGTAAACATCTCACAGCCCCACCTCCCTCCTTCTCCCAAACAGGAGGCAGACTGCACCCAAGCAGAGACCAGAATCAACTAGGGTCGCATAGAAAGGACCGTTTTAGTGGCAAGAGGAGAATAGGACTAAGATAGGGTGAGCATCATTTTTCCTCTGTTGTTAATCATTTCAATTTTTCTTTATGTTTCCCTCCTCACTCCTGGTAAATACTGAAAGACCTTCATACGGTGGGCAGGCATCCAGGTTCTGAGTGCCGACTGCATGAGCCCTAACAAGCTTAGCTTCTGGGTGGCTTATTTTCTTCACCCAAAATTTGGAAAAATGGTAGTTACATCAAAAGGGAGTTTTCGGATGACTAAATAAAGTCTCAGGATGTGAAAACTAGGGGCCAGCATTGTGATGTAGCAGGTTAAGCTGACACCTTTGACATCAGCAGCCATCCCTTATTAGAGTGATAGAGTGAGTCCCAGCTGCTCTGCTTCCCATCCAGCTCCCTGCTAATGCACCTGGAAAAGTAGAGAATTATGGCTAAAAATCTTGAGCCCCTGATACCCATGTGGGGAACCTGGATGGAGTTCCATGCTGTTGACTTCCACCTGGTCCAGCCCAGGGTTTTGTGGCTATTTGGAGAATGAACCAGCAAATGGAAGATCTCTCTCTCTCTCTCTCCACCATCTCCCTTTCAAATAAATAAATCTTAAAAAAAATCCATAAAAAAAAGATATGAAAAATAGACCACTGCCTATGAAATGTTTAAAAGATTTTTAGATGATAAATTTTAGTCCAAATTAATCCCTGATATTTTCAGCAAGTTGTTGGCAAATTTATTGTCTCTCCCTCTCCCATAATACTGGGCACATATTTTTGAATGCCAATGATGAGACATGCTGACCCAGTTAGTTTTAAGTTCTGTTTCTTTGCTCTCTAGCTAGAGGCAAAAAAAAAAAAAAAAAAAATCCAGGATAAATTCTTTCTTAGAACGGACATGACAGCAGTTTTAGTAGCTACCAGGTGGACAGCTTTACATAGCAAATTTCATCTTGATATCAGCCAAACAGTTAAGCCTCATGCTCATCTTGTGAGAAATTCACTTTTAGTTTTATTTAATGTCTCAAAAATATTACCTGGATATATGAATTGAACGATATAATCGAGGATTTTTCTAATAAGCCCTATGACTTTTTTGTCGCTGTTGTTCTTTTTGGATCATCCCTATATGAAAAGCTGAAGTGTTTGGACTTAGAAGAGCAACCTGAAGCAGAAGCAAGAGCCATGCCTTGCAGAGGAACTGTAAAGTCAGTCCCTGCATGTTTATACGCACTGTCATGCTCCCATGTGTCTCAGGGAAATGCTAGTGCAAAAATTATGCCATGCTCTTGGGGAATGAAAATCACATACACTGTCTCCTATAAATCATATTTTGCTCGTCTAAGTGGATCAGACGAGGGAGAAAGAGAAGGGGCTCTCCATGGCAAGGAGCTTTGATCATTTTGATCAAACACAGACCACCTATCAGCCCTCCGAGTGCCACCATGCGTCATACGCATTTTCAATATTGTGTCATAATAGCTACCAGTCATTGTAGTTGAGATAAAAAAGGGATTGTAATTAAACATCTGATTGGATCCAGACATTTTAATCATGCCAGCTATCTATTTTTCAGGGCAGGCTTGCTGTTTCTGCAGCAGTCCCCGGCAATCGCCCTAGGATGAAGATTTGCATGCTAACTGAATTCATGCACCAGGCCGACTCACAAGGACATCTGTTGCTGATTGTTTTCGTCCTCTGCTTTTCAGACTCAAATATGAAAATGCAGAAAGTAAAAGGCAAATTATGGAGCCTGGGGCAATAGTGCAGGCTGATTGTTTGATTTTTTTTCCCTCTCTCTCTTGCCATCTCTCTAGAGGAGCCTATTACAGAAACACAAATTGTCCCCCACTTTGCCGTCCCCTTGGCCTTCTGATAACATCAGTGTCCACAAAATGACACTGCTTCCCAGCTGCTTCTTCCCTCCATCTTATTCACATTGGCCTAGGTAGAGACCCCATTCCCAGCACAGAGGTCTCCAACTACGAGACAGTAGGAAAGGGAAGGAGCATCCTGACCTGCATGCGGCAGTGGAAAGAGACAGAGCCCCCAAGATCCCAGGTTGCAGACAGCAGCTCACCACTCAGCTTGGCAAGAAAGGCTGGGAAATGTGACAGATCCACACGCAAAGGAACTGCATCACACAAACACAGAAGGATGATTAGCGACTTTGACAGAAGGGCCCATCGTGTTGACAAACCACGCAGAGGTGGAGCTGCTCAGGTGGAGCTTGGCCTCAGTCAGGGCAAAGGCTGGGTATCAGAGTGGGATTCTGAAAACATTGCTTATCAGCTCTCCTCTGTCTGGCACATGAGAGATGTTTTCTCCTGCAGTTTTCTGCAATCCTCACAGTCCTGGGAGGTGGGAAAGTATCCCCTTTTTGCAGGTGAAAAAAACCTACAATTCAGAAAGACGAAATAACTTGCTTGTTACCCAGCTAGTAAGTCACAGACCGGGTTGATCCAAACGCAGGGCTTCCTCTGAGTGCAGGATCCTGTTCACCACATACGTTTCCCACCCCTATCCTGGCACATGGTCCTTTTTACTAGATATGCTGTTGCTTGGGTTGCATTGATCAATCGCTTTCTCATTTTCTACACAGCACAAAGTTTATAACTTTAAGAAAACTTACTCTTTTTATCTTTTTTAGGATGGACTTGCCTCAACAGAAAGTAGGAAAAATGTTTGCTCAATTGTTCAAACAAGTCCAAGTTGAAAATTCACCCGCCTGAGTGACTTCAGGCTGCCTACATACAGAAATAGGATGGTTCAATGACAAGAGCTTCTGAGTGAACCAGGATCCCCAGGAGAGTGAAAGGCACTGCTTCTCCTCCTGACTCTTCTGCCCTATCCACTCAGCTTCCCACTGATGCTATCAGTGTCCCAGTGATAGTTATTGAACATTGACTGTACGTCAAGCACACTCATATTAATTTGCTTTGCAGCCTCAAAGAAATTCCAAGAGATAAGCAGCAGAAGCCTCACCATCACCTAGGCCTCCAGAAGCCAGATACAGGAGAGCAAAGGTGTCACTCCCCCTCTTCGTGGAGGAACGACACAAGACCCTGCCTAGGTTTCCTATCTGAGTCACGGCACCATTATGTCGCTCCCCCTCTTCACGGAGGAACAACACAGGACCCTGCGCTGTTCTTTCGTCTGCTCGGCCCTCCCCGGGTTTGCTGCTGGTTCTTCCCGGGTTGGCTACCGACCCTTCCACCTCCATGGAAGGGCGGTTCCCCCTGCCACTTTCCCCACTTCCGTGGGGGGCGGCACACCGCCGGCTGGCTCTCTCGGGGGCTGCACAGGTGTTCCTTCAGATAGATGTTCCTGGTGCATGTTGTCTCTCTCCTCCTTTATAGTCCTCTTCCACCAATCCCAACTCGGCTGCCCACACGCCGAGTACGCTGCTCTCCTCCAATCAGGAGCAGGATCAGCTCCTGCAGATCATCACTCAAGTTGGCGAGAGGCAGCTGTGTAGAAGTTGTTACTCCCTTCTCAGCGCCATATTGTGGGAGAGCAGATGCATAGAATAAGTCTTAATTCCAGTAACAGTCTAGTCCAAGTTGCTTCCCACAAAAGGGATTGCTACAGACCCTCAGCCTCAGCGGCTAAGACAAGATTCAAATATGGGTAGTGGTATTGTGATACAGCAGGCTGAGCTGCAGCTCGGGCTCCGGGCACCCAATATGGCAGTGCCAGTTCAAGTTCCAGCTATTCCACTTCTGATGCAGCTTCCTGCTAAGGTACCTGGGAGGCAGCTGGTGAAGACCCAATTACTTGATCCCTGATATCTACGTGGGATGGACCAGGATGGAGTTTCTGGTTCCTGGCTTCAGCCTGGCCCAGTTCTGGCTACTACAGTCCTGTACAGAGTGAACCAGCAGATGGAAAACATCTCCCTCCATCTTTCTCTCTCCCTCCCTGCCTCCAACACTCTGACTTTCAAATAAATAAATACATTTTTTTAAAAGGAAAGATTTCAACACTGTCTCCTGACTATACTCCTAGGCCATTTCTCACCCACAAAACTGTTCCTATCATCCCAATGCTTCGTCCTTACACCAAAACTCCATCTCCCATAGTGTTGACAAACTCTGAGTCCTGGTCCTCTTACCACCCTGCCCCCCAACATCTAAGTTCCCTTATTCTCCCTTGGTCCCCCACATCTCCCCTACAGCACTGGTTCTCAAACTAATTATTATATTAAACAATCTCTTAAAAAGGTCATTTGAGAGGTTTCCTATGCCTTACTTGTGGCTTCTTAACACAGGGATAAGGGCAGGATAGGGCAGAAGCCTTTGTATTTCTATGAAGTTCAAAGCTGATGCTTTGCTGTTGCTCTGGGGGGTGCCCTTTGAGAATCCCCGCCAGCCCAACTGCTGTTTTCCCAAGGTAGAGGCCGTCCACCTCACTGACACAGGAAGAGCTGAGTCTCTGAGCCTCCTCAGCCTTGCCTCATGTTAACCAGGACCTCCAAGTGGCTGTATTCCACCACATTATGCACTGGCCAAGCCTCAGGGCAAAGCTTCATTCTCAATAGCTTCCTCCTTATTCTAAAAAGGAGCATGGAGCAGCCCAGTTCAATGGTGCCATCTCTGTTGGCATGGCACAGTCAAGGTTCCAAGGGTTTCAGAATCAGACCTTGACTACTGAGTGTGACCTTGGAGCAAATGATAGGACTTCGCTATGTCATTGTTCTCAAAATTGTTCTCTATGTCTTCATTGTCCTCAAAATTGGTATTAAGGCATGGTCAAGACCAATCAAAACAGCAGAGTAGTATCCCTGCTAGAACACCTGAGCTGAGGAGATTCCCAACACATACTCGCTCTCTGATTCCTTTCTGCCTTCTCAAGATGTGGGCAGTGCAGTGTCTGCAAACACAGGCTGCACAACGCAGATCTGCAAACAGCCAAGACAACCAAGAGCAACAGCAAACTCAAAGCTACCGCGGGGCAGACATTTTCCAAAACTGCAAGTGTGCCTTCCCTGGCGACTGCTTTATCGTTTGCTCGTGAAGCCAGGGGCATGGGACAGTGCCATGCTGTTTGCTGAAATTTTTAGTGGTGGGACACAGAGCCAGGGCCCTCAGGACACAAGCTAGGGCCTTGCTCTTTCCCCTTGGCCTCCTCCCTGAGGACGTATGTGGAGAAAGCACCCCAGCTCAGCTTCTACCAAAGAGCCTCCAACCCAAGAATTCCTTGGGCCTGTTACAATCTTTATTCTCTTAAAGTCTGTAAATATTTACAAAATATTTCTCTAGTACATTTTTTGGTTCTTTTAATTTTCTGTTTTGTGGAATATTCATTATTCTCTGCTTTGTCTTTCTTATTGTTTTTATCATTTAGGCAAATCCAATGCTTTTCTTTTGCTTCTACTTATTTTAATTTCATGTTTTTTCAGGGGCAGCCTTTCTTATAATATTTTATTACATATGTCATGCAGGATAATTTCAGAGATATCACCTAATTCAAACAAAACAATTGAGTAATAATTTTTAAAAAAAGAAAACTACCAGCCACCCAGAGATAATCATGGGCAATACCTAGTTGTTTATATTTTCAGACTATTTCCCTGGCAAAAATTTCTAAATTTCCTCTTTGGCTATTTTTATCTTTTTTAGTAATGTATATTTTATTCTTATTTTTCTAATTCTCATTTAGCTTCTGACCTTTGATTCCTTTTACTTTATTTCCCATGATATATTTTGGTTTTCCTTACCCTAACATATATGTATCCTTGTATTAATTTTCCTGTACCATTTTGTTTGTTCTACTGTTTACATTTAATCCTTTTTATTATTTTAATGAAGTTTTTATCAATCATGGGGCTTGTATTTCTTAATTCTTTTCATTCCAGGTTTATGAATGACCTTCATCTATGGAGAGAGAGTCTTGACAAAGGCATAATTGGTGGCTTACTCCAACAGCCATCTTCAGGCTTCTATAATAGAGATCACACCTCCCCCCCATACTGAGTCACTCAAATGTATCTGAAGTGAGTCAGGAAAACCATAGATTGAATTCCCTCACAGGACCATAATAATTTCACCTGGGCAGGCAGCATTGCTAAGCCCCTGGAATAGGGTGGCTTTCTCCCACCACAGCCCCTAAAATCCCACATAAGCAGAGTTAAGTGACCCACAACTATGGCATTTGGATCCATGACATATAGAAAGAATTGATTGTTATGTCACGGATGGTGGGGGGAAGGAGTGGGTTCCTTCAGGGAAAACGCTGAGGGTAAACCACTCTGGTTTTAAAATGGAGGATGAGCCATTATCACAGGCTCTATGCCCAAGTGTATAGCATCTGACACACGCTGGACACCAGCTTATCATCACAGGTAAGACTCAGCATTCACTTCAGCAGGATCCCCAGAGAACCTCCTTAGAGGTTAAGTCTCCCCAGCTCTACCCCTTTGTCAAGAAGCCCAAAGATTAGTGACCATGGAAGCAAGTGTTTTTTGCAGGGTTTGGAGCCCACAAAATTGCTGCCTCAGTTTTTCTGATAAATTTCAGTTTTCCACTCTCAAGTCCTTAAGATATGGAGAACTGAATCAAACACTTTCTTTTCGTAGAACTGGATGCCGTTTGGGCTGGCTTGAATTCCTGAAAAATGACTGGACTGAAGTACAAAGTCTGATCCCCCTGATTTAATACTTCCTTCACTTTCCATATCTCCCATGTTTTCCACTTGGAGGCTTATTCAAGAAATTCACTATTTAGGGGGAATTCATCCACTGACATCCCCTCCCAGCAAGTAGCTGTCTACCACCATAGTAAGCCTTTCCGGCCATTTGTCCTAGAAGGGCTTGCATTCCTGGGATATCCCTCATAAATGTCAGTCTCCACTCTTTCCAGTTTGCATTAAGTATTCTTGGGCACTTCACTCTTCCCTAGGGGTCATCTTTCTGCTATTTGCTCTCAAAGATCTGAAGATGTTCATGTCAGAAAAAAACACGGCCATTGCATGCTTCTATCCAGGTAGATCAGTCTGCTCGTTTCAAGTCTTGCAACTCACCACCCAGGATGTGCCAACCTAATTAAGTGGATTCTAGGGAAGGCCCCTCTGAGGAACATCATTTCTCTTGTGGAATGTGGTTGAATAAAATCCTAACCACAAAGATCGAAAACTGACAGCTGTCTCTCTCGATGCCCTCCCGGCAGCCCTGAGGAGAAAATCTCTTCACAGAGATGAGGACAGACGAGCCTTCCCATCTCAGACCCCGCTGGGGGGCTGAAGCTGAGCTCTGGACTCATGGAATGAGGATTCTTCCCTTCTCACCTTGGTTTTTCTCTCTAGTAAGAGGTACTGAAAACACCTCAATGTTCACACTCAACTCGAATCCAAGAATCCCTTCCTGTTTATTTGAAAACTCCTCATATTTTCTACTTCCAGATGTGGATAAGAACATTTTTTTGCAGCTCATGAAATTGTAAACCATGACTTTTTCTTAAGAAATTGATCTTTGTGTTTTACACAGAAGGAAACTGAGGTCCCAAAAACTTGAAAAAAAAAATTCCAATGGCACAGGATTAGCCAATGGCACAGTGAAGCCAAGAATTCAGGTCTCGGTAACCCTGAATCAGAGATTCCCCGATACAGACAAAATCCTTCCCATGTTCAGTAAGCACTTACCACCTGCAGCCCTGGTGCTGCCTGAAGTTTGCTGAGTGCAGCTGTCAGCATCTTGTCAACTTAGCTGGATCAAGCTTCACAGATGCTGGTGCAGTTCAAGGTGAGACGTCTCCTCCGGCAGATTGAGAAGCAGTCTCCTTGGAGAGAGGGGACAACACACAGGTAAGATTCTCCCCAATTGTGCTTATTCCGGCTAGTACCTGGCAAGGAGCTGCTCGCACATCTGTCTCCCTATGAAATCGCAATCCCATTGAAGGCAGTGCCTCTGACTCTAATAATTTATAATTAGTTTCTTTCATTTTAGTTATCTTTATGTCCCCCAAAACAAAGCCGCTCATTGCCAGTCCGCTTAGAAAGCAAAATCATTGAAACTCTGATTAGATCACACTGCTGCCTGCACCTTCCTTCCCTTACAGCTCACAGCGTCGTTCTTGACAGGACGTCTCCAGCCAGGGTTACTTACTGGCCCAGCTTCCTCTCTGGCTTTCCTTGTGCCTCGCCCTCCTCTGAGCAGCCTGTTTGGTTATGCCTCACTTATTTGAACATTGTTTTTTCTAACCATGATGCCCTTCTCTGTCTACATCTGGTAAATTAGCCCGACTTCAAAACCACTTTTCAATGCCTCCTCGTCCCTACTAAGTTCACGATCTGGGTTCCCATCAGGCTTTGTAATGTCGTGATTTGTCTACTAATGTCATCTCTGAATTTCTTGGGAGGTGCAGAGACCCAACTATCTAGGTGCCACAATAAGGCTGTGGGTCATCAGAAATGCAGATCACACCTATTAGGGAGCGTCAACCACTTTGCGTTCCCTGACTGTAAATCTTGACTTTAGACAGAGAGGCCCTTTGTGTTCATTTACTATCAAGCACCTAATACATGCTATGCATGGTTTCAGTTACTGCAGACAGAGCAGTAAGCCAGGGCCCAAAGCAGAACACAGGAAAGAGCAAAGAGGTTTAAGAAGAGTGTCCAAACATTAGCCTGGGGTTGGTTAGGTGTTAAATCCCTGACTTTATAGAGAATGTGTGGAAAGGTGATGGGGAAACAAAGCTTTGGGTTGAAAAAAAAAAAAAAACTGATTCTGGCGAGGAAAATCCTGCATTCTCACCCCCAACTCTGATGCTGGTTGTTAAAGGACATATATCAAAGTTGCTCTTTAAGGGGTAAATTCACTTCAGTGGGGAGGGGAGTATCGCCACTCCTCTGTGAGCATTGGCCTTGTAGTGCCCCATTGTGAGATACTTGTGTTGCATGGGAGATAATCAGGCCAATGACTTCTTAAAGCCAGGGATGAAAACACCAACAGTTTTATAGAGTTTCTGAGCACTAAATCACTTAAAGACCTAAAAATAAGCTTTGCAACAAAGAGATCACATTTGAAACATAGCAATGCTTTGAGAAGCACAGATAGGACTTGAGTGTGATGCAGTCATTAACCGGGAGATTGCTGACGGGTTTGCTTTCAAATCCAGTACGGGAGCTCAGCACAGTTTGAGCATTCCTAATCCAAAAATCTGAGATCCTCCAAAACCTGTAACTTTTTGAGGTCCAACCACAAGCAAAAATTCCACACCATGAAACTTTGCTTCATGCACAAAATTATTAAAAATACTGGGGTGGACATTTGGCACAATGAATAAGACTCCCTTTGGGATGTCTGCAGCCCTTATCAGACTGCCCGAGTTCAAGACCTCACATTGATCCTGATAACAAATTTCTGCTGTGGGCACCTCAGAAAGAAACAGGTGATGGCTCAATTAGTTGGGGGTCCCTTCTACCCATGTAGGAGACCTAGACTGGGTTCTCAGCTCCCAGATTCAGGCTGGCCCAGCCCTGGCTGTTACAGTTATTTGGAAGAGAGCCAGTGGAAGAACACTTTCTGTCTCTCTCTATGTCTGCCTTTTAAATAAACATTTTTCATTACTTAAAATACTGTATAAAATTACCTTCAGGCTATGTACAGATATCTCATTATGTTTATGCAAATATACCGCAATCCGAAGACATCCAACCCATTCCTGGTACCACATATCGTGGTTAAGGGACCTTCTACCTGGACATGAGTGCAAACATCATTCCCCCATACCCTGTAGGTTGGAGCCAAAGAGAGACTACCCCCAACTAGACCTCCCTTCTGACTGGCTGACAAGGATTTTTTAGAGAACTGGTCTCAATTCCCAGGCACTGGGAGCTTCATTTACCAAATGCAAAGTCATCTGAGTGCTTACACTACCGTCAAATCAACAGCTCACTTAGGGTTTTCCCCCAGTGCCTGTATTTCTACACCTGAGCTCCTCCAGCTTCTGTGAATCTCACTCTCTTCTCAGGGTCTCAGTGCCAGCCTTTTCACTGAGTGGGGCTTTCAGTAGCAAAGTTTCACAGGATAAACATGCGCAGGAGCCGGCGGCACCGCGGCTCACTAGGCTAATCCTCTACCTTGCAGCGCCGGCACAACGGGTTCTAGTCTCGGTCGGGGCGTCGGATTCTGTCCCGGTTGCCCCTCTTCCAGGCCAGCCCTCTGCTGTGGCCAGGGAGTGCAGTGGAGGATGGCCCAAGTGCTTGGGCCCTGCACCCCATGGGAGACCAGGAAAAGCACCTGGCTCCTGCCTTCAGATCAGCGCGGTGTGCCGGCTGCGGCGGCCATTGGAGGGTGAACCAACGGCAAAGGAAGACCTGTCTCTCTCTCACTGTCCACTCTGCCTGTCAATAAAAAAACACACATGCACAGGAGACTGTTTTTACTGTAGTTACAATAATGTCAATTGGAAAGGATGAAAATGGAGACTGAATAACATAGAAATTGCCTGTTGGGTATACATGCTTTGCCCTTTATTGTTAGACTATTTCACATAAATTAAATTTATTTAAAAAGCAATAAACAGAATTAGAAAGCTAATCTTGTATGTTGTTGGTAGAGGAACAGGATACACTGAAAATAATATAAATAAATACAACTTGAAGTATTTTGAAAAAGCCTAAAACATACCACAACTTGAAACCTTATTTCATCATTAAATCAAATAAATTTAAAACAAAATACTTACTAAATATAATCGGCCCATTCCTCACAGCTATAAATTATAGTCAACCACAATCTTACCAGCCTTAGCATTATAACCACTGACACAGCTTATCAGGACATGATTGACAGAATTAACTACATTTTTAAAATGACAAGAATTTCTTGCTTGGTATCCCAGTGGCCAGAAAACAGAGCGGAATTTCTGTTAGGATCTCATAATATCCAATATTCAATTATATGCTTAGAGAATTTGATTTTGTGTCATTGTATCTATTTGTCTAAAACATTTCAAGCACTGTGTTAAATATCTTCACATGCATATCACATAATTAAACATGGAAACCCAAAACAAACCAGATTTTTAAAGCTGAATTTGTATATTCTCTGCAGAATTAATTCAAAAATTGATGAGAATTTTGTTTATAGTTGTAACCATAGAACAAAATAAGCAATTGATTTTAAAGGTTATCTAAAATGTCCTTTTATTTTGTAACATTAACAATAATTGAAATACTGCATATAGGCCTAATACTTTACAATTCACAAAGTAGTTCTAGATCATCTTCCAGTAGTCTTTAACCTCCATTTTAAGCCAGGTCATGGTTTTCTGACACAGGGCCATGTTTTTCTCTATTTTTTATGAAGGGTAAATTTGTTTCAGCAGGCATGCCAGGTACAAATATTCTCATTCTAGAGATGAGGAAACTGAGGCTCAGCAAAGCCAGCTCCTTTCCCCCCTTGCTACACCGTGTAATCTCCCATAATTCATGCTTTTTTTTTTTTTTTAACAGCTTCTAACCCTGGTTGTGCTTGACCCATGCGATGACCTTCTGAGGAGAGTATGGTTTGTAACTTTTCCATCTTGTTGGTGAGAACATCACAGATCAGCAGGATTGTACACTAATACTCATAAATGGTAGAGCTAGGACTAAAGCTAAGGTCTTCCTAGCCTGTGCCCAGTGCCATTTTCTCTGCCAGTTGCTGCCTTCCCATTTTCACATTTAAAAGGTAAGTGCTATGCCAGACTCTTGGGGGAGTTGCAGGGTAAATGGCACTGCCTCCACCTTCCAGTGGCCATCTCCCACTGTGGCAGATGCATGCTCATTCACATGTGACCATGTGACCAAGCTAGTCATGATAAGCATCAAAAACGTATGCTAAGTCAGCAGAGCTTCTGTCAATCCAACAAGAAACTAAATCACACAGGGCTGCAAAAGTGCAATCCTGATTCTGACTTCAATTTACTCTCTAATCATGCATAAGACACTTTGATTTCTTAGCCTGTCCAGTAGGAAAAGAAAACATAGAGCATTTATGAGGGAGGGGTGCATTTTATAGAATTCAGTCTTTATTTTTTAGAATCTTTCCAACTTAAATTTAAATAAATGAAAAAATAATTTTCAACTTTGAACTAGACCACCGTGTGCCTGTAGCAGAAGCCATTTCTGGTAACCCTCACTCCCAGAGCCCATGCCCTGGTGGAAGACAATGTGGCCCCCTCAGTCTGTGACTTCTTTTGTCTCAGCAATGGAGGCTCCACATGGCTGTGCATTAGAATCCCCGGGGCACTTTCAACACTCCCGATGCCTTGTAACCACTCAGATCAATTACGCTCAAAAGTCCTGACCACCGTTTTCTCAATGGAATAAGACAGATGAGTTCAAATCACTTAATAATGGTAAATACTTTTTTTAATAGGACTTCTTTACAGGGCATAAAACAAGGTCAATTTTCTCTTTCTAGAGGCAATCAGCATTTGCCTACAGAAGACTTGACTACAGAGGAAACAACCCAAAATGCTCTTGCAACTTTTTAGGTGAACAAACTTTGCACAAAATTCGATGGGCACTGAGAGCAAATTGTTACCTTTTCTATAAGGAGAATCAGTAAAAAAAGAGTAAGAGAGCCGGCGCCGTGGCTCAATAGGCTAATCCTCCACCTTGCGGCGCCGGCACACCGGGTTCTAGTCCCGGTTGGGGCGCCGGATTCTGTCCCGGTTGCCCCTCTTCCAGGCCAGCTCTCTGCTATGGCCAGGGAGTGCAGTGGAGGATGGCCCAGGTGCTTGGGCCCTGCACCCCATGGGAGACCAGGAAAAGCACCTGGCTCCTGGCTCCTGCCAGGATCAGCGCGGTGCGCCGGCTGCAGCGGCGGCCATTGGAGGGTGAACCAACGGCAAAGGAAGACCTTTCTCTCTCTGTCTCTCTCTCTCACTGTCCACTCTGCCTGTCCAAAAAAAAAAAAAAAAAAAAAAAAAAGAGTAAGAGAAATTGGTTCACCCTAATGGAGATTTCTGTTTCACAGGAGACAGTGATGCCATGCTCTGCTGCAACCTGAAATACTTCTTAGCAGCTATCAACACTCGTGCACCTTGTAAAATGTAAAATGCATGCAGTGTCTATTCTGTAAAATGTGTCCTTGTTGGTTTTGAAGCTGTTTCCTAAAAAGAAACAACACTGGGGTTTCAACTGACCACTTTGTCACTAAATTACTTTGACAGTTTCGATGGTCTGAATTTGTAAAAGACATGAAACAGCTACTACAAGAACCAAATTGTCTGATTCTTGTTACTTTGTGGTTGTTCTGCATTTCAGTGACAGAGGCAGTTTCTAAAAGTCACTGAGAATCATGTATGAACACATTAAGTCTCTTTTTTCCACCATGAAGGACAGATCAAAAGGACCCCCTAAAGCCATGTCTGTCCTTTATTTCTGCTAGTATAATTACTAATCTATTTGGTGGAACACTGGCATTTTACTTTTCTCTAGACTCATGATTATATTACTTTTTTATCCTTGCCGTCTAAAATGCCAACAGTAGGCTGGAATAACTCAATGACTTTGGTCATAATAAAAACATAAAATTAAGAGTGACATACAGATCGCTTGGAATGATGGAAACAAAAATGGTCTAGTAGCTAGTTCATTAATGTATGAGCTGAAGCAAATTGCACACAACTTCACTGAGCTGCAGTAGCTATAAAAATACAATCAAAGACACGGGATCTTGGGAGGAGATCTTTAAAATTAAAAATGTAATCATTTTCTCAACTCTGAGACCAATTTGATGTAATGTGTTTGATCAGAATTCTACTGATATAGCAATATTTTTTATTTTCATGTGGTCTCACTGAACTGTAGGGATTCCCTATGAGGGAGGGAGGGAGGGAGAGAGAGAGAGAGGGAGAGAGAGAGAAAGTGGGGGAAATGCTTGACCAACAGCTACACTGATAGTGCAGGAGAATGGCCATGGACTTTCTCTAACTGCACACAAGCAATGCTGAGTGATGGCCTGTTCTCCTGTTCTGGTGCTCACAATGACTGCATGCGAATCCTCTGGAGTGCTTGTTAAATGTGGAAATTCCTGAGATCCTAGGAAGGAAGTGTAATCTCTGAGTGAGAAGCCCATTCACCATTAGCAAGCTCCTTGGGCAAGTCTCAGTCACATGAAAATTTGAGAACCATTGGACTGAAAGTGGACTGAAAGTTATTGTAGTCTCTAGTACTTGAAAGAAATATCAAGGCTTGCATCTGACTCTCACCCCCAGGAACTGAATTTCAATGCACATCCTAGGTCCTGCAGAGAAATGTACATTTTCCATTTTGGATAGAAAATGCTATGCAGTGGGGCAGGTGGCAAACCATCAGTACAATTAGAGGCCTACAAGGGAATTCTTTCTGTTCCTTGAGACAGCTGAATTCATTACTGCTCCTCATCACCAAGAGAGGAAGGACGTTCTCCAAAGAGCATGTTAAATGCACGCATGTCGGCAGGAGTCCATTACTAAGACACATTTTATGTAGAAATTGGATAATTAGAGAGTGTGTGTTCAATTAATTTTCAGATCTGTGAAGCACTAAGGAATATACAAGGTGCTAAAAGGCTATGTGTAGAACTATTTGTTATTGCTAACTGGGAAAAAGAGCTCTTTTGAGGTCTAAAGTCTAGAATGTAGCTTCTAATGCTACTTCATTAGAGGAGATAACATCAAATTTGGTGACTATTAAAAGCAATTTTTATTACGAATAGCTTTAGTTATTAAAGATGTAAGCTTTGAAAAAGGATTTGATGGAATAAATAGGGTTACTCTTCACCAGATAGCTGAAAATATATTCCCTATATTCCTCTTTTAGCAACAATCCCTTTCAGCCCCAATCAATGCAAACAATGAAATCTGCCATAGTTGTCTCTTAGTATCCTCAGGGGATTGGTTTCAGGATGACCACCCCACAGGATTCCAAAATCCACAAATATTCAAACCCCTTAGATAAAATGGCACAGTATTTGCAAATAACCTCCACATATCCTCCCATATATTTAAAAACCATCTCTTTATAATTTGCAATACCTAATACAATATAAATAAATGCTACAGTGTATTTGTGGAATAAGAAAAGGTCTATACATGTCCAGTATGGATACAACCCCTACTTGTTGGTTGAGCCGGATGCAGAACTCTTAGATTTGGATGCCTGACTTCCTAAGAGAGAAAAGGTGATAGGTTTCATACCAGTGTGAAGTTCATGGCTGAGATCACTATTATAAAAGAAAAACTAATAAGAAAAAAAATCCAAATTTATTTAATGTAAATTTTAGCTGACATGAAAGCCATCATGAGGAAATGAAGACCCAAAGAAATGGGTAAGTTTGGAGCCAGCGCTGTGGCGCAGTGGGTTGGTACCCTGGTCTGAGGTGCCGGCACTCCATGTTGGTGCCGGTTTGAGACCCGGCTGCTCCACTTCCAATCCAGCTCTCTGCTGTGGCCTGGGAGAGCAGTAGAGGATGGTCCAAGTCCTTGGGCCCCTGCACCTGCATGGGAGACCTGGAAGAAGCTCCCGCCTCCTGGCTTTGGATCAGTGCAGCTCTGGCCATTGTGGCCATCTAGGGAGTAAACCAGCAGGTGGAAGATCTCTCTCTCTCTCTCCTTCTCTCTCTCTTTCTCTCTTTCTCTCTCTCTCTCTCTCTCTCTCTCTCTCTCTCTGCCTCTCCTCTCTCTGTGTAACTCTGACTTTCAAATAAATAAATAAATCTTTAAAAAAAGAAAGAAAGAAATAGGTAAGCTTATGACTGGCAGACCAAAATGGTATAATCTAATAATAAAAAGGGGAAAACCTAGTTCAGGAAAACCTTCGTTCAGAATCTTCCTGACATGTGTGTAGGGAAAGGACCTCTGGAAGGGGTCTTATGACCAAGAGAGGAAAGTCAGAGAATATGACCTTCCTCAAGGAAGAAAGGTGGAACGAGGTCACAGAGAGACTGTCTTGCTTCTGCTGTTTCCTCAGATGCCAAGGTGCCACGTTTGGTGCAGCATGTGCTGAACCCCTCAATAACAGCTCTGAAACAGTATGGCATTGTGCCCAATTTAAGTCTTGTTTCTCATGCTGCAAACAACCTTGTTGTAGCAAGCACTTTATATAAAGCAGTGCATAATACTGAGTGAAGAAAAACGATCAGGCAATTAAAATCTGCTCCAGACTAAAGTAATGTGGATATCAAACTTTCAGGTTCTACTGTTATTTTTGAACTTGCCACAAAGAATTTCTTAGTAACAGGTAACCAGTGTACTTCCCTTCTTCATTTCATACCTGAAACCAAGAAATCTGTCCTATTGCCACACCTTGTACAAATGTTTTTAATGTCTTCCTAAGAAAATATATAGAGACATTCTAGTGATAATATAATTTTTATAACAATCAAAACAGCTTTAAGGCAAACTATAGAGGATACAAAAGCAAGAAAAGTTATTCATTGAACGACTTTTTTGCATGACTAGTACTAGGTACTGTTCTGTACACACTTGGCATATATCAAACAAAATATGTCTCCATTCTCCTTGGGGAAGCCAAATAATAAATACAAGTAAATTGTACAGTATATAAGAAGAGTATCTGCACTGTGGAAAAAAAAAAAAAGAGCATAGTAAAAGGGTTTGGGAATGAGGGAGAGGGGAGGCAGTTTGCAATTTAAACAGGATTAGCAGGACAGTCCCAGGGGAAAAGAAGATGGAGGCAGGGTCTCCAATGCGGTCGTTAGAAAGCTCGTGTTTATGGGGAAGGGTGTTCTGCACAGAGGGAAAGGCTGATGTGACGTCTCTAAATGGGAGCAGGACTGGCAAAGAGGATGGTGTAGCATGGACGAAGGTAAGAAGCAGTAGATTAAAAGAGTGATGGGCGGGAGGGGAGTGACAAGTTAGGTACAGCCCTGAAATCCATTGTACAGATTTGACTTAGCCTTTGAGACACAAATCACTGATGAGTTTTTGAACATATGCAAATATACTGCCATGTATTCCTTAGCAACCCAGACACATTCTGAGACAGGCATTGGTAGATGATTTTGTTGTGTAGACATCACAAAGTACACTTACAGAAACCTAGCTGGTATAGATCAATCACTTGATATGCAGCTTACTGCACCAAGACACAAGTAAGCCAAGCTGTATGAGGATGCTGACTGCATGACAGTAAGTAGTGTACTTTAAAAAAAAAAATAAGGACAAAGAGTAAAAGATAATAAAATGTTTAGTAAATGCACAACCTAGTCATATGATTGCTTATCAAATCAAGTATAATTATCAAATATTACAAGTACTGTATCTGATTGTATGGACTGTACTTATATACAACTGCATACCAGCATCACCACAAATGTGAGCAATGCGTTACTCCACGAGCTTTCAATGGCTGTGCATCACTAAGGGGTGGGAATTTTTCTCCATTATAGTCTTTTGGGATTGCCGTATATGTGGCCAATCATTGACCAAAACACTGTTATGCATAGCATGATTGTAACAGAAATGTGCAGTATAGCAGTATACAGTATAACCTAAAGCAAGGCAGTGGAAAGTTTAGAATCATTGACTTTAGAGTCAGAACTGGATTTGTGTCTCTGTTCTACCTCTTACCAGCTATCCAACCCTTTCTCAGTTTTCCCATCCATGGAAAGGAATAGCTCCTGCTTCAGAGGTTAGCTGTAAGTATTTACTGAGGCTACGATTCAAACTGCCAATCCCAGAGACTGGGTTTCTGAGGCAGTGGAAGAAAGTTATGTCTATCCCTTCTCCTTTTGAAATTCACAGCCAAGTAACATAACAAATATGAAGGAACTTCAAAAACATTGTAGAAAATGGAATTAGAAGACAATATTATTTGGGGGCAAAAACCACTTGAAATCCATGCATCATTTTATCCTAATATACATTTTCCATAAACTTTTTAAGTAATCCTCAAAAGAGAAGTCTTTACCACAGGAGGAGACCAAAGGTAGATGGAAAAATGATAAATAAGAGGAAGCAGACCTAATTTAGGTGACGACAAAGCGGAATTGTTTTCTCTTTCCTGGGAACTTGCCCACTACCCTCCTGTACACTTCTAGCAATTAATGTTAATGCAAGAAATATGATAATTCACACTAAAACCATTGTTACAGTTATTAACAATAGATTTCTCTATGAATTTCTTAAATGGACAGTTATCTCTGTTCCCAAATATAAGAGGACTTCAAAAATTCATGGAAACTGAAATTAAAAGATAAGTTTATTTTAGTGCAAAAATATTTTCAAATTTATCTCTCTATATATATATATGTTTTCAAAAAGTTCACAGAAATACATACTGTGAAAATAATTATGCATGGATTTACAAAATTTTTGCACCAAAATAAACATTTTTCATTCCATTTTCCATGACCTTTTGGAAGTTTCCCTGCATGCCTGGACTAACTCTGTCCAGGTAAATATACCTCAATCCAAGTAAATATACTACCTCATTTTAATCTTCCTAAAACCTAGCCATGAACAACACACCTTTTTGCTCAAACACTTTGAAGGACCCTCTTTTGTCTACAGGAAGAAACTTAAACTCCATTAGCAGGCCCCTTGGTGTCTCCCCTCTTATAAGTTCTTAGAATTCTGTGAGGACCAACCATTTGTTCTTTGAATATGCCTGCTTTGATGCCTTTGTCTACACTACTTTTTCTGACCAGAATTCTGTCACTGACTATTTTCCACCAATCAAAATCCTCTTCTTCTTTCAGCCAATTCACATTTTACATCCTCTACAATCATTTTCTTACCACACCAGACCTCAGTGGTCAGTCCATCTTCAGAATCACATCGTACTCTTGTCTGTGCCATTTGTTCATGACTTTATAATACCTAGCACCTTCTCTTTTCTTTGTCTACAACTTCCCCGCACTGGGGAAGGAAAACACAATTTTTTTTTTTCCTGCCTTAGATTCATTTCTTGGGGCCCTATAAATTAGACCAAAAAAATTAATAAGAGAAATTAATTAGCATGTGTATTGCATGTAATCATGTGAGCTGTAGTTAGAACTTGGGCTTGCATAGCTTCTGAACAAAAGAACAATACTTTTTTAGATAGTGACAAGACAAAGGCCCTTGAGTTTCTAGGTCAGCAAATTGTGGGAAATTATGGGAGGACTAATGGAAGATAATGGCTAGTTAGGAAAGTTTACTACCTTGAGTCTTCTAGGCTGATAAGGATCTAGAGTTGTTTTCAGTGATTAACTTTTGTCCTTCTTGGTAGTGAGGGGAGGGGAGACACATTTACACACTCACAGCGGGGGAGCAGGGAGCTTCTCAATTGCCTTCATCTAGAAGTACCACTGATGCAAACTGTCACATTTGGGGATGGCACTGCTGCCTTTCTCAACTCCTCAGTTTCACCATAAACCCTGAAAGGCTTCCACATTTGGGAAGCTCCAGAACTATTCCTAAAGTTTTACCCAAACTATTCCTAAAGTTAGCAGTTTTACCCAAAGTCCAACTGGATTCAAAAGTATAGAAGTTTCAGAAAAGGGCAATTAAAAAAAAAAAAACTAAAGATTCAAAAAATAGTGCCATTGAAAATTCTAGAATACTGATTACTTAGCTTAGAGAAGAGAAAGCTGAGTGAGTTGAAAAGTAACCTTTGAGCATGAAGCAACATAGGCTTTGTGGCTGTTCTAAATGTTAATTAAGGATGGGACAAAGAACTCTGAACCCACCAGATCACATCTGATCTCGAAAGGATGGGACAAAGAGACAAATCTGGAACTATGTGATTTGAAGACTTAGCAGAAACTGAAATGAACATTATCCACGTGAAAATTTTTTCTTAAATTTCTACAGTTTACAAAAATAATGACATTGCTTCTGACATACAAGGAGCTTGTCGGTGTCATCCTTGTCCTTACAAGATAAAGATGAACAAATAGAAAATCAGCCGCTTTGCTTCCTTGCATTGGAGAATCGAGGTTTCAGGGCAAAAGATTGCATTGAAATCTGGAGAGACAGGTACATCCAAGAAAGTCACAGCCTGGATCCGTTGGCCAGGAGCTGAAGCTACTGGTGCCATAGCTGGCAGGAACACTAAACAAAGACTTGGACAAATTGAGGGGAGCAGAGTGTCGGCTAGCATGAGAATACAAAACTTCTGGGGTTTGTAGTCTTGGGGTGCCCCATACTTTTGTGGGTGTTACATCCAGGAACTCTATAGATTCTTACAGTGAAGAGCTGAAAGAAGCTCCCTTTTGGCTCTGTTGGGCATAAGGGAAAAGCACTCTTTGTGATCTATTCAGAGCGTTCTCCAAGATAAAGGTTTCCTTTCCAAGTGAAAGACCACTCCAGAGACTTCTAGTGAGAAGGTATTTCTCCCATTCCACTCTCTCCACCTTCCTATCTCCCCTAAGGAGATTGGGGGATGCTAAGGAAAGACAGAGATTGAATCCTAACATTGTAGATTGCTTCCCTTCCCATACCTCACCATCACACTGACATACTCTGGTATAATAGCAATGGATTACAGGTGAATGATCTCCAGGAGGCAGACTCTCACCAAGGTGGTACTTAAGGAATCCCAACATCAAAAGGAGAGAGGAAAACAAGGGCACTAGAAAAAAGTGAAGCCCCCAGCAATGCATAGCTACCTTCAATATTTGTATCACCCAATCTCTCACCAGATTATCATAAAATCACATACTACAGGCCTACTGAACTCAGTTCCTTTTACACAATCAAATGCTATAAATCACAAAACTGTAATAATAATGAAGAATGCTTTCGAGATGTTCATCAGTAAAGGGGTCAAATGTGTGGAAAGAAAAAGTGATATTCTTTGTGAAGATAATTAAGATTGGCACCAAGAAGCATTATCCACAATAGCCAGAAAGTGCAAAAACTCAAATGTTTGCCCATCAAGAGATGAATAGGTGGACAAAATGTACTATATACGCTCAGCCATAAATAGAAAATAAATTACTGACCTATGCTACAAGGGGATGAATCTTGAGAATATCATGCCAAGTGAAAGAAGTCACACACAAAATGTCACATATTGTATGATTCTGTCTTTACAAAATCCCTGAAATAGTAAATCCAAGGAGAAAGAAGAATGGTGGTTACCAAGGAAGGGCTGGTGAAATGGGGAAATTGGGAGTTAATGCTTACCAGGTATTGAACTTTCTTTGGAAGTAATGAAACTGTATTGGAATGAGATAGAGGTGCTGATTACACAGCACTGTGACAGTACGAAATGCGATCAAATTGTTCACTTCAAAATAGTACATTTTATGTTCATGAATTTCACCTCATAAAAAGTGTTACTAGGAATTTTCTAAGATGAAATGCTAAAACAGAAATAAAAAAGAAACACCTTTAAAACCCATGAGATAATTTCAAAGTAAAACATGTATGTAACTGGAATACTAGAAGAGAGAACATAATAGAAGAAATATTTGAAATAGTAATAGCTGAGAACTTCTGAAAATTACTGAAATATACCAAATCATATATCTAGAAAACTCAGATAACACCAAGCTAAATAAAGGCAAAAAAACAATTGAAAACAGAGCTCTACATTTGGTGCATCATATTCAATCCGAAAACAATCAAAACCGATTGAGAGGCCAGTGCCGCAGCTCTCTAGGCTAATCCTCCGCCTGAGGCGCTGGCACCCTGGGTTCTAGTCCCAGTTGGGGTGCTGGATTCTGTCCCAGTTGCTCCTCTTCCAGTTCAGCTCTCTGCTGTGGCCTGGGAAGGCAGTGGAGGATGGCCCAAGTGCTTGGGCCCTGCACCCGCATGGGAGACGAGGAGGAAGCACCTGGCTCCTGGCTTCAGATTGGCACAGCGCCGGCTGTAGCAGCCATTTGGCCATTTGGGGAGTGAACCAATGGAAGGAAGACCTTTCTCTCTGTCTCTCTCTCACTGTCTAACTCTTCCTGTCCAAAAAAAAAAAAAAAAAATTGAGATAAGTGAGAGCTTAAAAATAATAAAATAATTTATTTATAGAGGACTTTATAATAGACTACTTGTCAGAAACCATGTAGGCAAGAACAGAATAGTGAAATAATTATTGCTGAAAATAAGCCAGCAATCTAGAATTGTATACCCAGCAAAATTATCCATCAATAGTAATGAGAAAAAAATACTTTCCCAAGGGCTGATGCTGTGGCACAGCAGGTAAAGCTGCCCCCTCTGGCACTGGCATCTCACATGGGAGCCATGAGTTAGAGTCCTGACTGCCCTATTTCTGATTCAGGTCCCTGCTGATGTGCCTGGGAGGACAGCAGAGGATGGCCCAAGTGCTTGGGCCCCTGCCACCCATGTGGGAGACCTGGATGGATTTTCTGGTTCCTTGCTTTGGCCTGGCCCAGCTCTGGCTGGTGCAGTCATCTGGGGAGTGAACCAGCTGATAGAAGATCTCTCTCTCTCTCTCTCTTCCTCTTCCTCTCTGTAACTCTGCCTTTCAGATAAATAGATAAATCTTTTAAAAAATACTTTCTCAAACAAAAACTGAGGGAATTCATCACTGGCAAACCTACCTTGAAAGAAATGTTTTTTATGTTTTTATAAAATGTTTATTTTATAAAATAAAATGTTATTTTATGTTATGTTTTTATAAAATAAAATGTTTTTTAAATGTTTTTTAAAAATTCCTTCAGGGAGAATAAAATTATATGAGTCAGAAACTCAGACCTACGTAAAGAAGGGAAAAGTAGTTAAAAATAATGATCAAAAAAAAGCTATAGGGGTGGGCATTTGGCTTAGTGAGTAAAATGATGGTTAAGACACCATCTGTGTCCCCTATCAGGGCTCCTGGATTTGATTCCCAGCTCAACACCTGATTCTCGCTCCCAGCCAATACAGAACCCCAGGGGGCAGCAGCCGATGACTCAAAAAATTGGGTCCCTACCACCCACCTGGGAGATCTGGATTGATTTCCTGGCTCCCAGTTTCAACCTGGCTCAGCCACAGCTATTGCAGTCATTTGGGGAGTAAGCTAACAGATGAAATCCCTCTCTGCCTCCCAAATGGGAGAAAATAGCTTTTAAAATCCTTTGGAACTTAAGGATTCTGTGATGCTATCTCTTGAATGCACTTCAGTGTGGAATTCTCCTTCATCAGAATGACAACTTGGGTAAATTCCATGAAACTTGGAGTTTCTCATCATCTGAATGGTAAAAATGGTAGTAAGTGACTGAATTTCTCATCCGTTTCTATAGATTTGAGTTTTGGACTCCTTGGCTGCAAGCACATAAATATAATTCTGGCTAATGTGGGCCATTCTGGAGAAACCTCAGGGGAATCACAAACTTGCAAGAAAGCTGGAGAGCCAGGCTTGGCAACAGGAATTATCAAGGGAGTTCCAGAGGACTCGGAAATAGGAACCTTAGGAAAAACTTGTAACAAAGAGTCAACTCAATTTCCCCCCTGCTGTATTGAACATATGCCAGCTATTATTTATTGTTAACTCTCCCAAGATTCGGAGTCCCAGTAAAAAGTGTTTGATTGTCTAAGCTTTGCTTGTAGACCTGGCTGTGCTTGGGTAGAACACCCTGGACCCTAGGGCTTCTGACTTTTATGGGGAGGCAGGCAAGGGGATTTACTCTCGGCCTCAGCTAGAGTCTACTCTGGAAAGCAGGAGCCATGCCCGCTGCTGCCCCCCGGAGGGTCTGTAAATCTGGACTCAAACTTCTAAGGAGGGACTGCTGTGTCAGCCTGTGCTGGCTCCACCTCAGCCTGGTTCTGGAAGCAAGAAGCTGCACACAGAAACAACCTGCCACCACACCAACAAACACCATCACCAGGGCACTGAAGAAGGCAGTTGCTAGAAGGAAACAGAAGGGGGCAGCCATCTGGCTCAGGAATTAAGATACCCACATCCCAAATCAGAGTGTCTGGTTGGAGTTCTGGCTCTGCTAGCAATCCAACCTCCTGCTAAAGCACACTCTAGGAGGCAGCAGGTGATGGTTCAAGTAGTTGGGTCCCTGCCACCCATGTAGGAGACCCAGATGGAGTTCCAAACTCCGGCTTCAGCTTGACCCATACCTACCTGCTGTGGGCATTTGGGAAGTGAACCAGGAGATAAAAGATCTTCATCTGTCCCCCACACCCCACCACCTTTCAAATAAAAATGAAAATAAAGGAGTCTATCATTTAAAAAGGAAACAGGAAAGAGCAAGTGTCTTCTGCCTCCTCCTGCCTTCTAGTCTCCTTCTCTCCTCCTCTATAAACAGAGAGCCAACTGACAAAGGAGAAACACTGGTTTGCATAATCCCTGCCCAGTATCACAAAGCCAGGTGCAGCAGAGTAGAGGAGAGTTGAGAGCCAATAGCTTAATACCTGGCCCATCATCCACCAAGACCAACACAACGTGAGAAGTAATTGTCCAAAGCACACTAAGGGACTGATGAGAGGTGAGTGGTGAATAGGCAGCCAAAAGGAAGATGGGAACCCTGCAGACTTAGGAACAGGTACTTCCCAACAAGTACCTAGGAGAGGACAGATAACACCCATAATGTCCCATAGGGTAGTAAATTGCTTTTGAGTTTAAGAAGCTTCCTTAGCTCTTTAGGAAAAGTTGATGATTTAAGCCTTTACTTGTTTATGTACTGATCAAGGTGTTTGAATACAAAGAGCAAGTGCAGTGTTGAAGAATTAAAAGTAAACAAAGAGATGATTCCTAAGTCACTTGTGACTTGGGTGTTTCTGCCTAGTCCCCTTAGAACTGGCAGTGAAGCACTGTACATAACAATCAGGATTGGGAGCACTTGTAGACTGAAATACTAAGGATTCTCTGCAGTTACTGTTTTTTTTAAAGATTTTTATTTTATTTATTTGAGAGTTACAGAGAGAAGGAGAGACAGAGAGAGAGGTCTTCCATCCTCTGGTTCACTCCCCAAATGGCTGCAATGGGCAGGGCTGCACCAATCCGAAGCCAGGAGCCAGGAACTTCTTCCGGGTCTCCCACACAGATGCAGGGGCTCAAGGACTTGGGCCATCTTCCAGTGCTTTCCCAGGCCATAGCAGAGAGCTGGATTGGAAGTGGGGTAGCCAGGTCTTAAACCAGCGCCCATGTGGGATGCCAGCACTACAGGCTGGGCTTTAACCTGCTGTGCCACAGCATCAGCCTCTGCAGTTACTATTAAAGACACTGCTAAAGGGCATACCAGGGGCTGGCTTGGCCCTAGGAGTTAATGCATCACATATAGGAGCCCTGGTTTCAGTCCTTGCTGCTCTGCTTCAGAACCAGCTCCTGACGAATGTGCCTGGGAAGGCAACAGAAGATGGCCCAAATGCTTGGGCCCCTACCTCCCATGTGGGAGATTTGGACGGAATTCCTGGTTCCTGTCTTCAGTCTGGTCCAGCCCTGACAGTGGCAGCCATTTGGGGAGTGAACCAGAGGATAGAAATCTCTTTCTCTGTTTCTTCCTCTCTCTGTGTCACTATACCTTTCAAGTAAATAAATCTTAAAAGAACAAAGGGCACAATACATGCAAGGCAGATAGTGAAATGGGAAGTGGGCAACACAAGCAACCCAATCTAAAGACTGCAGAAAGATCTTTCCATTGGATTGATCCTGCTGTCAGTCACAAAAGAGGCCAGATTCAAAGTAAATATCAAAAACCCCACAGTAGAGTACTCACAGGTGTTGTTTATATTTGTTTAAACCCACTGTATAAATCGGTCCCCTAGTGTTTGACAGAAGTGGTTTTAGGCGGTACAAATAGTTCTAAGAGGGACTCCACAAAACAAAAATATCTTCAGTCTTCTTGTAGCTTCAGGCCACATATTCACATGTTAATGAGAAAGGCTTAACTTTAACCCAGTGTCTCCTCAATTTATTTAAATTAAGAGGCCTGGTTTCAATGAACATCTCCCTGAGTGAGCTTTCTTCAGAACACAATTTGTCATATATTGCTATATATTGTCTGTAAATAGCATATAATTCCCCATTTCATACAATAAATTCACTTTCTTTTCATCCTTTGTTGTCCTAATAGAATCAAACTGTAAACCTCCCAGATGTCATTTGATGAAAATATCCAGATCTGATGGCTTCAACCTAATATTAGTAGGCAAGATTCTGGAACAAGAACAGGCCCAGCTAAGCTAGCACCACCATCCCTCCACCCCCTGTAGCATGATGCTTTAGTGGGCCCTTTGTACTTCCTGGTGGGTCCCATACAGTCTGCCAGTAATATTTCCCTGTGGCAAGACACCTAACTGCTCAGAACAGGGCAGGCATTCTGCCACAGTGGGTTAAGCCACTGCTTGCAATGCAAGCAACCCATATCAGAGTACCAGTTCAAGTTCTGGCTACTCAGCTTCTGCTCCAGCTTCCTGCTAATGTACCCGGGAAGCAGTTGATGACTTAAGTATTTGGGCCTCTGCCATCCACATGGGAGTCCTGGATGAAGTCCAGGCCTGGCCCAACCCTACTGTCCTCCCTGTCACTCTGCCTTTCCAATAAATTAATTAATTAGATTAATGCTATAACGAGTACTCAAACAGTATATTTCACTTTGTGTTTCTATGGGGGTGCAAACGACTGAAATCTTTACTTAATGTACACTAAACTGATCTTCTGTAAAAAAAAAAAAAAAAAAAAAGAAAGAAATTTTCAATTCCCAACTTGACTCTCACTGGGATTAAACATGACAATAGGTCTGATCTGATTTCATCATCATTTTAAAAAAATCATCTATTATTTTTCACTTTATGTTTCTGTGTGGGAGCAAACTGTTGAAATACTTACTTAAGGTATACTAAGCTGATCTTCTGTATATTAAGATAATCGAAAATGAATCTTGATGTGAATGGAAGGGGAGAGGGAGTGGGAAAGGGGAGGGTTGTTGGTGGGAGGGACGGTATGGGGGGGGAAGCCATTGTAACCCATGAGTCGTACTTTGGAAATTTATATTCATTAAATAAAAGATAAAAAAAAAAAAAAAGAAAAAAAAAAAAATAAAATTATAGCAACAGTGTTAAGATTGGCAATTTCTAATTTATATTTTCCCTGGCATTACTCACTTGATTATCCAAATAGCCTATGAGAAAAATTGGCAGGTATTATCATTAACATCCTCTTCCTTTTTCATTGGAGAACATAAAGAGCATGAGAAGTTGTATGGCTTGTCCAGAAACACCCTGCGGTGAGAGGCCAGGATGATATCTCCCAGAATGCTTAGCCTGAGAGCTTGTGCTCTTTTCTGACTCATTTACTACCTCACCTGATGCTGAGATTCACAGTGTAGCTACCAGCTACTTGCTTCAATTCAGCAATTAAAGTCTTAACCAGACACTTGGAACAAGGATTCATGTCACTTTTGAGGTTTAAGAATAGTATTTCATGAAAGATCTCCGCGAGTGAGATCCCAGTGGAAAGAACAGGGCCATCAAAGAAGGAGGTACCTTTCTCTGAAGGGAGGAGAGAACTTCCACTTTGACTATGACCTTGTCTAAATAAGATCAAAGTCGGCGAACTCAAAAGGCTTCCATAGCCTTGGCAACTCATTACTAGAGCCTAGGGAGATTGCTGACGCCATAAACAAGAGTGTCAAATTGTTAAGTCAACAACAGGAGTCACTGTGCACTTACTCCCCATGTAGGATCTCTGTTCTTAATGTGTTGTACTATGTGAATCAATGGTATACTAGTAATCAAACAGTGCTTTACACTTTGTGTTTCTGTGTGGGTGCAAACTGATGAAATCTTTACTTAATATAAACTAAATCAATATTCTGTATATAAAGATAATTGAAAATGAATCTTGATGTGAATGGAATGGGAGAGGGAGTGGGAGATGGGAGGGGTGCAAGTGGGAGGGAAGTTATGGGGGGGAAGCCATTGTAATCCATAAACTGTATTTTGGAAATTTATATTTACTAAATAAAAGTTAAAAAAAAAGAATAGCATTTCCATACCCAAAAATTTCGTAAAGAAAATTTTAAAACACTAAAGATATTTCTGAAATAGCAATACATTCAGTTAAATACACTAAGTTTATTTATCTTTAAAAGTCTATCCAGGAACAGTCATTTAATCTAGCAGTTAAGACATAGGCATTCTGTATAGGAGCCTCTGGGTTTAATTCCCAATTCTGGCTCCTGACTCCAGCTTCCTACTAACATAAGCCTTGGGAGGCAGTAGCGATAGTTAAAGTAATTGAGTTCCTGCCACCTATCTGGGAGCAGTACATTAAATTTCTGGTTCCCAACTTCAGCCCTGACTGTTGCAGGTATTTTGGGGAATGAACCAGTGGATGGAAGTATATACACACTCTCTCTCTCTCTCTCTCTCCCCCTTTCTCCATCACTCTAGTCTTTCTGCCTCTCAAATAAGTAAATATTTCTTCTAAAAAGAGAAAATAATATAAATCTTATCTTACTTAAATTTTTAAATAGGCCCAAACACTAAATTTAGTTTATTTTTATACTTATTGACAATATAATTTATGTAAATTACTGGTAGAGTTCCATGCCCTCTCATTGTATTTTGCTATTGCTGTCCACAGAATGATAATTTCCAAAGCCTTCTAAATCCTAGCTGTTAGCAAATGTCCAGTAATATGGATTAATCAATCTCATATTCATCATAGCATTACAATATACAAGAAGTAGAAGCAACTCAAATATCTGTGGACAGATGAATGGATAGAGAAAATGGGGAATATACATACAAAGGGGGTATATTCATACTTGTAAAATGGAAGCTTATGCAACTCTAAAAACAAAAGGAAATATTGACATACACTACAACAGGAATGAGCCCCGAATATACTATCTTAAGTGAAATAAACTAGTCACAAGAGGACAAATATGACACAAGTTCACTTATATGAGATGTCGATAGTAGTCAAAGTCATACAAACAGGAAGTAGAGAGTGGTGTCAGAGTTTGGGAGGAAGACGTGAGAAGGAATGGTATTTAACTGACAGAGTTTCAGCATTGTAAGGTGAAAGAGTTCTAAAGATCTATTGGAAAAAAAAAACAGAAATAATTTAACACTACTAAACTGTGTCCTTAAAATCAACATATATTTTAAGATAGTAAAAAAAATTGTACAACCATTAATTTTTTTAAAAGGTTGTGAAGTCACAGCAATCAGACGAAGAACTAGTAATAGAACAGGTGCTGAGGTTCCCTTCAGTGGGGGAAATGGGTAACAGCAAACGAAAGTCAGACATGCAGGCAGCTGTGTGGTATGGTCCTGTGGGGACAATCTGTGTAATTCCACCCGCCAGGAGCGGCTCTCGTCTTTCCCACATAGAGCAGTCTGTGTCCACTCAGACGGAGGTGTAAAATGCCATTCAACACAAGAAAAGATACCACATTCCATCTGACAGGGTGTTACGTTATTTGCTGTTTATTTGCTTATCCGAATTTTACCATACATGGTAGGTATTTAGGTATTTATGTAAATAGGTATTTAGGATTATCCAGGTTGTTCTCATCAGAGACAATTTTCTTAAAGAACAGAGATCTTCTCAAGGAGAGGAGGCTTACTGGAAGAGTAGAGTGAGCACCATGGAGATGCATCAGAGGGGCGGAAGGCCCAGCACGAGGAGCTGCGCCAGAACTAGGACTCCTCTCCTCACGGCTCACTGCACGCATGCAGCTGAGACTGCCTGGAGACTCACCCAAGACTAGTTAGCTCTGCCGATCACTAACTAGTTCCCTCAACTTCATCATCTGTCTTACTGGAGGAGCTAATGAAGTGTTTTGGTAAATAGATCCAGGACAGCAGTAAACTCAGGAAATATTTTGTGTATGTGACTACTTCCAGAAGTTTATGGGAAATGGAAATGAAAGATAAAATGACTGTGGCTTAAAAAATAATCTGAAAGTCATGCAAATGAAGGGTCTTCAAAAAGTTCATGGAACTATGTGTTGTGAAAAAGCTATACAATGATTCCAAAGGATTTTTGGGATTTTTTTGCATCAAAATAAACATCTTTTAATTCCTTTTTCCACGAACTTTCTGAAGTGCATCCAGTATTTCCTTTACCTATAATCTATCTTTCTCTACTCTCTGTCCCCTTTCATTCTTTTTTTTTTTTTTTTTTACAGGCAGAGTGGACAGTGAGAGAGACAGAGAGAAAGGTCTTCCTTTGCCGTTGGTTCACCCTGATCCGATGGCAGGAGCCAAGAGCCAGGTGCTTTCCCTGGTCTCCCATGGGGTGCAGGGCCCAAGCACTTGGGCCATCCTCCACTGTACTCCCTGGCCACAGCAGAGAGCTGGCCTGGAAGAGGGGTAACCGGGACAGAATCTGGAGCCCCGACCGGGACTAGAACCCGGTGTGCCGGCACTGCAAGGCGGAGGATTAGCCTGGTGAGACACGGCGCCGGCCCCCTTTCATTTCAAAAGCTTACTTCTTACAAAGCCCAAGTCTCCCAGATTGAATTCCAGAGACAGAAGCAGATTCCCCACATGACAGGGTCAGACAGCACCTAAGTCAGCCTCTTGCTCTGGACTGGTCAAAAAGCAAAGTACATCTAATACGTGGAAACTGTGCAATGTTTTTGCCTGATATTTATAAAACTTTCAAAAGCAGACCATATCTCCTATACCACAACATACAGGGGGAGAAAGGATTTACAGTTCTATTTTTAAATGCTCTATAAAGTTCATGTTCCTGTTTTACAGATGAGAAAATTAAGACAGAGGATAAGTGACCTGTCCAAACTTAGATGAAAAGGAGAATCGTCATTTCGATATCAATCTGTTAATTCCAAAATCTCTATTTTCTTCCTATTATTTCCCTATTAATAACTTAACATATCTTACTTTTCCATGAATGCTGCAGAAAGAAAGCATTCTACTGTGACTTCTATTACTACTTAGTCTGTAATGAACTTTATTTGCTACCTGGTGTAAGAATTTTCACTCACAATAGCTACTTGATTTCTAGCATGGCTATCTACTAGACTTCAATGTTAATGTTACTATAAAATTAACATCAGTTTAACAAAATGTCTATTTGGGAAGAAGAATTATAAATTTCCCACTAATTTCATCACCTTTCTCACATAACATCTACGTATGCTGTCTATAGTGGAGTTCTCAGCAAAAGCACAAAATGATTGCCTTAAAAAATGAAATTATTAGGGGCTGGCATGGTGGCACAGCAGGTTAAAGCCCTGGCCTGAAGCGCTGGCATCCCACATGGGCGCCGGTCCTAGTCCCAACCTCTCCTCTTCCAATCCAGCTCTCTGCTATGGCCTGGGAAAGCAGTACAAGATGGCCCAAGTCCTTGGGCCCCTGCACCCATGTGGGAGACCTAGAAGAAGCTCCTGGCTGCTGGCTCCTGGCTTTGGATTGGCGCATCTCTGGCTGTTGCGGACATTTGGAGAGTGAACCAAGGGATGGGAGACCTCTGTCTCTCTCTGTCTCTACCTCTCTCTGTAACTCTTTCAAAGAAATAAAATAAATCTTCTAAAAAATGAAATTCTTAGAATAATTTCAATCTTGGTATTGTTTTCTTTAATTTTCTACAGAGAAGAAATTTAGAAAGAAAAATAAAACAGGGCAGGAGAAAGGGAAGAAAGGAGACAGCCATTTGCCTCATGTGGCTAGAGGTTATGAACATTTCTTAAAAAGACTCATTCTTAGAAATGCTCATTGCTCACACACATGTACAAAGATTATTCATTCTAGCATTGTTTGTGATAATAAAGAATTAATATAAAATTCATTGTATCTCACACCTGCTTAATCAGATGCCTACAAAAGCTCCATCTGTGAGACCAAAGGTGGGACACTTCTTCTACAACCTTCTCAGAACCTCTAGCAAACTGGGGACCCAAGACTGAGCATTCCATTTTCAAGATCTGTTTTTCATTTGTTTGCTTAGGAGATGCCTCAGGACAGATGCTGGCCATGCCAGAAAGATGGACCATGTCTACAGAGTGAAATCCCAATAGGAATTCTGGGTCCTGAAGTTCCAGCGAAGGTCCTGGTTGATGACACACACTGACAAAACAGAAAGGTGATGTCGCCTTACCTTCATGTGTGGGACCCTCTTAGACCTCACCCAAGGCTTTGGTTGGTCCTGATTTATACTCATTGTCATAAAATTGTAATCACAAATAGAGTACTTTCCTGTGTTCTATGATTGGCTCTAGCAAATTAGCAAACTCGGGGTAGGGGGGTAGTAGGAACCTTTCAAATTTGTAGCCAGTTGGTCAGAGGTGTGAGCAGCCCGACATCCCTGAGTTTGAGGCTGGCGTCTGAAGTATGGATAGTCAAATCCAACCTCCCACCTTCAGTCTGTCATGGCCACCACTGCGATTCTATTTGGTCAGACCCTCATGCCGCCTCAACAGCAGGTATCTCTGCCTCCACGCCTCGGAGATGCTGGAGACTGCCGTTAGCCTGGGACGTGTGCATTACGTGTATACAGGCAGCATCAGAACTGCTCACCCCCTCTAAGCAAGGAGACTGCTGAGAAGGGCTCACTGCTCACTAAGCTGCTGCCAAGGATGTGAGAGAGCTGGAGGCACAGGAAACACCTAGGAATTTTAGAAAGTCAGGGATTCCCTCCCATATCGTCTAAACATACTAGAATAGTCTCACATTCCCATATAAAATAGCAATGTGCTTGGGAAAAAATCAAAGATTTTTGTAATTTTGGCTTGGGAAAACTATCTATGAATATCTCATTTGTAATTAATCATATCTTCTTAGCAATCATTGGAAATTTGGGAATCTTCAGAAATAAGAAAAATGTAACATAGATCAGTTTCAAATGTAATCATTATGGACTCTCCATTTAGCTGTTGATGTTGACATGATGCTGCATGGTACAGATTTCTTATTGAATTATGCAAATTGTAAATCATTCTAGTTTCACAGTTTCATTTTCTCATTTTGAAGTCATTTTTTTTTTCAGTTCTCAACTTTTGCATAGGCCTAGGTCCCTGGTAAGTCCCGTGTTGTAGCTCAGGCGTCCAATGGATACAGCGGCTCTATAGGGTTTCCTATTTGATTCTGTGAGGTGAAGACATGAAGTCAACACCAAGTACAAGATTAGTTTCCTGTTATCAATCTACATTTTTTTTTCCTCTTTCACTTTTGCCATTTCCAACGAAGACCTAGGCCTTTGGGAACCTTTTCCTTAAAGGCATTTGTGTCCCAGCCTAGATCACCAAGACTTTTATAGTCATACATCTTTCCTGGCTTTTGTTTCACTGAGTCTTTGTTTCCAAGGACAACTTGACCTGGTCAGGGTAGGCGAGAAGGGAAAAAGCAAGTGGCTTCCAGGGAGGTACGGGAAAGAGAGATTCAGATTCCACAGGACAGGAAAGAAGCTGAGATGATCCAATCTAGACTTCCCAGCTGGAGACTGAGGATTTCCCCAAGTCTGTCCAGGCCAATCTCCTGGGGTGACCTTGGCCTACAGACAGAATAAATACCAATCTTTAAGACAGCCTGCAGATCTCAACAATTAGAATACCGGTTGTGACGTTGACGGACTGAAAATTAAGGTCCTCCCCAGTTCTCCAAGTACAACCTAAGTCATTCAGATTCTTGTGCACATCCAGGAAAGGCAAGCAGCCCCACTGTGACTGCGCCCTCACCTCCCATTACTAGCAAGGCAGGCTGGTGACTCCGAAAATAAAGGCAATCTCATCTATACATAGAATGTAAATGATGCTTCTTGTACACCAAAGCTTACAGCAGCTCTTTCTGAGACTAAAGTTATCACTCTTTTGTGACTATTGTGATGGTTATTCAGTCCCCTGATGGCCTTGACCTTGGATGTTGGCCTTACATGAATTATATTCACTTCTACTGAGGTCACAAGTGTGCATTCATTCATTAACAAATATTTATAAAGCATCTACTATATATAGAACACCATGTATTGATACCAGAGAGAACTGAATGGGCACAGCCTGCCTGCAAGGAGTGTGCCAGAACACAAACATTCAAAAAATTGCAGTGAAATGATGCATTGTTAGGAAACAGGAAGTTTGCAGTGTTAGGGACGCAAAAGAGACCTATCAGAGGAGTCACAGAGGGTCCCCCCAGATCAAAGAATGGGCAGAAAACAGACAGGCAATGAGGAAGGCGGAAGACTAGTCCAGAAAAGGAGGAAGAATTCTATTTACCAAATGTAGAGGAACCAATAACTGAAACCCTACCGGGCCATCTAACTCAGTTGTGCACTCAGATAGAACCCTGCCATAATTTACTGACACATTGTGGCACAGACATGGCTAAGACACACAGGACCCCTGCCTGCTCCCAAAGCTAAGATATTCACAACTGCATAGATCACAAGTGACAACTGACAGCCTAATGGGCAGATAACATACAGACACGGAACTGTATTGATGCATAGAGTAACAGTAAGTTTCAATAATGATAACAATGAAGTAAAAATATTGTTTATACAAAGTACCCTTAGAAACAGGGGTTTGGCTCCACATTTAAGTTGCTGTTTGGGACACCCACATTCCACATCAGAGTGCTGGGGCTAGAGTCCTAACTCCAATCCCCATTCCAGCATCCTGCTAATGTACACTCTGGGAGGCATCAGGTGATAGACAGTTCACCAAGCACTCAAGTCCCTGCCATCCCCATGGTAGAACCAGATTTCCAGCTCTTAGTTTTGGCCTGGTCTAGTCCAGCTGTTGCAGACATTTGAGTATTGAACCAATATTTTGTCTTTCATATTCATTCATTCTCATCTCACTCTCTCTCTTTCTCTCTCTTCCCTTTCAAACAATAAAATTTATAAAGATGCTGTCTTTACAATAAAGGAAACTCTGCTGTACAATTAAAATGCAAAAGTCTGAGTTCCAGAGTTGCCTAGAAAATTCAGATATTTAAAGTTCTTCACTCCTAATAATGCCAGAGATACCATCATTTGTACCCATATCGAGAGGAAAAGGAGAGAAGGGGAATTTGGGACAATGGCTTTCATTCCATTAGATAACTTGTTCCAAGCTTCATCTCACATTTAAATGCCAAAGATCCCCACAGGAAGAAGGCACTGCAGCTCTCTCCTCCTAATTCAGTCCATGGCTGAAGGATCTGAATGTAACCCATATGGTTCCAGCCTGACTTCTCTAATGAGTTCATCCTGAAGAGAGAAAATCATTTTGATCTACATGTAGTAAACTTTCCTCTTTCATCAGTGCAGCTGGTTTTATTACATGTTTTGAATTTTGCTGATCTGTCACTCCTGCTCCTATCACACTGTAAAAAAAATAAAAAACATTTTAAGTGGATATAAATTACTAGCTTTACTTACTACGGAGCTGATTTTATGCTTTTTCACTTAGCTAATTCTTGTTTTAGAAGCTTAATTTTATGAGTTTATCTTACACATTTTCACCACTTAACTCTTCTTACTGAAAGTTGAACTTCTGGCTTGCCAAAAGGAATATGATCATAAACTCGTACTCAGTGCCAAAAATAAGCAGCATTATGAAATTGTACTCTTAAGTCCTGGTTTTACATGTTTTTAATCTTGAACTTTGGTTATTAAAATATGTGTAATGTGGTAGGACCTCACCCCCTGACATACGGTGATATCCAAATCCCAGGTTCCCAATTTATACAAAAAGGGAGGGAAAGAAAGAATGAAGGTCATGGAGATAAGAGACATCCTTCTGTACCTATCAGTGGTCTGACTTTACCAACAAAGACTCTAACACATTGAATCATACATACAGGAAGGGTCAGGCTGCAGTCTAAGATGTATTAAACCAGTCTCTTTTTAGCATGTGAGTATTTCACAACATTGAAACCATAGCTCTGCTACTCAGAACAAGGCCCCATTCCCAGTCTTGAATAATCTACTGCTGTCATTCATAGCTATGCTGGGATTGTATGAAGTTCAAGTCACCCTAATGGCATCTTTGCAACATGCCCCTTCCAACCTTCAGCCCATCATTCCAAATCAAGCCTGCGTTGCCTATAACAGCTTTGAGATTAGTAAGAACAGTGATTGACCATACACTCACTTTCCTCTCCATTTCCTGACTTGAGGTTTTGCTATACTTCTACAACATCCTGTCTTCTTCCTCAACCAACTGCAGAGTGGGAAAGGGAGAGTAGCTTTTTTCTAATTTGGATACAGAAAAACCCCAGAAAGACTCCCACAGGCCAAGCACAGGTCAGATGTCTACCCCTGTACCATGGCCAGGAGGATGGGAGACATTGATGGGCAAGCCTTGGTCACGTGTGCAGGCCTAAAGTTGCCCAAAATGGATGGAGCAAAAATGACTGCTACCCACAGGGAAGATCTCATTGTTATTTACACAACTGAAATAGATATTGGGCCAGCGAGCACATTTTATTTTCTCCATCTCTTCAGCAAAATTTTTTTATCCTAAGATCTATTAAAATCACATACAATTGAATGTATCTCTTTAAACCTTATATTTATTTTTAAAAGGCCATGTAAATAAGAAAAAGATTAATAACCTAACAGAAAGCTGGCAAAATCTACCAACATGCAGTTTACTGTGGGGAAAAGAAATATAAAAACCAGCAAACATATAGAGAGATGTATAGCCTCACAAATTAAAAAATCAAAACAAGGAAAAGAAAGAGCAGAATATACCCATCAAAAACATAAATTACAGGGGCTAGTGCTGCTGTGGCACAGCAGGTTAGAGCTCCGGCCTGCAGCGCCAGCATCCCACATGGGCGCCAGTTTGAGTTCCAGCTGCTTCATTTCTGATCCAGCTCTCTGCTATGGCCTGGGAAAGCAGTAGCAGGTGGCCTGAGTCCTTGGACTCTGCACCCACGAGGGAGACCTGGAGGGAGCTCCTGGCTCCTGGCTTCGGATCAGCTTAGCTCTGACTATTGAGGTCATTTGGGGAGTGAACCAGCAGATGGAAGACCTCTCTCTCTCTCTTCCTCTGACTCTCCCTTGCGCCATAATTCCGTCTTTCAAATAAATAAAATAAATCTTATATATATATATTTATATATATATATAAATTACAAGGTATCTTTTTTTAAAAAATCTTGAAGATGTTTGTAAATGGAAGATACCCAGCATGAGCAAGGGCATGAGCCTTCAGTAGAAGAGTAAACTGACAGGTAACTAACCAAACTAAAAGCATGGCTCAGTGAGCCCACTGCTCGGAGCTCTACTTACTGAAAGACTCACAAGAATTCTACAAAACATATGTATGGGGATATTCAGAAACATAATTATAAACAGACTGACCCAAACTGAAAACAATCTAGCAACCATCAACAGATAACTGGATAAGTAAATTATGATACATCTGCAGGGTGGAATACTAGGAAGACATTAAAGGGAATTAAGTAGATCTGTCTGTGGAAAGGGCTCCAGATATGGGAGCAGAGAAAAGCAACACCACATGCTTAGTGTGATACCTTACGGGGGAAAGTGAAGAAAGTAGATGTCTGCATGTTGGAATGTGCATATTTTTCTGGAAATGATCATAAACAGCTAATAGGGAATTACCTTGTTAAAAGGGAAAAGAGTGTTTCACTTTCCGAATTACACATTTCTCTACTGGCTGACATTTGTAACCTTACAAATGTGTTGCTTTGCTTTTTAGGTCAACAGGAATTACTTAATAGGAAACTTACAAATTATTTTTGATATTTTCTTTTTTTTCATTTTGGCATTTTATAGAAAGACTGATGTGTGGTTTACATTTTAAAGTACACATTCCAAGATGTGTACATTACATTTTAAAGTACATATTCCAAGAAGAATATCTTGGCATCATATTAACATGGCAAGAAACAAAATGGAATAAACATAATTGGTGATTTACTATACAATAGACAATATAACTATTTCACATACATGCATGTTATTTCATTTAGTCATCAAAACAATACTATGAAATTAGTGTTTTTATCATCCCTGCTTTACAAATGAGATTTATGATGCTTAGAGAAGCTAAATTTAGTGCAACAGATTATGTAGGCATTCCACATAGGAATGTCAGTTTGAGCCCCAGCTGCTCTGCTTTCAATCTAGTACCCTGCTAATGCACCCGGGAAGGCAGCAGAAGGTGGCCCAAGAGCTTGGGCTCCTGCACCCACATGAGAAAATAGGATGGAGTTCCTGGCTCCTGGCTCCTGGCTCCTGGCTTCAGTCTGGCTCAGCCGTGACTGTTGCTGACATTTGGGGAGTGAACCAGCAGATGGAAGATTTCTATCTCTCTCACTCTCTGCTACTTTGCCTTTCAAATAAGTCTTTTTTCAAAAAGAGAGAGAGAAGTTCAGTAACTTGCCTAATGGCTGGAAGCCAGTTGACCCCATGACAGGTGTCAGCTCCACCCCCACTCTAATGGGATTCACTGCTCCTACTTCCCTGCCTGCCCCCCAGGCAAAGGTTTAAGAGGACCTGTTCCTGAACACTTGGCTCCCTCGATCTCCTCTCTCTTGATTTCTCTCTTACACTCTTCCTTCTCCCTCTTTTTTCTTCTTTGCCCCTTCTCTCTGGTCTGTTGGGTTTCCCCCAATAAACCTTTCCCTTAAAAAAAAAAGTAACTCACCTAAAACTCCCTGTATATAAACCTAGTAATCATACAGATCAGTATTTAATCCGATTCTAGATGTAGTATACTTTCAAGGTGGGATTATACTAAAAATATAAACCTTGTCATAAAAACAATCCTTTCATGGGACTAAAATATGGAAGAATATGCATTATCCTAAATGCTAGAGTCTGTAAATTAGTCCTGAGTATCTCTTTTTTAAAGAAAACTTAATTATATTTTATAAATAATATTTTATTATAAATAAAATATTTATAATATTATTTGACAGGCACAGTTACAGAGAGGGAGGGAGAGACAGAGAAAAAGATGTTCCAACCATTGGTTCACTCCCCAAACCGCTGCAAGGGCCAGGGCTGGGCTAGGCTGAAGCCAGGAGCTTCTTAAAGGTCTCCCACATGGGTGCAGGGCACAAGCACTTGGGCCATCTTCTGCTGCTTTCCAGGTGCATTAGCAGAGACCTGGACCAGAAGCGGAGCAGCCTGGATTAGAATCGGCACCAACATGGGAGGCTGGCATTACAGGCAGTGGCTTTATCTGCTACACCACAACACCAGCCGCTGCTCTAAATATGTTTTAAGATCCCTCCCCTAAACTGATCCTGAAGAATCAAGATGACAATGAACCCCACCTTCCCTGTTCTGGAGAAAACAAATATGTAATCTTTTTAAACATTGCCAAACCTAAGGTATTGTCAGTGTGCAATAAGCTTCCCAGAGAAAAGCAGGCAGAAGGAATTAGTAACTGTGCACTTCTGAACTGAACAAGGGCCTTCCACACTCAGGAACAAGCCTGGTTTCAGCAGCCTTCACCTGGGGACCCCACTGGGCCCGAGCTCCTTATTGAGTCGTGGGCCCAGACTATGAGGTAATAGTCTGATCCTCATTTTGAAGCATATAAAACCCAAGGAGGTTAACTGATTTCCCTAAGGTCACACAGGAGTCACTGGTGAAGCTGGAATTGAGACAGACATTTCTTAATTTCCAGCCACTGCGAGGCTCCCAAGACAAAGCTCTCGTGGAATAAATTACACATTGACACAAGGGCGCTTTACAATTCCATGGAGAAGAGGCCCCTGAAGCAAAATATTTCATTTTAAATTGAAAAATCTCAGACTTACAAAAGACTGATGTCTTCCCCGGCCTGCACTTTATGCATCTCACGGGAGAAAGACTCTCTCAGGGCAGTCTCCTAAATATTCCGCAGAGCCCTAGCCACATACCTGAAAGACTGGGAACAAGCAATCAGGACTCTTATCTGGCCTACAAATCAACGCGTGAGGATTTGTGTACAAGCAGGTCTCTCTCTGAAAGCACTGTTGGAGTGTGTGAATGTAAATGACCCACACACTTGCAGAGGGTTGGAAGAGGAGTTCAGGATACTCACTGAATCAAAACGAACTTGAGGATAAAGCCTGCAAAGTCTGCTCCTCAGATCTAACCTCAGATCCCTAAGCCATCAGGCCAGCTTACATTGACATAGTCCTTTTAATGGCAAACGTTGTCAAGGAGGCTCCTGAGATACACACAAATCCACATTCACCTTGGCATCTTTGCATCAAACAATGATGCTGGCTAAAAAGCAGCCCTCTCTGGGTAACATTTGGAGGCTTCCAGGTGTGTGGGGGGACACACTGTTACACACCTGCATGGTTAGCCGGTGGGAAAACAGTAGGCAGGAAGACTCCACTCCCTCCACCCTTCCCCTCCCAACCCCAGCTCTCCTAAGAAAGCTAAAGAGAGAAAACCTTGAGGCTCCTCCTCCCTTTCTGGTGTCCACGGTGTGTCTAGGCTACACCAACTAGGCGCCAGATTTAAGGACTCTGAGCTGTCCAAATGTAACCCAAACATGCCCAAGCAGCCTGCTCGGTTCTCACTCAGGCCAACTTTTGCACAAAGGAAAACAGCAACCTCACTCCAAAAGCACATTGTCCCCAAGGTTGTGGAGAAACAGGGAAAGTGATCTCCTCCCCACTTCATTCTCCAAAAATGTATTCCTTCCCCCAAAATTTCCACTCTACAACAAGTGCTTCAATACTTTCCCTGCAGGATGGCCCCTGCCAAGCTCTCCCCTCTTCTCAGGGCTCCTGCCTTGGTCCCTTTCCCTGTCTTGAGTACTCACTCTCTCACCTCCTTGCCTCACCGGGGATCCACACCTTTCTTTACCCTGGGAACTCACCAAGAGAAGCCGAGTAAGACACAGACAGGGACAGCTTAGGCAAGGCGAGGGGACCTGGATGCACATCCCTGAGAAAGGCATACCCGCATGAACTAGCAGCACCTGAAACCGAGGCAGAACTCCCAGAGACCCCTCACAGCAGAACTCTACCCGCAGAGTTGTTTCATATGCCTCCTGTTCTCTAGCTTCCCAGAATGGAAATCATAATAAAATAATAGGGTGCAATAGTAATCATACAAATTAAATTGCCTGACATGGAGAAAGTACTTACTTAGCACATAGTGAGTGGTCAATTAATGCCTCGTCATTATTCTCCTGTTCCCTGGTTCTCCTCCTCCCTGTTTATGGGCTGGCACAGCTGATGGAAGCAATGCACTCCTCACACTGTGTCAAAAGGATACTTGTGTTCTTAATTTCCCATCTGTCTTAGTCTTCCTGCCTATGCCCAGAATGTACCTCCTGCCATGCATAATTTAGCAAAGCTGAATTTAGCAATCACTGGACTGGTACACCACATTCAATGATATGAGTCCACTGCTCACATACTTGGGTGTCACAGCAAGGTTACACTGCTAAGAATGTCTCTAAATGATTGTTCTCAATGTCTGTCATGGCCCAGTAACAAAACAGTTCTCAGATAGCAGCAGTGACCACAGTGGTCAGTGGTTGGCCAGAGGTCTTCAGCAGAGTTAAACGGGCCCATATCATTCCTGACTTCCAGTGATCTTTGAAAATGTACATAACCTTAGCAACAATGGCACACTCCTTCCCACTTCTTCAGGTGACCAGGGGTGTGCTCCCCTATCCAAAATCCCACGACCCTGTCTCTACTGGAGATCTTCAGTGGAACATTTCATAATGTAATCAAAGTCTATTGTGCCCTTGCTCCTTTTTTTTTAATTTATTTTTACTTTATTTAAAAGGCTGAGAGAGACTGATAGTCCATCATCCCATCCACTGGTTCACTCCCCAGATGTCTCCAAAAGCCAGGGCTGAACCAGGCTGAAGCCAGGAACTAGGAACTCAATCCATGTCTCCCATGTAGGTGGCAGGGACACAAGTACTTCAGCCATCACCTGCTACTTCCCAAGGCGTGCATTAGCAGAGGGATGGATCAAAAGTGGAGGAGCTGGGACTCGAAGTAGGTACCAGATATGGAATGTGGGTGTCCCAAATGGAGTCTTAACCACTGGATCAAATGTCCATCACCCTGTTTTCTTTCTTTACCTCTTCTCCCTACTATCTCCCTGCCCCTTCCCAACACAACCTGGCACAAAGATTCATTAAGGTAAATAAAACCCCACTCAGAAGAAAGCCATTCTGGCACTGTGACACAGTGGGTTAACACCCTGGCCTGAAGTGCTGGCATCCCTTATGGGTGCTAGTTCAAGACCCGGCTGCTCCACTTCCAATCCAGCTCTCCACTATGGCCTGGGAAGGCAGTAGAGGATGGCCCAAGTCCTTGGGTCCCTGCACCCAAAAAGCTCCTGGCTCCTGGCTTCGGATCTTCACAGCTCCAGCCGTTGCGGCCAACTGGGGAGTGAATCATTGGATGGAAGACCTCTCTTTCTGCCTCTCCTCTCTCTGTGTAACTCTAACTTTCAAATAAAAATAAATAAATCTTAAAAAAAAAAAAAAAGAAAGCCATTTACTAACCAATAATAAATGAATGCAGGCTGCCTTGTCAGGAACTCGGTGGGAAAGGGAACAAGAAGGGGTGAGAAGGGGCTTTGACTATAAAATAGCAGTAAAGGAAGAATCCTGATTAACATAGGTAAGCATCAAGATGAGATCCGTGTTATTCAGGGGGTAGGTTTGGGAGAAGGATGGACATAGTAGTGTTGACTTTATTTTGCAGGACCAAAGTCCAAAGTTTCATGTTTGTTTTTTTTAACCCCATTCTTCTTTATTTAAACTGTTCCCCTCTTTTTCACTTTGTAATGGAAAAGCACAGTCTCAAAACATATAGGCAAGAGTCTCTCCACATGACCTTAATCTACCCACATGTGCAGACCTGTGTTGACATGAAAATCTAGCTTTTGGAAATGTTTAAGACACATTGTTTTAGCTAACGGGGATTCTGTTCTCTCTCTTCCGGAGGTTGCAAGTGAGTTATAGATCTTGGGGGCTGGGCACAGGGAGGCGGCGTTCCACAGGGAGAACCTCCCCCCTCCCCCGCAAATGCAGTTGGAGACCCAGGCCCTGGAGCCAGGGCGGGGCTGCCATCTAGTCTTTGCTGAGACAGTGTGTGCTGACACTTCGCGTTTATACGACTTTAGGTCCATTTAACCTGCCAAGAGAGAGCCTGGGAGGCAGCATTCATTTGGGATTCATTTTGGGGTGGCCTTTTAAGTATCTGCCCTGGCAAAGAGTTCTGCTGGAGGTTTGTGCTTGTTTTTTTAATGGCAGTCTTCTGTCTTCCAAAACTCACTTCTCTCACCCTGTATGAATACAGCCTCTAGCCAACAAATGACAAACTTCAGGTACACATAACTGCCTTTCTATTTACAGAGCATTTGCAATGTAAATATGAGGAGTTCAAGAGTATTCTTGTGTAAAGTGCTAACAAATATTTGTTCTGCTGAGAGGCCCAGGACAAGGGCAGCCAAGATCAGTCTCTCTGAGGGCCAGGGGGCCTCTGGTCCTGTGCTCTCTGTGCCCCTTGGCAGCCACTGAAGCTGACCTTCCCACTCAGCCACAAACAAGGACTTAAACAGCTTCAGTTCTTTGGCTTGTCTTAGTGTCTGTGTTTCTAAAATAGGGCTTAGCTTTGGAATGAAGCTGTGCTTTCCTGTGCTTGGAGACTCAGAAACACCCAGACTGGATGCTGCCCTCTAGTCGTGGTGACCAGCTTGTGTGCAACCCTCAGTGCCCTCCCTCCTGAGCCCAGGGTGCACAAAGGCATCTTGACGGAACACACTTCTGAGAGCCATAAGAGAATCTCATGATGAGAAGAAATGATGCCCTTTTTTTAAAAAATTTTTTAATTTTTTTTATTTTTATTTTTGACAGGCAGAGTGGACAGTGAGAGAGAGAGACAGAGAGAAAGGTCTTCCTTTTGCCGTTGGTTCACCCTCCAATGGCCGCCGTGGCTGGCGCGCTGCAGTCAGCGCACCGCGCTGATCCCAAGGCAGGAGCCAGGTACTTATCCTGGCCTCCCATGGGGTGCAGGGCCCAAGCACTTGGGCCATCCTCCACTGCACTCCCTGGCCACAGCAGAGAGCTGGCCTGGAAGAGGGGCAACCGGCAAAGAATCCAGCACCCCGACCTAGTCGGGACTAGAACCCAGTGTGCCGGCACCACTAGGTGGAGGATTAGCCTATTGAGCCGCGGTGCCAGCCAGAAATGATGGCCTTAACCCGTGCAATGACCTCAGCCTGGAGGCAGTGTGACGTCTGGGGAAAGGCAGAGAGGGTGGAGGGGAGAAGAAAGCAGAAGGAAAAGGAGGGAAGAACTGCTCCACAAGAGAAATACTGCAACAGAATGCCACAGTAAAATTTAAAGAAAATAGGGCAGGTGTTGCGACACAGCCACCTGGGATGCCTGCATCCCATATCAGAGCGCCTGGGTTTGAGTCTCTTCCACTTTCTATCCAGCTCCCTGCTATTATGGCACACCCGATGGGGGCAGTAAGTAAGGGCTGTACTTGGGTCCGTGGCACCCACCAGAGAGACCCAGATTGAGTTCCAGGCTCCTGGCTTTGGACTGGCGCAGCCCTGGCTGTTGTAGTCATTTGGGGATTGAGCTGTGTGATGGAAGATTGATTTCTCTCTCTCTCTATCTCCCTCAAGTCTTAGACAGCCTTCCACTGATCTAAAAATGAGACAACATTTGGGCAGTGTCCTCCATGGCGTGTGTGATATGAATGCCCCCCACCGCCGCCGCTGCCACATACATACCCTAACCAACAAGACTATATTCCGCTCACTTCTCCCCGGTTCTCTGTGACTCAGCCAGGTCGCCACATGCCATTCCAGATCTGAACCTTTGCTGCCACTACAGCCTGGCCATCATCCTTCACAGCTCAGCTTCCCCTGATGGCCCTGCCGAGCTCAGACCCCTGCTAGTGCAGGCCCTCTGGGGATCCTACACGGACCTCTCGTGTCTGTACTTGCCAATGTTAACAGTTTTAACAGTGATGCGAGTATTTGATGGTTGAGCTGGAAATATTCGTGCTCACCATTGTGCCTTATACAGTGGCTGGGGCCTCCTACACGTTAATAAGTTTGGAGGGGAAGCAGGAAGTTAGGACTCACGTCAGCCTGTCTCTGCCTGTCTCCAAAGCAAGTTTCCTTAAGCATTAAGGCTGGTGGTAATGTGCAATGAATGAGCAAGGGGGTTGAGGAGGGAGATCATGGAGATTTGAAGGTCCCCCACTTACTACTGTGGGAACCTAACCTCTCAAAGCTTCTATGACAGTGAGGAAAATGCCTAACTTATTACATTGCTATAAAAGGACTTAACAAAATAACCTACAGAAATACTTAGCCTGGCACATAGTAAGCACTGAATAAAAAGTAAAATTAATGTCTTATAGGATCTCCTTTTGATCTAATACCTCTCAAACAATAGACCCTTATCTGAGAGGTTCTCTGCCTGTGTCTCTTTCCCTCACCCCTATCCCAACTTTTCTATGAATCTCTCTCCCTCCCAAGTGATATATGCATTTCTTAAGAAAAATTTTGTTTAATTGAAAGAGCTACAGAAAGACAGAGAGAGCTTCCATCTGCTGTTTCGCTTTCCAGATGGCCACAACTGCTAGGGTTGAGCCAGGCCAGAGCCAAGAGCTTCATCCAGGTCTCCACGTGGGTGGCAGGGGCCCAAATGCTTGGGCCAGTCTCCACTGCTTTGCTTTCCCGTATCCACCAGCAAGGTGCTGGATTGGAAGTGGAGCAGCCAGGTCACAAACTGACACCCATATGGGATGTCCGGAGTCCCAAGTGGCAGCTTTTATGGCAGGGCAGTCCTGACAAATGCCAGTTTCTTTTGGTGTTTAATTGGTGACTGTTGTAATACAGGTTTTAAAACATAGAAGAAACACACTATATATGTTTTTTGAGGCATTTTGAACTTTTACCTTCAACTGTCTAGGACTTGATTATTTCTCCGTACATGTAGGTAAGAAGAAAAGTTAACCAGCAGGAAAGACAGAGAAAGCAAAAATAAGAAAAACAGAATTTATTTGGCAATGGTGCAGAAATATACTGCCTGAGGCTACTACTTTCATGAGATCCCACAAAAAGCCTTCAACTACCAGGTAAAAGCATATAAAAGTTCTGGATTTTTTCAAATTTGTAAATGTTCAAAGATAAACTTTTTTTAAAACTTAAATGTGAAAGAGACATCGCAGCCTACGTGTGTTTTCAGAGCTTTCTAGCAATGGGTTGCCAATTCCAGGGAGGGAGGTCAATATTCCATATCAGCTTTCTTCATTTAAATAGCTAGTGACAGCAGAAAAGTTCAGTTTAAAGCCCATGGATTTTCCTATTTGCTCCTCTAAGAGGCCATAAACATATGTATCTTTGGAAAACTATCATGTGTTTTCAACTTCCTGAAGAATTCTTGTAAAATATAAGTGAACCACATTACCCTTTGTCCTGAGCTTTTATTCCACTAATGGACAAATTGGGAGGAGGCTGAGAACAAATGTGCTATTAATTACCCAGATGGCTTTTTAATAGAACCTTGGATTATTCTTTAGCCACTAAACATTGTCCAGAAATTTCTTAATAATGCTGGTGGGCAAGGCATTCCTTCTAGGAGAATAAAGATCTCATTGACCGGCAGGCTGAGTTATGTCAGGTTGGTTTGGGGACGGTAGACAAAGGGTGGGCATTGTATAGACCAGAGAGAATGGAATGGCATGTCATATCTGAGCTGCCCCGTCTCCCAGCAATGACAGATTTTCTAATTCAATGCAGATTCTCACAAAACTGGGTGGTCAGCTTTGGAGAGAACCAACAGTAGGTCTATTGATTCGGGGTGGGAGCAACGTAATTCTGAATTAACCTGAATTGATTCAAGACAACAGACAGTCTTGGTATCGGATTAAAATTAGGATTAATACATTAAATGTTAGGTCAGAATGTTAAACCCCAGTGCTGAAAGACCTACATGAAGTTAAGTCAAGGCTAATGCATGCAAGTATTTTAGCCAGAAGATAATTTGTACTTTTAGACCCCTGAAGCCCACGACTCAAAATTCACTGGCGAAGATGAAGCTTTTTGTGATACTGTATGTTGTGCTGTGGTTTTGATGTGCAGGTCATAAACAGTGATTTTGAACCATGCTTCTTTTCTGAGCTCATCATATCTATGGAGAGAGAGAAGGGCTTTCATCTGACACACTAATGGCTGGGAGACAGCCTGGCTCATTATTTGTTGCCGCGTTTGTAAAATTATCTTGCCAGGGGCAAAAGCTGCTGCTTCCAGCTTTCCCAGTAGAAAGCAATTAACTTTCACCGTGCGCTTTTGCAGACACATGCTCCTACTAAGTCGAGAAGGAGGCAAACTACCATTCTGAATATGTTTGCTCAACTGCTAACTGAATATCTGAGGGTACTTCAAGGAATCTGTGGGGGAAATAGAATTCTGTTTACTTTTATGCAAAAAAAATTGAAAATCATGCATATTTTTTCATAGCATAAATTTTTCATGAACTTTTGAAGCCTCCTGATAGGCATGAATCTCAACATTTTTTGCATTAACATAACTTACCTTTTAATTTCCTTTTCCATGAACTTTGTGAAATCCTCTTGTATTTATATTTAGGGAAATAAAAAGAGAACTAAATATCTTACATTTTCCTAGAGTAAAATTTTTAAGTCCTTTTATGTTTAAATATTTTAAAATATCCAAACAGCTATTTCTACAAAAACAAATATGATTATATATTGCAAATAGTCCTGGTACAAATAAGCGAAATAGTTCGCAAATGAGATGAGATAAAAGTAAACTATTTGGAAGCAATAAAACAGAATATAACATTTTGTTGGAGAATGCATTTTTCTTAAATATTTTAACATCACCTGGATATTTTCCTCTTATTCCATGTGTTGTCTCTAAAAGAATGAAGAGCTATAAAAGATTGAAATGGCCTTTTAAAACGATATCATGCATTCAGGGGTACTTTTTCCTCATTTACACACTGATTGGTTATAAGATATCTCTCAGGCTTCTTTCTTGAGATCTTTCTCTAGTTTGCTTGTAAGTTGCTTAAAGTACAAAAAAAAACATAGGGGATTTTTATATTTGAGAAGACGATTGTTCTACTATGTTTCTTAGTCTCATTTTCATTTAAAATCATCACATTATCGGTAATTCTCATTATCATAACCAACATTCATCCAAGCAGGTTATATTTTGGGGTATTCAGATGGCCCTAATCATAAACAACTTCTGAGTTATAGTTTGGGTTTGGGGTTTAACGTGCCAGGGGCTGTTGGCCAAGTCTAACTAACGGAAATACAGTTTCCATTTCCATTTTGTTCCAAGTTTGTTTTCCCCGATGCTGCCTCCTGCCTAGGTTTCTAGCACCTGCACACTGGCCCCTGGTGGCCGAAATTGGATCCCACAGAACCTCCTGAGCTTTCTCTTATTGTATACCCCTCTTTCAGCCAAAAACTCCCTACTGGAACAACTCCATGTTAAAGCCCACTGGTCCTGTTTCCCATTCTCTACTTGCTAGGTAATTCCATCAGCTAATTAAAATAAGTTCTGAGTGAGAATTTTCATTCCCTCCCCACCTTCCAGTGTTGCCATGTTGTAAATCCAAAGAACTCATACCCAGGTAGACAGACTAAAACCCTTGAGCAGGGGACTTGCACAGGAAATTCCTATTGCAGAGATCCATTCAACACACCCTCAGGATTGGTCTGGGCTGGTGTAGTCCTGGAATAAGAACAAGGGCTTTGCAATCAGCCTCATTCTGACCCTGATGTACTAGCTGCATGGGCTTGGACAAGCTACTTAACCTTCTCAGTTTGCCCATTTGTAAAATTGAGTTAATAGTGCTTCACTCCAAAATATCGTTGTAGGGAATATGTATGTAAGGTGACCAGAATGTTCATTGTCAAGAATTACTTGACATTATTTCAAAAATGGAGGGAAGGAAGACTTATATTTATGATTATTATATTTTTGTTTTGAAATAGTATATTTGGAATGTGATAAGTATTATAAAGAAAATAGAAAGTATGTCACTGTAACAATTGAAAGAAAAATAAGAAAAGAAGGAGGGCAGTTGGGTAGGGTGAGAAATATCACTAGGCTCTTAAAACTATGTATGAAGTACATGAAATTTGTTCCCTTTTTATAAATTTTTTTTAAAAAAAAGAATGTGGCAAGTGTAAATGACACAGGAAAACAGAAGGACAAAAATGATTAAAGTCAATATCGACATAAAAAGATGTGGGCCCCCTAGCAACACAACAAGAGCATCACCCAGCCAGACCTGAACTAACACAGCAAAGATAAAATAGCATGTCTGTTCTTCAATTGCAGTAAGTCTGTAAGTCCATGCATGGGCTGCTGGCTATAGCTTCCCAAAAATAACAGTTAACACCAAATCGGATTTCCAAATACGCCCAGAGAGCAGGCAACTACGGCAAGCAGATAAGCGTCCAGGAGATGTTTGTTTACACAGACGTCTTCTAACACTGTAAATAAGAATGCACACTCCTTCGCAGCAATCATAAAAGCTTGAATGGAATTAGGTAGTGTCTAGACGCCTTTGATCAAAAAACAGCGATTAGTGGTTGCTGAATTTACTAACACAATTTTCTTTCCTTTTCTCCAATTATTTCTATTTTCAGCCTGCACTTTTAGGATTTAGTTACAGCATCTTGCACTGCTTAGTTACCAGACATGTGCCATTTGGGGGATGCCATGATCCCCTTTTTCAAAATTAAATTTTGAAGCCAGAAGTGTCAAGTTTCATTTCTATTGAATGTAATTCTATGAGACTTTACTCAGCATTCTAAGCCCAAGTCAGTACCCTCTGATCAGCACATGTTTTCAGGCTTAAAGCACACACTGACTCATGCCCAAGGTCTTGCTATTAACTATTTTCCCATCTATATAACCCTTATCAATTAAATACTCACAATAAAACACAAAGACACGTGAAGATCCACAATACACAATGGATTAGACTATCAAAATTTACAATGACAAAGTATCAGAATGTAAATTATACCAAAAATCACCCTAACACTTTTTAATCATTAACTGTTTAAGAAGATAATCTGAACCCGGGGGCCACACTGTGGTGCAGCAGGTTAAGACTCCACCTGCAGGGCTGGCACTGTGGCATAGCAAGTAAAGCTGCCTGCAGTGCTGGTATTTCATATGGGCTCCGGTTTGAGTCCCGGCTGCTCCACTTCTGATCCAGCTCTCTTTTATGGCCTGGGAAAGCAGCAGAAGATGGCCCAAGTCCTTGGGCCCCTGCACCTGCGTGAGAGACCTGGAGGAAGCTACTGGCTCCTGACTTCGGATAGGCACAGCTCTGCCCGTTGCGGTCATTTGGTGAGTGAAGCAGTGAAATAGAAGATCTCCCTCTGCCTCTGCCTCTGCCTCTGCCTCTGCCTCTGCCTCTGCCTCTGCCTCTGCCTCTGCCTCTGCCTCTCCTTCTCTCTCTTGACTTTCAAATAAATAAATAAATCTTAAAAAAAAAAAAAAGACTCCACCTGCAATGCCAGCATCTCATAATATGAGTTCCAGTTCGAATCCCAATTGTTTTACCTCTGATAAAGCTTCCTGGCATTACGCATGGGAAGGCAGCAGAAGATGGCCCAAGCTGCTATTCACATGGGAGACCCAGATGGAGTTCCAGGCTCCTGGCTTCAGCCTGCCCAGCCGCAGCCACTGTGGCCATTTGGGAAGTGAACCAGGAGGTGGAAGATCTTTCTGTGTGCCTCTCCCTCTCTCTCTCTCTAACTTTGCCTTTCAAATAAGAAAATAAATCTTAAAAAAAAAAAAACCTGAATCCAATGCCATGCTAACAGGTATTTTCTCTTATTGCATTGTTTGCCTAACCTAATGCATTCCCCACAGACAGGGATTTAATAACAGCTCTTCCAACGCAGGTGCCCATACATTTGCCATGTTCTGTGGTATCAGAGAACCTATGGATAGGACAAGCTCAGAACTGTAAGACTGCCTGGAAACATGGTCCCAGGGAGCAATTTCATGGAGAAATTTCTTTGTGCATGCCTGTTTGACAGACAAGTGGGATATAAAGAGATAACCTCGTCTGATCTTCATTAAACTCCATTGCTAACCCCCTCCCCCTGAAGCTTGTGCTAAATGAATGTTTTGCCCATGTCTTTGCTCTTCAAAGCCTGTCTTTATTTGCTGCAGCTAACTGGTCACCGTTCATGGAAAAGTGGCTCATATGCAAAGATCTAACTACCGCTGAGGGCAAGGAACTCCATATTCCACTCCAGCTGCTGTAGAATGTAAGCTGAGCCTCACAGGGAAAGGGAGGCCATAAAACAGATGAGAAGTGTTTGTGGAGAGGATCCCCAGCTGCAGGAACCTTTTCCCCAAGAACCCACACTCTCGTCTACTGGTTCCTGCCAGTTCTTCCCCACTCAAACAACTTTATATCATTAACGTACTAAGTAAGATTTTTTTTACACTCAAAGATCCCCTATATTTAATAAAATCATTTATTATCTAGAATAAACCTTGAGCTAGACACTAGATTTTACAGTGTGAATGGATAGTTGCTTATAAAGATGAATGTATTCTCCTTTTAATTATATAACCACTGTTTCCTCAGATGAAAATGTGGTTTCAGTAAGGCTTTCTAAGAGGAAATGCTACCATTTCAGGAGACAATTCTCTCAATCTGAGTAGTAAAGTAGACAAAGACAAAGACTGGTAGAAGTATTTGAACATTATACATCATTTGAAGCTGAGACAATTACAAAATATTTTTCTTTATTCTTTTAAGAAAATACTCAGATGTTCAAGCCTGACTTCTGAAGAGTATTCATTTATGCTGCTTAATGATTCAACTCAAATGTAACCTTCCTAAAATTATTTTCCAATTGTGAGAAAAACAAAAATTCAAAGATAGCATTCACTATAGTAACAAAATTATGAAGTTCAAAATTAGGCTTTAATTGAAATACCATTTCTATAGTTCCTGACTTCTGAAAATTTTATAAATCTTTATCTGAAAATATGGACACAAAACCCCAACTTTCCACTCCAGGATTTTAACAATGGAGCTTTACTTAGGATTAGAAGGAGAAAGTTGTCTGAGGTAAAGTAAGAGCTATTACTTTTCATTGTCATTTAAAAGAAAAAAAATTTTTGGCATTTGGTAATGGTGTTTAAAACTGAGATATCTGAATTTGATATTACTTTGTATTTAGCCAAATATTTAGCTTTTGTTAAAAAAAAATTTCAAAAAAATGTTTGCCCCAGTTTTCCCTTAATTTTCAAATTCAAAATATATTTCAAGGAAAATTAAAATCATGCTCCTACTTTATTACTTTACTACTTTATCAACATTTCTGTTTTAAAAAATCTAGAAGCTTACAAACCTTATTAGTCTATTTCCAGACTTTGCCCTCTACTTATTAAATTTAAGAATGTGAAACCATGACCTTTCAGAAAACTGATTATTTATTATAAAACTGAACACTCTGGATCTTAGAGAAACACTTAAATGAATGAATCAATGAGGGAACTGAATGAATGAATGAATGAATGTCAACTAGGGGCCAACTCAAAACCATCTAGAAGATAATACTTCAATAGATTTTTCAACTCTATCAGTAAATAATGATTGCAAATTTTATCCCAGTTCCAGGAAAAGCATTTTCTTTACTTCTTCAATTATTAATTTGGCTAACAAAAATACAATTTTAATAAATGTTTTAGGCTGTGTTATAAATTTCTGTATGCTCTGTATAAACCACTTTGCAATTGTAAATATGCATTGTTTACTGAAAGTTTGAAATTTACCATTTGAAGTGGGAACACTGTAGTTAGCACAGAATGGGATCCTAGAACTTCGACAACAAATACCATCAACTGAAATCTATGTGCACTATGCTCTGTACACCCTGTACGGTATTTAATTGAACACTGTTAAAAAGTCTAAAATGTCAATGCTACTTTTATCCTCAGTTGAAGATCTGAGAACTGACATTTAGAACAATTGATTAACGTGTCCCGGGATTCATGGTCAGCAAGGTGAGCCAGGGTTCAAGCCTTAGGACTGAGTACATGGAAAGCAGTCACCCTTTGGCATTTTGAAGTGAAACTGCAATGGGGAAGGCATTTACAATCAAGGAACGGACAATCTGATGCCTGCCTGTAAGGGATTTTCCCCAGCTCACCCTGCTCCTCGGACTATGGCTCCCTCCCTTGCCTATGTGCTGTTTTGAGGTTACCAAGACAGATAAGTAAAAGATTAATGTCAAGCTTCCTGTAAAACATAATGGTGTAAGGCCTCCTGAATCCTGATAATATCTGAACACATCACAGAAATGTTCCTGGGGAACCAGGAAAGTCAAATGCAGTTATTAACTATGGTCACTTTTTTAACTAGCTGCAAAGTGATGTGTTTCTAGGTTACAAGGAAGTATCTTACATATCTACTACCCTTGGACTAGGCAGATCCCACTGTTAGAGCAAGAGCCTGCTTCAGACACTTTCTTAACTTACATGGAGGCTAGACCGAGTCATAAGTGAAAATAAAACTATTCAACAAGCACGTTAACCAAATGAAAAAAAATAATCTTCCCACTGAGAAAAATCGTGATTTGAGAGTACCAAGTGTACAGTTTCTTATCTAGGTGAAAGTCGGAGGGTGTGGGAGAGACCACACTCTTTGTTGAATAGGATAATCATTTGCTATTCTCTGTCCACAACTACCACAATTTCATTTCTACAGGTTGAAAGAAAGTGAGTACCTAATAATTAAGGGAAAAATTGGACAAATGATGGAACAAATGTGTATGCTCAAGCCCAGGATAGTCCAAAAGGGAGACTCTCCGGCCGGCTCCAGGAGCAGGGGATGTCTGGCCTGAGGCCCATGCAAGGCCCTCAGAGTCATTTGGTCTGGCCCTGCTGGGGCAGCTGCAGGTGGACTCAAAATTCAGCAAAATACGCAGGCTAATTTTTAAGCTGATAATTTTGTATGGCTCATGAATGATGCTATAAATATCCAAATGACCTTTGCATAAAAAAGCTTCCCCACCCCTTTTTAGACAATTTATTGAAGGAAGAATCATACCCAAGTCCAGAAAGTAGAAGAACACTAACTGTCAGCAAGGGTAACCTCACACGATCTATACAAGAAGAATGTAGAAAGCTTATGACCATTATCAGGGCCACTTTCCTCTCCAGATTTAAGACCTGAGACCCTCAGTTTCCCAAGAAATTCACTTCCAATCCCTTGGGGTTACTTAGCAGTAAATTCCCACCATCACATGGAGCTTGCCACCATCTCCAATCCAGATTCCAGGTCTTTATTTTCTTAGGAAAATTCATTCTCCCCTTCAGGTGTTCTGTATCCGTTGGCTTGCTCTGCACATTTTAGTCTCCATTTGCTGAAACAATAAGCCTTCTCAGAGCCAAACTCAATATCTAAACTCATTAGCTGAAATGAGACCATTTCTTATGTGAAGATCACCTTCATCTTCTCCTCTCTAGATTCAAGTCCCACTGTCTCTAAAAACAGCCTACATCCCATTTTCTGCTGAAGCTGTCTCTGATAACCTTCAGGATAAATGGTCCCTTCTTGCTACGACTCTCCTTCTCTGTAGAATCTGTGTGGTATAAGCATGCATTACCTGGCATGATTAGCTTTAGATGGGGCAGGTATTTGGTCTGGCTGTTAAGATGCCCCCATCCAGTATCAGAGTATCTGGAGTTGAAGTCTCTGCCACACCTCCGATTCCAGCTTCCTGCGAATGTGCGCCACAGGAGGCAGCAGGTGATGGCTCGAGTTGTGTTCCTGTTCACAAAGTGGAACACCTGGATTTCATTCCACATTCCTGGTCTCAGGAGCTGCTGTGGGCATTTGGGGAGTAAACCAGTGGATGATAAATCTCTGTCTCTCAAATTTTACAAATAAACAAAGTTTACATAGCTTAAATTGTCAGTTCCTTCACAGAAGGAACACACAACAGGAAAACCAAAATCCCTGCCAGACTGCACCTGCTTCAGGACCCATCAGGGTGCCTTTCATTCAGTAACTGCTCAGGACTGAGTCAGGATCCGAGGAGTTTCTCACACTCTGAGGAAAGTTCCTGGTGCACCATCACTGAGCTTAGATTGTGACTCTCTTAAATTCACCCCAAAGCTTGTGGTTTGACTAAAGGTCCTTTTGGACTTGCGAATTCTATAAACTCTGGCAACAGTTCAGTAAAGCTTAATTTGTATATATCCTAGCAAAGCTCTGTCTCTTCATCATCATTCTTTGGTGAGATCCTAGAGGTGGCGATAAACCATTTGGAATCACAATCTAAAACAACTATTACTTGATACAAAGTATACATCTTTATTTTTGAAAAGTATTACTGTAGTTGCCAGCGCTGTGGCACAGTAGGTTAATCCTCCGCCTGCAGCACCAGCATCCCATATGGGCGCCAGTTCTAGTCCTGGCTGCTCCTCTTCCCATCCATCTCTCTGCTATGGCCTGGGAAAGCAGTAGAAGATGGCCCAAGTCCTTGGCCCCCTGAACCCACGTGGGAGACCCAGAAGAAGCTCCTGGTTCCTGGCTTTGGATCAGCGCAGCTCCGGCTGTTGTGGACATTTAGGGAGTGAACCATCGGACGGAAGACCTTTCTCTCTGTCTCTCCCTCTCACTGTAACTCTACCTTCCAAATAAATAAATACAATGCTTTAAAAAATAAAAGTATTACTATAATAATTACATTTCTGTGATTTTGTGATTATACTTTCATAATTATCACTGCCCATCACAGGCTAGGTACTGCAATAGGTGATGCGGCACAGTTCTTGTCCCCAAAGAGCTCATAGTCTAAGAGCAACACACACAAAACTACAGAAATCAGTAAGAGAAATGAACACGCTGCGAAGTTTGAAACAGAAGAGATTTACTTCCAGCCGCAGGTATGGAAGAATGAGTCATTGTTCTGGAACAGTCTGCAATCCTAGCAGAATATTAGAATCATGTTTAATGCAACCTGAATAGTTTAGACAGGAATGGTAAATCTCAGGCAGCCCAGCTGCTGAGAGTTAACCAGAGGCTTCTTGGGGAAGGACAGTGGGAAACTGGGGGCAGAGCATCACTCTTCATTCCTTAGGCCCCCATTAAAAGGTGCCATAACTGTTGTTGTTCAGTGTTTCTCACACGAGTCAGACAGTCTTTAGAAATAGGTACTGTGTACCCCTTGTGGTACTTTCGACCCTGAACTAAAGTTTTCGAGCCTTGTGTATATCAGAACTGTTCTAATATGGGTAACCCCAGACTCTGAATGCTTCTTTAGGTTTGGCTGGGACAAATTTTGAAAACAGAAAAATAACAAAGTTGAAATAATAAATTTGGTGTATATACCTGGCATAACCCTACAATGGAACATTAGTCAGCCATTAAAAATGTAGAACCAATGCAATGTGGAACTTCAGCGGTATCATGCTAAGTGAAAGAAGCCAGATGCAAAAGGGCACATACCACACAATCCCACTTTTGTGAAATACCCAGAGCAGGTGAATTCAGAGACAGAAAGCAGATTGGTGACTGCTGTTCGCTGTGGTAGAGGGGAAAGGTCAGAAGACTCCCTAATGGGTATGGAATTTTCTTTTGAAGTAGGGAACTATACAGAGATGGTGGTTACAAGACACTGGAGTGTCCTCAATACCCCTGGACTGTTCACTTTATAGTGGGCAATTCTTGTTACATTGAGTTCACTTCAGTAAAATAATAACAGTGTATTTTGGCATCTATGGTTCCTATTATGAGCTTGGGAAAACCCTTTAGAAAACACAACATCTGAGCCAAGACCAGAAAAAAAAAGTAGAATTTAAGCTAAGCAGGAGAGATAAAAGTAAGAAGGCCACAGAAAGCCAAAGAGAAAAATATTCCAGGAAGTTGTTACGTTTATAATTAATATTATAACACCAAGTTTTTTGGTGATTTCTGCACTCCCATAAAGTCAAATCAACACATATATATTAATTATCCACTGCTTGTGAGGAACCACTATAGGTGCTGAGGGAAACATAGGCAAAAAAAACCCCAAATCATTCTAGAGGCAGGGGATGTGGCCCAGTGGGTTAAACTGCATTTACAATGCTTGCATCTCATATCAGAGTGCAGGTTCAAGTCCTGGTTCCTCTACTTCCAGTCCAGCATTCTTGCTGATGCATCCTGGGAGACAGCAGATGATGCCTCAAATGCTTGGGCACCTTAGAGTTCCATGCATTTAGCAAGTAAACCAAGGGATGGAAGATCTCTCACTCTCACTCTCCCCCTCTGCTTTACAAGGAAATAAAAATAAGTAAACGTTTTCTAAAAAGCATGGTCTTATGAGAGAAATAAAATCTCAGAGTGTATTGAGCACCATCTGTGTGATGCATGTTTGACATAAATAATCTCAATTTGTTCTTTCAGCACACCAAGAGATAGGAATCCTTAACCCTGTCTTACATATGAGAAGAGTTAGGCTCTAACTTCTTTGTTAAGTAAATTTGCCCCACATTGCAAAGACAAGATCCACGCTCAAGTGTGTCTGACTCCAGAACCCCAGTTCTTGCCACCAAAGCAGGCCACTGATCTTGAAGGATAGAGTGACAGCTATTTGGGGCCAGTGCTATGGTGTAGTAGGTTAAAGCCCCAACCTGCAGTGCCAGCATCCCATGTGGGCGCCAGTGCGAGTCCTGGCTGCTCCACTTGCAATCCAGCTCCCTGCTATGGCCTCAGAAAGCAGTAGAAGATTGCCCAAGCCCTTGAGCTCAGCTCCTGCCATTGCGGTCACCTGGGGAGTGAACCACTGGATGGAAGACCTCTCTCTCTCTCTCTCTCTCTCTCTCTGCCTCTCCTCTCTCTATATCTCTTTCAAGTAAATAAAATAAATCTTTTAAAAAAGCAAAAAAAAAAAAAAGAATGACAGCTGTTTGAAGGTAAATAATGGTTGAGATATCAGTCGAAGAAATGTCACAAAGCAGAGTGCAAGCCTTCCTGTTGGGGGCAAAGGACATGGAAAGAACTAGGCCTGGACCCAAGGAGACACAGGTGTTCCAAATGACTCCATATCTGAGCAACAGAGTAGGGCTCAGAAGGGGAAGGCTGAGCCATCACCTGCTCCTGAAACTCTTCCCCAGGCCCCATCACACTGCCAAGGGCATCTCTTTCTGCACCCCGTGTTTGCCCCATCTGAGCACTTCACAGAACCAACGGTTGGTTTGGAATTTTCATTCACTGCTAGTTCCATCATTTACTAGCTGTGGGTAGATTATGTGAAGTGTTGTAATCCTCTGTACCTCAATTTACACATCTGAACACCTAAAAAAAATAACAATTGTGGATTAAACAAATAGATGACTTGCATGCCTAGAATACAATTGTTCAATAAATGTTACTGTTGTTACATTACTATTTTTCTCATTAGAAATTCTCAACTTCTTTTAAACAAGGACAGGTGTGTGGCACAGCAGGTTAACACCTGCAACACCAGAGTTCCATCTGAGCGCTGGTTCAAGTCTCGGCTGCTCCACTTCCAAACAAGCTCCCTGCAAATGCAACTGGGAAAGCAGCAGAAAATGGTCCAACAGCTTGGATCCCTGCCACTCACACAGGAGCCCAGATGGAGGTCCAGGTTTCTGACTCTGGCCTGGCCCAGCCCTGGTTGTTGCAGGCATTTAGGGATTAAATGTAAGATCTCTCTCCCCTCCCCCCATAACTTTTATTTTTTTAGTCATCTCCAGCATTGACATAAAGCCTGCAAAACACTTGAGAAAGGGAAAGTTTGAGCCCAGGTATTGAAGAACCCAGTGCTCTAAGGATTAGTAAATTTTCAAGACTGACACTGTGACGTCCCCTAGAATTGTGTTCTTTTTCTATAAACCTTTGGACAAGTGTAAAATAGAGATCATCAGTCCAAGTATTTATTGAATGCCTTCTATCTGGCAGACCCAGACCCAGCACTAGTGACATAGGATTCTCTAGATTACAAGAATTGGAACGTACTCAAAATGGTTACTTCCTCATTCAGGTTAGAGAGAAAAATGAGGATGTATACACTTGTACAGCCTCAAGAGAAATACCTGGGCAATGTCAAAGTTTTGGCTATGATTACAAAGAAAACATTGCTACTCATGTACAAAACAAACTATGATCCATTAACTCAGCACAGAAGTTCTTTTTGGCTCCTAAAAAGCTGGCACCCAAGCAAGTTTTGTAGGTCAGACTGCCAAAAAGTACCTGGCCGATACATTTTTAACATCCCTCCTTGTTTTCTTTTGGACATATTTCAGTAATTGCCCGTCTGCAGGTACAAGATGCTTACAGGAAGTGATTAATCTTTCAGGGGACTATTCTACTATTCCGTAATTCGGTACAATAAAAGCTTCAAGGCACGGGACCCTCATGTCAGTGCATGTTTGAAGGAAAGGGAGTTTAATGGGAGACAAGCCTGATCACATGATAGCAGCCAATGATGAAATCTCTTTCTTAAAAGAAAGCCACACAACAGGACAAAACCGCCCCTTGAGAAAAAGAGAGCCACCGCTAAACCTAAAACCTCTTTTTTTTAGTAGGAGGCCATATGGGATCCTCAGACATCATGAAACACTACAGCTGGAAGCTGAATGGTTGATCTATACCCCGAGCCCCCCACACGTAGATACTGGAGATGAGAAAGGCTCTTGTTTGCTGTCTGAAGCAGGTGTGGTTGGGCTAAATGGGGAGAAGATGTCCAGCTGGAAGAACCCATCAACCAGCTGCCCAGGGCAGTCTGCTTAGATAAATACCACCTGTTACTAAATAGCCAGAGAAAAATTAGTCATATCCCAGGAACCTGCTGATTCTCTGTCTATTGTACTGAGGCTTTTGTGTCTTTCGACATCCCAAATCCCATGTGTGTCTCGAAGCATTGGTCATATTCACTGTGCTTTGATTCCAGACAATGGCAGAGGCTTTGGGAGCATTAGGTTAAAGAATTTTCTAGGGCCTGAGAGAATAATAAGCACATGGAAGAAAAGGGCAATGACCTCAAAGGGCAACTTTTAACTTAACAATCTCAACGCCCTTAGTATGAACACCATGAAAGACGGTACCCAGCCCCCTCTTCTACATGCCAGTCCTGCCCTCTCACTCTTCTCAGCATCGCCAGTTTCCTCTGGAGCACTGAGTATGACTAAATAAACAGACACAAGCAAGTGTCTATGGCTATATGTCTACAAGCACATATGCACACACATGCAAGGAACACACACTTCCTCCTTTGCTCATGCCATTCCCACACCTGAAATGACTGATTTCTCTTGAATTTCCAAATCTTATCTTTCAACCCATCCCTCTGTGATCTAATCCATCATCTAACACAAAGTTAGGTCAATGCAACTCGATAAATACATTCTCAGCTGAAGTAACACTGATCTCAAAATTTATTTTAGAATGACGAGAAGATACAACCTGGCTCTATATAAAGATCTGCTGGAAATAGACTTAAAAGATCTTTACTTCAAGGCAACTAGAACTTAATGCACCTGAAGCCCTGGACATGAAGTCTAGAAGGAGTGGTACTGAATCCTGGTTTTCCTAATTGTTAACTTTATGATATTGATCATTTTAACAGTATCAGGTTCCTTCCCTGTAAAGTGGAACCAACAATGAGAAAGGGGACCACTTGGCAGGCTCCAATGAAGCAACTTGTAACTACAGTGGTCATGTGGGAAACCAACATCAGGCATAATGGTTTCTTGGACAACTTAGCGTCAAAAAACTAAATAGAACAAAATGGCATATTACTTCAGACTAACTTTATGGGCTCCGCAAATTTGGCTATCCTACTCATCAGGAGATATTGTTAAACTACAGGTTGCTGGATCCCAATTTCTGATTCCATAGGTCTGGGTAGGCCCACAAGACTCCAACAATTAACCAGGTTTAGGAACTGCTGAACTAAATAATTTTGCTGACATATGATTTAGTTAATATCTGACTAGCAAATAAGTATTAGGACTGTGGACTTTCAAAAGCATCTTAAACTGTAACATCACATTGACAATGAGATACAGTGCTATTCAGCATAAAAAGAGATTTTACCTCTTAAATTTTTCATATAGCAACAAATCTACATTTACAAGAGATTTGTGTGTGTGTGTGAGAGAGAGAGGGAGAGAGAGGGAGAGAGAGAGAGAGAGAGAGAGAAAATTTCCTGGAGGTATGTGCTGTAATTACTCTGTATTCCGAAACCTCTCAAATATCAATTTATCTCTGTAATCTGATCATTTTCTGCAGTAAGGGTATGTCCCATGCCTATTCCTCCACAAAGTTCACTCATGTTTATAAAATAATTACGTCAACTAACAAATAAGACAGCATATTTCAAAAAGGAACAAGAGTGGAATACTAAGAAGAAATACAAAATGCCAGGCATGTAAAAAACTTTTAAAGGAAGCTACTTTGGACATTTTTCTACTCTACAATCTCTTTGGGTCAAGCAGCCTTGAACTGAGAATACAGGAACTTTTGAGAAAGCCTTCAATACAGGTCGTTTTGTTCCCCAGTTGGGCAGAGGTCAACGCAATTGACAGTGGTTTAGACTAAACAGGAAAAAAAGAACAGCTCAGTTAATGGGACAGACACAAGAACAGCCATCCCATTCAGAAACAACGAATGTTTGAAAAGAATTCAGTTCCCAATAGTCGGCTAGTGTATGCAGATAAAGAATACAACTTCCATCCCCTTCAAATGTAGCTGGTAAATTCAGAGTCCCACTCCCACAGAGTTCATGAAAACTGACTCAACTTCTTTCTAAAAATCATCCCAGACGTGGTTGTGGCAGAGGGAAAACCAAGCAGCCCTTTGCCTGGGCCCCTCCAGCAGAAGGAAAGCCATTAACTCTTTCACAGGAGCAGATTGTTTCAACATAATTGAATGAAGTAAACTCGGGGAAATACCTGACATTGCCAACTTGACCTCTGCTAAGCCTTTTGAACTTCCATCACTGTCCTCCAACACAAAGCCTTCTATTAGGCTCTCAGCTATTTCCCCTGATTACACAGGTAGCTTATCTGAAGGATTCCATGGTTTCAGCTATCATTTCTGACCTGTTTGTGAGACAAGTATTATTTCCGTGCTGGGTTTTATGACTAAGCCTGCAGAGGTATTTGCTGGTTCAATTGAGTCAAGGGCATCTCATTTCAGTTTCTTTTCCAAGATTTGATAACAGTCTGAAGTACAAAAAAAAAATGGTTTGAATTTATTAGAACACTAATGAAAAAGTTCAAATGAATTAGCACTAGTCACAGACTGTCCAAAGTCATAACCTATGTTGTGTACAGACTTCAAAATTAAAACAATTTGGACTATAGGGCAATAAAGATTATTCCCAATAGCAAGATACAAGTGGGAAAAACAAAATAGCCTGAATTTCTCAAACGAGGAATTTCTTACTCCTGTCTAGTGCCCTTGCAGAAGTAGCAAAAATTGAGGCTAACATTGAAAATGTTTTAAAAAAAATGGCCCATACTGGCCAGTCAAAGGTGCTTGGAATCTGAGGTTAAGGATGTGAATGGCAGTTAAGTGAGGCTTAGTCCTGAGGTAACTCTCTTCCTTAACTCTTGATTATATGTACCTTTCAGAAATATACAAGACAAATTTGAAACACAGAAAAACATCCAGATTTCAGCCAAGTGTTTATTGCAAATATAATTTTCCCTCAGCAGATTGTCAGTGATTAAAAAGATTATGAAAAGCCAGTGCCAGCAAACATGTGGGAAAATGTTCTTTCATCTACAGTGGGAAGGCAAATTACTGCAAATTTTGTGGGAAGTGATTTGTTTGGTAGTATCTACTGTAATTCAAAATGTGCATAACTTGCAAAGCTGTTCACTGAAGAATCGCTTACAACAGCAAAAAGAGAGAACAACTTCTACAGGCGAAGTTTCAATAGTAACACATTCAACACGCACACATTTCAACACACACACATTCAATACACACACGATTCAATGCACACACATTCAAAAACTGGAAGTCTAGATGAAATGACCTAGAACAATGTCTATTGTATATTTTAAGTAAATAAAACTCAATATACATTCTAGATAAGTATATCTAATATTTTAGTTGAGGGTATCAAATGCATATATACATATAAACTGGGACAACAGGAAAGATAGACTCACTAGCCAATGGTTATTAAAACTCAGAGAAGAAAATGTGTGAGTAGAGAGGATTCTTAGGTTCTTATTTTATAAAACACAAATATGCATCATGGCAGTGTGATAGGGGATTTTATTCATTTTTATTTTTCAGTATATCTCAAAACATCTTTAATCTTTTTTTTTTTTTTTTTTTTTTTTGACAGGCAGAGTGGACAGAGAGAAAGGTCTTCCTTTGCTGTTGGTTCACCCTCTAATGGCCGCCGCGGCCGGCGTCGCTGCGGCCGGTGCACTGCGATGATCCGATGGCAGGAGCCGGGTACTTATCCTGGTCTCCCATGGGGTGCAGGGCCCAAGCACCTGGGCCATCCTCCACTGCACTCCCTGGCCACAGCAGAGAGCTGGCCTGGAAGAGGGGCAACCGGGACAGAATCCGGCGCCCCGACCGGGACTAGAACCCGGTGTGCCAACGCCGCAAGGCGGAGGATTAGCCTAGTGAGCCGCGCCGCTGGCCAAAAAATCTTTAATCTTAAGATACACTTAGAAACCAGAAGCCTATATCTAAGTATATGTTGAAGAAATAAAATACTCTTCAACATTGGCAGATAAACACCTATGAAATGAATGACCTCTTAATTAGGAAGTACTCAGTTTAAATATACTAAACATGTATGCTTTATTTCTTTTAGGATATTTGAAATCCAAATTTATTGAAGGGACACACATACTTAATCCTCCTCCCCTATGTTATACTAAGTTGCATGATAATTACAGGAGTTGTTTCAAGAACATTTACTATTATTCAGTATATTGAATGGAAATTCTTTTTTTAAGTGGAATTGTGGAAGAATAAGGGATGGAATATCAAAATTGTTATAATAAGAGTTTTGACTATTTATTTTGCTTTATTTTACAAAAATACATTTATTGATTCAAATCTTACTGAAATAAAAGTCACACAACAGATTTTTGTTCATTATTCTCCCAAACTATATACCTTGTTCCTGAGTCTGCCCACATTTCTTATCAAACCAAAATCTGAACCTTAGCCAACAAAATAAGTCTCTATAGCCTCATAAGTGGCATAGAGAGATGTTAGTATTGGCAAGAAAAGAACATGAAATCTATGACTTCTGCCAAACGTGCCTGGAATTTCCTGGCGTTCTATTTCATCAGAATATCAGTTTAACAGGATAGCTGAGCAATGGCCAAGCAGGCCAGAATCTTAGGAGTTAATATTTATTATAACATCCATATAATAAAGGCACGATATAACTCTACATGTAGTTTTCTCAAATACAGAAAAACTTGCAAATTAACGTTTAGCATAGTCTTCCTTCTTCATATTTTGAAAAATGGTACTAAATGGTTTTTGAAAAATGTGTTTAACTTTTCTCAGCTTCAGTTTCTTATCTGCGAGATGGGAGTACTCCTATCACTAAGGTTCACTATGAGAATCGGGGGGTAAGTATGTTATTTAGAATAGCTCCCAACAAGTATTCCATAAACGATGGCTCCTGTATCAATAATTGTCTATGGAAGCAATATCAAATTAAGAGGCAGTATTCCAATTCTCTGTGGACACAGGGCAGTGGTCTCCAATCTCTAGAGAATGTAAAAGTCAAATACGGCCGGCGCCGCGGCTCACTAGGCTAATCCTCCGCCTAGCGGCGCCGGCACACCGGGTTCTAGTCCCGGTTGGGGCGCCAGATTCTGTCCCGGTTGCCCCTCTTCCAGGCCAGCTCTCTGCTGTGGCCAGGGAGTGCAGTGGAGGATGGCCCAAGTGCTTGGGCCCTGCACCCCATGGGAGACCAGGAAAAGCACCTGGCTCCTGGCTCCTGCCATCGGATCATCGCGGTGCGCAGGCCGCAGCGCGCCGGCTGCGGCGGCCAATGGAGGGTGAACCAACGGCAAAGGAAGACCTTTCTCTCTGTCTCTCTCTCACACTGTCCACTCTGCCTGTCAAAAAAATTTTAAAAAAAAATTTAAAAAATTAAAAAAAAGTCAAATACGGCAATTTCTGGGCCTTACCTACTAAAAATTCTGATTCATTCAATCTGGGATTAGGCACAGGAATCATCGTTTTTCGTAAGCTCACCCTCCCCCCATGATTCTGATGAGAAACAGTGGTAGAATAGTACAATAGGAACAGAGAGAAACAGCGTGCACCCCAGCTCCTTGGAGATCTTCATCCTTTACTAACATTAACTACTTTCTCCTGACTCTCAGCCCAAAGAATGTTTTTCTAAATCTAATTTGTAGTATAGCTGGCCAGCAAAGACCAAAAGAAGAAAAGGAAAAAGAACAATCGAAATCATTCTCTTCATCTTCGCCAATTTGGACCACATTGTCTTAATATAATCCTCTATATTCTAAATGCACTCAGTGTTTCATTATGTTCTATTCCTTTGAAAGCAGGTTTTTTTCAAGAACTTTTTATGCTTTATTTTATTTATTTGAAAGGCAAAGAGACAGATGGACAGACAGGTCTCCCATCTGCTTGTTCACTCCCAAAATGCCCACAACAGCCAGGTCTGGGTCAGGCCAAAGCCAGGAGTCAGAAACTCAACCCAGGACTCCCATATGCTTAGCAGGGGACCTAAGTACTTGAAATGTTATCTGCTATTTAAGGTGTGTGTTAGCTGAAAGCTGGCATCGGGACCAGAACTGGTACTGAATTCACTCTGATACAGAATGCAGGTGCCAAGTTACAGCTTCACCCCTAGGTCAGAAACACCTGCCCCATTCTATTCCTTGAGATTTCCATTAGTGTTGGTTCCTTCTGTCACTTGTGGTGTAGGATGGGGAAAAGGAAGATGGTTGCTGAGGACTTGCGCCTTTCATTCCTGCATCTCTGCTCCCAGTCTAAATACATCTATTACCCCATCAGAACTTTACATCAGCCCCTATGTCCTCCATGTCAGATAAATGGAGGAACCACTCCTGGGCTTCCTTCTGTGAACCTAAGGACTATATTCCCCTCAGCAGAAGGTGGGTCCAGGTTTTAGAGGGCCTGAAGCCTGTTTCATTCAGAGTAAGGATACACAAGAAGACAAAGTCCACCAAAATAACTTACTTTCCATACACACCTTGACATGAGCTGAAGGCCAGGCTCCCATCAGAGTTTTCGAAGTTGTAGGTTGAATTGGATTCCCCTAAAATTCTTCTACTGTAGCCCTAAGTCCCAATGTGTCTATTTTGGGAGATATAGTTAATAAGGAGGTAATAATTAAGGCTAAAGGAAGTCACAAGTGTGGGGTTCTAATCACAGATGACTGATGTCCTTATAAAAAGAGGAGGAGACACCAGTCTGATGAGAATGCATGCAAAAAGGCCTTGTGAGGACAGCAAGAAGACAGAGGAGAAAGACCATGGGGAACACAACCTTGACCTTGAACTTCCAGCCTCCAGAACTGAGAGAAAATAAATCTCTGTTGTTTAAGCCATCCACTCTGTAGGACTTTGTTATGGCAGCCCTGGCAAACCATGAACTTGAGATATCCTGAGCTAGAGTACCATTTAGCTTCTCTTCACAGCCTCTCCTACCAGAAAATGGAATTGCATGTCACTGTTAAGGGAATTGCAACTCTGACACTAAACCAATGGATCTCAAAGTTTGCTAAACACACACATCCTTGAAAGTCTACCTCCAATATCATATTCTATGTTTTCTGTAAAAAAAAACTTCTCCCTGCTCTATATTTTTTCCCACACGCATTCCTATCTCCATTGCTGTCCCTGTTTAATTCTACCTTATATTATCACTCATTCACATTATACTATTATATCCACATTAACATTCATATTCATCGACATTTATATTAATTCATGATATGTTCTTGTTTTAATTCATAATTCCTCCTGGGTCTACTCCCATGCTTAACACCATAATTTGTACATCGGTGGCCCTCAAATGTTTATTGAACTAACATATGTAAAAACTTTGAGGTCTTTAATGAACAGAATCAAGTCAGTTGATTGGCTAGCTATCTACCTATCTATTGAGCTTGTACAGAAAATCAAGCATTTTGTAGCTAAAAAGTATTTTTAACTTATGACTACCCATTCGCCAGACATCACTCAGTAGATTAATAACAGATCCAAAAATAAAACAAAATTCTGATACTAGGCCAGTCCTCATCCCGCCACACAACGTGGCCAGTCATCCAAATTTGATTCAAAAACTGCAGTCAGACACAGCCAGACATATCAGAACCATCTTAGAGCAGCTTGCTGATCACAGCTTGCTGATCTGAGTGTGGCTCAGTAAATATTGGAGCTCTTCCTGCAGGTCCAGGAGACACAGATCTCGTGAAGGTGATTCTATACCTAATGAAGCCCTTTGGATAGGTATAGAATGTATAGATTTCATCAACATGAACATTGAAGTTTAGATTGCAGTTTTCTTTCTCATTGTGGTTAAATGAATTAGCATTCCAAATTTTCAAACTTAAACTTGAAACAGATTTCAGACTTCTTGGAAACAGTCCAGCTACCATGAATATTTATTTAAACTTGAGAAAATTAATTTCCCTCAGTACAAATTCGAATATAACAAAGTCTACTACTCGGAGTAATTAGCAATACACCCAGCCAAGCCTGAAACTAACTGGCTCAGGCCAAGGTGAATCCCAGACGGAGCCTCTGTGTTTCAACTCCTCACTTCTTCTCCAGCAAGGAGAAGAAGGCTCTGATGGTGATACTATTTGACATGTGGGTTGCAACATTCAGAACCATACCTCGACCATCAGTTCCTCCCGTGCTAGTCTCTGAATGCAAGCAGTGACGACAGCCATTAGATAGACACTGCTAAAAATGAAGTGCTGACAAAATAGAGGATTTATATCCCACTACCAATCCCCTGGGCCACGCCATGAACCTTTAACTAGACATTTTATCACATTGGTTGCTGCTCTCTGAATTTTCTCTAATTTGTCTCTTTTTCAACATGTGGTATCCAAAACTAAAAGCAGTTGAAATATGTTCAGGCAAAACTGGTGCCAAGTAGCTTGAAATAATTTTTTTCTGGTTTAGAACATAATGCTTTCATTAACACAGCCAGATATCACTTAAAGTGGATTAGAGGGATCTCTCTTTTTTAACAAATCATGCTGTTTTGTTGACCTTAATAGCTTTCAAAATATGCTAAAGCATGGAGTAACAAGCTATGCTCTGAATACCAAAGTGATAGATAACTTTAAGGGAGATGAATTGAGTTGTCTTAGGTAGCCACTAACTCCTCCTATTAGAATCCACAATGCTAATCCTCCTCCACAGTTCTCTATCCTCATTCCCCATAATTCAGCCAACCATGTAGTGGGTGTTCTCATCTGCATACTGTATAATCCTAACTAGAGAGTTCAAAGCTTAAGTCTTAGTCAATATAGGAACATATTCATCTTCACCCCACCTACAACTCCCACCCCCTAACTTCTAGATTTCTTCAAGTTTAAGGGATGCTTAGAATAGAAGAAACTTCAAAGCTCAAAGGAATGAAATTACCCTACTTACTGTGAGTTACATTCTACTTAATATTGGATTCTAAAGTTAATTGAAATACAAAAATCAAACCAATTCAACATTACCATTGGAAATATTTATAAAATTTACTTATTTGAAAGGCAGAATGATGGGGATGGAAGGAGGCAGTGGAAGAGACAGAGAGAAAGGTCCACCATCCACTGGTTTATTCCCCAAATGCCCACAATGGCCAGTGAAGCCAGAAGCCCAGAACTCCAACCAACGCCATGGTTGTCAGGGACACAAATACTTGGGCATATTCTGCTGTTTCCCAATATATTAGCAGGGAGCTGAATCAGAAGCAGAGCAGCTGGAGTTCTATTAGGCACTTCAGTACAGGATACTGGCATTATAGGTGGTGGCCTAACCCGCTGCACCACAATGCCAGTGCTATGATTGGAAATTTTAAGTTGCCTGTGATAGGCAGAATTCTAAAAGTGTTCCTCCAAGATTCTTATCCCATTATTCATACAAATTCTAGCCTAAGTACTGCTGTGAAAAGAGTTTGTATACGCAAGTAAAGTTCCAAGTCTTAAAGTTGGCTTTAAGACAAGGAAATTATCTGGGTGGGCCTGACCCAATCAAACAAGCCTTTTTTAAAGAAAAACATTTTCTCAAGCTGACAAAAGAAGTCAGATTCCAAGCACCAGAAGGATTCAATGAACCATCACTACCTTGAAGATGGAAGGTGCCATACCCAAAGATCAGAGACCAGCTTCCAACTGCCGAGTATAATCTCTGACCAACAGCCCCAAAGAAATAAAGACCTTAGTCCTACAACCACAAGAAATCAAATTCTGCCGACAACCTGAATGAACCTGGAAGGGAACTCATCTCAAGAGTCTCCATGGGGCTGGCACTGTGGCACAGTGGATTAATGCCCTGGCCTGAAGCACCGGCATCCCATAAGGGCGCCAGTTCGAGTCCCGGCTGCTCCACTTCTGATCCAGCTCTCTGCTACAGCCTGGGAAAGCAGTAGAAGATGGCCCAAGTCCTTGTTCCCCTGCACCCATGTGGGAGACCTGGAAGAAGCTCCTGGCTCTGGATCAGTGCAGCTCTGGCCATCACAGCCAATTGGGGAGTAAACCAGCAGATGGAAGACCTCTCTCTCTCTCTCTCTCTCTCTCTCTCTCTCTTCCCCTCTGCCTCATCCTCTCTCTGTGTAACTCTGACTTTCAAATAAATAAGTAAATCTATTTTAAAAAAGTCTCCAAATAAAAGCCTGGCCTAGCCAACCTCTTGATTTCAGTCTTGTCAAACTCTAACCAGAGAACCTCGCACAGCCAGTCAAGACTTTAGGCCTAAAGAACCTAATAAATGAGTTTGTATAAGCTGGTTAAGTGTGTGGTGATTTCTTTGCAGGAAGAGAAAACTAATATAATGCCACTTCAGAAATTCTCTGGAGCTTTACTTTTCCATAGAATAACATGAAGCTAGTTCAAATTTATTTTAATTTGCTTAAATACCTCTTTCACACCAGCCACACGTCAAGTGCTCAATAGCCATAAGTGACTCCTATTTATCATACTGGTTTCTACAGACTATGAAATTTTCCCATCATCATGAAAAATTCTATTGTATGGCTCTGGAAGAACCAAAAGACCCAGTTTTCCTGTACCTTTGGCCCAAGTGACCATTTCTTTGGTTAAGCAGCAAATTATACCACATTACTGTGCTAAAGGGCCATGTGGTAAGGAAAATATATCATTAATACTCTAATCATCCTCAACTCTGTGCAACACTGACATGAGTAGAGCCAAAAAGGAACCAGGACCAGCCCAGGGAAACAGACTCCTGCCTTCCATTTCCTGCTTACTCTCACATGCATAATCAATTTGCAAAATGATGGGTACAATCTATTTCCACCCCCTCTCTCTTTCAACTCCTATACCGGGCTTATTTCAGTTAAATGTGCATAAGCTGGGACTCCACATATTCTTATTACACCCCCCCTTGCAGGAGGCTAGCAAGTGTGTCTTTGCCAGCTTGAAGGAGAAAGCAAACTGGGACTAGCTCTGGAGGCTGACCATCCAGGCAGGTGGATACTCTGGTTATTGAGGAGAATACTCTACGACTGTGGCTGACAGTGTGGGGATGATGTGGAAGCCCAAACTAGATACGAGCACCCAGGCTTTCACGTGGCAGCAATTATAGAGATCCGCTATAGCTAGGTTAAAGTCATACAGTTCCTTTTCTGAAAGATGGTAAGATTTTGATCAATGTTTATATGTGTTTTTGTCATATGCATGTATTACATCAACCTAAAATTTGAATCACATTAAAAATCTTTTAAAAATTTTATCTGTACCCTCATGTTCATTGCAGCAAAATTCACAATAGCTAAGATAAGGAATCAACCCAGATGCCCATCAACTGTTGACTGCATAAAGAAATTCTGGTACTTATACACTATGGAGTACTACTCAGATGTAAAAAAAAACAAACAAAAAATGAAATCTTGTCTTTTGCAACAAGATGGACACAATTGGAAACCATTATTCATAATGAAATAAGCCAGTCCCAAAAGACAAATGTCATATGTTTTCCCTGATCTGAGGTAATGAATAGAGTACCTGAAATGTAATGTATTGGAGTAAAACAGACATTTTCAGATTTGATGATTGTTTACAGCCCTTGTCTCTTCTGCTGAGGAAAAGTCTTTTTTGTTTTGTTTTTCTTTCTCTTCATACTATGTGTTGAACTCTACTTAGTGTAGGGTTAACCATACAATCATTAAGTAAACTGAAAGTAGGTCTTTGTAAAAATTAAGAATGGGAATGTAAGAGGGAGGGGGAGGAAGGGCTGGAGTGTGGGTGGGAGGGAGGATGGGGGGGAAGTGTCCCTTGTTCCTAAATCTGTATATAGGAAATACATGAAACTTGTATAACTTAAATAAAATTTTTTTTAAATTGCAGCAGGTATTTTTATTCCACGGAGTGCTCAGTAATATCCCCCATGCATCCAAACACCAAAGTGTTCTTATAAAAACCTAGAAATTGAGTTTCAGTTTAAGCTCTCCCAGTAAAGGAAAACTTAGAAATTAGATAAAAGGCTCAAATCTGAATTCACATCATTCCATGGAGGTGGAGGGAAGAACAGACAGCAGGACCCAGGGAAGATGGGAAATGAGGGAAATACACACAAAAGCTCCAAAGAGCTCAACACCCATCCAGTGCGCTAAGTAGGCCATAAACAAAGATTAACAGGTCCTGGAAGCCAGTTATAATTTAGGAGAGTATGAGGTCATAGGCAATTTTCAGATCATTCCTTTATAAAGAGTTGGGGGTGGGGTTCCTATCTACCACCAGACCCAGCATCCACTGGCCCACAGCCTACACCAGGAAACAGAGACATCATCCTGGGCAAAGATAGCAGCAGGCTGACACCGGGATGGTACAAACAGCCCTGTCCCACAAATGACACTTGAGGCCATGGCACATTGCAGGTACAATGGGAACTCTGTAGATTATTAAGGAGATGGAAAAGTCCTGTTACAACATCTTCAAGTAATGCATTACTCACACGTGTGAGGTGATGCTGGTATAAACCTACAGCACTGCCAGTGCTATAACAGTACGTATGGTACACACAATTATTTTGAGTCCATAAGACTTGATAATGATAATAAGCAACTATGTTATTGATGTTAGGATTTACTATAATATATATATAAATATAATTTACTATAATATACTTGTTATTTAAACAAGGGCACTCCAGCATATAAAAAATAGCTTAAACAGTGTCCAGTGTACTATTACACAGATATGAGCACACCTCGTGTTCACATTTCTTACTTGCCTCATTTTCTCTCATGCTTGATTTGATCTCATGCTGTTTCCTCAGGGCATACTACCGATAGGCTATATCATTTATACACACCAGATAGAGCACTTGTATAGTAAGCTGTTCCAGGTAAGCTTGTGTAATCACACTTGATGATGTTCACACAACAAGGAAATAGCCTATTGATGTATCTCTCAGAACTATCCCTTAGGTTAAGCAACTCATAATCATATGGAGTACTGTGTGTATCCTACAAAATTCATGCCGAAACTTAATCCCTACTATGGGGGTATGTGTGGGGAGCAACTCGGACTGGACTAAGTTACTGGAATTAAGACTTATTCTGTGCATCTGCTCTCCCACAATATGGCGCTGGGAGAGAAGAAAACAGCTTCTATACAGCTGCCTCCAGTTCAGCCAATAAACAGCAGGACCTGCTCCTGATTGGAGGAGAGCAGCGTGCTCGGCGTGTGGGCAGCCGAGTTGGGATTGGCGGAGGAGGACTATAAAGAAGGAGAGAGAGAACATGCACGAGGAACATCTAAGGGGAACATCTAAGGGGAACACCTGTGCAGCCCCCGAGAGAGCCGGCCGGCGGTGTGCCGCTCCCCTGCGGAAGTGGGGAATGTGGCCAGGGGGAACTGCCCTTCCACGGAGGTGGAAGGGATAATAGCCAACCCGGGAAGAACCAGCAGTAAACCCGGGGAGGGCCGAGCAGACGAAAGAACAGCGCAGGGTCCTGTGTCGTTCCTCCACGAAGAGGGGGAGCGACATAATGGTGCCGTGACTCGGATATGAAGCCTAGGCAGGGTTTAGTGTCGTTCCTCCACGAAGAGGGGGAGCGACAGTATGGAGGAGGGAAGCCTTTGGGAAGAGATTAAGTCCTGAGGTCTCTGCCCTCACAAATGGCATTAATGCCCTTATAAAGGAGGCCTCAAAGAGAGGCCTGGCCTTCTGTCCCTTCTGCCACATAAAGACACAGCCTTGGGGCCGGTGCCGTGGCTCACTAGGCTAATCCTCCGCCTTGGGGCGCCAGCACACCGGGTTCTAGTCCCGGTCAGGGCACCGGATTCTGTCCCGGTTGCCCCTCTTCCAGGCCAGCTCTCTGCTGTGGCCAGGGAGTGCAGTGGAGGATGGCCCAAGTCCTTGGGCCCTGCACCTGCATGGGAGACCAGGAAAAGCACCTGGCTCCTGGCTTCGGATCATCGCGATGCGCCAGCCGCAGCACGCCGGCCGCGGCGGCCATTGGAGGGTGAACCAACGGCAAAAAAAGGAAGACCTTTCTCTCTCTCACTGTCCACTCTGCCTGTCAAAAAAAAAAAAAGGAAAAAAAAGACACAACCTTGGGAGGTATGGCACCATCTTGGAAGCTCAGAGAAGTGTTTATCATCAGACACTGAATCTGTCTGCACCTTGCCTTTCCCAGTCTCCAGAACTGTAAGAAAGACATTTCTCGCATTTATAAATCACCCAGACTCAGGGGTTTTGTGCAGGCAACATGAACGGACTAAGACAGCTAGAGACAGGAAAGGAGACGCTAGCCATTGCCCTGCACTTCTGATTTTGTTGCCCAGAATCTAGAAGTTCTTCACCCAGCCAGAGCAGATCAGCGCTACCCTCTTGTCTCCTCTGTAGCTCCTGTTTCTGTCTTACATCGCTCTCAGCTACTTTCTGCTTCCACCCCTGAACTGGGCTTTTATTGTGCCCATCTTGCTCTTGTCTTTCTGGTAGATAATCACAGCTCAGGACTTACACCTCCTTTAGAACAAGTCCCTGTAGGCACGTATGCAAGAAATCTTTAATCACCCCTCAGTAGCCAAGGAAGATGGTTTCCCAGGCCCCCGACGGATACCAAAATCCACAGATGCTCAAGTCCCTTATATTAAACAAAATGGCATAGTATTTAACCCAAGTGGCTGCAGCCTCCTGACCTCACTCTGGAGGTCTGCTCATGCTGCTTCCCAGTAGCTGCTCCAAACTTTCCCAATGTACTTTCAAAGGCTCCATTCCCCTTCATCCTCCCAGGCTGGCATGGCAGTCATCCATCAACAATGCACAGTGAAATTGATTTTGAAATAATAAGTTACATGTACATATTTTGTTGCTCTCATTGCCAACAATATTGCTTCAAATAAACAGCTAACTTCCGTGTCACATTCCAGGCCCTCCTTGAGATGAATAAAATACACACAATGCACCAAACTTTTCTGAAGAAAACTATCATCATTGGATTTTTTAGATGTTCCATGAAAGATATGTTCAGTGGTTAGGGAAGTTGTTTTTTTTTTTTTAAATAGAAAGGAAAAAGTCTGTAGACCTTTTCAGAGCTTTAAAATGTGAGTGTAATGAATTGAGAAGATTAGTTATGAAATACGTGGAACATTCTTGTAACATAACAACAGTCATCATCTGGAGGGCAGGTGTTCCACAGAACAGAATCTGGGAAACAATGTTAGTACTCAGAAACATGAATCAAATAATACATATTTTTAACATACAAGAAAGTGCACTATGAACCAGTCTCTAAAATTAATGCCTCCAAACATTTTCCCATCCATTTCAGAAACCCCTACCATTTTTAAACTGGGTTTATCTGGTGCCTTTCTGTTCTCAATGTCTGTCCCTCTACTCTGTCATGGGCTACATCCCATTTGTTTCCAAATAGCTCATGTTAAGTGTTCGTTATCACAATAACCTCTTCTGTATTTCTTTTGCACCTTGCTTTTCTGTCTCCCCTCTCATTTAACAGCTGTTCCTCCAGTCAACATTGTTTACCCCTGCTCTTAGCACTTAGCTCACACTGGTTACAAACTATATGCATCCACTGCATGTATAAGCCAGGCTTCCATTCTAATGAGATTTCTTCTATTATCCTGACCATGTATTTTTTAATATTTGAAACATTAAGACTACAGATTGGGGCTGGTGTTGTGTCACAATGAGTTAAGACACCACCTGTAATGCCAGGATCCTATGCAGGTGCCAGTTTATGTCCTGGTTGCTCCACTTCCAGTCCAGTGCCCTGCTGATGCCCTGGGAAAGCAGAGGACGGCCCAAGTGTTTGGGCTCCTGCCATCCACATGGAGACTCAGATGAGGCTCCTGGCTCCTGGCTTCAGCCTGGTCCAGTGCTGACAGTTGCAGCCATTTGGGAAATGAACTAGTGGATGGAAGATCAATCTCTGTCTCTCCCTCTAATTCTTTCAAAATAAGTCTTTTTAAAAGATGAATAACTTCATAATGGCATTATACTTGAACAATAGCCATAAACACAAGTTTTCATTGTTTACTTCTAGAGTTATAGGTCAATTCCATCATCCTGATACATATCCAGATATGGGAAAACTTATCTATCCTGCCTTGAACATCGCCTTACCCACTTCAAACTTTCATTTGTTCATCCATTCATTCTCTATTCAACACATACTTATGGTGATTTATATATGCTATTGAGTGCCCATTTCACATGAATTGAGAAGGGGACCTAGATTAATGACATGGTTTTTTAATTTATTTTTTTAAGATTTATTTGTTCGAAAGGCAGAGGCAGAGAGAGAGAGAGAGAGAGAGGTCTTCCATCCTGTGGTTCACTCCTCAGATGGCTGCAATGGTTGGAGCTGCACCAATCTTAAGCCAGGAGCCTCTTCCGGGTCTCCCACGTGAGTGCAGGGGCCCAAGGACTTGGGCCATCTTCCACTGCTTTCCCAGGCCATAGCAGAGAGCTGGATCAGAAGAGGAGCAGACAGGATTTGAACGGATTCCCATAAGGGATGGCAGTATTGCAGGAGGTGGGCTTTACCCACTATGCCACAGTGCCAGCCCCCTTGGTGAGTATTTTTGAAGAGTGAATAGCCTAGCCATGGAAGATGAGCATTTAAACAGATGTCCTGTGAACGCTATAAAAGTATGGAGGGAATCCTGAAGCAGGACTTAAGAACACCATGAAGTTGAGGAACTTTCACAAGGAAGACAAGTAAAATAGAAGAGCAATAGAGAGAGGTCTTTTGAATATGCTAATGTCCTGCAGGCTGTCAGTCTGGCAAGCAGACAGCATTATTTTAATGACTCTGTGAAAGTTGATTTGAGCAGAAAACTTGAGGTTACATTTTGATATTCCTGGCTTGGAGAGCCCATATCTATGCTTTTTCTTTAAGCCTACAATAGTGACTTGTTTTATAGCAGCAATGAAGTTAGGTGGTCCTGCACAGTGTGACATCATCTTTGGTACTGTTTGGTCAGGTGCATAGGGAATTGGGGGAAATACAATTCCTAATATGGGGATATTTTATTCTTTCTCTATTTCTAGCCCAGGTCTTTAAGCAGAGTCTTGTGAGTTCAGTAAGTCCTCACAGAAGGCAGCCTCGAAGTGGCCTCAATGCAGAGAAGCTTTTCCACAATCTGAAAAACAGAGCAGTGTGCACACACGTGTGCAGCAGTGTGCCAAGTGGGGAAAGGAAAGCAGCAGAACCCAGGCAGTGGCACAGGGAAATGACGCTTTCAGCACATCTGAAAGTGTTGAGTTTGCTCAAGAAGCCCCAGTTCCATGCAGGGGAGAGGAGGCCACACAACAGGTAAGAGCCAGACACCGAGCGTCTATAAATGCACTTCTGGGAATCCACATTTCCCGCCCAGAGCTATTGAGGAATATGGAGGAGGATCAAAGCCAGAGGCACACATGGTCAAATTTACATTTTAAGAAGTAAATCTGGGGGATTTTATCAGACAGGCTGAGGTCAGGACCACCAGGTGGCCGGAAAGTAGGTAAAGAAGCTGTTACAACAGTCTTGGAAGGGTGGGGTGGAGGAGAGATGGAACTAAGGTGAGCAGGAGTGAAAACAAAGGGAAGAGGCCAGAGTCCTGGGGAGGGATTTATGGCACCCTGGGGCCAGCTTCTACTGGCCTGCGAGGTCCGTTGTATGTACCTGGAAATTCCATGAGCTGCTTGTTAAACCATTAATAGGCTGGAATCAGCAATGGAAATTGGCCACAGAAGTTAGCAAAAACTAAGTCGCAGATTTTTGTTTTCCAGAGAGCCAGTCTTTCAGGATGCTGCTCAACGGACTTGACAGGATTTGGCGACTACACATAGGAAACAGGCAGGAGATGGCAGGTTCCACGGGGCCTGAATGTTTTATAATGTGGGAGATCCTCCTTAAGAAAAAGACTATAGATTATGAATTCAAAATTAAGTACAAATAATGGACAGTAGGAGTATTCCTGGAAGCCAGAAATATATACACGCGGAAGCGACTGCAAACCGCATGAAATATCCCACTAAACCCAAACTAACTGTGTCCCCAAGGCAGGTTCCCATTAGCCAGACACTAAAAGTACCCACAGCCACCCCAACACCACATCACATGATGGGAAGTATGTCAGCGGAGAAGTCAGTGTGGAAAGAAACAGCAGTCTCAACCCACTGTGGTTAAAACGTCTTACTTTTGCACATTTTGCAAAAATATGTAACCATGTGAACCCCTGAGCAGGGTAACTCTCAGAACCTGGGAAGGGCATGCGAGGGTGAGGATGTGAGCTCGAGCTTTGTCAGCTCCATGGTGAATCTGCCTCTGAGAGTGAGAGGCACCGGTTAACACCAGGGCTGGCTCATTGATTGATTTTCGCGTGCCCTATCTACTTCCAAACAGATTCAAGATGGCTGATGAACGGTGACACCATTTTCCAAAGAGCAAGCAAAAATCACTGAGATCACAGAGCTCTCTCCCGTCTTCAAGCGGGAAGCAAGCACTACTCATGTATCCCCCTTAAGAGTTATCAGGAAGAGTCCTTAGCTGATAACTTGTCAGCCCTGGTGTCTCAGAGCCACCTGCACAACACACCAGCTTCTTCCTTCAGTGGGCCGGTCCCTGCTCTCTGACTGACTGCTGCTGGAGGATAGCACCATGGGGAAAGGTGAAATGTGTCTGGCACAAGCCAGAATAATCCATTCCAGACACATGTGTAATGCAGGAGAAACAGGTGCAAACAATTGAACCAGCTGTCAGCAAGCCACGGGATCGCTTTTGATATCTTAATCATGCGTTGATCCGTGCGCCATGTTGGCAGCATCACTGCCATAGTTGACTGCACATCTGTAAACCTTTTAGAGACTCTTCTGATGTCCGTGTGAGTCGTGAAAAGCCTGACATCACTAGACTTAAATTGAGCATGATTGCTGCCGTTTCCGTTTCCCTGCCACGGAATCAGCAAGATGACAAATGCCAATAATTGCTGGTTTTCACTACTGGATGTCATGTGCCACACAAGGCCAGGGCACAGAGCGAGCTCTCTGTTCGTGTGAGCATCCTGTTGTGGGCTTCATGGACTGCACAGAACTTCTCCCATCAGACACAGGAACTATTTTCCCAATAACCAGTTTAGGGAGGTTTTTTGGGGGGGGGAGTGAGGGTGGGGGTGTGTGTGTTTAACTTGGCCTCTTCATCTCTCCCACCAGTGAAGGCTTGAAATGGATGGATATTTCCCTTGAGAAAATGCCTTTTTTTAAAAGATTTTATTTATTTATTTGAAAGGCAAAGTTGGCCGGCGCCGCGGCTCACTAGGCTAATCCTCCGCCTAGCGGCGCCGGCACACCGGGTTCTAGTCCCGGTCGGGGCGCCGGATTCTGTCCCGGTTGCCCCTCTTCCAGGCCAGCCCTCTGCTGTGGCCAGGGAGTGCAGTGGAGGATGGCCCAGGTGCTTGGGCCCTGCACCCCATGGGAGACCAGGAAAAGCACCTGGCTCCTGGCTCCTGCCATCGGATCAGCGCGGTGCGCCGGCCGCAGCGCGCCGACCGCGGCGGCCATTGGAGGGTGAACCAACGGCAAAAGGAAGACCTTTCTCTCTGTCTCTCTCTCTCACTGTCCACTCTGCCTGTCAAAAAAAAAAAAAAAAAAAAAAAAAAGAAAGGCAAAGTTGGAGAGGCAGAGAGAAAGAGAGATCTTCTATCCCCTGATTGGCTACGATGGCTGGAGCTAGGCTGATCTAAAGCCAAGAGCCAGGAACCATTCCCTAGTCTGCCACATGGGTGCAGACGTCCAAGGACTTGGGCCATCTTCTACTGCTTTCCCAGTTGCATTAGCAGGGAGCTGATCAGAAGTGGAGCAGCCGGGACTTGAATCCACACCCACATGGGATGCTGACACTGCCAGTAGCGGCTTTACCCACTATGCCACAGCACAAGCCCAGATAATGTCTTCATTCTCCTTTTTATCTAGAGAAAATTTCACAATAGCACAATAGGTCTCCAAGGAGGAGAATGGAAACCACTGGCATTATCTGTAGTAACCCATTATCTAAGATATTGGCTTGGCAACTTCCTGTGGAGCTGGTAAACTATGTTCCATTTACAAAACAAGCGAATAATTGCTCATCCCATCAGCTCTGCCTAAAAGCCCAGGTTTATTTATTTCTTTGAAAGTCAGAGTTACAGAGAGAGGAAGAGGTCTTCCATCCACTGGTTCACTCCCCAATTGACCACAACGGCTGGAGCCACACCGATCCGAAGCCAGGAGCCAGGAGCTTCTTCCAGGTCTCCCACGCAGGTGCAGGGGCCCAAGGACTTGGGCCATCTTCTACTGCTTTCCCAGGTCATAGCAGAGAGCTGGATCGAAAGTGGAGCAGCCAGGACTGAAACTGGCACCCATATGGGATGCTGGCGCTTCAGGCCAGGGTGTTAACCCACTGCACCACAGCACCGGCTCCCCCATGAACTTTTTAAAGACTCCTTGTATAAAAATTCCTAATCCTGGAGATTTAAAGGGGAGGTATTATTTGTTCATATATACTTTTGTTTGGGGGTTTTGTTTTGAAAGTGGGTATTGGGGCTGGGCTGTTGCGCAGTGGGTTAACGCCCTGGCTTGCAGTGCTGGCATCCCATGTGGGTGGCAGTTCAAGACCCAGCTGCTCCACTTCCAATCCAGCTCTCTGCTGTGGCCTGGGAAAGCAGAAGATGGCCCAAGTCCTTGGACCCCTGCACCCATGTGGGAGACCCGAAGGAAGCTCCTGGCTCCTGGCTTTGGATTGGCACCATCCTGGCCGTTGTGGCCAACTGGAAAGTGAACTATCATGTGGAAGATCTCTCTCTCTCCCTCTCCTCTCTCTGTGTAACTCTTTCAAATACATGAATAAATCTTTAAAAAACAAAAACAAAAGAAAGTGGGTATTGCTGCCACCCAAAATGTGAAATTAACAAGAAAAATAGATAAGTGGTTTGCATTTCTTATGAAAAGTTTCCAATCTCTATTTTGTAGTTTGTTGAGATGCAGTCTGCCTTGTCTAAATACTAACAAGAGTTTGTGGACTCAAAAGGCCTCCATAGTCTGGGCAGCTCATGTCAAGAGCCTCCAGTGATCACTGACATCATACATAAGAGTGTTAATTGTTAAATCAACAGGAGACACTGTACACTAACTCCCCATGAAGGACCTCTGTCCTCAAATTGTATTAATAGTAAAGCTTGTTCTCAAAGATTTATTTCGTTTTAGTGAATTAATTGGAGGATATTCTTAGGTCAAATAAGTTTTAGTTATGCCTAAGTGTCCAATTCCATCATATTTCTCAGTGCTTCCTTAATTAATGATAAAACTTATTCTCAAGGACTTACTTTCTTTTAATGTATCAAGTGGAGGATATTCTTATGTTCTAAAAGTTATAGTTATATCTGAGTGCTTGGAAAGATTATCATTTTGGGTGCTTCTTTAAAGTGAATTAAGTTTCTAAAAAAAAAAAGTGAAATTAACTTCAAGATGCAATGATTCTGAATAGCCCTTGTCTTGACTGTTGAGGAAGAGTTTTCTTTTTCATGCAAGTTGTTGAACTCTTTACTTACTGTAGAGTTGATCTTCTGTGTATAAAGCTAATTGAAAATGGATCTTAGTGGAGAATGGTACTGGGAAGGGGAGAGGGAGGAGGTGGGTGGGAGTGTGGATGGGAGGGTAGGTATGGTGAGAAGAATCATTGTATTCCTAAAGTTGTACTTATGAAATGTATGAAGTTTGTAGTCCTTAAATAAAAGGTTTCTTTGGGAAAAAAATGAAAAGCTTAATAAATGTAAAAAAAAGATGAAGCCTAACAAAACTAAATGAGCCATGACATTTTATATTTTAGTTAATTGTGGTCCTTCCTTTTCAAAAATAAAAAGAACTCAACTGAAAACACCTGTAGGAAAAATTAAATAAGTAAATCCTCAGAAAGATAAAAGAAATAAGGTTCATATTAATTTATGAAAAGACTGAGAAAAAAGGAAAGATATCTGATAGTAGGGAGCTAGGCGAGACCTCAATTCTGACAACTCAAGCCCAGCTGATGTCATTTCAGTCTGCTCCCAGCCAGCATCTGAACCAAGTGAGGATACAGCAACCAGATCAATGGGACAGAAGAACAGACGCAACTCCAAGGAGAAGGCTGGAGGTTCAGGAATCTCGGAGCTGACAAGTAACCGGGCCTTCTCCAGGCTGCAGGATCCCAGAACAGCAGCTGTCTTTCCTGGAGTGTGGGTGGCCTGCAACGAGCCATCTCAGCACTTGGGGGATGGCTTCTGTTGCATTTCTATTACATCCTTCTGTTTCCACACCATGTCATTAGGTGACAGATCGCTGGCGATAGCCTACCACAATTAGGACTTGAGCTTATAAAACATGGGACTTCTCTCTTGCTGAATATATGACATCAGGCATTGGTGTGAGTGAAATGTTATGTGCTGCTCACGACAACTCACAGGAGGTCTCTCAAGGATGATGAAGTTTACCAATTCATCCCATGTTGTGGTTTTATAGATTTGGCTCTTTTATGCCTATACAATTAAATTTTTTTTCAGAGAGACAGACTCCTAACAAGTGGTTCACTCAATAAATGCCTGCAACAGCTGCAGCTGAGCCAGGCCAAAGCTGGGGGCTAGAAACGTCTCCCAATTAATTGGGCCACCACCTGTTGCTTCCCAGGGTGTGCATTAGTATGGAAGCAGGAATTAGGACTCTGGCTGGGACTCCAAGCCAGGGACTCGGATATGAAATACAGATAACAAACAGGCAGATTAGCCACAACAGAACTGCCCCGCTCTATTCATCAACATTATTTAAATGGTGCTTCTTTTCTAACACCCATGTTTGTGAGGGGTTTTTTTTATTATTATTACAAAAGAATCGGGCCAGCGCTGTGGCATAGCAAGGAAAACTGCCACTTGCAATGCCAGCATCCCATATGTGCACCAGGTCGAGACCTGGCTGCTCCACTTCCCATCCAGCTCTCTTCTATGGCCTGGGAAAGCAGTAGAAGATGGCCCAAGTCCTTGGGACCCTGCACCCATGTAGGAGACCCAGAAGAAGCTCCTGGCTCCTGGCTTCGGATTGGCGCAGCTCCGGCCGTTGCAGCCATCTGGGGAGTGAACCACTGGATAGAAGACCCTTCTCTCTCTCTCTCTGCCTCTGCCTCTCTGTAACTCTGCCTTTCAAATGAATAAATAAATATTTAAAAACAAGAATCATACTGGCAAAAGAAAGATTATTTGTTGTCGCTCCCCCTCTTCGTGGAGGAACGACACAGGACCCTGCGCTGTTCTTTCGTCTGCTCGGCCCTCCCCGGGTTTGCTGCTGGTTCTTCCCGGGTTGGCTACTATCCCTTCCACCTCCGTGGAAGGGCAGTTCCCCCTGGCCGCATTCCCCACTTCCGCAGGGGAGCGGCACACCGCCGGCCGGCTCTCTGGGGGGCTGCACGGGTTCCCTTAGATGTTCCCCATAGATGTTCCTGGTGCATGCCGTCTCTCTCCTCCTTTATAGTCCTCCTCCGCCAATCCCAACTCGGCTGAGTACGCTGCTCTCCAATCAGGAGCAAGTCCTACAGTTAATTGGTTGAACTGGAGGCAGCTGTGCGGAAGCTGTTTACTTCTCTCCCAGCGCCATATTGTGGGAGAGCAGATGCATAGAATAAGTCCTAATTCGAGTAACTTAGTCTAGTCCGAGCTGCTCCCCACAATTTGTCACAGAAACTTAAGTGGGTTTTAATTTTTAACAAAATACATACATATGAAATACAGAGACAGGAGACGCGAGTTTTACAGGTACACAGAATGGAAATGGATATGGCCATGGATGGTCCTTGAAGCTCTGTAGAAAATCAAGAGATAGCCAGCACCGCGGCTCAATAGGCTAATCCTCCACCTAGCGGCGCCTGCCCACCGGGTTCTAGTCCCGGTAGGGGCGCCGGATTCTTTCCCAGTTGCCCCTCTTCCAGGCCAGCTCTCTGCTGTGGCCCGGGAAGGCAGTGGAGGACGGCCCAAGTGCTTGGGCCCTGCACCCCATGGGAGACCAGGAGAAGCACCTGGCTCCTGCCTTCGGATCAGCGCGGTGTGCCGGCCGCAGTGCACCAGCCGTGGCAGCCATTACAGGGTGAACCAACAGCAAAAGGAGGACCTTTCTCTCTGTCTCTCTCACTATCCACTCTGCCTGTCAAAAAAAAAATCAAGAGATTTCCTTAGCAAAGCTCTTCTTATCCTGGACATAATACTTGGACACACTGAAACATGTGCCCCATAAAAGACTTAGAAAATTCCTCCAATAAACATACACATTTTTTAAAACAAATATATAGAATATTAAGTTAAAAACTAAGGAAATATGAATGAACAATGGAAAAGTTAATTTTGAAATACAGATCTTTTCATATAAATTAATACATAAGAGTAGCTACTTTATCAATTTATTTCTATTTAGCATTTATAACTATATTTATAATGTTAATATTTTTGGAATCTTAGTTTGGGGAATCCAATATATTTTAACAGAAAGTTAGATGGATCAAGTGAAAATTCAGGCTCTTCCTACTCAATTTGTGCCCTGGGACAAGCATCAGTTTCTGCATCTATAAAGTAGGGATGATTATATCTGAGAGTGTTGTGAAGACAGAATATATTAAAAGACCCTGGCCAGTGTCTGACATGTAGCAGAAAGCTGATAAATAGTAGCTAACTTAAATGTTCAGAAAATGCTTATTTTACTTACTTTAGTGAAATTAAAAGTGTTTTCTTTTTGTTGTTGCTGTTCTTGCTTCTTCATTTCAAAATAATGGAAATAATTACTCAAAAACATAGACAAGTTACTAGAAACACATCACAATCAGGTAGCACAATTTGAACTGTGTGAGCACACGAATTTCCCTTAAGTGTTTGTCTCCTCTGCATTCCTATCCTTGGACTGTTTTCTCTTGAAAACTGGCAAGCTAATTTAACTCCACATACTTGGTGTTTTACCAAAAAAGATGTCATATTTCATATCCACTCTCCAAGAAAAATCTCGAGCTATTCAAGTTTAACAAGTTGCATTTTTCTGCTGATGCCAACAACAAAAAGTTCTGGTATATAAAGAGGGTTTTTTTCCAGGTTATTTTTCATGATTGAACAAATTTTTTAAAATAGTTTTGCTTATTTTGAAACTTAATGAATAAAAAATTTTAATGAAGGTTAATACAGGAACATTAATTTACTGTGAATCTGTGAATTTTTATTTATATTTACTTCATATTTATATTTATATATTATATAATTATATATTAATATATTATATGTATAAATATTATATATTTATATTTACTGTGAGTTTTATATTTTCATTTTCCTCTTTTAATTTAAAAATTTATTTATTTATTTGAAAGGCAGAGCTACAGAGAGGCAGAGAAAGAGAGAGAGAGAGAGAGACGTCTTCCATCCTCTGGTTCACTCCCCAATTGGCCACAATAGCTAGAGCTGAGCTTGATCCAAAACCAGGAGCTTCTTCCAGGTCTCCCATGTGGGTGCAGGGACCAAGGACTTGGGCCACCTTCTACTGCTTTCCCAGGCCACAGCAGAGAACTGGATTGGAAGTGGAGTGGCTGGATCTCGAACCAGCGCCCATATGGGATGCTGCCACTGCAGGTAGCAGCTTTACCCGCTACACCACAGCGCCAGCCCCTCATTCTTCTTCTTTAGATTCATTTATTTGAAAGGCAGAACAACAGAGAAAAGAGAGAAACAGATCTTCCATTTGCTGGTTCACTCCCAAAATAGCCACAGCAGCCAGGGCTGGACTAGTTCAGAGCCAGCAGCCAGGAACTCCTTCTGGGTCTCCCACGTTGGTGGCAGGGGGGCCAAGCACTGGATCAAAAGCTGAAGAGCGAGGACTGGAAATAGCCCTTTGATAAGGGATGTCACCTCCACAAGCAGCAGCTTAACCCACTTTGCCATAACACCAGCTTCTATGTTTTCATTCTTGGGTAAAATCTCATACTTCACAATATTTCTAAATTAAACTTTATTATTAATGTAATGTCCAACTTCACAATGAGATCGCACTCTCAGAAACTCTGATGAACAAAATATATCAATGATTCAAAAATATATATTACTAAAAACATATACCCTAACACACGGACACCAACCATAAAGTATAGCTGTTACCTTGCAGGCACTGCATGCTCTACTGTTGAGACCAACAGATTTTTATAATTAACTGCAACAGACGATGGTCCAAGTACTGGAGTTCCGTGGATGGTGTTCTGGTTCCTGGCTTAAGCAGCCTAGCCCCAGCTGCTGTGGCCATTTGGGGAGTGAACTAATAGATGAAATATCTCAATCTCTCTCTTCCTCACCCTTCATTCAGCTTCTCAAATAGATGAATGCCCAGAGTACAGATAATAAACAGAATCTACAAATCTCCAGGACCTCGCAAGTAAATCCTGATTTCTATGCAGCATCTTAATAACTCTTATCAGCCCTAGGTTACTCTATGTAGAAAGAGTATTTTGTTTGAAATGATCTCAACATTTCCAGTTTTTCTCATGTTCTTCTTCCTGACCCTGGTGCCCCGTTACTATGTAACAAACGCTGCTGTAGTCACTGTGTATGCTATGCACATACTGCATACAGATTCCTTGCCCTCATGGAACAAGTAATTCAATGAAGAAAACAGCTAATAATTAAGGAATCACAAAAATAAATGTATATATTGATCACTGCTCTATGGGCAAAGAAATAGAAGATTTCCCTGTGGAATTGAAGGGAGAGATGAGGAAGAGATACTTAGGGCAATTGCAAGCCATCCAGGTGCTAGCACACTGCCCTGGAGCACCCTGGAGAGAATCAGTGATACCCAGGCCTGATGCTCAATGTTATTTCTGCTTCCTTTCATTTCCCACTTTTCCCTAAGCATACCATTCATTGCTGTGGTGTTCTTCTCTTGGTGGGCAAAATGGACAGAGCAAAAACGTTCATCCCAGGATGTGAATGACCCGTAATAGGGAGAGGAAGTTGTCACTGACTGAAACAGACTGAAGCCAGGAGCCCAAAACGTCACACAGGTCTCACACATGGGTGGCAGGGATTCCAGCACTTGGGTCCTCTTCTGCTGCTTTCCCAGGCTCATTAGCAGGGAGCTGGATTGGAAGCAGAGCAGCCAGGGCATGAGCCGGTGCTCATATGGGATGCCGTTAAAATCAGTGGCTTTACTCGCTGAACAACAATGCCGGCCCCCTTGTACCATTTCTTTAATTTAGAAGATAAAGATACAGAGACATACAGAGATATTCCATTTGCTAGTTTATTCCCTAACTGCTACCAATAGCTGGGGCTGGACAAGGCGAAAGCCAGGACCTAGGACTCTCCAGGTATCTCCCCAGGATAGCAGAAATGCAAGAACATGGACCATCCCCTACTGCCACCCAGGGTATACAATATCAGGAGACTGGAATTGGGAGCAGAACATGGACCTGAGCCCAAAACTGTGATATGGGATGTGAGTGTTGCAAGCAGCCAAACACTTACCCCCCAGGAGTTTTATATAAAGGATATTATTTGACAATTTTCCAAGAACATTGTTGTTTCTCTGTTAAAATGGAACCGTAGAAGGTAGGAAAGAATGGAAGTATGTATGGTAGTCATGAGCAATCTGTAATTGTCCAGGCAAGAGTTGATGATCCCTTACAGATGCAGAGATGGAAAATGGATATGCATATATTTTAAAGTAGAACCAAAACTGATGGATTGGATATAAAGAACAAAGGAAAGGGTATAACTTAGGATGGAATCAAGGGTAAAAAAAAAAGTAGTGTATTGTATCTATGGTAAAGTGAATTTGTAATATCTATCACATTTCTCATTGATTAATCAACCTAATGAGCCAACAATCAGCATGTTCTTTGGCACCTGGAACATGACGCCTAAGTGTGCTGTGGGAGTACAAAACCAAAGGAAAACAGAATCAGAGCACACGTGTTGGAGACAGGGTTCTCAGGAAGCAAATAGTAACAGGAGTCTGGAGTGCTCCATGGTTACCAGGTATCTACACCAAGGGGGAGGGGACAGGATGGACAAAGAAGCTGCGCTGCACCACAGGCATGCTGACCCGAGTCCAACTCCCACGACTCGCCTCATAGCGAGTACTGCCCGTCTGGCAGTCGTCACAGGATGTGAGCTGCCTGAGAAAGGTGTGGCTGAGCCAGGCCACCCTCAGCAGCTGAAGCCTGGATGACAGCTGCTGCTGCTGGCACTCCCCACCGCCGACCGGCAACTCCTTCCTGGGCAGGGGAACTGAGTTGCATCTCCATCACACGCCACTTCACGTCCTCTGCACTTTCATGCTCTCCCAGACAGCCTCATTTACAAACATTTGCTGACGCAACAAGCCATGTCCTGGACAGTATGTCTCTATTATTAGCTCAGAAAATGTGTTTGTGGCACCTGTACTTGAAGAGCAGAGAGAGCCAATGGAGTTTCTCTTTAACTCTATTACAGGTTACCCTATAAATTCATTTCTTGGGCTGGTGCTGTGGTAGTAGGTTGAGCCTCTACCTGCAGTGCCAGCATCAAATATGAGCGCGTTCCATTTCCCGGCTGCTCCACTTCTGATCCAGCTCTCTGTTATGGCCTGGGAAAGTAGTACAAGATGGCCCAAGTGCTTGGGCCCCTGCACCCACATGGGAGACCTGGAAGAAGCTCCCAGCTCCTGGCTTCGAGATGGCGCAGCTCCAGCCGTTGCAGCTAATTGGGAAGTGAGCCAGCAGGTGGAAGACCTCTCTTTCTCTCTCTCTCTCTCTCTCTCTCTCTCTCTCTCTCTCTCTCTGTGCCTCTCCTTCTCTGTGTGTAACTCTGACTTTCAAATAAATAAATAAATCTTTTAAAAAAATATTCACAGTACAACAGCTCATGCATCCACAGTGTGTTAGGAGAGACAGATGGCAGGAACCCATCAGCTACGAAAGCAAGTAAACTACAGGAGGATAAACCTCGGACAGAACAAGGCATGCCCACCTTGAGACAGCGCACACAGCTGCACCTTGTGATTGGCGAGCTGACCTGTACATGGATTCAGGAAAGTGTATCCACATATTGACTAGGAAGTGTGTACACGTATGTGCCAATTACAAACAAAGCAAAAATACTGACTACAATTATGTTACCTCTATGTACAGCTAATCCTTGAAGATTTATCTGAGAGGCTGAGTCACAGACACACCTCCCATCACCGGCTCACTCAACAGATGGCAAAACAGCCAGGGCTGGGCCAGGCAGAAGCCAGGGGACTGGGGCTCGGGCTCAGTGTCTCATGCAGGTGCAGGAGCCGAGGCCTCAGGCCGTCTCTGCTGCTATCCCAGACACAGTAGCAGGGAGCTGGATCAAAGGTACAGCAGCCAGGATGTGAACAAGCACCCACATGGGCTGCCAGCACTGTGGGCAGTGGCGTCACCCGTGCAACCACAGCGCCACTTGTTTTTTTTTTTTTTAAAGATTTATTTATTTGAAAGGCAGAGTTACACACAGAGAGAAGGGGAAGCAGAGAGAGAGAAAGACAGAGACAGAGGTCTTCCATCTGATGGTTCACTCCCCAATTGGCCGCAACGACTAGAGCTGTGCCCATCTGAAGCCAGGAGCCAGGAGCTTCTTCCAGGTCTCCCATGCGCCTGCAGAGGCCCAAAGACTTGGACCATCTTGTACTGTCTTTAATTACTGCAAGTCTTTCTAAGTTCTCTTGCATGATAAATTCCATGAACCTGTACCCTTCAGCAAATACACATTTCTGCACTTACATATTTATATCAATGATTTACAATGCTTCCCTGATATTTGCTGGTATTTCCAATAATGATCAACTACACATGGCACTGTCGACTTTTCACCAATGTTTTTTATTTTATTCACGCCAAGATGCATTCTGCTTGTGCTTTAACTCTGGGAATAGAGGTTGCACGCTTATGGAGCCGTTGTTCCTGCAGACAGCGGTTCCCAATGACAGTGCACACAGAAGGGACCTGCACAATGCACTGAACAAGCAGCTCTCTCTCAGCAGGTTCCAACAGCGAGGGGCTGAAACGCAGCCTGGGACCCCAGCTTCCCACACAGAGCCCAACTGCCCGTCACACAAAGCCCTGGCCCGGGGAAAACACTGCCATCTCCCACTTTGCTAATGGCAAATTAGCTCAGCTTGGTTATTGTTTGTTCTTTCTGTGTGAGTGTTTGTGTTTCTCTGATTGTGTGTGCTTGTGTTTCTGTGTCTGTGTGCTTGCATGTATGTGTCTGTGTGTTTGTGTGTTCATGTGTGTGTGTTTTTGTGTGTCTGTGTGTGTTTCTGTGCTTGTGTGTTTGTGTGGTATGTGTCTTTGTGTGTGTTTGTGTGTGCTTGTGTTTGAATGTTGGCATCTATGTCTTTGTCTTTTTTGTTTGTTTTTGTGTAGTTGTGCGCTTCTGTGTTTTTGTGTGTGTGTTTTGGCTTTTTCTGTGTGTTTCTGGGCGTTGTGTGTGTTGTGTGCGTCTGTATTGTGTGTTTGTGTGTTCTCTGTGTTTGTGTTTCTGTGTTGTGTCTGTTTTTGTGTTGTGTGTGTTTGTGTGCACTTGTGTCTGTTTTGTGTTGTGTGTGTTTGTGTGCGCTTGTGTCTGTGTTATGCATATGTTTGTGTGTTTATGTGTTGTGTGTTAATGTGTTGTTTATGTTTGTATGTTAATGTATTGGTTATGGTTGTGTGTGTTTGTGTATTTGTGTGTCTGTGTGTGTTTTTGAGAGTTTGTATGGGTTTGTGTATTCATATTATATATTCTGTATGTGTTCTGTGTGATTGTGTGTGGTGTGTGATTATGTGCCTGTATCATATTTGTATGTGTGTTTGTGTATTTCTGTGTGTGCGATTGTGTTTGTGTTTCTGTATTTGTATATTTTTGTGTGTTGTGTTTGTTGTGTGTGTTTGTATGTTTGTGCGTTTGTGTGTCTGTGTGTGTTTTGTTTCTGTGTGTTTGTGTGTGTTGTGTTTGTGTGTTTTGTGTGTGTTTGTGTTTCTGTTTGTGTATTGTGTAAATCTGTTTTCTGTGTGTTGTGTGTTGTGCTTGTGTTTTTGTGTCTGTGGATGCAAGTGTGTTGTGCATGTTTGTGTCTATTGCATGTGTCTGTGTGCTTGTGTTTTTGTGTTGTGTGTGTTTGTGTGCTGTCTTTTCTGTCTGTGATTGTGTGTCATGAGTGTGTCTGTGTTGCATGTGTTGTTGTATGTTTGTGTGTTTTGTGCTTTTGTGTGTCTGTGGTTATGTGTGTTGTGTCATGTGTGTGTCTGTGTGATGCATGTGTTGTGTGTGTGAGTTGGTGGTTGGGTGTTGTGGGTGTTATGTGTGTTGTATGCATTATAGTGTGTGTTGTGTGTTGTGTGTTTCTGTGTTCTGGGTTTTTATGCCGTGCTGTGTGTGTTATGTGTGTTGTGTGCATTGTGTGTTTGTGTGTTGTGTGTGTGTGGTGTGTCTAGTATGTGTGATCTGTGGTTGTGTTGTGTATTATTTGTGTGTTGTGTGTTTCTGTGGTGTGTTTGTGTTGTGTGTTCTTGTGTGTTGTGTTGTGTGTGGTGTGGTGTGGGTTTGTGTGTTGTGTGTTGTTTGTGTGTGTTGTGTGTTCTGTTGTACATTTGTGTGTTGTTTTCATGTGTGTATTGCATGTTTTGTGTTTAAGTGTTGTGTGTTGTGCACTGTGTGTTTTGTTGTGTTTGTGTTTTGTTGTGTGTTATGTGTTTTGTGTGTTGTCTGTGTATTGTTTTATGTTTCTGTGTTGTGATTGTGTGTTTGTATTTGTGTGTTTGTGCATTGTGTTTTGGTGTGTTATGTGTTTGTGTTGCTGTGTTGACTACTGTGTTTTGTGTCTTTGTGTTATGTGTTTGTGTTTCTGTTTGTGTGTTGTGTGTTTTGTGTTGTTTTTCTGTTGTGTGTGTATTGTGTTTGTGTGTTTGTGTATTTATTGTGTTATGTGTTGCATTGTTTTGTTTTTGTGTTGCTTTGTGTGATTTTGTGTGTTGTGTTTTGTGTTGTGTGCTTGTGTGTTGTGTATTGTGTGTATTGTAAATTTGTGTGTTGTTTTTATGTGTTTTGTGTTGTGTGCTGTGTAGTTCTGTGATGTCTGTTCTGTTTCTGTTGCATGCTGTGCATTTTTGTGTGGTGTGTGAGATGTGGTGTGTGTTGTATGTTGTGTGTTGTGTATTTTTGTGTATGTTGTTTGTGTCTGTGTTGTGTGCATTGTGTTTTGTATTCTGTATTGTGAGTGCTGTTTGTGTGGTGTGTGGTGTGTTTGGTGTGTGATTGTGTGTTATATATTTTTTCTGTGTAGTGTGTGTTGTGTGTTGTTTTGTGTGTTCTGTGTTGTGTGTGCTTGTGTGTACCGTATTTGCTTTGTGTGTTTCTATGGTGTGTATGTTGTGTGTTCTTATGTGTGTTGTGTTGTGTGTTATTGTGTGTTGTGTTGTGTGTTGCATGCGTATTTGTGTGTGTGTGTTTTTGTGTTGTGTTGTGTCTTTGTGTGTTGTGTCTTTGTTTTATGTTTTGTGTTGTGTGTTGTGTTTGTGTATTTTGTTCTGTGTTGTTTGTGTTGTATGTTGTGTTGTATGTTCTATGTGTGTCATGTTGTGTGTTGTACTTTTGTGTGTTGTGTGGTTCTGTGATATGTAACTTGTGTGTTGTATGTTGTGTGTTTTTGTGGTGTATGGTGTGTGGTGTATGTTGTGTGCTTATGTATTTTGGTGTTGTGTGCTTATGTGTTGGGTGTTTGTGTTTCTGTTTGTGTTTTGTTTGTGTTATTGTGCTTTTTGTGTTGTGCTGCATTTGTATTGTTTTTCTGTGTTGTATGTGTTTGTGTGTTTTGTGTTGTGTGTTACATTTGTGTTTTGTGTGTGTGTTTGTGTATTTGTGCTTATATGTTTGTGTGTATTATGTGTTTCTGTGTTGTGTTGTGTGTTTCTGTGTTGTGTGGTTCGGTTGTGTATTCTGTTTGTGTTGTGTGGTGTGTTGTTTGGTTCTGTGGTTCTGTGTTGTATGTGTGTTCTGTGTTGCGTGTTGTGTGTGTTGAGTATTTGTGTGTTGTATGTTGTGTGGTAGTGTGTTGTATGTTGTGTTTGTGTGTTGTATTTGTGTGTGTTAGTTTGTATTGTGTGTATATTGTGCCTGTTTGTGTGTTTGTGTAGTGTGTGTATATATGTGTATTGGGTGTTGGTGGGTGCTGGTGTGTGGTGTCTATTGGTGTGTTGGTGTGTCTGTGTGTTCCTGTTTGTGTGTGTTCCTGTGTTTTCCTGTGTGTGTTTGTGTGTGGGGGTTGGTATGTGTTGATGTGTGTGTCATGTGTATGTGTGGTGTCTTTGTGAGTGTGGTGTGGGGGGTATGTATGTGTGTTGGTGTGTGTGTCTGTGTTGGTGTGTTTGTGTATATGTGTGTATGTCTGGGTGTGTGATATGTGTGTTGGTGTGTGTTGTGTATATGTGTGTGTGATATGTCTGTGTGTTGGTATGTATGTTGGTGTGCATGTGTGTCTGTATGTGTGTGTTGGTATGTTACTTTGTGTATTCGTGTGTATGCATCGGTGCGTGTGGTGGTGCATGTGTCTGTGTTTGTCTGTGTATGTTACACCCCAGTACCCCCTGCTGCTCTACGTTTGTGTGTGTATGTCTCTGTGTGTGTCTGTGTGTGTGTGTGCATGTGTCTGTGTGTCTGTGTGTATTACACCCCAGTCTTCCCCACTGCTCTACTTACCTGAAGAGAGGGATGAGATCAGGGCGAGGTGACCTGTGTGTGTGTCTGTCAGTGTGCGTGTGTGTCTGTGCATCTGTGTGCATGTGTGCATGTGTGTGGTGTGCATGTGTCTGTGTGTGTTACGCCCCAGTCCTCCCTGCTGCTCTACTGACCTGGAGGGAGTGGTGAGATCCAGGCGAGGTGCCTTCTGTGCACTTGGGCATCTCCTTCGTCTTTGGTGCTGTGTCGCTGGGCTGTCCCAGCAGTGTGGGGACTTTCAGGCAGAGTAAATGGCTCTAGGCCAGGCCTTCAGCTGAGAGCCTAATGGCCCTTCGCCAGCCCAGCTCTGACTGCAGCCTCGTGCAGACATGGTGCGGCCCGGTGACGGCTGCAGCCACACCAGGCCTGGGTTCTCAGCTACGGTTCCGGCCTCGCATAGCCTTCACTGCCAGGTGGGAGCTTCCCTCCATGTCTCTCAACTTTTACCCAAATCCCACAGCATTTCCTGTCCCCAAGACTCACTATACCCAGTTATGGGAGAGGCTTGATCCTGTTCTCAGCACCCACAGCCAGGAGATTCTTCAAATTCTATATGCTTTATGTTTTGTAAAGATTTATTATTTATCTGAAAGTCAGAGTTACAGAGAGAGAGAGAGAGGTCTTCCATCTGCTGGTTCACTCCCCAATTGTCTGGAGCTGAGCCAATCTGAAGCCAGGAGACAGGAACTTCCTTTGGGTCTCCCACGCAGGTACAGGGGCCCAAGGACTTGGGCCATCTTCTACTGCTTTCCCAGGCCACAGCAGAGAGCTGGATCGGAAATGGAGCAGCTGGGACTTGAACCGGCACCCAATAGGAGCCTGTCCTGCAGGCAGCGGCGTTACCTGCTACGCCACAGTGCCAGTCGCTTGCCTCAAGATTCTGTGTCCCCTGTGTTCCCCGCAGCTCAGCATCAGCCCTGCCCCTTTCCTGTTCGTATGTCACATGCTCTACTGATGCTCTCAAAATATGAATTTGATCGTTTGTCACTGGGGCTCAAGTGTTTCCAAATAGTCTTCTGTATAAGACGCCTAAGTACAGCAGACCAGGCCTCAACTCACATCACCCCCCAGCCATGAACCACACTTGATTCTCTCCCTCCTGGAAGATGCTTCTCCCCCCACATACCGCTCGCTCTGCCTCAACGAATCCCTCTCCCACCCAAACCGCTGAGTTCTGCCCATCTTCCAAGTGTTGACTTGGTCTCAGCTCCTCCTACAGGACCTCCTGGCCCCCAGCTTAGCTGGTAGTCCTCTGTAGGCTCCTAGTTTCTCACACACCGTATGTATGGCCACTTTTCTCATACGTGGCGTGCAGCATCAGCACCCAACACCCTCGTCGCTCTCTGGCCCAGTACTCTGCTTCACCTTACTGAGTGAGGTTCACAACCACCTGGAGCCCAAAGAGAGCTCCTACACAACGTTCAGCAATCACAAAGAAAACCACTGGTAAGCTCAGGTGGGAGAGCCACTTAGCTTCCCTCACAGGAGCCGGGGAGCCTGCAGTCTGCACCGCCAGGCCGAGCGCACAGCCGTAAATGGTGCAGGAGAGAAGCAGCACGATCGTTAGTTGCCAGAGCAGCTGAGTGCCCTGTGTTCCACAAGCCTCAGCTGCGACAGGCTTACACCGGCTCCTCCAGCAGGTTCTACCTGAGGTGCTCACCCTCAGGGGAGGGCATGGAACGTACCTCCTCACAGAGGAAGGGCAGCTTGTGAGGGGCCTTCCCTGCGCTGCCTGCCACTGTATTAACGTTTCCTTTGTTCCTTCATTTAGCTTCAGGGCACCTGCCTTACCCCACCACTGAATCCACAGACCCTACAAGACTCCCTGACGCATAAGTGCTAGCTAAGTGTGTGACCAGTGGTTAACAGAATGGCTTCTCTGTGCATAGTCTCCAGCCTATATATCATTGTACCCTTAGCACTTACAACCAGTGTTGCTGACACAAAGTAGGTATTTAACGAATGTTTAAGAAACAAACGGATGGATGTTCCCAAAAGCTGCTTTGTCCAAAATATATATCAAATGTGTGTGGCCTCGTATATTTGAAGAATATGCATATGTGGGGGGTATCTGTCGGTTATATGAATAAAGGAGATGTTGAGAATAATGTTATCAATCAAAACAAGCTTCTCTTAGAAAATCTGTGATAATGGGGGGCTGATGTTGTGGCTTAACAGGTTGAGCTGCCACCTGCAATGTTGGCATCCCATATGGACCCTGGTTTGAGTGCTGGCTGCTCTTTGAATCCAGCTCCCTTCCACTATACCTGGGAAAGCAGTAGAGGATGGCCCGAGTGCCTGGGCCCCTGCACCCACGTGGGAGACCCAGATGAAGCTCCTGGCTCCTGGCTTCAGCCTGACCCAGCTCCAGCCATTACAGCCATTTGGGGAGTGACCCAGTGGATGGAACATCTCTCTCTCTCCCTTTCTCTCTCTGTAAATCTCTTTCAAATAAATACAATAAATCTTTTTTAAATGAAAAAAGAAATAAAAGGAAAATAAGTGAGACTGGCCCCGACCTTCACAAGATGGTCAAGTAATTTGGATTTCGTGGTAGGCAGAATTCTAAATTCTAGGTTCTTCCTGGGAAAGACTCTGCAGGTGCAATTACAATCACTAATCAGCTGTTCTTAACTAGGTTCCTATACTATACCCCCTTAAATCAGTGGTTCTCTCGTTTTTTTTTAATTTTTTATTTAGTAAATATAAATTTTCAAAGTACAGTTAATGGATTACAATGGCTCCCCCCTATAATTTCCCTCCCACTCACACCCCTCCCATCTCCCGCTCCCTCTCCCATTCCATTCACATCAAGATTCATTTTCAATTATCTTTATATACAGAAGATCAATTCAGTATATATTAAGTAAAGATTTCATCAGTTTGCACCCACACAGAAACACAAAGTGTAAAATACTGTTTCAGTACTAGTTATAGCATTACTTCACATTGGACAATACACTAAGGACAGATCCCACATGAGAAGTAAGTACACAGTGACTCCTGTTGTTGAGTTAACAATGTGACACTCTTGTTTATGGTGTCAGTAATCTCCCTAGGCTCTAGTCATGAGTTGCCAAGGCTATGGAAGCCTTTTGAGTTCACTGACTTCGATCTTATTCCGACAGGGTCATAGTCAAAGTGGAAGTTCTCTCCTCCCTTCAGAGAAAGGTACCTCCTTCTTTGAGTGGTTCTCAATATCGGCTATACAAGGTTAAAGCTCACCAGGACACTATCAAAAAAATTACTCACTCCTGGTTTCCTCCCAGAGACTCCAACATAAGCCATGATAGAGAACCACTGCTCTGTGTAGCAGTTTTTCCCGTAAGGGATCAAATAATAAATATTTTGGGCCTTCTGAATCATACAGTCTTAGTCGCTGTCACAACTCTGCCTTTGTGGTGTGAATGTAGCCATATACACCACGTCAACAAACAAGTATGCACCCATAAAACTTAACACTGAAATTTGAAGTTTATTTAATTTTATTACATCACAAAATCTTCTCTTGATTATTTTCAACCATATGAGTAGGTTAAAACCAGGGTAGGTGTATGGAGTAAGGGTTAAGGTGCCACTTGGGGTCCCCACACCCCATGTCAAAGAGCCTGAGTTCCTGGCTCTGCTCCCCATTCCAGCTGCCTGCTAACGTGCACCCCCGGAGGCAGTGGGTGATCATTCCATCACGTGGTTCTCTGCCACCCACACGGGAAGCCCAATTGAGTTCTCTGCTCCCAATTAGCCTGGCCCAGCCCCAGGCATGAACAAGAGAATGGGAGATCTCTGTATGTGTGTCTGCCTGCCTGTCTGTATCTCTCTCTCTCTCTGCCTTTCCAATAAATAAATAAAAAGTGAGACAAACATGTAAGATCCGCTCTTAGCTAATGGCCTGTATGAAAACAGGCATTGAGTCAGGTTTGATCCATGGGTTATAGCAGCCAGCCCCTGTTCTAGAACAGCTCAGGAATCGGGGTGCTCCTCCAAGTCATCTATGGATTTTGTGGAAAAGTCCTAGCCTTGCTGCTGCTGATTCTAAGTCAGAAGGGCTGCACAGTACCAGGAGTTCTGTTGGGCAGGCAGGGATTAAGAGTTCCTGTTCTGCGGCCGGTGCCACAGCTCAATAGGCTAATCCTCCACCTGCAGTGCTGACGCAACGGGTTCTAGTCCCGGTCGGGGCGCCGGATTCTGTCCCGGTTGCCCCTCTTCCAGGCCAGCTCTCTGCTGTGGCCAGGGAGTGCAGTGGAGGATGGCCCAAGTGCTTGGGCCCTGCACCCCATGGGAGACCAGGAGAAGCACCCGGCTCCTGCCATCGGATCAGTGTGGTGCGCCGGCCATGGCAGCCATTGGATGGTGAACCAACGGCAAAGGAAGACCTTTCTCTCTTTCTCTCACTGTCCACTCTGCCTGTCAAAAAAACAAAACAAACAAAAAAAAGAGTTTCTGTTCTGGAGATTCACTGTATCTTTCTTCCCTTCCAAATCCCTCCCACAATTTTCTCCAGTTTTAGAGCTTTCTTACCTTGCACCAAGACTTCATTTCCATAGCAATAGCCTTTCCCTCTTTCTAGTCTACACTCCCACTAACCAGCATCTATGCTGGGGCATTTCTTACTCACCTAAATCATTCCAGTGGATTCCACTGCCTGTAAGACAAACCTCACCGTCCCAGGAAAGGTGTACAGAGGTTTTCATTGTCTAGCCTTTGCCTATGAACTCCGTCTCCCAGGCAAAGTGGGCTACTTACAGTTCACACTACACTATTTCCTGTTTGTATGCTTGTGCTCAATAAGCCATATCCATTCCTTCTCATTTACACACACACTTATCCTCTCGCCAATTCCAGCCTGTCTTCACTATGCTCACTTTATAGTAAATTTTTAATAACTCACATGACAGGTTGCTACATGCCTATTAGAATAACTGACTTTTTCAACATACCACGTGCTGGCAAAAATACAGAGCAACTGTATTGCTGGTGGGAATAGAAAATTAAATAGCCACTTTGAAAAAGAACTTAGCACTTTCTTCTAAAATCAAATACATAAACACGATTATCCTAGTAATCATACCTCTAGATATTTACTTAATAGAAATAAAAATGTATATTGACATTAAAATCTTCACCTGCTAGCTATAGTAATTTTATTCAAAACTGGAAGGATATATATAGAATACTATCCATTCAATGCAATATTAATCAACAATAAAAGTAAATAAATCATAGCAAGGTTGTATGATACCAGGTCAAGATACAAAAGTCTATTATTTCCCTGTATATACCCTTACCAGCAATTTTTAAACAGAATAGTATTCTTTTTTCTTCATACTATTTGTTGAACTCTTTTACTTAGTGTAGGGTTAACTATACAATCATAAAGTAAACTGAAAATAGATCTTTTTAAAAATTGAGTTGGGGGGCAGTGCTATAGCATAGCAGGTAAAGCCACTGCCTTCAGTGCCAGCATCCCACATGGGCACAGTTAGAGTCCCGGCTGCTCCACTTCTGATCCAGCTCTCTGCTATAGCCTGGGAAAGCAGTAGAAGATGGCCCAAGTCCTTGGGCCCCTGCACCCATGTGGGAGACCTAGAAGAAGCTCCTGGCTCCTGGATTTGGCCTTGTCAGCCCCGGTCACTGCTACCATCTGGGGAGTGAACCAGTGGACAGAAGACCCCTCTCTCTCTCTCTGTCTCTGTAACTCTGCCTTTCAAATAAATAAAATAAATCTTTAAAAAAAGAACTGGAAGTTAAATTAAAAGGACAACATCATTACATTAGAACCAAAAGAATAAAATAATTAAGTATAAATCTAACAAAACATTTACAAGATCTAGATAAAGAAAGCTATAAAACTCTGATGAAAGAAATAATCCTCTTGGTAATTAAACAAGTAGAGAGCTATTCCACATTCAAGGATAGGAACACTGAATATTAAGACGTCAGTTCTTCCCGAATTGACTTATAGGTCCAGTGCAATTCCAATCCAAATCCACAAAAGGTATATTATAGGTATCAACACACTGATTCTAGAGTTTATATGGAAAGACAAAATAACCAAGCACAGCTGATGCAATATCGAAGGAGAACAAAGTCAGAGGACAGACACCACCTGACTTCAAGACTTACTATAAAGCTATGGCTACCAAGACAAGTAGGTGCTGACAGAAGAACAGAGAAGGAAATCAATGCAACAGCATAGAGAGCCCCAAAATAAATCCATAAAAAGGAGTAAAGACCGTTCAATGAAAACAAGAGAGAATCCTTTCAACAAATGATTCTGGAACAACTGAACATCCACATGTAAAAAGAGAGAGAAAGAGAATCACAATGATGACGTTACTTTGAAAAATAGTTTGGCTGTTTCTTATAAAACTAAATACACCCTTGAGATACAATTCAGCAGTCACACCCCTTGCTATTTAGCCAAATGAGTTGAAAACTTAAGGTTACCCAAAAACTCCAAAAACCTATCAGCAAATAGTTACTTTAGCTTTACTTACAGCCGCCAAAACTTGGAGGCAACCAAAACGTGCAAATGTCCGTCAGTAGGGGAATAGATAAATGAGCTGTGGCATGTTCACATAATGGGATATTATGCCACAATAAGAAGTAGTGGGATATCAAGCAATGAGAAAAATATAAAGGAAGCTAAATCATATTGCTAAGTGAAAAAAGCCACTCTGAAAACACTAAGTCCCATATGATTTCAATTTTATGACATTCTGAAAACACAAAACAGTAGAGACAATGAAAAGAGAGTAGCTGTCAAGACTCCAGAGGGAGGGTGGGGGACACAGAGAGGTAGAACACAGGTGCTTTTAGAACAGTAAACTATTTTGTATAATATTCAAGGGGTTAATGTAAGTCAATACATATTTGTCAAAACCTGTACAACACAAAAGACTGTACAACACAAAGAGTAAACTCTAATGTAAACTTTTTAAGTAAGAATGTGTCAATATTGGCTCATCAATTGTAAAAGATGTAGCACACTAATGCACTATGCAAAAACAGAAGTGGGCTGGAGACAAGGAGATGGGGCAAGCATATGAGAACTCAGTACTTTCTGCTCCATTTTCTAATAATCTAACACTTCTCTAAAAATTGACTATTAATTTTTCAAAATACTCCTTTATAATAAAGTAGGGGAAAATGTTCAACTTCACAGTGCACCAAAGAAAGTGACATTTTTATCTTTTATTGTGGATCTTATTGCACTTTTGAAATCTTACCACATGTATGTGTATTTTTAAAGACCTTGGAGTTAAGCAGATATTAGCTTGAATCCTGGATCTAACATTTATTAGTCATGAGAATTTTTTTAAGATTTATTTATTTATTTTGAAGGCCAGAGATACACAGAGGGAGACACAGGGAGAGATCTTTAACTACTGGTTCGCTCCCCAGATGGTTGCAATGGCTGACTCTGGGCCAGGCTGAAGCCAGGAGCTTCTTCTGGGTCTCCCACAAACAGTGGCAGGAGCCATCTTCCTCTGCTTTTCCAGGCCTTCAGCAGGGCTCTGGATGGTGAGTGGAGCAGCTGGGACACAAAGAGGTGCCCATATGAGATGCTGGTGCTGCAGGCAGCAGCCTTATCCATTATGCCACAGTGCTGGCCCTCCAGTCATGCAATGTTGAGTGAGTTATTTAAATTATCGAAGCCTCAATTATCTAATCTGCAAAATGGAGACAGAAATATTTGCCTCTTAGGTTATAATGAAGGTCAAAGCAGTCAGGATAATGCCTGACACCAGCAATGGGGGGAGGCATTCAGTGCAGTGGTTAAGATGCTACTTGGGACACCCACATTCCATATTGGAGAGCCTCGGCTTGAGTCCCTGCACTGGAAGGCAGCAGAGGATGGCTCAAGTATGTGGGCCCTGCCATGTGGGAGACCCTGGTAGAGTCCCAGGCTCCTGGCTTCAGTCTGGCCTAGCCCTGGCTATTGCAGCTATTTGGGGAGATGAAAGAAGTCTCCCTCTCTCTTCCCCCCCAATCTGTGTGTGTGTGTGTGTGTGTGTGTGTGTGACTCAGCTTTTCAAATAAATAAAAACTAATTTAAATTGCTATAGAAGGGTTCAGCCAGCTTCACCATGGTGGTGATTGTCCCAGGCTCCTGACGGCAGCCCAGCGGTTACTTGGAAACCAGCAGGCACATCACTGTGCTGGAACTGTACTGGAAGTGTGCTCCTTGGCTTTGAAGCCAATCTTGCTGAGTTGTCTCATCGAGGTTACTACAACAGTACCAAAGTCCATAGAATCGTCAGACTTCATGATCCAGGGAGGCACAGGTCAAAGTGGTGTGTTCATCTATGGCGCAGTTTGAAGATAAACTTCAGGGCTGGTGCTCTGGCATAGTGGGTAAAGCCACCACCTGCAGTCCCGGCATCCCATATGGGCACTGGTTCAAGTCACCAGTTCAGGTCCACTTATGATCCAGCTCTCTGCTATGGCCTGGGAAAGCAGTAGAAGATGTCCCAAACCCTTGGGCCCCTGCACCCACATGGGAGACCCAGAAGAAGCTCCTGGCTTCAGATCAACACAGCTCCAGCCATTCAGGCCAACTGGGGAGTGAACCAGGGGGTAGAAGACCTCTCTCTCTCTCTGTCTCTCCTTCTCTTGTGTGCAACTCCAACTTTCAAGTAAATAAATAAATCTTTTAAAAAATGGTGAAGTTGGTAACTATTATTGCAGGTGTAATAATAATAAATGTATGCTTATCACACATTAGTACTTTATTTGTTGGAGTACCTTATTTGTTGACTACTACATACTCTGGGCCTCAAAATGTCTACAGCATTACAATATAAAAGAAAGCACAAGATATATAAAAGCAAATCAAACAAAAAGGAAAGGAAATGGAAAAGAGAAAACGCTATCCAATGATTGTACAAGGAAGCTCATAACAAGGAGCAATAGCAGTCATTTCCAAAAATCCACTGCACTGAAGAACAAAACGGAGAATCTTAGGATGACCTGAGCAGAAACCTGGTCACAAAGCTGCCCTTGAAAGAGAATCCAATCCCAGATTCATGGTCTCGGAATTTCCCAGTGAAGGTGTTACTCTTGTGGTTTTGCTACATCGAAGTTCTCATTCATGGACGTTCCGACCACTCTTCTGGAATTCATGTCAGTTATGGATTTATTTCTTTTCGAGAGTTTATGTAGTGACTTTGCCCAGATTTCTTCAAAGCGGAGATTTTTATTGGTGTAAGCGAAGGACCATTTTTCACACTGGAGAGATTAAGTGGAGCCAAATCCATGTGAGAGTGAAGGGAGGAAAAGGATGCTTGCCCACCCACCTATTTGCTAAGAATGGATCTTCAGATTTAAAAAGGAAACTCTCTGAGGTCCTTACTTCCTGTGTCCAAGACTTACTAGATTCCTTAATGGTCCTAAGAGTTCAGGTAGCATGAATAGTTCAGATACTTCATGCCTCATTTCAGAGTATGGAATTCAATAGCACTGTGGGGAGTTCAGTGTTCCTAATGCAAAGTTTAAACCTTTATATAGCGTTGTAATTTCTGTGTTACATATTCTGGGGTATTCATTATGTGCTTAGTATGTTCTACTTAATCTCCCTGAGTTTTTCTTTCCCTATATTTATAGTTTGCTAATATTAGTCACCTAGGTCAATTTCTACCAGCCCCTAATATGACAAGTTAAAACTAATTTATATTTTTTATTTTTATGGCCAGATAAAGAGCTTTAGTTTTAGAATTATGAAAAAACTGTACAGAAATAAATTTCTAAGAAGTGGCTAGCAACATAATGAAATTTCATTGAATAATTCCCTATATACTTTTACAGGGAGTATAGTGCCCCTGCATCCTCATCAAAAGTTAAATTTAAAACTTTCATCCTGTTCTGATTGTTCTGAGGTATAGATTCCCTCTGAGCCCATTGGCAGATGTTAAAGATGTGTGAGCACTCAGAAATGCATCACATTAACTGCAACCGTTTGATTGGAGGCAAAGTTAAAATTTCAAATATAAAATGACTTCTAACATAATTTACACAGCTTCATGATACATTTTCTTTGAGAAGACAATCAACTCCTTGTGAGAAGGGTACAAAGTACGCATCCTTCTCTATAAAATTGATTTTACGTCAATATCAAGGGGTTTTAATGATGTAAGAACAGATGGCTCCACACCAACATAGACCATATGGCCAAACAACACAGAGCAATACTTTGTCTATTAATGGAAGCACTCTCCACTTAAGATTTCATAGAACTGAAAATCCATGGTTGTAAACCATGGTCTCTTTTTATTAAGAAAAAAAAAAAACTAATGATCAAACCCACATCTGTAAGATAGGGGGACATGTGTGTACCAGAGTGAGAGGAAGGCAGTCCAATGGGACATCTTCAGCTACGACATATAGCACAGGACAAAAGCCATCTCCTTAGATACGAGACACTACTCACAGAGATGCCATGCACATCTGTAATTAGGCCTTCCTCTTCCAGCCTCAGATCTCTGATTTCCCTTTTCCCGTCTCATGCTGATATACCAGGAATCTTGCCTAATTTCTTTTTTTAAAGATTTATTTATTTGAAAGTCAGAGTTACACAGAGAAAGAAGGAGAGGCAGAGAGAGAGAGAGAGAGAGAGAGAGAGACCTTCCCATGCGGGTGCAGGGGCCCAAGGACTTGGGCCATCTTCTGCTGCTGGCCTAATTTCTACCTCTCCCAATAAGACACTTTAAGTTAAAACTAACTGATGCTTTGGCTTTTAAAAAAATTTTATTTGAAAGACAAAGCAGGTACTTGCAATGTGGCACAGCTGGTTAAGCCACTGCCTTCAGTGCCGGCATCCCATACAGGTACCAATTTGAGTCCCGACTACTCCACTTCCCAACCAGCTCCATGCTGATGTGCCTGGGAAAGAGTGAAGGACAGGCCAAGTGCCTGGATCCCTGCACCCACATGGGAGACCGCAGATGAAGCTACTGGCTCCTGGCTTCAGCCTACTCAGCTCTGGCTATTATGCCCATTTGGGGAGTCAATCAATGGATGGAAGATTCTCGTATGGGTGGCAAGGCCCAAATACTTGAGCTATTGTCTGCTGCTTTCCAGGGATGTTAGTAGGGAGCTGGATCAGAATCAGAGCAACCAGCACTCCAATATGGATGCCAGTGTTGCAAGCTGCAACTTGACCTGCTGTACCACAATACCAGCCCCATTAAAAAAAAAATGTGGTTCTTTTATGTGATTTGGATGAGACTGACACTAAACTATCTCCAGGGATGGGCACGTGACCAAAGACAAACGAGCCAAGGTCAATGAAGCTCACTCAGTTCTTACATTTTGATTGAAACTATGTATATAAAAAGGCATGCCTCTTCTCTTGGGTTTCTGGGAAAATAAAAGGACATGAAACTGAACTCCTCATAGCCAACTTACTGCCATGATGGTAGAACCTGCCTGAGTAAATTCCACACAGAGAAAAGTGGAGCCAAGAGAGACAGGCCTAATTGCTATCACATGAGTCCCTGTTTCAGCCTATATCTGAAGCCCTAGGCCTTTCACGTGTAGACTCAAATTGCTCCTTTTTTTCTTAAGCCAGTTATTAACTTAAAGAGAGTCTACCCTAAGAAATGACATCCTAAAGGACTAGTTTAGGAAATATTCATGATTCACTCTTAATATTTGACAAGAGTCAGCATTACAATCACAAAGCTCTTGAAAATCATTACTCAACATCTGGCTCTCAGATCTTTCCCATATAGCAATGTTTATTGATTGTTTCAATTCTCCACAAGTAAAATGTAAGGCATAAACTATAATTTGGAATCGGCTAGACACACTTGTCATTGCTAGTAGGGAAACACTCTCCTGATTTTCCTTTCCTTGTCTTCTGTGAAGACTTTTAGGAAAGGAGAGTGAGTAAAAGAATCACATGGCCCCAGTTCCACTGGAACATTTTAGTAAACATAAACTCCTGCTTGGAAAATAGGCAATAAGCACACGATTGTCATGGAAACAGAACTTTCCCAGATTAGTCTACAGTCATTCATTATGAATTCCCACAATAAACGGATGGTGTAAACACTATTATCAACTTTTCCAGAATGAGTAAACTGAGACCAAGATGTGATTGACCCTAACGTAGCAAATTACTGGGCCTGGAGCACAAAGCACCTGGCTGCCACAGCTTACGAGACCACATATTGGTGGCTGCCATTCCAAACCACAAGGACAAAAAGGAAGGCTAAAGCCCCACCAACAGAATAGGCTTATAGAGTCCTCTCTTCTCTCTGACTGCATCAGATCTGTTTCAGTTTGCTTTGTTCTTGTATTAAAATACACGGGTCGGGCTGGCACCATGGTGCACTGGGTTAATCCTCCGCCTTCAGATCCACATCTCATATGGGCACTGGTTCCAGTCCTGGTAGCTCCTCTTCCAGTCCAGCTCTCTGCTATGGCCTAGGATAGCAGTAGAAGAGAGCCCAACTTCTTGGGCCCCTGTACCCGTATAGGAGACTGGGAAGAGGCTCTTGGCTCCTGGCTTTGGTTTGGCCCAGCTTCGGCCGTTGCGGCCATTTGGGGAGTGAACCAATGGAAGGAAGACCTTTCTCTCTCTCTTTTTCTCACTGTCTGTAACTGTACATTTCAAATAAATAAATAAATAAAATCTTTAAAACACACACACTCACACACACACACACGGGTCCAGACTCTCAAACACTGGCAAGCAATCACATTTAAATGCAGTCACTGGCAGGCGCCGTGGCTCACTAGGCTAATCCTCCGCCTTGCGGCGCCGGCACACCAGGTTCTAGTCCTGGTTGGAGCGCTGGATTCTGTCCCGGTTGCCCCTCTTCCAGGATAGCTCTCTGCTGTGGCCAGGGAGTGCAGTGGAGGATGGCCCAAGTGCTTGGGCCCTGCACCCCATGGGAGACCAGGATAAGTACCTGGCTCCTGCCATCGGATCAGCGTGGTGCACCGGCCGCGGCGGCCATTGGAGGGTGAACCAACAGCAAAGGAAGACCTTTCTCTCTCTCTTTCTCTCTCTCACTGTCCACTCTGCCTGTCAAAAAAAAATTAAAAAAATAAAAAATAAATAAATAAATGCAGTCACTAACACAAGTGCTATGAAGGTGCATTCAGATTGTGAACCTGCTGGGCAGGTTCTATTTTCTCTACCTGGCACACTTGTGACAACTGATTAATGCAAATGTTAATTTCAAAAGAGTATGACAACTTATGAAAGGAATGATGTAGTCTTGTTATCTTTTCATGAAAGACCTATCTATCTTATAAAATATCATTGTCATTAATTCTTACAATGACTTTATATAAAAGGCTGACACGATTTCCCTCAGCGAAAAAGGTAAACCAAAGTTACAACATCTGAATCACAGAGTTTCAGAACTGAAAGAAACTAAAGGCTAGCAGCCCCAGCTTCTTCATTAATACCATGGGTGACATTCATTCCTACAACGTGCCAGGCAGAGTGCTAAGTACTAAGACTAAAAAAAAAGATATGAAAACCAGGACCCAGTGAGGTTATAAGGGAGCCAGGGTTGGTGCTGTGGCACAGTAGGTTAATCTTCTACCTGCAGTGCCGCCATCCCATATGGGTGCCGGTTCGAGTCCCAGCTGCTCCACTTCTGATCCAGCTCTTTTCTATGGCCTGGAAAAGCAATAGATGATGGCCCAAAGGCTTGGGCCCCTGCACCTGCATGGGAGACCCAGAAGAAGCTTCTGGTTCCTGGCTTCGGATTGGCACAGCTCTGGCCGTTGCAGCCATTTGGAGAGTGAGCCAGTGGATGGAGGACCTCTACTTCTCTCTCTCTCTTCTCACTGAATGTAACTCTACCTCTCAAATAAATAAAATCTTTAAAAAAAAAAAAAAAGATGAGGGAGACAAACACAACTACCTCTAAGACCAGTGCGACTGTTTCCAGGCCCCACAAGCCTAAGGTATCATAACAAACTCAGACAATGTCCTGGGTTTCTCCTGTCTAAAACTCCTCTAACACTCCTAAGGTGCTGTGAGCCCTTACCAGTACCTCTAATCTGATATGCAAAACTGAGCACTTTTAAAGCATGGTTCTAAGCCTCTTTCTCATATCATGCATTAGTACACAATGAGTACAGAAGAATATCAAGTGTCTTCCTTTGAGAAAGCAAGATAGAGTGGGAAGAATGAAAACTCAAGATCACGGTGGACCTATTAGCCTAAGGAAACTCATTTAGTCTCCACAATATCTGCTTTCCTTGCTTCTTTAAGTGTGCAACATAAATAATAAAATGCAGATGTGTCATGAAATTAAAAATATCATGAAAAGTGATTTAGACCTAGGATAAGCCCAATTAATGGTGATTCTTATTATTTCTTTATATACTACACTCTAGTTTTAGAAGGGAATTACTCTATTATTTGGAATGCAAAATGTATTTCCATTACTCCCTTGGTCTGAGATAAGGGAATGCTCCATCGGACTTTAATCTCTCAGGAGGATGATGCTCCGAAGCTCAGTAGAAAAGCCTCTAGCCAGCTAACTGGAACTCCCTCTAATTGCTTCCCCCGGACTCTACACATAATCCCAGTGCATAGGTTAGGGGGGATGTCACTGCACCCACAATCACCTCCTTTCCCTATCCCCAGATTCTGGCTTTTACCATTTTTCTCTAAGATTTAATTTTCAAATACATGCAGTAGGAAGTGACTAAGCATTTGGTTGGCAAGACACACAGAGACAAGAGCGCACACTTCAGAGACAGACTGGGTTCCACTCACAGGGCCTCCACGGTGGGATTTCAACCCAGGTGGGCTGAGTAAGAGCCTTGGTCCCCCTAGTCTCACTTTTCTACCCTTTGAAATGGAGATAGCAGTGTCATGTACACTGGTGAGACTATACACATTCAAAGCATCTGACACGAAAACTCACAGCAAATAGAAACCATTATTATTTTGTAAGGTGCTTTGCTCATTCTTCCTAAAATTGTTGCAACTCTTATTTTAAACAGCTGAAGCTATACGATAGAGTAAAAACTGGACTTTACATTTCAAGGACAGATTTATAATACCCTGACTTGACACCACGTACGAAAAGCACCCTAACTGCCATTATTCACTCCACAGGGCATCAACGGCGGACAACAAGTTCTCAAGTCCAATATTTCAAGAGTGTAGCTTCAAATTCTCATTCTCAGAAGCAAACAAAATGCATCAGGTAGTTTTATAGGTAGCCCGCTTTGGGAAGCACAGCCCAGGTTGCAATACAAAGAATGTAAAGTGAGTTTTTTCATCCATTATCCATTTCCACTAAGATCACAAAATGCTCCAGCCCTATAGGCACCGTATCAGTCACCCCTATCCTGCTCCACCATTTTAAATAGATTCAAACCAGATGAAGATTCTCAAGAAAACCTGCAGTCAATCACCTGGGCTCAATATCTCACATCATTACAATTACAACCGCTAATGTATTTTTCCACTTACCAGTTTTGAGACAATGAAATTCATGACCCCTGAGCTGGAACTACAAGCTCTGACTTTATACTATATAAAGAAATTATTATTTAACATGAAATTATACTTAAAAAGTGTACACTTTACCAGGACGTAGATATTTTGAGTGAGACAAAATTTTGAGGTTGATGCCAGCACTGGGAAGCAATTAGACTTTTCCCTTTCCTGGGGGAGAAACATAAAAATGCTGGAAGTACATTTAAGCAAAATTAATGAAAGATTTTTGGTATTGCCAGTCCAGAGTCTTCTAGCAAATGGCCTCACACAAGCACCCCTCCCTCCTTTTCTGGGTAATCGGTTTCAAATATGTGACTAAATATTCATATATGAGGAAGAGACATTTTGATATATGACAACTCTCTTGTGAAAAAAGTAAACAAAGGTGTCACAATGACCTTCTTCCTGATTAAAATTATTTACAAAAGATATTCTATTTTCTCGCCTGGATGAAGACCACAAAAGAGTTGAAGTAATCCTGGTAGGACAGTTGAATTTCCATGGAACGTTTTTGATAAAGTATGGTGCTGACATTAAAACTTTAAGATCTGGAAAGGTTATTCTGGAGATCATCCACCCTGGGAACTGTGGTATCTAGAGACCTGATAAGGTTAATCCAAATTATCCGGGAGATTACCCCTGAGACAGCAAACGGTTCCATAAACATCACCGTCGCTATCCCGAGCGGAGAAATGATATGCTTCACTTTTGTAAGCATTTTCAAGGAGACTAACCCTGAAGACGTCAGTGAAATGAAGACCTGGGTTTATAGGCAGAGCTGTCACTGGACCACTGAGTTATGAGGCTAGACTTTCAGTAGCCGCCAAGGTACAGGTCAGGCGCTCCTAGGTCAGCTTTCACCTCTTTCAGAAAACCCACGATGAAATTTCAAAGGCTTTTATGCGACGTTTTATTAACTTAGGTTAGTTTGAAAGGAAAATGTAGGCAAAGCAAAATGTGAAACGTCATTATCTTTGTCCATTGTTTTCTGCTGAAACGCGTTTGGGCTCATACACGGATAATCAATTATTCTGTGCTCGCAGTGGGAAAGACAGGGTGAAAAGGCTAACAGGAGTCTCCAGACATGTAGGGCATTTGCCACACTGTATTCAGGAACTAGAAGATTCAACTTCTTTTTCCTTTTTTCTTTTTTAATCTCTAAGCTATTTAAACCTCAGTTGAAATAGTTTAATTTGTTTTCAAAGTGATCACACATTCTAAGGTTATGGAGTGAATACTAATTTAGAGTCATAGAGTAAGATTTCCTTATTATATGGCACATAGTTAATTTTTGCAGGCAAATTCTGTGTGATTACTGCATTAAAATAAAACCAGCCTGTAAGTTTTTTTGTTTGTTTGTTTTTGTTTTTTGACAGGCAGAGTGGACAGTGAGAGAGAGACAGAGAGAAAGGTCTTCCTTTTCCATTGGTTCACCCCTCAACAGCCGCTGCGGCCGGTGCACCGCGCTGATCCAAAGCCAGGAGCCAAGGTGCTTCCCCTGGTCTCCCATGTGAGCGCATGGACTTGGACCATCCTCCACTGCACTCCCTGGCCACAGCAGAGAGCTGGACTGGAAGAGGGGCAACCAGGACAGAATCCAGCGCCCTGACCGGGACTAGAACCAGGGTGCCGGCACCACAGGCAAAGGATTAGCCTAGTGAGCCGCAGCGCCGGCCTTGTAGTAGCTTCTTAACTGATCTCTCTGGATTCCCATTGGCCCCTCTAAAATAAATCCACATTCAAAATGGCCTTTTTCAATATGTGGATCTGACTTCATCATTTTTCCTGAAGCATTTCAGTAGCTCTTGCACTTACCGCCCATCACAGAGGCCCAAAGAGAGCTATGTGGCCAGAGCTTCAGATTCACGAAAGGCCACAGATTGAAAGCTTGACCTTACCTGCAGTCCCAGAGATGCAGTGATGGGACTGAGAGAGGATGCTCATCACACAAGTTTAAATGGGTTTTGCATTACCAATTAATGGTATGGCTACAACTAACTCATCATTTATTGTATACTTTAAGCTGCTGTTTTATAAATTCTGTAATTATTTTTTAAATAGAATACTTATTGAATTATATTTTAGGGACTGAAATGTTAACATCATAATCCTAATTATTAGTCATTTTTTGGCATTTCTCCTTCTTCCTCTTCTTCCGCCTCCTCTTCCTTCTCCTCCCCCCCCTTCTTTTCTTCTTTTCTCTTTTATCAGAAGCCATGGCCTGTTCTTCCTTCAACATCTGAAAAGTCTTCTTCCAGTGAACTTGGAATAATACAAGTGCTTATCAGAGCCTCCAAGACCCTGATTGTCTGGCTCCTACCTAGTTCAATAGCCTTTTTTTTTTAATAACCAATTTTCTCCTTGCCTTTGAACTCTAGCAAAACTGACATTCTTTCTGCTCATCAAGCAGACCATGTTTCCTCCTGCTACAGGGTCTTTGCGTGTACTATGTCTCTCTCAGGAATATTTTCCTTCCTTCACTTTTTGACTCCTTTGCAATGCTATCTCCTACTCAACCTCCGGGTCTCAGCTCAAGTGCACTGCCTCCCAGGACATCTCCCTTAGCGTCTCTGAGTAGACAGACTTCTCCTAATACCAGGGACTTCAAAAGATTCATGGAGAATTCACAGGATTTTTCAGTTCTGTTTTTCCACAGACTTTCTGAAGTCCCCTCATATAGTCTCTCTCAATATCATACTCCTTCTCCAGTCATAGCTATTCGTACATTTACATGAGCCTCGGGTTAATATTTGGCTCCCCACCAGATATTTCAGAGTAGAAGTATGTTTTTATCTGGAGAGGAGAGGACAACGGGAAGGCAAACACATACGAAAACACAGTATATGTTTGTTTAATGAATGTATGTTTTACTTTATTATGCCATTCTACCTCTAAGACTGAATAGATGGTGAGTATAATTTATGTGTTAAAGAACAAATATCTTCAAGACCCAAAGTATTCTGGCCCAATTTATCTTAAGCAAACATCAAAAGCAAAATTTTTCTAAAGAATTAGTATTATACCAAAATAATGTGACATGTGTTCATAGACATCTGCTTCACTAGTGACTTTGACTATAAAATGTAAACACAACTTCAGTTATTCTCATCAGCAGTGGGAAGCCAGTGATTTAAAAGAGACTACGTGGGGCCAGCGCTGTGGTGTAGCAGGTAAAGCCGCTGCTTGCAGTGCCGGCATCCCATATGGGTGCCAGTTCAAGTCCTGGCTGCTCCACTTCTGATCCAGCTCTCTGCTATGGCCTGGGAAAGCAGCAGTAGATGGCCCAAGTCCTTGGGTCCCTGCACCCACATGGGAGACCCAGAAGAAGCTCCTGGCTCTGGGCTTCAGATCGGCACAGCTCTAGCTGTTTTGGTCAATTGGGGAGTAAACCATCGATGGAAGACCTCTCTCTCTGCCTCTCCATCTCCCTCTGTGTAACTCTGACTTTCAAATAAATAAATAAATCTTAAAAAGAGAGAGAGACTACGTGGGGCTTTGTGGCACAAAGGGACTGACCTAAAGCATTTGGCTGACTTGGTTCTCCATGGCTGTTGAAGTCCTGGATCAAATGAAGGACAAAGCAGGCACCATCACTGCTTCCCAACCATCCAGGCATTCTCCAGTGAACCGTACGAGTGATACGCGTTGGTTCTGTTCTATCACATCTGTCCATATGATCCACCCTATAAGCAATCAACACATTTTATCAGAATGAAATAAGTTAAAAAACCAAAATTATGCAAAGCATTGCCATATATTTTAATTTCCTATATGCAAGGAGTCTCCAAAAAGTTCATGGAAATTATCCATTAAAACTATGCATGGATGTCAACTTCTTTTGCACCAAAATAAACTTAAAGTAATTCCATTTTCTATGAACATTTTGAAATACATTGTGTAAAGTAAAAAGCATATCTGAACTATAGAAAATAAGAACAATTTGGTTGTGGTGAAGGAAAAGCTTCCTATGCTAATAGAACTACCACTGCAGATCAGCAGTTGAATAGCTAACACGTATGCAGCTCTTACTAAGTGCCAGACACCAGCCTAAGTATTCTACATATATTAACTTACTGAAGTCTTACAGCAGCCTTATGAAATAAGTATTTAATTATCATTCCCATTTACAGAGGAAGAAAGATAAAGAAAGTACAGAGAAGTTAAATAACTTGCCCAATGTTACCCAACTGGTGAGTGGAATAACTAGGATTCAAACCCAGGCAGTCCAACTCCAAAATGCATGCTTTTAAAAACAGTGTACTGTTTTCAAATGGTTGTCTTGACTTGCAAATCCCCAAGCTTAACATGTTAACCCTAAAACAGCAGACCCTGCTAACAAACAATTATTCATAGTATATATGTGCACATGTGCACGTGTATATTTTTCTCAACATTGGGGCAAATACTGGAGATATGAAGGAAACACATTAAAGGGAGGACAAGAAGTCAAACTAGAGATGGAGATGGCCAGAGTCAACCCCGCTCACGGGAATCAATAACTGACATTTCTGAGTGCTGTCCCAAGGGCTGTATCACGTTGTCCCATTTCAATCACACGACAGCCCAGGAGGTGACGATCCTTAGCTCACTCTGCAACTGCACACGCCGGAGGCTCGGGGTGAGCTGGACAGCGCGCACAGTCCCACAGCCGCCTGCAGAGCCCACCTAACGAACCTGGGCGGGTCAATCTCACCCGCGAACTACTTCGTCTTTGAAATTCTACAGTACACAAATCCACAGCCATCTATGAACACACAGGAGAAGCAGCGTGAAGACAGAGCGTGATTGCCAGAGTGCGGAGGAGAGTAATTGTGAGGAGAACGTAAATGAGGGACATTGACGTCTTGAGATTTGATTAGCGTTTATAGCCCTTGTCTGCACTCCTGAGGAACAGTGGTCTTCCTACTTACTGCTTGTTGAATTCTCCATTTGGTGGAGGATTAAGCTTGTGATTATAAAGTAAATTGAAAGTATGCCATTGTAAAAATCTAAAGAAAATAAGAAAGGAAGGAGGAGAAGGTGGGTGGCAGGGTGGGAAGTATCATTATGTTCTTAAAACTGTGTATGCGAAATACATGAAATGTGTTTTCCTTTACAGAAATAAATTAAAAACAGAGAATGGCTATGCAGGAGCAGGAGGGAAAAAAGGAAGAAGAAAAATGGGAGTAAATTTCAATCAATCTTCATACAGAAAAGCAAACATTATAAATAAAGTTTAGGGCAGGTTTGCATCTTAGTTCAGCTGCCCTAACAAAAAGTAGCACAGACTGGGTGACTTCAAGCAACAAGAGCTTATTTCTGGATCATTCTGCAGGCTGCAAGTCTGAGCTGAGGGTGCCAATGCGGTCAGGTTTTGGTGAGGGACGTCCCGCATGTTACAGGATGCTGACTCCCTGTTCTGTCTTCAGGTTGGAAAGCAAGCTAGCTTGCTCTCTGGCCTCTCCGACCCCATTCACGGTCCAACCCACCTTCACGGTCCAACCACCTCCCAAAGGCCTCACCTCCAAGTACATCACATGGCATTGAGGACTCCAATAGATGTTTTTCAGCAGACACAAATGCTCAGATTTAGGACAGCTTTTTTAAACAATTTTTAAATTTTTTTCCTTTATTAATTTAAGGTACAGATAGACAGAGAACTCCGATCTACTGGTTCATTCCTCACATGTCTGAGCACAGAAAATGCTACCCACATCCACCACATGGGTGGTAAGGAGCCAACGACATGCCACCTCCTAGGGTGCACAGTAACAGGAAGCTGGAATGGGGAGTGGAGTTGGGCTTAGACTCAGGCACTCTGATTTGGGATGCAAGCATCTCAGCTGGCAGTAAATTAATAGGCCAAATGCCTACCCCCAGGTAGGGTCACTTTTAAAGAAAGTAGATATATGGGGCCGGTGCTGTGGCACAGTGGGTTAAAGCCCTGGCCTGAAGAGCCAGCATCCCATATGGGCGCTGGTTCTAGTCCCGGCTGCTCCTCTTCTGATCCAGCTCTCTGCTGTGGCCTGGGAAAACAGCAGAAGATGGCCCAAGTCCTTGGGCCCCTGCACCTGTGTGGGAGACCTGGAAGAAGCTCCTGATTTCAGATCGGCGCAGCTCTGGCCGTTGCAGCCATCTGGGAAGTGAACCAGTGGATGGAAGACCTCTCTCTCTGTCTCTACCTCTCTCTGTAACTCTGTCTTTCAAATAAATAAAATTAATCTTAAAAAAAAATTTAAGGCCGGCGCCACAGCTCACTAGGCTAATCCTCTGCCTTGCGGCGCTGGCACACCGGGTTCTAGTCCCGGTCGGGGCGCCGGATTCTGTCCCGGTTGCCCCTCTTCCAGGCCAGATCTCTGCTGTGGCCAGGGAGTGCAGTGGAGGATGGCCCAAGTGCTTGGGCCCTGCACCCCATGGGAGACCAGGAGAAGCACCTGGCTCCTGCCATCGGATCAGCGCGGTGTGCCGGCCACAGCGCACCGGCCGCGGTGGCCATTGGAGGGTGAACCAACAGCAAAGGAAGACCTTTCTCTCTGTCTCTCTCTCTCACTGTCCACTCTGCCTGTCAAAAAATAAAAAATAAATTAATTAATTAATTAAAAAATAAAAAAAAATATTTAGAAAAAAGAAAGTAGACATATGGGGCTGGTGCTGTGGCATAGTGGGTAAAGCTGTTGCCTGTAGTGCCAGCATCCCATATGGGCTGTCGTTCGAGTCCCAGTTGCTCCACAGGGCCAATTCTCTGCTATGGCCTAGGAAAGCAGTGGAAGATGACCCAAGTGCTTGGACCCCGCACCCGCAAGAAGAGACCCAGAAGAAGCTCCTGGCTCCTGCCGTAGGATCAGCACAGCTCCAGCTGTTGCAGCCAATTAGGGAGTGAACCAGTGGATGGAAGACCTCTGTTTCTCTCTGCCTCTTCTTTCTCTCTGTGTAACTCTGGCTTTCAAATGAATAAATAAATCTTTAAAAAATAAAAAAGAAAGAAAGTAGATGTATCATATAGCAAAAAGTCAGATGATAAATATGTATGCAAAAAGGCAGCTATAGAAATATAAATAATTATAATGAAATAATAATAGCTACCATTATGATAGTGTTTGCTAATTAACAGACATTATTCCAAGAACTTTACATTAATCAACCCATTTAACACTCAAAATCATTCTGTAAATAAATACTATCATGATTCCTGATTTGCAGATGAGGAAACTAAGTATAGAATTTAAGTATTCTAGCCAGCCATGCAACAAGCAACTAAGGTAACTTAAGCCAGAACTCACGAGATCCTTGTTTTGGGGAATATTCATAGTGGAAGGTTTCATTTATCTGCTATAGGACTTGTAGGTATGATTTTTATGTACCAAATCCAGACTATATCCAGCCATCTAACTATATTTATAGTATCTTATACCTGTATAGTATATTTCTCCTTTAAAGAGGAAATTATGCAGATTTTCTGTTAAGGAGGATTTTAATATGAAATTTTAATATTAAACAAGTGAAGTCTAAATAGTAAACTAAGAGTATGCACTCTAACTTAGAGTTAAAATCCTGGTGATTTATTTTAATTCATGTTTCTTTATATCTCCATTCTTCTTCCTTTTTCTTTTCTTCCAACCTTCCTTTTTTTAAATTAATTAATTTATTTGAAAGGCAGAGTTACAGAGAGGCAGAGGTAGGGAGAGAGGGTGAGAGAGAGAGAGAGAGGAACAGAGAGAGAGATCTTCCACCTGCTAGTTCACTCCCTGAATAGCCACAATGGCTGGACTGAGCCGATCCAAAGCCAGGAGCCAGGAGCTTCTTCCAGGTCTCCCACGTGGGTGCAGGAGCCCAAGGACTTTGCCCATCTTCCACTGTTTTCCCAGGCCATTGCAGAGAGCTGGATTGGAAGTATAGCAGCCAGGACTCGAACTGGTGCCCACATGAGATGCTGGCACTGCAGGCGACGGCTTTACCCGCTACACCACAGCACCACAGCACCGTCCCCCTCCCGACCTTCCTTCCTTCCTTCACTCCTCCTTCAGTTCAAAAGTCATCAGGTAACTCAAGAAGGATAGTGATGATGGCCTACAGGGAGGATCATATTGGAACTGGGAAGAAAAACACACTCTGAGAAGTTCAGTAATGGTGGCCCTTTTGAAGACGAGGTTGGAACCAGGTGGAAACAGGTGATCTGGTAATGGGAACTCACGTGAAGATGTTGTTGGAGGCCGGCGCTGCACCTCACTAGGCTAATCCTCCGCCTTGCAGTGCCGGCACACCGGGTTCTAGTCCCGGTTGGGGCGCCAGATTCTGTCCCGGTTGCCCCTCTTCCAGGCCAGCTCTCTGCTGTGGCCAGGGAGTGCAGTGGAGGATGGCCAAGTACTTGGGCCCTGCACTCCATGGGAGACCAGTTAAGTACCTGGCTCCTGCCAGCAGATCAGCATGGTGCGCCGGCCGCGGCGGCCATTGGAAGGTGAACCAACGGCAAAGGAAGACCTTTCTCTCTGTCTCTCTCTCTCACTGTCCACTCTGCCTGTCAAAAAAAAAAAAAAAAAAAAAAAAGAGATGTTGTTGAAGTAGTGAAGCATGAATAAAAGTGAAGCAAAAATAAAACCAAAGCACAAGGTCAAGTGCTGTGGCCCCGCAGGTTAAGCCACCACTGGGGATGCCCACGTTCCATATCAGAGTGCCCGTTCAAGTACAGTCTTGCTCCACCTCCAGTCCAACTTCCTACTAATGCATTCAGAGAGGCAGCAGAAGATGGCCCAAGTGCTTGGGCCCCTGTCACTCAGGTGAGAGACCCATACTGAGTTCTGGACTCTGGACTTGGCCTGGTTGAGCCCTGGCTATTGCAGCCACTTGGTAATAAACCAGAGGATTGAAGAGTCTTTCTCTCTCTAAACCAGGGGTCAGATCCTGTGGCACCACTATTAAGCTACCACTTGGGACACCTGCATATCAGAGTACCTGGATCCAAGTCCTGGCCACTCCCTATCTGATCCAGCTTCCTGCTAATGCATCCTAGGACTCAGCAGGTGAGTCTCTGCCACCCACATGGGTGACCTGGTTGAGTTTACAGCTCCCAGCTTCAACTTATCCCAGCTCTGGCCACTGTCTGCATTTTGGGAACATGCTCACTCTCTATCTCCCCCAACACCCTGCTTTTTCTGCCCCTCAAATAGCTTTTGTTTCAATCTAAGGTAATTCGCCTATGTCTTGACATTAGCAAAACAAAATCCTACCTTCTGCAATTCAGATAAATTTTGTAAAGTGTAGACATAAAGGCACACATTGGTTTTTTTTCAGTTACTGACCTGCCCAAAACCCTTTGAGTTTAGACTCAAAGTCTGTACTCACATAAAATGCATTTCACAATTAATCTCACAGTTACAAATAATTATTTTCCTATTATTGTCCCTCACATTCCCTAGGGACCAAAAGAGCATGTATGAGAGTATTTTAAAGGGGCTGGTGTTGTGGTATAGCAGGTTAAGCTGCAGCCTGCAAGGCCAGCATCCCATATCAGCACCAGTTCCTATCTGACTGCTCCACTTCTGATCCAGCTCCCTGCTAATGTGTTGGGAAAGCAGCAGAAGATGGCCAAAGTTCTTGGGCCCCTGAACCCACATGGGAAGCCCAGAAGAAGCTCCTGGCTCCTGGCTTTGGCCTGGACCAGCCCCAGCTTGTTGTAGCCATTTGGGGAGTGAACCAGCAGTGAAAGACCTCTCCCCCTCTCTCCCTCTCTCTGTAACTCTACCTTCCCAATAAATAAAAATAAATATTTTTTAAAAGAGTGTTTTAAAAAGTTTGTGTATAAGTGTAATGCAAAAATAAGTTTGTTGGGGTTGGCGCCATGGCGCACTAAGTTAATCCTCCACCTGTAGCGCTGGCATCCCATATGGGTGCCGGTTCTAGTCCTGGTTGCTCCTCTTCCGGTCCAGCTCTCTGCTATGGCCTGAGAGGGCAGTGGAGGGTGGCCAAGTGCTTGGGCCCCTGCACCCGCATGGGGGAAAGGGGGGAGGCTCCTGGCTCCTGGCTTCAGATCGGCGCAGCTCCTACTGTTGCGGCCGTTTGGGGAGTGAGCCAACTGAAGGAAGACCTTTCTTTCTGTCTCTCTCTCTCACTGTCTGTAACTCTACCTGTCAAATAAATAAATAAAAATAAATAAGTTTATTTTGGTGCAAAAACTCATCTGTATCTCTTTCATAATATGTATTTTCCACAAACTTTTTGGTGACTCCTTATGGATCAACATAAAAACAGATTTGAGATACAAACGAGGCCCACAGACTCTGTAGTGCACACTGTGAATTTAGCCAGGAGCCTGGAACTCCATCCAGGTCTCCCACATGGGTGGCAGGGGCCCAAGAACTTGGGCCATCCTCCATTACTTCCCAGGCCATTAGCAGGAAATTGCATCAGAAGTAGAACATCTAGGACTTGCACCTGTGCTCACCTGGGATGCAGGCCTCACGGGCAGCAGTTTACCAGGCTATGCCACAATGCTGACCCCAGGCACGCTAATCCATAGGCTCCTGACAGTGTTGGTCCCAGGATGCACAGGCCTTCACTTGGACAATGCTGAACAACCAGAAGCTGTAATCATGATCAGAAGAAGTCAAAGGACAGAGCCAAAGCTATAAATCATACACAGAGTAGAGACACAGAAGAATCAGAGTCTAATACCATTATTGAGCCACTGAATTAACCAACCCTGAAGACTACTTTATCTCAGGACTTACTATCATAGAAAATATTTATTTAAGCCAGTTTGACATGGGTTTTCTACTGCCACCCAAAGTGTCTTGATACATATGTATCAATGACAAAAATATTAAAGGTCAAATAAATTTTCTTACAAACAGAATAAATCTTATGACATGCAAAAATAAATAAAATCAATCATTAGCCTCAAATTACTTAAAATTTTCCCTATCTCACTATCATTTGCAAATAGATGGGGTAAGCAAGAGTCCAGAGTTGGGCTGGAAACCTAACCTGGGTTTCTGTCTACAGAGGGAAAAGGAGGCAAAGAAGAATTTTGAACCAGCCAAATTAAAAAGCTTGACATTTCTTATTCAAACAAAACACCAACAACCTAACAACATATTTTGCTTCACGTTTTTGCTCACAGCTCTCGTCATGCAGTGCTTAGCATCCCCAAACATCAGTTAGCCAAGGCCAGGAGAATACAGCAAATAGCCCCAGCAAGGTCACTGCTGAGAGCAAGCACAAGTTGCTTGTTAAACTCAAGGACCACATCCAAGGCAGCCACCCCAGGAGCCAGGCATGACCTTTAGGATGGTGCATACAGAATGCTGAGTTGGACAATTGTCAGATGGAATGGAGAGATGAGATAATAGCTGAGAGATGATGTTAAATGGGCTCCTACCCCGCCGAAGCTATCAGGTTTCTCTGAAATGGCATGTGACTTCACTGGGGTATCAGTTTACTTGAGGCGCTTACCGGGAGGCTGGAAGGAGGCGCCGCGTAGGGGGACTGCCATCTGCTGGTGGCTCTCTTCCCAGGGACAGATACCCTGAATGTCCAGGAGTCACAATTATCCCAGAGCACACACTCTCAATGCAGCAAACGATGGCTTCCTTTTCATTGTTAAAATCAAACTGTCTTCCCTGTTGATCAAATATAAAATCCTCTCAAGGGAGCTGAGAAAGGTAACTGGAAAGCAAACGCACAGCAACAGAAAGAAATGACAGACATGTCTTGTAGGAACGTCAGTTTTTGTTCAAGAGATGCACTAAAGTGCTGCAGATAAAACTGTCTTCATGTGTAAGCAGGTATTAACACATTCTTATAAAAGGGACAGTGATTCCAGTGCTCAGGGCAAACAGACAGAACCATAGTACATTGCTTTATCTGAACACAATTTCAACACTAAGTCTTAAAAATGTCCTCTGAGAATTCTAATCTCTTGGAGAATATATTTTCCATGTGTTCTATAGAAAGAAACACTAGCCTCCAGGCACAAAAGTGTGGATTCAGGAGGTTGAGATTTCCTTTATTTAGTGGAATTCTCTGGATGCATTGCAGCTTTAGATTGTAGTTACAGTTGTACAAGCAAAAATTCAGTCCTCCAGGACACAGAAATGGATTTTAGGACTACGAAACTCCCCTCCACTATCTTCCCACTATACCTCCAAGTCATATGAATGTAATAAACATGGAATTAGGTCATGTTTTCTCACCCACAGCTCATGCCTCAGAGCAACACTCTTTTCTTTAAGAAAATTGCAAGATAGCTGTATCAGGAAACAAACCCTCAGAATTGGCCAGTTGGTGCTATTTAAAAAAAAAAAAAAAACAGTGACAGCAGGTTCAAAACTTACAATGACAAGCAAAAATATTAGAAGGCTGAAAACATGATCCATAAGCAAAGGCTGAAGGATTTGCCACACAGTATTTAGTCTACAGACAACGAGCAAACAAGGTTGCTTAATCGCGTGGATTTGAAAATGTCACGAAGAACAACCCGCTAACCTGTCATCTCCACCTTTGTAGTGGACATGGTGATAGTGCAAGCAGAGGAGAAAGAACCACACTCAGAGTTGCAACTTCCACTCTACTTGTTCATGCTGTGATCTTGGACAAATCATGCATGAAAGAGGCAGAGTCATATCTGTGAGGTGAGATGCATTTCAGAGAAAGATGTGACTAATAACAACTCCCAGTGTTGTCTTGTTTTTGTTCATTGAATGTGTTAAGCTAGGACCAATGAGTTCACATCTCTGAGCCTCAGTTTTCTCATCTGTGACACAGGGATACTTGAACCCACCTGGCAGCATTGTTGCGAGGCTCTGAAATCAAGCTAAATGCTCGCAGGGCACTTAGCAGTGTGCCTGACACACCCTACATATTCAGTCCGTCCTTTTCTCCCCAAGTTCTCTGCAGTCTGTTTCCTGGTCTGTTCCGTGGAATTCTACTAATTTCTGCCTAACTGAACTACACCATAAAACACAGTATACACATACATTCTCTCTACCTTCTCTAAGCCTCTCCTTCACCATCTATTTAATGGGTATACTGTACAATAGTGCAGTCCTATTTACTAGACAGGAGAGTTTTGAAAATAGAAGGAGATAATGAATATAAAATTATGCTGCCTGGATGTGGCACAGAGTACGTGCTCAGCATATCTGTTATTCTTACTACTACTTAGAAATGCATTCAACGGTCGTATTGACAAGACTTAATGACTCAGCAGTGATACTCAAGGAAATTTCAATACCCTGACTAGCAAGGTGGTTTTCAGTAATAGAACATGAAAGATTGTGAACATTTAAACACAGGATTCTGATTAAAAACCTCAAGACACTTCATTCAACACCGACATTACTTGGTCCTTATTTTCCCCATCCTTATGTTGCCTGCTTCTGATGAGGTCAGTGTTAGCACAGAGGGACAGAAAGAAGGGACTACATCTTCCCTGGTCTGCCCAGTGACCCTAAGGGGAACACTGTTTCCCTCTCACTGTATGGGCACCAGTGAGCTCTAAGGGGAGCAGTCCAATAGCTGCTCTTGTTGTCTTCAAATCCAGGTTGACACCAGCACAGCCAGGACTTGAAGGGTGAAATTTGTCAGGTTTGCTTCTCTTGCTCCATCTCATCTCATTTAGGTCCCTTATCCCACTTGATCTTGGCCTTTAAGGTTTTTTGTTTGTTTGTTTTAACCAGAACTCCAGCAAACTAACCTACCTCCAGGGTCACTCCCTGCTCTGTAATCCACTTCCAGATATTTCCATATATTCTGTCCCATCCCTTCAACTCACTGCTCTGTACAAGGAGACCCTGGTAGGCAAACTCACAATATTGGGCTAGCATGTGTTTTGTAGAGTCCCAGCTCCAGGTTTCTCATTTCTGTTCTTACAGAGCCCTATTGGAAACTGTCTTAAATCTCAAAGGCTGTGCTAAGCCTTCCTCAAACGTTCACTGTGAGCTTGCTATTTTCTATACATTATGCTGAACTGATATTACATATACACTGTAAGTGAGATATGGGCTCTGATTCAGGATGCTCACAATTTAAGGGAAATAAACATGCATGTGAATAATTATAGTACACTTAAATATGTGTCTTTTTTAAAAAATCATTTATTTATTAGAAAGGCAATTACAGAGAGAGAGAGAGGAAGAGAGAGAAAATCTTACATCCAATCTTCCATTCCAAATTGCAACAATGACCTGGGCTGGGCCAGGCCAAAGCCAGGAGCCAGGAGTTTATTCCAGGTATCCCATGTGGGTTCCGGGGCCCAACTACTTGGGCCATCTTCCATTGCCTTTCTGGGTGCACTAGCAGGGAGCTGGATCAGAAGTGGAGCAGCTGGAACTCAAACTGGTGCCCACGTGGGATTCCAGAGCTGCAGGTGGCAGCTTTACTCGATAGGCCACAGCGCCAGCCCCAAATATGTGTCTACAGAGAGCTGCACAAGAAATTATAAAAGAAACTTACTGGGCCTCAGAGAGATTAAGTAAACTGCTCCAGATCTCACAGTAAGTGATTAAAATTGGGATTTTAAACCCAGATATTCTGGCCAGCGCCGCGGCTCAATAGGCTAATCCTCTGCCTGTGGTGCCGGCACACTGGGTTCTAGCCCCAGTCGGGGCACCGGATGCTGTCCCGGTTGCCCCTTTTCCAGGCCAGCTCTCCGCTATGGCCTGGGAGTGCAGTGGAGGATGGCCCAAGTGCTTGGGCCCTGCACCCGCATGGGAGACCAGGAGAAGCACCTGGCTCCTGGCTTCGGATCAGGGCAATGCGCCAGCTGCAGCGCGCCAGCTGCAGTGGCCACTGGAGGGTGAACCAAAGGCAAAAGGAAGACCTTTCTCTCTGTCTCTCTGTCTCTCTGTCTCTCTCTCACTGTCCACTCTGCCCGTCAATAAATAAATAAACAAACAAACAAACAGATATTCTGACTCCAGAGCCTGTGTGGAGTCTGCACTATTGTGCCGGGGGAGTAGTCCCTAATGAGGTCAATTCTTTTGGAATTAAAGTCATGCAATCATTTAGAAAATGTACCTAGTCAATTTCACAAAAAGAAAACTTCAAAGTAATACATTGAACAAGTAGAGGGGAAACATGACACATATTGAGAGATGAATTTATCTTCACAACTTATTACCAGCACCAGCACAGTGCCTGATTCATTGTAGGCATTCAAGAAGTATAAATTTTTTTAAAAAAATAAAAGAATATTTATAAAAGTAAACAGACATCTACGTATGACTCAGCACTCCCATGCCTAAGTATTTACTCAGAGATATGAAAATACATGTCAATGAGGGGTCGGCACTGTGGCTCAGTGGGTTAAAGCCCTGGCCTGAAGCGCTGACATCCCATATGAGCGCCGCTTCTAGTCCCGGCTGCTCCTCTTCCGATCCAGCTCTCTGCTATGGCCTGGGATAGCAGTGGAAGATGGCCCAAGCCCTTGGGCCTCTGCACCCAAGTGGGAGACATGGAAGAAGCTCCTGGCTCCTGGCTTCGGATCAGCACAGCTCCAGCCATTGTGGCCATCTGGGGAGTAAACCAGTGGATGGAAGACCTCTCTCTCTGTCTCTACCTCTCTCAATAACTCTGTCTTTGAAATAAATAAAATAAATATTTTTAAAAAAGAAAATGCATGTCCATGAAAAATATTGGAACAAAAATATTCAGAGCAGTTTTCTCTGTGATAACTAAGACTGAAGACAACCCAAATACCTGTCTATAGGCAAATGGATTTAAAAGAAAGGAAAATATATATGTGATATATTTATACAATGGAATATAGTCAAAAGTAAAACAAGAGTATTCATGTGTCAAAACTCAGTTCTGCTCTCTTAAGATTTATGTGTGTGGAAATGTTAAAAGACTGGTCAAATATTTAACTTCACTTCTATATTATACATGCCAGAGAGGTTATGGGGGAAGCATACGGCTGTCTACACTTTACTTTGAATTGCACCAAAAATAGAATGGCTAGAAGGATGGATAGATAGGACAAACAGCAAAATGTTAATAGTACATCTATGTGATAGGTATATGGAAACTTACTGTAAAATTCTTTCATGTTTTATGTATACTTAAAATTTTCCATAACAAAATATTTCCTTTAAATGATATGAATAGAGTAGAATGAAAGAAAATAAATGAAAATAACAGTGTTGAAAAGGATGTGTGAGATTATGTATTCTAAAATTACATCTAAGAAAGAATATCCTCCACCTCCCAAAACATAGCTACTTAAGTTTACCTGTGTACAGTGTCTGGAGACTCACTACACCCAGAGGTGGATACTGTGTCTCTGAACTAATACTAAAATAGTTAACTTGATTTATGTTTACCCTTTAGCCAAGCAGGGAAGGCAGAAGGGACTGCATGGTTCTGGGTAAGAAGTATAGTCCAAGGAGCTAGAAGCCTGGGATTCTGCTTCCCAGATCCTTACCCCCACAGACTCCTTCTTTGCCTTAGTCAATTTAATTAATCTACCTTGCCTATAAGTACTTACAGTAATTAATTCATTCATTCAAAACCTAGAGGCACGTGTCTGGCACAACTGTTAAACCATTGCTTAGGATGCCTGCACCACTACTGGAGTGCCTATGTTCAGGTCCTAGCTCCACTTCTGATTCCAGCTTCCTGCTATTGTGCACTCTGAAAGGTAAGGACAGCTCAAGTGCATGGGTCCCTGCCACCGATGTGGGAGACCCAGATGAGTCCAGGCTCCTGGCTTTGGCCTGGTCCAGCCCTGGTTGTTGTACATATTTGGTGAGTGAACAAACAGATGGAAACTCTCACTTATGTCTCTCTCTCTCTCTCTCTCTCTCTCTCTATTTCTCAGCACCTTTCTCTCACCCCTCCTCCCCCTCATGCCTTTCAAATTAAAAATAAAAAGCTTTAGAAAGGAAACAACCTGAATACTTGAACCATGAAGGTAAAAAGGCAGACTTATTATGTTGAATTTTTTTCTACTCTAATCTATGGTCTTAGGTGAAGAATTAAAGAATTAGTGAACCAACTGAAAAGAAAAGGAAACTCAATGTTTTCTTAGTAGAAGGGGGTTTTTGTTTGAATCATACATATTTGTCTTGTTTCTTTTCTCTTTGAAAATAAAGACTAACTTACACATTTAGAATTTCCTATATAACTGTCATTTTTGAAAAAGATCATTTTCCAAGCAATGGTTTCTTTCCTAGATCTTTGAGCTACTGCTTTCAAGCAGAAGCAAGTCTCTTCCTTATTAGGCCATAGTGCCTCCTTGTGGTGAACAGATGTTAAGACACCTAAATTCCAACCACAGAAACAGTTTGATGTATTAGGATTACTTCTAAGGTCAAAAATGCTAGCATGATTTGGTCTTTCCTCCATATCCTCAGAGTCTTGTTCATCTTATCAATTTATCTGTTTCAATGAGTCAGTGGGATTACTTGGGATAGAATCTGGAGTACAACGTTTAGTCTTGGAATATTTCTTGAATCTGTGGTGGTTTAAAGTACTGTATATGCTGGGGCTGGTGCTGTGGCATAGCTGGTAAAGCCGCCACCTGCAGTGCTGGCATCCCATATGGGCATCGGTCTGAATCCTGGGCTGCTCTGCTTCTGATCCAGCTCTCTGTTATGGCCTGGTAAAGCAGTAGAAGATGGTCCAAGTCCTTGGGCCCCTGTACCCATGTGGGAGAGCCAGAAGTTCCTGGCTCCTGGCTTTGGATCGACACAGCTGTGGCCATCTGGGGAGTGAACCAGCAGGTGGAAGACCTGTCCCTCTGCCTCTGCCTCTGTAACTCTGCCTTTCAAATAAAATACATAAATCTTTTTTTTTTTTTTTTGACAGGCAGAGTGGACAGTGAGAGAGAGAGAGAGACAGAGAGAAAGGTCTTCCTTTTGCCGTTGGTTCACCCTCCAATGGCCGCCGCCGCTGGCGCGCTGCAGCCGGCGCACCGCGCTGATCCGATGGCAGGAGCCAGGAGCCAGGTGCTTTTCCTGGTCTCCCATGGGGTGCAGGGCCCAAGCACCTGGGCCATCCTCCACTGCACTCCCTGGCCACAGCAGAGAGCTGGCCCTGGAAGAGGGGCAACCGGGACAGAATCCGGCACCCCGACCGGGACTAGAACCCGGTGTGCCGGCGCCGCAAGGCAGAGGATTAGCCTAGTGAGCCGCGGCGCCGGCCAAAATACATAAATCTTTTTTTAAAAAAAAAAAGTACTATATAAGCTAATATAAAAAAGTACCTACATTCTGATGTTTATAGCAGCCCAATTTACAATAGCAAAGATAAGTGATCAAATAGATGTTCATCAACTGATAATTGGATGAAGAAAACATGGTGTATATATACAATGGAATATTACTCAGCTGTAAGAATGAAATCCTGACATTTAGAACAAAATAGAATATTTTGGATCCTGACATTTAGAACAAAATAGAATATTTATGTTAAGTGAAATAAGCCAGACCTAGAAAAATAAATGTCACATGTTTTCTCTTATTTGTGGCAATTAATATACATGATATAAAAATTATGTGAATATCATATCATTTGGTAAATGGTTATAAATATTTCTTTACTGAATTATACCATGTACATAAGTAATAGACACTTCTTCCTCTACTTTTTGATTATTGTCATGAACACCTCACTTTATAACATTAATTATCTCTGTTTTCAAGAAAAAATGGTACATATGTGTAGGTATATGATGTCTACGTATGAAGTGAATGTGGCAAAATATTAAAACTTGTTAATCTTAAAAAGGTAGTATACAAGCTATAGTAGTTAGCTACTCAGATCTAAATCTAAACAGTAAACACTGTTTTGCTTTTATCTAGGATAAATCTAAACTATACAGTGGAGAGATATAGCTCTGCTTCATGTAACAGGTCTTGTCCTATTCAGCATAATTCTTATCAATGATTTAAATGAATATGCAGAAGGAATTCTTGTTCCTTCTTCTGGTAATTAAAATATCAAGTAACCAAATTAAAAGGGATAAGTACTATTCTGACAAACTAAAAACTTTATATGAAGCTAACATGATGTAAATTTTTGAAAAAATTACCTCAGGAACTCAAACAATATGAAATAACATAAATTATATAACTGCATGATATAAACTGAAAGGCCTTCCAATCAATTTTTCTGAAAATTAACTGCAATAGGATGGAGAAATACAGATAACAGCAGAACAGGCATTTGGTCTAGCAGTTACAACACCCACAACCCACATCAGAGTGCCTTGGTTCAATGGCTGGCTCCAATTCCAGTCTCTTGAGTTTCTGCAAATGCAGACCCTGAGAGGCAGTGGTAATAACTCAGGTCATTGAGCTCCTGACACCCATGTAGGCGACCTCGATCGCATTCCTGGTTCTTAGCTCCTGCCCCAATCAAGCTTCAACTGTTGCCAGCATTTGGGGAGTGATTCAGTGGATGGGAGCTCTGTTTCTCTCTTCTCTGTGCTGGCTCTCTCTCTCTCTTTCCTGATGTGTGTGTGTATGTGTGTGTGTGTATGTCTCTCAAATAAATAAATAATAGCAGCATGTAAATATTTCATGTAAAAATGGATAAACAGTGTGAGCTGATTATCCAAAAGCTAATATGAATAAGGACTACATAAAAATAAAAGGAAACAACCTAAATACCCACCAACAAAGAATAAATATTGGCATAGTTACTACAATGAAATATAATGTAGCAGTGAAAAATGGATGTACTAAAACTTCACATAGCAACATAGTAAAATTTCACAAACATAATAGAAAGTTGCAAAAGAATATAAATGTGATACTGTTCTCCTAAAGGTTCAAAATTTTTAAATGCAAAATGATACTACTTGAAGGATTATCAAAAAGTTCATGCTAGTGCATATTATGAAAAACCATGTGTAATTTTTCATTTAAAATAAATTTTATTTTTTAATTTCATTTGCACAAATTTTTTGAAGTGCCATACATTACTTTGAAATACATTAAGTGAGCAGTATAATAGATAGAGAAATACATTACTTGCAATTGGGAGAACTACACAGTTTTGACTGTATTTGGTAGCTATTTCATATCTTAAATCCGGTAGTGAGCCTATGAATACCTACTGCACTGTTCTTTATGTCTTTACATAGGTATTAAGTATTGTATGATAATTTTTAAATTTTATTTTGCATTTAAGAAAACATATTGTCTACAGCAAGGGAAAGAAGATTGTTAAAAGCCATCTGCTTTACATTGATGAGACTATATATGGACTTCTATGTTCTTTGGAGGGACACCAAGCACTTGAAGAATATAGAAAAAAGTTAAGTACATTGAGAAGGAAAAGTCATGGAGAAGAGATTTAAATCTATGTCACAGTGAAAATATTTAATGAAATTCCTGCATTGTTAGAAATACTGAATAGATGCCAGGGCCCAGCCCCAGAAGTTCTAATATATGTAGCTGGTGTGAGATAGGCTACTCTCCAGATGTTTCTAATGAACAGCCAGAGCTGGAAACCCAGAGGTACAGAGGTTGGGAGGCGGGAGACCGTGCCTTCTACATGACACACCACATTCCTTATGATTTTTTTTTTTTTACTATCTAACAAATGTCAAATGTCAGAGAGTAACATCTCCATATATTTTACCTTTCATTTGGTACTTAAAATGTTTTTGGAAAATAATATGCCCTATATAATGTCAAATTCACAATTTAATGAGGATGTGACATAAAACTCAAATAAACAAACTCCATGTGAGCAAGGACTATAGATAGTTTTATTATTTGTTCATCCACTTGGAGTCTAAAAAAATTATACAGGACAATTACTATAAATTATAGTTCTGAGAAGCCATGAATAAGTCATCTTGCTTAAATACATTTTTCTTCCAGTCTCTTCAGATAGAAGTAAGCTTCTGGGGGTGGGGTGCAGGGAAGAGAGAAGAGAGTCTTGTATTGATTAGCAACTCCACCCCAATATCTATAAAAGTTTCAAGGACATTGAATGTAGGTGTTTGAAGGAAGACATGAAAAAAACTAGTAATTCATAATTGCAAAAGAATTTCAGTATGGTTCTGAGGTTGGATTAGATTTTGTTCACTCATTCATTCATTTGATAAACAACTGTTGAACAAAGGAGGCCCTGATGCAGACACTAAGGATAGAGCAGTGACAAGACAGACATATCTTTCCTTTATGGGACCTACATTCTGGTAGAGATGGACAGTAAATAGAAAATAGTTACAAGTTGTGATAAGAGATAGGTTATTGAGCAAATTATCAACCTCTCTAAACCTCACTCATGAAACAGAAATAACAAGCGTATCTTACAGAGTGGTTTTGAGGTAATTCTTTATGGGTGCTATGTTGCAATATTAATAAGAATATTCCATTGGTTGCTCAGCATTTCAGCATTCACATGTATATTGAAAACCCTACTTCAGCTAACCACCTTTCATCATATTCTCTCTTCAGAATTCCTTTTCAATCCTGTAAGTAAAGATTTCCCTCCTCAGTCATCTTTTATCTATATTGCAGGCACTTAGCTCATTTCATCTTTTCCTGTAAATCTTTTCTTCTACTCCTAAAGCTATTTATACTGGGGCTGGGGCTGTGGCATAGCGGGTAAAGCTATCCTCTGCAGTGCTGGCATCCCAAATGGGCACCAGTTTGAGTCCCCGCTGCTCCACTTCTGATCCAACTCTCTGCTATGGCCTAGGAAGGCAGTAGGAGATGGCCAAAGTCCTTGGGCCTTTGCATCCGTGTGAGAGACCTGGGAGAAACTCCTGGCTTCACATCAGCCCATCTCCGACCAATGCAGCCATTTGGGGAGTGAACCAGCAAATGGAAGACCTCTCTCTCTCTTTCTCTCTCTCTCTCTCTTTCTCTCTGCCTCTGCCTCTCTATAACTCTGCTTTTCAAATAAATAAATAAATCTTTTTAAGAAAAAGCTATTTATACCTATCTTTGTCACAAACCTTTCATTTCTTTTATTTTTCTCCAGAAGAGAAAAAAATTACTGTCCAGCTCTCATGAACGCCCATGACCACCACAACCAGTTGTTTGTAGAAATGTGAAGACCAGGAGAGTATGAAAAGTGTAGGTCAGTATGCCCTCATCTATAGTTCAGAGCAAAAATGCAAATATGATACCCTGTAAGAATGAGCTCAAAGAAGAGTAGGGCAATGTGTTCATTTATAAAAAGGAAATTGCACTCAGGATACCTGCTTTCTAGATCAGTGAATACATGGCTATCAAGCTAAAGTAAACTTCTTAAAAGTTAATTTTTATGTGTAAGTCAAGCTGTGCAGAATGACCCTGGGATGGAATTAGGTTTATGGGACAGGAACCAAGAAGTACATTTACAACTGCTCAGACACATAAGAAAAATTGCTTCCAGAATCACAACAGGTGAAAGGAATTTCAGTCATCCCTGCCAGGAAGGCAAAGATGTAGCAGGAGCATACCTGGGTTCCAACCATGGCACCAGTCCTTACCTAAGCCTTTGCAAGTTAGGTTATCTAGCTTTGTTCGTTAACACTACACTCCCTGTCTCCCCCCAAAAAAGGGGGTGAGGAGAGGAAAAGAATAATACCTAACTCATAGACACATTGTTTTGAGACTAAAAGGAAATAATTTTTGTCTAAAGCATCCTGAGTCTAAGCATTTATGAGATTTGAACATAGGATTCACCTTTGGAAATAGAAAAAAACAGGGACAGAAATGTGACTTATTTGGCAAAAATCAGCACAAATTATAAAGTAGAAATGCAGGCTCTGCTGAAAATTGGTTTAAAAAAAAGAGTTTGTAACACATAAGAGAGATGAAGAAGAACTCTTTACTAACAGGTCATTACACAGTCACTGCAAAAGGTAAAATAAAAATGAATCAAAGGGTATTTCAATCAAGGGAAAGGCTTAAATGTAAAGACCAGGTTTTAAATAGAAATATTAGCTCAAAACAAATATTATTTCCTCTCTCTTTCTCTGGCAGAGTATCCAGAACAGCAAGAATTTGGAACTTTGAAACTTAAAGAACTGAGGTTCTTAAAGTTATTTGTATGTGTATAGTTTTAAAAAAAAAAATGATGATGCAGTGGCCCAGTAAGTGAAACAGGGATTTGGAATTGGAGGACCTAGGTTCAAGTCCACACTTTCCAATTACTAGTTGCAAAACTTTAGACATAGGTCTTTATAACACAATAGTAATAACAATCTTATTCTGCTTCATAAAGTAGTTGGGAGGAGTGAAATCAAAATTACATAACACATGTTGGAAGTGTTCTGTAAACTATAATGTGCTGCATCAGCACATATTGAATACCTACCTGACCTATTAATAATCTATATCTAGAGGAAAACTTTCTCTCTGATTTTTGACGGTAAACTTTACTCTAAGAGTAAATGAATTCTTCAGCTCACACAAATGATTCCAAGTCCTTAAAACTAACACATAAACAAATTTTAATTACTATTATTGATCAGAAGCAGCAGTAAGTTTTTGCAAACCCTGGGGCCTTTCAGTGAAAGAAATCACAAAGAAAAAAGATCAACAGATTTCACTAAAAAAACCCCTTCAAATTTCTGTACCTAAGAAATACAAAAGTAAAAGAAAGAAATATTTATCATAAATATGACATGGCTAATATCCTTAACAAAGACTTCATAAAAATAGATGAGCAAGGCATGGACCTAGCAGTTGAGATGCCGTTAGGACGTGCACATCTCAGAATACTTGGGTTGGAATATCTCTATGTCAGGTCCACTTTTGATTCCAGGTTCCTGCTAATGCACATCCTGGAAGGCACTGGTGATGACTTAATTTTCAGTTTGTATGGAATTTAAATGGAACATGGGAGTGAACTAGTCAATGTGAGCTCTCCGTTTGTCTCTCTCTTCCTCTGCCACTCTTTTATTTAATGGGTAAAATGCAACACAAGTTTATGGAACAATAAATGATGAAGAATTGTCATATGTGCCACTTACTTTGTTTGTAAAAGCTATTGTGACTTTCAATGGAATTCTGACATCTCCCCCTTTTTTTAGAAACAGATTGAATTTCTTTGGCAGCTAAAGTAGCTTAAATTCTTCTGAAAGTTGGTCATGAAAATTGTTAGGGGATTAACAAGTAGAGGTGGAAAAATTAATGTATGTATTGAGAACCTGCCCTTTGCTCTCAGGACAATGAGGGATCCAATGGATAATATAGCTTGAGATAATTTAACCTCTATGGCTGTGCTATTCTCTGCTCACCTAAGAACTGTTGTCCTCTCACCAGTCCTTCCAGCACATGAAGCTGAATGGTTAGGAATTCAGCCGACTGCCCCCCCAAACCTTGGAAGTGTGTGTTCCATTCTGCATTCAACATCTGCACTACTGACTTGACTTCCTCCTGGTGTGGTCATAACTGCAGAAGGGAGAGCAGCCCTCTCACCACGATGAAGGAACATGTGAATCATTGATTCCCTAGTTCAGTTGTGAATCGGCTTTCCAAATCATCCAACATAGGCCTATTTGAAAACATTAATCTTCATCTTCAAATACTAACCCTCTCCCCACCCAAACAATGTGCTGTTTGATACCCTTAAAAGGGCAACAATTTAGCTGACTCTTTCAAATTTGTCCACAAAACAAGGGAAAATGCAATACAGCCAAGTTCAAACAGAACTCTAACTTTGTTCAGTCAATTGCTCCCATCTCCTTTATAACATTACAATGTCTTAGATGATGTCCACACTCATATTTTATGACATTGTTACTAATGAAATTCTTGGGCAAAAAGCATTATAAAAAGCACAAGATTATTTTATTTATAAATAAGGTTTTCACTGGATTTATTTAAAATAAATTACAACAGAATTATCTAATTTGAAATTTTAACAGATAACTACTGTGATAAAAGTGGAATGTTCCATTTAAATTCCACATAAACTGTAAATTAAGCAATTCTTATTTTATTTGGTTAAAACCTTTCCTTTCTTAGTGTATTTTCATACATATGAACAATTTGAAAATGACCGCATTTTTTCCTAATAAATATGTTCATAAGCAGTGTTGACATTTCTTTGGACTTTGCTTAAACTGCCAGCAATTTTTGGCATTTTGCAAAAAGTCTAATTGCAGTGTATGTGGGTGCCAAGGAATGAACTTCTCTACTTTAAAAGAAGTATGTGTGACTCCTAAAGTGACATACAAAAATATGCTACAAGCTAACTAGAAAGCTTGAGGAATATTTCCAAGGTCTCACAATATAGTTAACAGATTTCTCAACTTCACGAACCTTTCCAAACCCCCTCTCATTCTTTCAAAAGTGCTACACACAACAAGCTCTCAGATAATAGTTCTCTTCGCTCTATGTGAGAGACAAGGTTTGGAGGCAGGAAGAGGGCAGGGTAGAAGTTGGGTCTTAACTTTTGGTAACCACACTCACATATAGACCCAATGTTTATTTGTGTCTTACTGTGTTTCCTTCCTGACTATCAGTTTTCCAAGAACTAAATTTTGTAATTTTTCATCAAAATAAATGACACAAACCATATATACACATCTATGTGTGTATCTATATGTATGAGGGTATCTATAGATGTGTGTACAATATATATAATATAGATAAATATAGTTTTTGATCACAGAATAAATATTCCATCAAAGAGACTTTTATGTTTCACAGAGGCGATTCTCAAATGACTTCACAGTATCATGTTAAAAACCAGAACACAGTCCATTTTTACAGTAGATTTACTCAATCACAGTTACTAATCAGATTAGCACCGCTTTTGTGTCTAACAAATTTTAACAGTTGGGAGATTATTAAAGAAGGTACACTTATGATCCTATAATCTTTATTACTTTACCTGTTAGCCTATTTTTTTAAAATTAGACTATAAAACACTCGCTTCAAGGAATTATTTTTTAACTACATTGAATAGGATATGATATGCATCATTATAAATAAGTGTATTAATTTTTAAAGATATGAGAGCACTTTTATTTTAGAATGTATTAGTCATTACTTATAGAGACAGCTAAGCTCCATTTCTATACAGACCATACTTGAAGGTAGTACAGCAATGTTAACTAAAGAATTTCTCAAATTAACAGTAACAGAAAAAGAATTTCTATAAATGATCCACAGAAAGCTTGCAAAATCACCCAGCCCAAGCTATTACAATTCTTAAAAGAAATTACATAAATCAATATAAATAAGTTTATATGAGTAGAAGAAAGCAAATTTTCATGCCTCTAAATTTCCCTTAATTTAAATGCAAGAATCATTTAAACCATCTTGTCTGAGTTAAATGAAGCTAAATTGGTATCTTCCATCCAAAAGCAGGCAATATTTATCTAATTATGTTGTTGGATTAAGGATACCTAAGGATGAAAAAATATATAGTAGAAAAAAAAAAGAAGTGTTTGACTTTGCTAATATTAGAAGACAAGCAAATAGACCTTTACAAAGCTGGCACATCACAAAATTGATTTTTAAAATTTGATGACATTCAAATTTCATCTACTGATTTCTACAGTCCATATTTGGAGGATAGACTGAGAATCAGTCAGAACTTTTGAAGCCAGAATTAAAATTTGATGTCTGAGAATTTGCTGTACAAATGCTTTGGCCCAATATATACTGCCAAATATAGTCTTCCTTTAGAAAACAAAAACTGTAAATAAAATATAAATAATAGAACCTCATTCTTATCAACATGCATTTATGAACTATTTTGAGGTCTCTAATTCTCATTTTTCCTTATGAATTAGTTTATTCTACCATATATCTTAAAGTCAATTACAAAATACATTACGTATACGTGTGTGTGAGTCTAAGTTTATCATGACCAAAAGAATAAGTTGGACTATTCTGAAAGAAGCATAGTTCAATTTTAAATACCTTTGCATCAAACTCCTTGTTCCAGAATGATTATTGCAAGAGTGGAGAAAAGAGGAAGGAAGTTGGATAGTTAATAGACCATGTCCATAGATCCTACAAATGAATGATCAATTTTCGAAGGACTCTCAAGTATCCAGGGGTTTAATAGATTTCCCCATGGCTTATCTATTAAAATTCAAGATGACAGCAATAACATTCACAGATATAACCTCACAATTTGGAAGGCATATAGGTGACAAGGTTCTTGTTAAATGAATCTCCTCAGGGTGGTCTTGTGAGAGACCTACAACTTGGTGTTCCCAAAAGCAGAAAGAGAACTACTAAGCAATGTTTCAAGGAAGCATCTTTTTAACAAGAACATGAAAATAATTTTCTAAGACAATTTTTCTGAGATCTTGTCAGGATTCTGTGAAAGAATTATATGATGTAAAATGTTTCATTTTGTCCAGGAAAACTATGAGTGAAGACATGAAAGGAGGAAATAGACCTTCCAAACAATGGGACTCAGAGAATTCCAGCCTATAAATTTTTCAAGACTTTTGAGCAGATCACTCAATTATGGAAGGGTGGGGGCGGGGCAAGGAAGCTATCAACAACCCCAATGGGAAGAAAAAGTCTAAGGATATGATCGCTAGAGGAGAAAAGGTCAGGGGACAGTTTACAAATTATAATTGATCATCCACCGCATCACTCAGGGGTCAGAGAACTTACAGAAAAACTTTAGTCAAAGATCAGAACTCCATGTTTCAGAGAGTCCACACAAAGAACTGGAGAAACTCTATAACGTGGAACTTGACTCCACTTTAAAATACTCTCTTGGGGCCAGCACTGTGGTGCAGTAGGTTAATCCTCTGCCTGCGGCGCTGGCATCCCATATGGGTGCTGGTTCTAGTCCCAGCTGCTCCTCTTCCAATCCAGCTCTCTGCTATGGCTTGGAAAAGCAGTAGAAGATGGCACAAGTCTTTGCCCCTGCACCTGAGTCGGCGATCGAGAAGAAGCTCCTGGCTCCTGGCTTTGGATCGGTGCAGCTCCAGCCATTGCAGCCATTTGGGGAGTGAACCAGCAGATGGAAGACTTTTCTCTCTGTCTCTCCCTCTCACTGTAACTCTACCTCTCAAATAAATAAATAAAATCTTTAAATAAATAAATAAAATACTCTTGCCACTGAAACTGTACTGAACATTTTAGCCTGACCTTGACAATTAAGAAAATACCAAGATATTGCAAGATCTCTGTGATATTATTAGGTCTCTATTAATACTAATTAGTACATGTCACATTAGTAAATCCTTCTCTTTGAGTTGCATATTTCAGGGACCACACATCCTAATTCAAGAAAACTATAAAATAGCTTTTTTCATATAATGTTGGAGAATCACCGCTCTTTTTTGCCTGTTCTAATGTCCCTGGGGTACAAAGGTCTGCCATGGCTCCTCCATAGAATTTCTGAAGGACAGAGAGAAATAGAAAACAACTTTTGTTGTACCTTGTGCTCAACTTCGCTTAGGCCTTCAGTAGGCCAACAGTCAGCAAGAGAATATGAAAATTTCTAATGGGAGATGATGAGCTCTACAGAGTCCTTGTTTAGTCTTTTACACAGACCTATTCCTTGGGTCTTTATGACTTCGTGAAGTAGTAAAAGATATTTAACTCAAGGTGGTAATGAGAAATCTTAAGGATACGTTTATAGGCCAGGAAACCAAAAGACCTAGATGAGAAAGGTCAGTCATGAATAAAGAGCAGAGCTATATGGAAAAAGATTGATCACTGGGTACTAAGTTATAGGAGAAAGAAGTTTTGGTGTTCTGTTACACAATAGGGTGACTATACACAACAATAAAGTTCTGTATCTTTTTCTCAAAAAGGAAAAAGCTATAAAACAGGGGGTTTGAAGATTTCTATCACAAAGAAACAATAGATGATTGAAGAGATAGATATGTTTCCCTGATTTGATTGTCTTAAAACATCACATAGTAACTCATAAGTATGTATGATTTTCATGTATCAGCTAAAAGTAAAAATGAAGTAAAAAATTAAAGCAAAAGAAAGGAGAACAGTTATGAAACCTAATGGAAAGGAAGGAAATAGAAAACACAGGCCTTAACTTATACACAAAAATATTATAGATTGAAGCAAATGTGTATAGTTCAGCTACAAACAACTTACGAATACCTGCTATTTATTATGTGCCAACTTAATATAAAAAACAGGTTAAATAGAGAATAACATTAGTCAAGTGCTCAGATATATTTCTGAGTGGTTGAACATGGTCTGTTTTGGGCCGGCACCCTGGCTCAATAGGCTAATTCTCCACCTAGCGGCGCCGGCACACCGGGTTATAGTCCCAGTTGGGGCGCTGGATTCTTTCCCGGTTGCCCCTCTTCCAGGCCAGCTCTCTGCTGTGGCCAGGGAAGGCAGTGGAGGATGCCCAAGTACTTGGGCCCTGCACCCCATGGGAGACCAGGAGAAGCACCTGGCTCCTGCCATCAGATCAGCGCGGTGTGCCGGCCGCAGCGCTCTAGCCGTGGCAGCCATTGGAGAGTGAACCAACGGCAAAAGGAAGACCTTTCTCTCTGTCTCTCTCTCTCTCTCTCTCACTATCCACTCTGCCTGTCCAAAAAAAAAAAAAAATGGTCTGTTTTGTCCTAATGTAGTTGCTTAGCCACTATATCAGATCATACTATAAAGCTCATTTTTCCAGTATTTTCTGTACAATATTATGTTTAAGCCAGTCTACCTGAAAAATATTGTGATCTAACATTTTTCATTAAAATATCATTGGGACTAACATGGCATAGTCAGTTAGGACACCACTGGTGACACTGGCATCCCATATCGGAGTGCCAATTCCAGTCCTGGCTACTCTGCTTCAGATCCAGCTTCCTGTTAATGTGCCTGGAAAGGCAGTGAAAGATGGCTCAAGGACATAAGCCCTTGCCATCCATGTGGGAGACTAGGATGGAATTCCTGACTCCCAGCTTCTGCCTGGACCAGACCTGGATGCTGTGGCCATTTGGAGAGTAAACCAGTCGATGCACCATCTTTCGATCTCTCTTTCTCTCTCCCCGCCCTCCCTCCCTCTCACCCTTTGTCTCATTGTCACTCTGCATCTGAAATAAATAAATCTTTATAAAATCCTAAAAAGACTACAAATTGCTTTGATGATATATTCCAATGATTCATAATTCCACCATAAGAAATTATTGCCATTAAAATCAGACTTCAAGTTTTTTGAGAATGGAGACTATTTCTACTTTAGGCATAATAGTGAAATGTACACAGATTATTTTCAATATTCCTAGGACTCATCCTTCAGGATCATCTCCAACTTCTTCATACAAACTCCTGTCCACTTGATCAAGTTCCCCTTGCTCCTATTTATTCCCCAATACCCATTCCCACCCATTCCCACCCAACAATGTCAGAAACTCATTTCATTGAGACATTAACAAACATTCAAAATACTAAATATATTACCTTTAACTAAATGTAAGAATCCTTTTCTACAGTAATTTGCTTTTAGTTCCTTCATACTTTTTTATTAACCATGAAAATTCAAGATTCTTGGTACAGAGTTGTATATGATGCTATTAGAGATAAGTTGAAAAAGAAGGAACTAGTGGTTGGGAATAGAAAATATAGAGTGGCCAGCGCCGCGGCTCACTAGGCTAATCCTCCGCCTTGCAGCGCCGGCACAGCGGGTTCTAGTCCCGGTCGGGGCGCCGGATTCTGTCCCAGTTGCCCCTCTTCCAGGCCAGCTCTCTGCTGTGGCCCGGGAGTGCAGTGGAGGATGGCCCAAGTGCTTGGGCCCTGCACCTGCATGGGAGACCAGGATAAGCACCTGGTTCCTGCCAGCGGATCGGCGCTGTGCGCCGGCCGCAGCACGCCATCCGCGGCGGCCATTGGAGAGTGAACCAACGGCAAAGGAAGACCTTTCTCTCTCTCTCTCTCTCACTGTCCACTCTGCCTGTCAAAAAAAAAAAAAGATAGAGTCCGTGGCAGAGCAGCTGTAGAAATCTTTGTATTGTCCCTCTCTAGTGGTACAGAGAGTTGAACAACATAACCATCAGTCTGGGAATTCAATTGCATTTCTGTAAGGAGGATGAAAGTTGAGTCATACACAAGAGCTAGTGGTATTTTTATTCAAATTATAATGATCAAAGTGAAGGCTATTAAATCTTGGCTTGAGTGTATAATTTTTTTAATTTTTTAAACTTTTATTTAATAAATATAAATTTCCAAAGTACAATTTTTGGATTATAGCAGTCCCACCCCATAACCACCCTCCCACCTGCAAACCATCCCATCTCCTACTCCCTCTCCCATCCCATTCTTCATTAAGATTCATTTTCAATTATCTTTATATACAGAAGATCAACTTAGTATATACTACGTAAAGATTTCAACAGTTTGCACCCACACAGAAACACAAAGTGTAAAGTACTGTTTGAGTAGTCGTCTTACCATTAATTCGCATAGTACAACACATTAAGGACAGAGATCCTACATGAGGAGTAAGTGCACAGTGACTCCTGTTGTTGATTTAACAATTGACACTCTGATGTCAGTAATCACCCAAGGCTCTTGTCATGAGCTGCCAAGGCTATAGAAGCCTCTTGAGTTCACAAACTCCGGCCTTATTTAGACAAGGCCATAATCAAAGTGGAAGTTCTCTCCCCACTTCAGAGAAAGGTACCTCCTTCTTTGATGGCCCGTTCTTTCCACTGGGATCTCATTCACAGAGATCTTTCATTTAGGTCATTTTTTTTGCCATAATGTCTTGGCTTTCCATGCCTGAGAAACTCTCATGGGCTTTTTAGCCAGATCTGAATGCCTTAAGGGTGATTCTGAGGCCAGAGTGCTGTTAGGGCATCTGCCATTCTATGAGTCTGCTGTGTATCCTGCTTCCTATTTTGGATTATTCTCTCCTTTTTAAACCATTTGGTTAGGTCAAATGTATAAGATAAAGGCTACTCAATAAATCAATATGATATCCAAGTTATGATATTTTCATGGGATAGTCGACAACTAAGGGACCATGGAATCAGACACAGAGGAGATCATTTCACCATCTATGTTTTATTTCCTATATGGCACACCAAAAATTTTTTACATCTCACTGAAACTCTAGCAGACAAGATCCTGAAAATTTTCTAAGAAGCAAGCAGTGATAGGTGCAAATCAGTTAAAAGGTTTCTATTATAGTAAATGGATGACATGTTATTGTTCTTTTTTATTCATGTACTATGTCTATGGTTTTCTCTTTTATATAATTTTTATTTTAATTTTTAATTAGTTTTTAACAGATTCACCATGGTTTGTAGCTGAAATTCTAAGAACATAATGATATTCCCTTCCTCACTCCCTGCCTCCCTCCTCTTCTCCCTGGTTTTATTTTCTTAACTTTATAGATTACTTAGAAAAAATGGTTATAAGGTCTCAAAACTTCACTAGTATAATTTTACATTCCTTATGAATTTTTCTACCAAAGAGTTTTTCTATCAGTGTGGGGAATCTGCTCTGTTTGCATTTTTAGATCAAGTCAGAAATCTAGTATTGATGTAGGAATGGAAAGAAATAATTGCAGCTTGCTGCTAAAGCTAAACTTGCTGTTCAGAAGCAATTGCCATTGGGTACATAAGGGCTCAATTCACCGTTCTAGGCAATCACTAAGTTAGAGTGATTATCTAACCTAAATCCCTGCTGTCAGAATTTGAACCTGTTCCTCTTCATATAAATTATATTATTCATGAGGAGGGTGGTCCCAGGGCGTTTGGTGGAGTCCTCTAAAGTGAAAGTGATACAAGCTCCCCAGCTCCACCCAGAGATGCAAATCACCTACCTGGGAAAACCTCTTTGGATCATAGAAAATTCACCCTAAGAAAATATTGCAGTTACAAGTATGCTTCTTGGATTGCAGTCCATGATGAAATAGACAGTCTCTGGCTGTCTTGCCCACTGCCCTCTTGCAAGCATATGGCAACAGTCACCCTAAGAAAGAAGGGATGGCCACTTCAGGTATACCCCACAGGTATACAATCTCACCTACTTCTCTGGTGCTACCTTCCAGCATGTTCAGTAAATCTAGCTCTGCGCTCTCTGTGTGCTCTGCTGAATATTTTTACCACCCATGGTATTGGACTCAATGTCAATCAGTAGACTATGTTTCTGTAGTTGGAGGTAAATGTAAGTACAGTAATAGTTTTAGGGAAATTAGCAGATTCAGATAAAAGGTTCTGCTTGTATTGTTCCCAACCCAAATATTCTTGTTCTTCTCAAACTATCTGGAATTATGTTGACAAGATCTTCTATCCTGGCAGTTAGGACAAATGGATAAGAGTTATAATTAAGCCACAAAAATCATCTAAATGAAATTGAGACAGGAGAAATAACCTTGCTTTTGGTCAAAATATTGCTTGTATATGAAAAAAATGCTATGCAATACAATGAATTAAAACTGGTTTTAATCGGTTGATGTGTATTGAAGGTGCTTCTGTTGTCCTTTATAATAAAGTAATGGGTCACACCTATTAAATTATAGCATGTTTCACCTTTAATAAAAGTATCAAGTATAGATTGCAAAGGAAAAAATATCTGTTTTTCTCATCCACCACTGGATTCATGGGTAAAGACCAATAACAAAAGATAGGTTAACAAAAAAAGAACATATGAGATTTCATATAAATTTTATGTAACATAGGATTTTCAGAAATGAAGATCCAAAGAAACAAGGCAACTTGTAAATTGTTATGCTTAGATCTGATGGAGAGTGGACACTCATGGAGAAGTATGACTGCACAAAAGCTTATGACCTAATGTTAATAAGCAAAGGGGATCCTGTCCTATTTGTTTAGATTCTTTTCTGTGTCCCTGTGTCTTCAAAAGTAAAGACATTCTTTTCCTCTGCGGTGAGGGAAGGTGCTTTTCTCATGAGGGTCCCACGACCTGCTTCAGGGGAAAAGGACAGGAGAAGGTCAAAGGCTGAACTTGCTGCTTCTCTTGGTTTCTCACATGTCAATAAGGCATTTTGAAGCAGCTTGTTCTGAGACCCAGCCATGCTTTCTATCAGACATTTGTACTTCCAAAGGGGCCTTGCTGGAAGAAATATGACAAGGAAAATAGTTCTATATGAGTCAGCCTTCCTCTTCGTGACAGCTAGCAGACAGGAAGGTCACTTAAAAGACTTGCAGGTCTCTTCTCTACTTCCCTCCGATTCTCATCATACAGCCTGACACCTGTTGGGTCTGTGGAACAAGTGCAGCCCTAGGGGAATGATTAACTAATGGTTGGAAAATGTTAACATTTTCTTTACACAAAGGGAGGGAAAAAGCCTTGGCAAGGACACTAGTACTTTACATTTGCAACGAGTTTCACAGAGTACAAATACTTTCACATCCATTATTTTATTTGGTTTTTTTAAATAACTCTCTGAGGTCAGTAGAGAGTTGTTATATCTATTTTACTTAAGGAAAAGAGACTCGGAGATGTTAAAGGACTTGTCTGACATCCTCAAATTTTTAAGTGACAGAGTCATAATTTGAACATCTTTTAAATTTCAGGAACAACAATCTACTCATTACCACTCAGAAAAGATTGAATATTGAAATACTAGTGGAGTGGATAGCTCCCAGGAAATAATTTAATATCTGAAAGAGAGTAGAAACTTTTTATATGTTATCAGCATTCTGGAAACTTGGGTATGATTCTCCTTTTCTCCATTTTCCTAAAATACCACTATATCTATTCTTTCAAAGAAGTAACATAGAAGCAGGAGTGTTATTTCAACCTTCAATATGAAGGCAGAAAATGGTGAGGTCTCTGCAGATATCTTATCAATAAGTTATAGACCAAGGAAAAGCTGGAGATTTAACAGACAAACCAAGAAATCTGCTTCCATGCGGTGCTTAACAAACAGCTCAAAGGGAGAAAGAGAGCAGATCCCAGCTGCTGTTCCTTGTGCAGCCAGCTCTCTTTCTTCACAGCTTCCTGGTGTATGTCTCTGCCTGTAAGCAGTGTTATGAAATGGTGTGATTTTAATAAGTTTTGACTGCACCTTGCTCTAAAGGTTTACTCAGTGCAGTCCTTAGAGGCACATTACCGTTCGGCCCCATTCCAGAGAAGAAGTCTGTTCTTCATCAGCTTTAGAAAGACAGGAGTGCTTTTGTCTCACTGTTCCAGAGCTAAAGAAGGACCTAAGACCCAAATGGTTGGCCATGGACTTGGTCTTGCCCAACTGCAACCACACTGTAAACAGGCCAGAGTGTAACCCAATTCTCTAGAAATGACTTAACAGAGTTATGTCAAAATGGCAGTCTCTAAGACCACTAAACCCCCATTACATTTCTCTATAGTGATTTAATGCAAACTTCCTAGACTATCAAATGTATTCTATACAATGCAGCACAAATATTGTCTGATATTACTAATTTAGATGTTCACCTGTCCCTATATTTCATAGATCATTCCAGAATCCCTGGTGACACTCTGATATATTCATTCACTCATTCATTTAGTAAATAATGCCAGGCACTAAATAAGCGTTAGCTATATTACAGTAAATAAAAGTCATAATTGCTATACTTATAATGTTTACAGTCTAGGCACTAGTAAATAAACACATAAATAATAAGACAAAATGAAATGACAGGGTAACAAAAGGACTACAAAATATGAAAATAAACAAGGCACTGTAAATGAAAATAAGAGTACCTATATAGGGAATTATTTCTAGATTAAATGATCAGGAAGGACTTGCTGATTATTTAAACTACAACTTGAAGGGTGAAAAAGAGTTAATATGTCACAGGGCCCGTGCTGTGGTATAGCGGGTAAAGCTGCCATCTGCAGTGCCTGCATCCCATATGGGCGCCGGTTCAAGTTCCGGCTGCTCCATTTCTGATCCAGCTTTCTGCTATGGCCTGAGAAAGCAGTAGAAGATGGCCCAAGTTCTTGGGCTCCTGCCCCAACGTGGGAGACCCAGAAGAGGCTCCTGGCTCCTGGCTTCAGATCTGCACAGCTCCAGCCGTCGCGGCCAATTGGGGAATGAACCATCAGATGGAAGATATCTCTCTCTCTCTCTCTCTCTCTCTCTCTCTCCTCTCTCTCTGTGTAACTCTGACTTTCAAATAAATAAATAAATCTTTTTTTAAAAAAAGAGTTAATTACAATGTCAGAACTCACAGAAACACACACACTCAAAGCTAATGACATTAGCAAAAGCCTTTTAAAAAATATACACTTTTTAAAGTTTTATTTATTTGAAAGATGGAGCTGCAGAGAGAAAGGGAGAGAGAGATCCTCCAACTGTTGGTTCACTCCCCAGATAGCTGCAACAGCCAGATTTGGGCCAGGCTGAAGACAGGAACCAGGAGCTTCTTCTAGGTCTCCCACGTGAGTGACAGGTGCCCAAGCACTTGGGTCATCTTCTGCTACCTTCCCAGGTTCATAAGCCAGGAGCTGGATTGGGGAAGCAGCCGTGACATGAACCAGTGCCCATATGAGATGCCAATCAGTCACAGGTGGTGGCTTAACCGGCAGCACCACAATGCCAGCCCTAGCAAAAGTCTTCAAGACCTGAGAAAAGACCATAGTGGATGGACTATAAGAAGTAATGGGGAGGGGGGGCAGCGCTGTGGTGCAGTGGGTTAACGCCCTGGCCTGAAGCGCCAGCATCCCATATGGGCACTGGTTCAAGTCCCAGCTGCTCCACTTCTGATCCAGCTATCTGCTCTATGGCCTGGGAAAGCAGTAGAAGATGGCCGAAGTCTTTGGTCCCCTGCACCCACATGGGAGACCTGGAAGAAGCTCCTGGCTCCTGGCTTTGGATTGGCACAGCTCCGGCCGTCGTGGCCAATTGGGGAGTGAGCCAATGGATGGAAGACCTCTCTCTCTCTTTCTGCCTCTCCTCTCCCTGTGTAACTCTGACTTTCAAATAAATAAATAAATCTTTTTAAAAAAAAAAAGGTAGAACAGATAAGGTCTTGTAGTCTAAGACCAATGTTTTGACTTGATTTATAAACATAATGGGAAGCCAGTCAAGTATGTTACAGTAAGGACTAAACTAAACCTACATGCATTGGTACATGGAAATGGATTGGAAGGAAGGAAATAAGACAGGAAGTGAAAATATCAGTCTGAGTCCATTGCTGGGGTCTGCACAAGAAATCATGGTAACTCGACTAAGATCATATTACTGGATATAGGAAAATAGAGAGTTTCAAGATACATTTTGGAGGAAAATCTTTGCAGGTTGTATCCATGAATTAAATGAGACTAAAGGTTGAGGAAGAGAAAAGAATCATTGATGAGTCTCAGGATTCTGGCTTGAATGGCAGTACAATTCATTTAAAAAAAGAATATTGAAAAAACAGGTATCATCAAGGTGAGGAAATGGAGATGAGGATTGAAAATTCAAGTTGGGGAGTGGGCATTTAGCCTAAAGGTTAAGAAGCGAGCATTCCACATCAGAGTGCCTGGGGTCATTCCTAGCTCTGGCTCCTGAATCCAGCTTCCTGCCTCCTAACTCTAGGAGGCAAAGGTGATGGACCAAGTAATTGGGCTCCAGTGTAGCCCAACCCTGGCCATTGCAAGCATTTGGGGATTGAATCAGATGGAATCTCTCTTAATAAAAATTATTTTTTAATAAATTTCAGTTTGGGGCAGGTGCCGCTGCTCAATAGGCTTATCCTCCGCCTGCCGGCACACAGGGTTCTAGTCCCGGTCGGGGCGCCGGATTCTGTCCCAGTCACTCCTCTTCCTGTCCAGCTCTCTGCTGTGGCCGGGGAGTGCAGTGGAGGATGGCCCAAGTGCTTGGGCCCTGCACCCGCATGGGAGACCAGGAGAAGCACCTGGCTCCTGGCTTTGGATCAGCGCAGTGCGCCGGCCGCAGCGGCCATTGTGGGGGTGAACCAACGGAAAAGGAAGACCTTTCTCTCTGTCTCTCACTCTCTCACTGTCCACTCTGCCTGTCCAAAAAAAAATTCAGTTTGGAATATAAACTCTTAAGTGCTGATGAAATATCCAAGAATAGACAGAAGAAAGCAACTATATGGTAAGAGGAGAGTTTATACTAAAGATACAAATTTGAGAATCACCAATGTAGAGATTTTATATAAAGTCTTGAGAATGGATGAACTCACCTGCAGAGAAAATATTCAGAGAAGAGAAGGAGGCCTATGAATAAAACTTTTGAAATCCAACACTGTAGAAGAAAAGCCAGAAAGGTAGAAAGAGACTAGGAGTCCAGAGAGGTGGGGATTGATTCATCTGGTCAGTCTCAAAACATGCCATTAGAGCTGAGCTGTTCTTTATCAGTACTACTTCATTCTGTATTAGTCAAGATTAGGTCAGCTATATCTAATATAAAATAGCAAAACAGTAGTTGCCTAAACAAGCTATAAATTCTTGCTGTTGTAAATGAAGTCTATAAATGTTAGAGGTAGCCACTCATGAGCTGCTGCAGGGTTCCAACATCCGGCCAATCTCAGTATGGTGTTTCTATTTTCAAGGTCACCTCATGGTATAAAACATTTGCGTAGAGCTGCAGCCATCTCATGCAATTCAAGAGAGCAATAGGAGGAAAAGAAGGATGCTAAAAGCACACCCCCTTCCTTCAAATGACTCTCCCAGAAATTCCCTATCAGACTTCCACTTGCATGTTTTGTCCAGCAGTTAGTCACCATAACTTTACCTAGATGCAAAGGATGGTGTTTTGTTTTTAAAATATGCACAGAAGAATGGTGTTAAAAAATGGTATTCTGTTACCAAGGAACAGAATAATTGGTTTTAGGCCAAACAACCATTAGCATGTGCTATAACTTCATCTTCAAATCACACTGAAAAATACCATCCCTATTCCTTCCTTGAAGAGGATCCATGAAACTCGAGAATTAGAAGCGTGGCTCTGGAACCAAATTACATGGTCTGTGTTTAAGCTTTTAAACTTACTGTGTGTCTTTGGGCAAGCTGATGAAGCTTTACGTGCTTCAGTTTCTTCTTCTGAAAATAAAGATAACATAACAGTTCTAGGACTGAAGTGAAGATTAAATACTTATTAATAATATTCTAATGAGCTAGATCAACACATTATACAAAGAACACAGTATTAGTCATTATTATCCTCTTAGAAATTTTACAGATTTTGAAGACCAACTGGTTTCTAGAAGAGATATACATTAACCCTTCTATCACATAAACCTCTCCCCTACCCAAATGTCTTGCCTGAGAAACTTGCATAGAGCTACTTCCAGTTGGACTTGGATCTGCCTGTGGCAAGGAACCAAGGTGTCTGAACCTGCTAATATCTTGAGCAAGATTAGTTCCATTCACTCCCTTCCTTTCTTCCTCTCCTCAGCAAGAGCCTCCTTGCCATTAAGACTGCTTGGCCTTCCAGTCACCTCCCCAATGCCGTATCAACCATGTTCCAGGTTTCCCCAGAAGTTTACACCTGAAACAACCCATATAAATCCAGTATGTACAGTGTGTTCCAATGTTTATTACATTTAAAATGTAAATCCATATTGTAATCATGAAAAATCTGAATAGATATATAGATATACAGATATCAAAGTGGGTTAGCAGCAATTAGTTCAGGGGATATGATTATAACTGATTTTTCCCCTTTTTTGAGAGTTGCATTTCCTACAACATCACTTTTTTAATCAGAGTGGTGTTTTATAGTAATAAGTAGCAGTGTGTTATAAAATGCTACACTCCTAATACTAGTGGTTAACAGTTTAGAAACATACCTTGCACATATTAATTTATTTAATCATCACACAACCTTATAGAACTGGCATTATAATTTCTCTCTATTTTACAGATTAGGAAATGAAAGCATAGAGAAGTAACTTGTTTAGAGTTCCACATCCACAGAGTGGATCCTAAGTGTGGTGAGGCAGATGCTGAACCCAGTCTGTCTGGCTTCAGAGTCTTGTGCTATTGGCTATTATTCTGCATACACTATAAATCACACAGCCTATTAGTCTATTTTTATATACAAAGTGGTCATTAGTTATATGTATGGTTTTGTGTGTTTATTTAAACATCAAAATGAGAAATAGCCTAATTCATATTATTTGGCTAACAACTTAGAGTATCTCTTCCATGACTGTAATTGTTTTAAAACCAGTCATAGTCATCATGTGCTCCAATAACAGATTTGAAAGTGGTTAAGGACTAAAAGCACTTTACAAATATAAACTATTATTATTATAAAACCATTTTATTCGCAGAGCTCAAAACACTTTATTATGTCATTTAACCTCGTTGCCATCCTGTGAATTTAAAGATTGTACTTATAAAAATATTTTGCAGTTTTTATCACTTTCTATGGCTTCAATTTTTTTCCCTTATACAGTAAGAATGCTTTAGACACACCTCTAATCTATTAGTATGTGTCAAATTATGTGTACATGAGTTCCTTATCACAACATGAAAAAGCATATCTTTACATAGTTCCTAATCCATGCCAGGCAGCATAATGATCACACAGCTGGAAAGTAGTGAAGCCAAAATTAAAATCTAATCGCTCTGGCTCAAAGTCAGAGTTTTTTGTAGTATGTGCAATATGTGTAGTCATGGTTTTTTCTGCATTTCTTTTGTTTATATATTATTTAAATTTTTTCTTGATATAAGATGAATAAATTTCATATATTTCATATATATAGATTTAACTATGCCTTTCAAATAAATAAAATAAATCTTAAAAAAATAAGAGTATAACAATACTTCCCACCCAATTCTCCTTCCCACCCATACTCCCACACTCCCTCCTCCTTCCTTTCTTATTATTTTTATAATTTTTACAATGAACATGTGTAGGCATCAAAAGGATATATTACTGACAGAATCATAAATGATCTAAATAATGAAGACATTTATAGCTTGCTCATGGATTCAAAGACCCATTTTTTTTTTAAAGATCTATTTATTTATTTATTTGAAAGTCAGAATTACACAGAGAGAGAAAGAGAGGCGGAAGGGGGAGATCTTCCATCCACTGGTTCACTCCCCATTTGGCCGCAACGGCCGGAGCTGCACGGATCCGAAGCCAGGATCCAGGAGTTTCTTCTGGGTCTTCCACGCAGGTGCAGGGGCCCAAGGACTTGGGCCATCTTCTACTGCATTCCCAGGCCATAGCAGAGAGCTGGATGGGAAGTGAAGCAGCTGGGTCTGGATGCAGCACCCATATGGGATGCTGGCACTTTAGGCCAGGGCATTAACCCATTGTGCCACAGTGCCGGCCCCAAAAACCCAATATTTTTAAGATGACAATTAACTCCAAATAGTTCTATGCATTCAACATAATCTCAATCAAATCTTCCACCCTGCTTTTTGGTGGAAATTCATATACTAATTTTAGCTTTCATATAGAAATGATAAGACCTAGTATAGCAAAAAGAGATAATGAAGTTGAAGGATTTATATTACCTGATATTAAGAATTATTATAAGGCAGGTGCCATGGCTCAGTAGGCTAATCCTCCGCCTTGTGGCGCCGGCACACCGGGTTCTAGTCCCGGTCGGGGCACCAGATTCTGTCCCGGTTGCCCCTCTTCCAGTCCAGCTCTCTGCTGTGGCCAGGGAGTGCAGTGGAGGATGGCCCAAGTGCTTGGGCCCTGCACCCCATGGGAGACCAGGAAAAGCACCTGGCTCCTGCCTTCAGATAGGCACGGTGTGCCGGCCGCAGCAGCCATTGGAGGGTGAACCAACGGCAAAGGAAGACCTTTCTCTCTGTCTCTCTCTCTGTCCACTCTGCCTGTCAAAAAAAAAAAGAATTATTATAAAGCTACAGTAAACAAAACTATGTGTACTGGCACAGAGATGGATAATAGATCAAAGAAAAATAAAGTACAGGAAATAAAACAACAAATATACAAGAAACATCAAAAAGTTTGTGGAAATACAGATTGAAAGAAGCTTATTCTGGTACAAAACATTGTTGAAATCTGTGCATGATTTTTTTCCTAAAACATATTTTCCATAAACTTTTTTGAAGACCCCTCATACACATGGATTTCAAAATATATCAAAATAAACTTTTTAATTCAGATTCTCATGAACTTTTGAAGCATCCTAAAATAGATAACTGTTTTTTGTCAAGGATGTAAAGAGAACAGTTGAAAAAGGTAAATTTTTAATAAATCATAATGCAACTACATGTTTATGTGGGGTAAAATGAATTTGGATCTATACTTTGCAATTATAGAAAAAATAACTCAAGTGGATCAGAGATCTAAATACAAAGCCTAGAAGCACAAAATTTCTAGAATAAACATTGAAGCAAACCCTGGACTTTGGAATAGACCAGAGGTCAGAAAACATTTTTCTATAAAAAGCTAGATAACAAATATTTTGGACTTTGAGGGCAATGAGAAAAAACTGAGAATATTAAACAGGCATTTGTATGACAAGAGAGAAAACAAATTTCTGTAAGTTTTTTTGAAAAAATTCAAAATACAATAATGAGAACTGGGTACAATTTTTGGTACTACATCTCGATGATAACAATAGAGGAATTCTTTGGGGGATCATATCTTGTTTAAATGGATCTCAAAATATTTGCTAACATCTAGAGTTACTGCAGGGTAACATCCATAAAAGTGGAGTAAAACTTCCAAGAGATCCCTTTTAATAAAAGAAACAACATGTCCCATAATTTCTTTATCCAGTCTACTGTTGATGGGCATTTGGGTTGGTTCCAGGTCTTAGCTATTGTGAATTGAGCTGCAATAAACATTAATGTGCAGACAGCATGTTTGTTTGCCAATTTAATTTCCTTTGGGTAAATTCCAAGGAGTTGGATGGCTGGGTTGAATGGTAGGGTTATATTCAGGTTTCTGAGGAATCTCCAGACTGACTTCCATAGTGGCTTGACCAGTTTGCATTCCCACCAACAGTGGGTTAGTGTCCCTTTTTCCCCACATCCTCGCCAGCATCTATTGTTGGTAGATTTCTGAATGTGAGCCATTCTAACTGGGGTGAGGTGAAACCTCATTGTGGTTTTGATTTGCATTTCCCTGATTGCTAGTGATCTTGAACATTTTTTCATGTGCCTGTTGGCCATTTGGATGTCCTCTTTTGAAAAATGTCTATTGAGGTCCTTGGCCCATCTCTTAAGTGGGTTGTTTGTTTTGTTCTTGTGGAGTTTCTTGATTTCTTTGTAGATTCTGGTGATCAACCCTTTATCAGTTGCATAGTTTGCAAATATATTTTCCCATTCTGTCGGTTGTCTCTTCACTTTCCTGACTATTTCTTTTGCAGTACAGAAACTTCTCAATTTGATGCAATCCCAAATGTTAATTTTGGCTTTGACTGCCTGTGCTTCTGGGGTGTTTTTCAAGAAGTCATTGCCGGTACCTATATCTTGCAGGGTTTTTCCAATGCTCTCTAATAATTTGATGGTGTCAGGTTGTAGATTTAAGTCTTTAATCCATGATGAGTGAATTTTTGTGTAAGGTGAAAGGTAGGGGTCTTGCTTCATGATTCTGCACGTGGAAATCCAATTTTCCCAGCACCATTTATTGAATAGACTGTCCTTACTCCAGGGATTGGTTTTGGATCCTTGATCAAATATGGGACATGTACTCTATAGAATACTATACAGCAGTCAAAAACAACAAAACCCGGTGTGGGGAGCAACTCGGACTAGACTAAGTTACTGGAATTAAGAATTATTCCATGCGAAGATGGCGGAATAGTGAGGGCGCACACCGATAGTCCGGAAAAATTTAGTTTAATAAAAGGGGAGTTACGGTAGCCTCAGAAAAAAGAACCAGGAAAATATTGCAGAGGAAACTCTTCTGGATCGAGTGGCTGTGAATCTGAGGACCTACTGGGAGAACAAGGTCGCCCACCGCACAGAAGCCGAGCCGCGGGAGCCGCGGGTGCCGCGGAAGCTGCAGGGTCTGCGCGCCAGTGCAGGAAGGGGAGTACATGTCACACAGAAAACAGCGGGGAGAGTTGGGATGGCCAGGGCTCCGAGTCCACACATCGGCGCTGGAAGGGGAGGTGAGCTCAATAACCTGAGACATTGGTGGGGAAACGGGGGTCAGAATCTAGAGGGGGGCCGGAAAGTGCAGCAAACTCACTACCGGAAAGAAGGAAAAAAAAAAAAGCTTGGGGGTTTCTCTTTCCCCTAACCTTGCAAAGGTTGCAAGGCTGCAAGGCTTGAAGAATTCACAAGAGACAAAGAGCAGGCCCCCTCTCTGGATTTACATATCAACAGGGGAGAGCTAAGGAACTGAGTCACTACAATTCAGTAGCCTAGGCAACCCAGTGGGAGTCCAGAGGAGCCTACACAGACTCTTTGGGTAGAAGCCAGAGACTGGAAGCTAAATACCATCAATTCTGCACAGCCGTGCTGTGCGGTATTACTTACCCCCGAATAAATAAAATAAATAAATAAATAAATAAATAAAAAGAGAGAGATTTACCACACATAACCTGAGGGCATCACCTTTGCACACCCTTAACCAGGAAGAACCAAGAAGAGCTCTCAGGCCGCACCCATCTCAAGCCTCCAAGGCTCCTCCAACAGCAGGCAGTCCACTTAACATGGACATAGTATAAAATAAAATAAAAAAAATTAAAAAAAAAAAACGCACAGTGAAGAAAGAAGAATTAACTATGCCAAGCAACAAACACAGAAATCGAGGGAACAAGATCAACAATGACACTATGATGCCTCCAAATAAACAAAAAACCCCAAACCAAGATTATGAAGATGATGAGATAGAAGAAATGCAAGATACGGATTTCAAAAAATTTATGATAAGAACATTCAGAAGTTTTCAAAAGCAAATCCTTGAACTACAGAAATCCTTATTGGACAGGATTGAAAATCTCTCTCGTGAAAATGAAATTTTAAGGAAGAATCAAAATGAAACTCAGAAACTAGTAGAACAGGAAAGTGTGATAGTGAAGAGAAATCAACATGAAATGAAGAGCTCAATAGATCAAATGAAAAACACATTAGTGAGGGGAGCAACTCGGACTAGACTAAGTTACTGGAATTAAGACTTATTCTATGCATCTGCTCTCCCACAATATGGCGCTGGGAGAGGAGGAAACAGTTTCTACACAGCTGCCTCGAGTTCAACCAATAAACAGCAGGACCTGCTCCTGATTGGAGGAGAGCAGCGTACTCGGCATGTGGGTAGCAGAGTTGGGATTGGTGGAAGAGGACTATAAAGGAGGAGAGAGACAACATGCACCAGGAACATCTGAGGGAACACCTGTGCAGCCCCCGAGAGAGCCGGCCGGCGGTGTGCCGCTCCCCCACGGAAGTGGGGAAAGTGGCAGGGGGAACCGCCCTTCCACGGAGGTGGAAGGGTCGGTAGCCAACCCGGGAAGAACCAGCAGCAAACCCGGAAAGGGCCGAGCAGACAAAAGAACAGCACAGGGTCCTGTGTCGTTCCTCCACGAAGAGGGGGAGTGACATAATGGTGCCGTGACTCGGATAGGAAACCTAGGCAGGGTTTAGTGTCGTTCCTCCACGAAGAGGGGGAGCGACAATTAGAAAGCCTTAAAAACAGAATGGGTGAAGCAGAAGAGAGAATATCGGACTTAGAAGATAGAGCACAGGAAAACATACAGTCAAACCAAAGAAAAGAAGAGGAAATTAGAAATCTAAAAAATATTGTTGGAAATCTACAGGATACTATTAAAAAAACCAACATTCGAGTTCTAGGAGTTCCTGAAGGCATGGAGAGAGAGAAAGGATTAGAAGGCCTTTTTAGTGAGATACTAGCAGAGAACTTTCCAGGTTTGGAGAAGGACAGAGACATCCTAGTACAGGAAGCTCATAGAACCCCCAATAAACATGACCAAAAGAGATCCTCACCACGACACGTGGTAATTAAACTTACCACAGTGAAACATAAAGAAAAGATCCTAAAATGTGCAAGAGAGAAACGTCAGATTACTCTCAGAGGATCTCCAATCAGACTCACAGCAGACTTCTCATCAGAAACACTACAGGCTAGGAGGGAATGGCAAGACATAGCACAGGTGCTAAGAGAGAAAAATTGCCAGCCCAGAATATTATATCCTGCTAAGCTCTCATTTGTGAATGAAGGTGAAATAAAGACCTTTCATAGCAAACAGAAATTGAAAGACTTTGTGGCCACTCGTCCGGCCCCACTCGTCTGGCCCTGCAAACGATACTTAAAGATGTGCTACACTCAGAAACACGGCCATCAATATGAAAGAAGGGAAAGGAAGAACACCTACCAGTAAAAGAGCATGGGAAGCTCAAAGCATATACTAGAAAATATATCCGGGAAAATGGCAGGGCAAAGTCACTATGTATCAATAGTCACATTAAACGTGAATGGTCTGAATTCTTCAGTTAAAAGACACCGTTTGGCTGATTGGCTCAAAGAACACAACCCAACTATTTGTTGCCTACAAGAAACACATCTCTCTAACAAAGAGGCATGCAGACTGAAAGTGAGAGGTTGGAAAAAGATATTCCATGCCAACAGAAACCAAAAAAAAGCAGGTGTAGCCATACATATTAATATCAGACAAAATAAACTTTAATACAAAAACTGTTAAGAGAGACAAAGAGGGATACTATATAATGATTAAGGGTTCAATTCAACAGGAAGATGTAACTATTATAAATGTATATGCACCTAATTACAGGGCACCGGTCTATTTAAAAGATATGTTAAGGGACTTAAAGGGAGATTTAGATTCCAATACAATAGTACTGGGGGACTTCAATACTCCACTCTCAGAAATAGACAGATCATCCGGACAGAAGATCAACAAGGAAACAGCAGATTTAATTGACACTATTGCCCAAATGGATCTAACAGATATCTACAGAATTTTCAACCCTACATCTACAGACTTCACATTCTTCTCAGCAGTGCATAGAACCTTCTCTAGGATTGATCACATACTAGGCCATAAAGCAAGTCTCAGCAAATTTAAAAGAATTAGAATCATACCATGCAGCTTCTCAGACCATAAAGGAATGAAGCTGGAAATTAGCAACTCAGGAAACCCCAGAAAGTATGCAAACACATGGAGACTGAACAACATGCTCCTGAATGAACACTGGGTCATTCAAGAAATCAAAAGAGAAATCAAAAAATTTCTGGAAGTAAATGAAGACAACAACACAACATATCAAAACTTATGGGATACAGCAAAAGCAGTACTGAGAGGCAAATTTATAGTAATAGGTGCCTATATCAAGAAATTGGAAAGGTACCAAATAAATGAGCTTTCAGCGCATCTCAAGGACCTAGAAAAACTGCAGCAAACCAAACCCAAATCTAGTAGGAGAAGAGAAATAATTAAAACCAGAGAAGAAATTAACAGGATTGAATCCAAAAAAAAACCACTACAAAAAATCAGCCAAGCGAGAAGCTGGTTTTTTGAAAAAATAAACAAAATTGACACCCCATTGGCCCAACTAACTAAAAAAAGAAGAGAAAAGACCCAAATCAATAAAATCAGAGATGAAAAAGGAAACGTAACAACAGACACCACAGAAATAAAAAGAATCATCAGAAATTACTACAAGGACCTGTATGCCAGCAAACAGGAAAATCTATCAGAAATGGATAGATTCCTGGACACATGCAATCTACCAAAATTGAACCATGAAGACATAGAAAACCTAAACAGACCCATAACTGAAACAGAAATTGAAACAGTAATAAAGGCCCTCCCAACAAAGAAAAGCCCAGGACCAGATGGATTCATTGCTGAATTCTACCAGACATTTAAAGAAGAACTAATCCCATTTCTTCTCAAACTATTCAGAACAATCGAAAAAGAGGGAATCCTCCCAAATTCTTTCTATGAAGCCAGCATCACCTTAATCCCTAAGCCAGAAAAAGATGCAACACTGAAAGAAAATTACAGACCAATATCCCTGATGAACATAGACGCAAAAATCCTCAATAAAATTCTGGCCAATAGAGAACAACAAAGCATCAGGAAAATCATCCACCCAGACCAAGTGGGATTCATCCCTGGTATGCAGGGATGTTTCAACATTCGCAAATCAATCAATGTGATTCACCACATTAACAGACTGCAAAAGAAAAACCATATGATTATCTCAACTGATGCAGAGAAAGCATTTGATAAAATTCAACACCCTTTCATAATGAAAACTCTAAGCAAATTGGGTATAGAAGGAACATTCCTCAATATAATCAAAGCAATTTATAAAAAACCCACAGCCAGGCCGGCGCCGCGGCTCACTAGGCTAATCCTCCGCCTAGCGGCGCCGGCACACCAGGTTCTAGTCCCGGTCGGGGCGCCGGATTCTGTCCCGGTTGCCCCTCTTCCAGGCCAGCCCTCTGCTGTGGCCCGGGAGTGCAGTGGAGGATGGCCCAGGTGCTTGGGCCCTGCACCCCATGGGAGACCAGGAAAAGCACCTGGCTCCTGGCTCCTGGCTCCTGCCATCGGATCGGTGCGGTGCGCCGGCCGCAGCGCGCCGGCCGCGGCGGCCATTGGAGGGTGAACCAACGGCAAAGGAAGACCTTTCTCTCTGTCTCTCTCTCTCACTGTCCACTCTGCCTGTCAAAAAAAAAAAAAAAAAAAAACCCACAGCCAGATCCTATTGAATGGGGAAAAGTTGGAAGCATTTCCACTGAAATCTGGCACCAGGCAGGGATGCCCACTCTCACCACTGCTATTTAACATAGTTCTGGAAGTTTTAGCCAGAGCCATCAGATAAGAAAAAGAAATCAAAGGAATACAAATTGAGAAGGAAGAAGTCAAACTATCCCTCTTTGCAGACGATATGATTCTTTACTCAGAGGATCCAAAGAACTCTACTAAGAGACTATTGGAACTCATAGAGGAGTTTGGCAAAGTGGCAGGATATAAAATCAATGCATAAAAATCAACAGCCTTTGTATACACAGGCAATGCCATGACTGAGAAAGAACTGCTAAGATCAATCCCATTCACAATAGCTACAAAAACAATCAAATACCTTGGAATAAACTTAACCAAGGACGTTAAAGATCTCTACAATGAGAATTACAAAATCTTAAAGAAAGAAATAGAAGAGGATACCAAAAAATGGAAAAATCTTCCATGCTCATGGATTGGAAGAATCAACATCATCAAAATGTCCATTCTCCCAAAAGCAATTTATAGATTCAATGCAATACCAATCAAGATACCAAAGACATTCTTCTCAGATTTGGAAAAAATGGTACTGAAATTCATATGGAGGCACAAGAGACCTCGAATAGCTAAAGCAATCTTGTACAACAAAAACAAAGCCGGAGGCATCACAATACCAGATTTCAGGACATACTACAGGGCAGTTGTAATCAAAACAGCATGGTACTGGTACAGAAACAGATGGATAGACCAGTGGAACAGAATTGAAACACCAGAAATCAACCCAAACATCTACAGCCAACTTATATTTGACCAAGGATCTAAAACCAATTCCTGGAGCAAGGACAGTCTATTCAATAAATAGTGCTGGGAAAACTGGATTTCCACGTGCAGAAGCATGAAGCAAGACCCCTACCTTTCACCTTACACAAAAATCCACTCAACATGGATTAAAGACCTAAATCTACGACCTGACACCATCAAGTTACTAGAGAACATTGGAGAAACCCTTCAAGATATTGGCACAGGCAAAGAATTTCTGGAAAAGACCCGGGAGGCACAGGCAGTCAAAGCCAAAATCAACTATTGGGATTGCATCAAACTGAGAAGTTTCTGTACTGCAAAAGAAATAGTCAGGAGAGTGAAGAGGCAACCGACAGAATGGGAAAATATATTTGCAAACTATGCAACAGATAAAGGCTTAATAACCAGAATCTACAAAGAGATCAAGAAACTCCACAAGAACAAAACAAACAACCCACTTAAGAGATGGGCCAAGGACCTCAATAGACATTTTTCAAAAGAGGACATCCAAATGGCCAACAGGCACATGAAAAAATGTTCAAGGTCACTAGCAATCAGGGAAATGCAAATCAAAACCACAATGAGGTTTCACCTCACCCCAGTTAGAATGGCTCACATACAGAAATCTACCAACAACAGATGCTGGCAAGGATGTGGGGAAAAGGGGACACTAACCCACTGTTGGTGGGAATGCAAACTGGTCAAGCCATTATGGAAGTCAGTCTGGAGATTCCTCAGAAACCTGAATATAACCCTACCATTCGACCCAGCCATCCAACTCCTTGGAATTTACCCAAAGGAGTTTAAATTGGCAAACAAAAAAGCGGTCTGCACCCTAATGTTTATCGCAGCACAATTCACAATAGCCAAGACCTGGAACCAACCTATATGCCCATCAACGGTAGACTGGATAAAGAAATTATGGGATATGTATTCTTTAGAATACTATACCGCAGTAAGAAACAACGAAATCCAGTCATTTGCAACAAAATGGAGGAATCTGGAACACATCATGCTGAGTGAAATAAGCCAGTCCCAAAGGGACAAATACCATATGTTCTCCCTGATCGGTGACAACTGACTGAACACCAAAAAGGAAACCTGTTGAAGTGAAATGGACACTATGGGAAATGGTGACTTGATCAGCATAGCCCTGACTGTTAATGAACAACTTAATACATTATCCCTCTTAGTAGTTTTTTTGTCTGTTCTACTTAATATGACTGGTTTAATTCTGTAATTATCACACAGTTATTCTTAAGTGTTGAAAATTTACTGAAATGTGATCCCTGTTAAACATAAGAGTGGGAATAAGAGAGGGAGAGATGTACAATTTGGGACATGCTCAAGCTGACTTGCCCCAAATGGTAGAGTTAGAAACATACCAGGGGATTCCAATTCAATCCCATCAAGGTGGCATGTACCAATGCCATCTCACTATTACAAGTGATCAATTTCAGTTCACAATTGATCACAATGAAAGGACTAAGAGTCAAAGGGAGCACATAAACAAGTCTAGTACCTGCTAACACTAACCAATAGAATAAATAAAGGGGAGAGTGATCCAACATGGGAAGCGAGATACTCAGCAGACTCATAGAATGGCAGATGTCCTAAATAGCACTCTGGCCTCAGAATCAGCCCTAAAGGCATTCGGATCTGGCTGAAAAGCCCATGAGAGTATTTCAGGCATGGAAAGCCAAGGCACTCTGGCAAAAAGATCTCTGTGAGTGAGATCCCAGTGGAAAGAACAGGTCTTCAAAGAAGGAGGTACCTTTCTCTGAAGGGAGGAGAGAACCTCCACTTTGACTATGACCTTGTCTAAACAAGATAAGAGTCGGAGAACTCAGAGGGCTTCCATAGCCTTGGAAACTCATGACTGGTGCATAGGGAGATTACTGATGCCATAGACAGGAGTGTCAATTGGTAAAGTCAACAACAGGAGTCACTGTGCACTTACTCCTCATGTAGGATCTCTGTCCTTAATGTGCTGTACATTGAGATTTAATGCTATAACAAGTACTCAAACAATATATTTCACTTTGTGTTTCTATGGGGGTGCAAACTGTTGAAATCTTTACTTAATGCATACTAAACTGATCTGTAAAAAAAGAAAAAAAAAAGAAGAAATTATCAATTTCCAACTTGACTCTCACTGGGATTAAAGATGACAATAGGTCTGATCTGATTTCATCATCATTTAAAAAAATCATCTATTATTTTTCACTTTATGTTTCTGTGTAGGAGCAAACTGTTGAAATCCTTACTTAATGTATACTAAGCTGATCTTCTGTATATTAAGATCATCGAAAATGAATCTTGATGTGAATGGAAGGGGAGAGGGAGTGGGAAAGGGGAGGGTTGTGGGTGGGAGGGACAGTATGTGGGGGAAGCCTTTGTAATCCATAAGTCGTACTTTGGAAATTTATATTCATTAAATAAAAGTTTAAAAAAAAAAGACTTATTCTATGCATCTGCTCTGCCACAATATGGCGCTGGGAGAGGAGTAAAAACAACTTTTACACAGCTGCCTCCAGTTCAACCAGTAACCTGCAGGAGCTGATCCCGTTCCTGATTGGAGGAGAGCAGCGTACTCGGCGTGTGGGTGGCAGAGTTGGAATTGGTGGAAGAGGACTATAAAGGAGGAGAGAGACAACATGCACCAGGAACATCTAAGGGGAACACCTGAGGAACATCTGAGCAGCCCCCGAGAGAGCCGGCCAGCGGTGTGCCACTCCCCCACATAAGTGGGGAAAGTGGCAGGGGGCACCGCCCTTCCACGGAGGTGGAAGGGTCGGTCGCCAACCCAGGAAGAACCAGCAGCAAACCCGGGAAGGGCCGAGCAGACAAAAGAATAGCGCAGGGTCCTGTGTCATTCTTCCACGAAGAGGGGGAGCAACACCCAGTCATTTGCAGCAAGATGGAGGAATTTGGAAAACATCATGCTGAGTGAATTAAGCCAGTCCCAAAGGGACAAATATCATATGTTCTCCCTGATTGGCGACAACTAACTGAGCACCAAAGGGGAAACTTGTTGAAATGAAATGGACACTATGAGAAACAGTGACTTGATCAGCTCTTTTCCTGATGGTTGATGTACAATGTAATACTTTATCAATTTTAGTATTTTTTTTTGTTCTAGTACCGTTGGTTAAACTCTGTAATTAACACACAATTATTCTTAGGTGTTTAAATTTTAACTGAAAAGTGATCCCTGTTAGAAATTTGGAAAACATTATGCTGAGTGAAATAAGCCAATCCCAAAGGGACAAATACCACTTGTTCTCCTTGATAGGTGACAACTAACTGAGCACCAAAAAGGAAACCTGTTAAAGTGAAATGAACACTAGGAGAAACGGTGACTTGATCAGCCCTCACCCTGACTGTTGATGAGCAACTTGATATGTTATCCCTCTTAGTATTTTTGTTTGTTTGTTCTACTTAATACTTTTGGTTGAATACTGTAATCAATACACAATTCTTCTTAAGTGCTGAAACTTAACTGAAAAGTGATCACTGTTAAATATAAGAGTGGGAATAAGAGAGAGAAGAGATGTGCAATTCGGGACATGCTCAATCGGACTTGCCCCAAATGGTAGAGTTAGAAACATACCAGGGGATTCCAATTCAATCCCACCAAGGTGGCATATACCAGTGCCATCTCACTAGTCCCAGTGATCAATTTCTGTTCACAATTGATCATAATGATAGGACTAAGAGTCAAAGGGATCACATAAACAAGAATAGTGTCTGCTAATACTAACTGATAGAATAAAAAAGGGAGAGAACAATCCAACATGGGAAGTGAGATACACAGCAGACCCATAGAATGGCAGATGTCCTACTTAGCACTCTGGCCTCAGAATCAGCCCTTAAGGCATGCGGATCTGGCTGAAAAGCCCATGAGAGTATTTCAGGCATGGAAAGCCAAGACACTCTGGGAAAAAAAAAAAAAAAAACTAAATGAAAGATCTCTGCGAGTGAGATCCCAGTGGAAAGAACAGGGCCATCAAAGAAGGAGGTACCTTTCTCTGAAGGGAGGAAAGAACTTTCACTTTGACCATGGCCTTGTCTAAAAATTATCAGAGTCAGTGAACTCAGGGGGCTTCCATAGCCTTGGCAGCTCATGACAAGAGCCTAGGTTGATTACTGATGCCATAAATAAGAGTGTCCATTTGTTAAGTCAACAACAGGAGTCACTGTGCACTTACTCCTCATGTAGGATCTTTGTCCTTAATGTGCTGTACATTGTGATTTAATGCTATAACTAGTACTCAAACAGTATTTTTCACTTTATGTTTCTGTGTGGGAGCAAACTGTTGAAATCTTTCCTTAATGTATGCTAAACTGATCTTCTTTATATAAAAAGAAACGAAAATGAATCTTCATGTGAATGGAAGGGGAGAGGGAGTGGGAAAGGGGAGGGTTGCGGGTGGGAGGGAAGTTATGGGAGGGAAAAAGCCATTGTAATCCATAAGCTGTACTTTGGAAATTTATATTCATTAAATAAAAGTTTTTTTTTTTAAAGAAACAACAAAAGAAAACTGGCAAAATTTTCCAAAATCAAAAATTTTGTTACTAGACAAATAAAGATTGTTACTATAGTTAAAAAGGAAATTTTATAATGACCAAAGAGTTGATAAATCAAGCAAATGTAACAATTTATATATAAAAACACTGAATAATAGTTCCAAGATATATAATGTTTGCAGCAACCCAGGCACTATATACTTTAAAAGGGGAGGGGGAGGTTAAATCTTAGCTAGAAAATTGAACTTTAATTTACACTAGCTCCATACCCCATTTTCCAGATTAGCAGTGGCTTTTAAAAATGATAGTTTACCATGCTGGTGCTGTGGCATACCTGGTAAAGCTGCCACCTGCACTGCCGGTATCCCATGGGCACTGGTTCAAGTCCTGGCTGCTCCACTTCCGATCCAGCTCTCTGCTAGTGGCCTGGGAAAGCAGTGGAAGATGGCCCAAATCCTTGGGCCCTGGCACCTGCGTGAGAGACCTGGAAGAAGCTCCTGGCTCCTGGCTTCGGATCCGCGCAGCTCCAGCAGTTGCAACCATCTGGGGAGTGAACCAGCAGATGGGGGATCTCTCTCTTTCTCTCTCTCTCTCTCTCCCTCCCTCCCTCCTCCTTCCCTTCCTCTCTGTAATTCTGCCTTCCAAATAAATAACTTTTGTTTAGAAAAAATGACAGTTTACATTCATATTACCAAAATAAACAGAATAGATCTCATTCTCAAAGAATTGTTATTTATGCAATGTGGTGCCTCCCTGGAAGATCTCACTCAAAATGCTTGCCTTTATTTGATGTCACTTGAATTTGCCCAGTGCTAAACACCTCTTCGTGGGCAGTATTTGTCAAATGTTTTAACATTCAGCCGCCTGAAGGACTGTATAACTTTCAGAGCAAACAGTAAACAAGCACCAAAAAGCTTAAAGGAAAAATATGAAGAATAAGATGTCCATTGGGGTTTTAAAAAGCTCTGATACATTCTGGAAATATAAGAGGCCACACACAGGCCTATAGTTGTGAGTAATGCACAAAAAATTGAAAATGCCCTAAATTTTCATTTCTTACTTACTCTGCACAAGAAAGAAGTAAAGGATAAGTCAGAGTTATAAACTGCTTGGCTGAGTGTTAAGTGGGAAAATGTGTACCTTTATCATGTAACCAAAAAAGAAGAGTAGCTGTACTAATTTATAAAATAGACTTTAAGTCAGACATTGTGAATAGGGTCAAAGAAGGGCATTTTATAATGAAAAAGGGTTGAACCATCAAGAACAGCCAACAAGTAGAAAAAATATATATATACATATATATGTATGTATATATATATATATATATATATACATGCTGAACAGTAGCTCCCATATATATGATGCGCAAACTGCCCAAAGTTAAGGGAAAAAAAGTAGACAATTCAGCAGTAGTTGGAGATTTCAATACCCTGACTCCAAGAATGGCTAGAACAACTACCCAAAAATTGGCAAAGAAATCAAAGGTTGACAACTATATAAACTAAACACATCTCACAGATATCTATAGAGCACTCCACTCAACAGTAGCAGAATACTCATTCTTCTCAAGGACACATGGAACATTCTTCATGATAGACCACATGCTATGTCATCTAATCAGTCCCAATATATTTTAAAAGAAATCATACAAACAATGTTTTACTATGGCAGCCAAATGAAATGGAAAAGTTCATACAGAAGAAAATTGGGGGAAATTATCAATTTGTGTGGAAATTTAAGAATGCACTCTTAAACAACCAATGTGTAAAAGAAAAATCAAAAATAAAATTGGGAGAATAAAATTTGGCGCAGCAGTTAAGACATCCCATATCTGAGTGGTGATGTACAAATAGCAGTGCCTGAGTAATCGTCCCAGCTCCACCCCCAACTCCAGCTACCAGCTAATGCATACACCAGGAGGGAGCAGCTCAAATAGTACCTGTCACCCATGTTGGACATCTAAAGTAAGTTTCTGGCTGCTGGCTTCAGCCTGGACCACCTCTCTCTCTCTCTTTCTCTATCTCTGTGTGTGTGTGTGTGTGTGTGTGTGTGTGCGTGTATAACCCCACCCTCCCCTTCTCGGCTTTTCAAGTAAATAAAAAATAATGGTATATGTTTTCTGAAAAAAAAATAGAAAATACTTTGTTTAATAAACATGCAACATACTAACATCTATAGAATGAACCAACGGCAAAGGAAGACCTTTCTCTCTGTCTCTCTCTCTCACTGTCCACTCTGCCTGTCAAAAAATAAAAAAAAAAAAAGAATGTAGCCATAGTAGTGCTCAAAGGGAAATTTAGAGTTGTAAATGCTTACATGAAAAAAAGAAGCCTCAAATTAGTTATTTAACTATAAAGATTATATTATTTAAAAATAAAATTAATATAAAAATAGTAGAGAAATTGATGAAACCAAAAATTGTTTCTGTGAAGAGATAAACAAAATTGACAACACTTTAGGAAGACTGATTTTTAAAAAGGAAGAAGTTTCAAATTAATAAAATCATGTATGAAAGAAGAAACATTCTACTAGACATACACAAAAGTAAAAAATTATAAGGGAATATTTAAAAACTGTTCACCAACAAATTAGATAACTTAGATGAAATGGAAAATTCCTAGAAACAAACTACAAATCTGACCTTAAAAAAATTTCAGAATCTGAATAGATTTTAAACAAATAGAGAAATTGAGAAATCAAAAACCTTCCCATAGCAAAAGTATAGGACCAAATGGCTTAACTAGAAAATTTGTGAAATATTTAAAGAATAATCAACAACTATTATTCACAAAATCTCCCAAAAGACAAAAAAGACAAGCATTTCCTAATTCATTCTGTGAACCCAATATCACTTTAATGACAACATTAGACAAAGATATCACAATAAAACTACAAACTAACATATCTCATGAATATACACACAAAAATCCTTAACAAAATACTAGCAAACCAAAATAAGCAAAATAAAACAAAAGTGCTGTGAACAAGTAGGATCTATTCCAGGAATGAATATTGATTCAATATGTAAAATTCCATCAATATAATACAATATATTCATAGAATTACAGGTTAAAAGATAAACACACATGATCATATCAAAAGACAGAGGACAAGAATTTGAAAAAATCCTTCATCCCTTCATGGTAAGAACAAACTGGGAATAGAAAAAGAACTTTTTCAACTAATAAAGATTATATGAAAATCTGAATCCAACATCAAAATTAATAGAAAAAGACTGAAAGTTTCTCATGAGTTGAGGATGACTTGTATTAAACATTTTGCTAGAGGTTCCGATAATTAGATAAGAAAAAGAACTGAAAAGCATCTGGATTGAGAAGGATGGAACAAAAAGTATATCTATTAATAAAAACCATGATCTTGTAAGTAAAAATCCTAAAGTATTAATAAAAACTGCTAGAACTAGAAAATTAATTCAGCAGGGTTGCAGGATACAAGGTTAATATGTAAAAACCATGAATATCAGCTGAGGAAGGAAGGAAGGGAGGAAGGGAGGGAGGGAGGGAGGACAGAAGGGAGGGAGGGAGGACAGAAGGGAGGGGGGAAGGAGGGAAGGAAGGAAGGAAGGAAGGAAGGAAGGAAGGAAGGAAGGAAGGAAGGAAGGAAGGAATCCTGTGTTTTGCAACTAGAAGGACACACTGGAAACCATTATACTTAGTGAAATAAGCTAGTCCCCAAAAGACAGATAGCATATGTTTTCCCTGATCCAAGGTAACTAATAGAGTACCTGAAACATAATGTATTGGAATGAAATATTGTCTCTTCTGTTGTGGAACAGTGTTTTTTTTTTTTCTTCATACTATTTGTTGAACTCTTTTATTTAGTGTTGGGTGAACTATACGATCATTAAGTAAATTGAAAATAGATCTTTGTAAAAATTAAGCACGGGGGCCGGCGCTGCGGCTCACTAGGCTAATCCTCCACCAGCGGCGCTGGCACCCCAGGGTTCTAGTCCCGGTCAGGGCGCCAGATTCTGTCCTGGCTTCTCCTCTTCCAGTCCAGCTCTCTGCTGTGGCCTTGGAGTGCAGTGGAGGATGGTCCAGGTCCTTGGGCCCTGCACCCGCATGGGAGACCAGGAGGAAGCACCTGGCTCCTGGCTTCAGATCGGTGCAGCACGCCGGCCATAGCGGCCATTTGGGGGGTGAACCAACGGAATAAAGAAAGACCTTTCTCTCTGTCTCTCTCTTTCTCACTGTCTAACTCTGCCTGTCAAAAAAAAAAAAAAAATTAAGCATGGGAATGTGAGAGGTAGGAAGAGGAAGGGTTGGAGCAAGGGTGGGAGGGTGTCATTATGTTCAAATCTGTATATATGAAATGCATGAAACTTTATAACTTAAATAAAATTTTTAAAATTTAAAAAATCATGAGTATATCTTTTTCAAAGAATGCATGGAAAACACATATTCTTTTAATTTCATTTTTCACACAGCTTTTGAAGTACTCTTGTAATTATTTTACGCTTATTTATTGCTTATTTTTATATATTAAAAAGGTAGAGTAACAGAGAGAGAGGGAAATATGGAGAAAGAAAGAGATCTTATTTTTGTTGGTTTACTCCTCAGTGGCTACAACAGCTAGAGTTGGACCCAGTGGAAGCCAGGAGCCAGGAAATCCATCCTGATCTCCTACATGGGTGACAGGGACTCTAGTACTTGAGAAATCATATACTGCCTCCCAGAAGCTTGGTCAGAAGCAGAGATGTAGTTCAATCCCCTATCTTACATTTTACACAAAAATCCACTCAATGTGGATTAAAGATCTAAATCTACTACCTGACATCATCAAATTATTAGAGAACATCAGGGAAACCCTGCAAGACATTGGAACAGGCAAAGAGTTCTTGGAAATGACCCCAGAGGCACAGGCAGTCAAAGCCAAAATTAACAATTGAGACTACTTCAAATTAAGAAGTACTGCAAAAGAAACACTCAGGAAAGTGAAGAGGCAACAGACAGAATGGGAGAAATTATTTGCAAACTATGCAACTGATAAAGGATTAATAACCAGAATATATAAAGAGATCAAGAAACTCCACAACAACAAAACAAATAACTCAGTTAAGAGATGGGCAAAGGACTTAAACAGACATTTTTCAAAAGAGGAAATCCAAATGGCCAATGGACACATGAAAAAATGCTCAGAATCACTAGCCATCAGGGAAATGCAAATCAAAACCACAATAAGGTTTCACCTCACCCCAATTAGAATGGCTTTCATACAGAAATCAACAAACAACAAATGCTGGAAAGAAGGGTCAGGGCAGGGGGTGGAATACCTCAGAAATCTGAATACAGACCTACCATATGAGCCAGCCATTGAACTCCTGGGAATTTACCCAAGGGAATTTAAATCAGTAAATAAAAGTGTTATCTGTTAGACTGGCACTGTGGCATAGTAGGTAAAGCCACTGCCTGTGGTGCTGGCATCCCATATGGGCACCAGTTCAGGTCCCAGCTGCTCCACTTCCAACTCAGCTCTTTTTCTATGGCCTGGGAAAGCAATAGAGGATGGCCCAAGTCCTTGGGCCCCTGCCCCTGCATGGGAGACCCAGAAGAAGCCCCAGGCTCCCAGCTTCAGATTGGCACAGCTCCAGCCTTTGTGGCCAACTTGGGAGTGAACCAGCAGATGGAGGACATCTTTCTCTCTCTCTCTCTCTGCCTCTCCTCTTTCTGTGTAACTCTGACTTCAGATAAAATAAATCTTTTTTTAAAAAAAGAGTTATCGGCCGGCGCCGCGGCTCACTAGGCTAATCCTCCGCCTAGCGGCGCCGGCAACCGGGTTCTAGTCCCGGTCGGGGCGCCGGATTCTGTCCCGGTTGCCCCTCTTCCAGGCCAGCCCTCTGCTGTGGCCAGGGCGTGCAGTGGAGGATGGCCCAGGTGCTTGGGCCCTGCACCCCATGGGAGACCAGGAAAAGCACCTGGCTCCTGGCTCCTGGCTCCTGCCATCAGATCAGCGCGGTGCGCCTGCCGCAGCGCGCCGGCCGCGGCGGCCATTGGAGGGTGAACCAACGGCAAAAGGAAGACCTTTCTCTCTGTCTCTCTCTCTCACTGTCCACTCTGCCTGTCAAAAAAAAAAAAAAAAAAGAGTTATCTACACCTCCATGTTTATTGCAGCTCAATTCACAGCAGCTAAGACATGGAATAAACCTAAATGCCCATCAACTGAAGACTGGATAAAAAAACAATAAAATCTGGTCATTTGCAACAAAATGGAGGAATCTGGAAAACATCATGCTGAGTGAAATAAGCCAGTTCCAAAGGGACAAATATCATATGTTCTCCCTGATCCGTGACAACTAACTGAGCACCAAAAAGGAAACCTGTTGAAATGAAATGGACACTTAGAGAAACAGTGACTTGATCAGCCCTTGTCCTGACTGTTGATGAACAACTTAATACTTTATCCCTTTCAGTATTTTTTTTTTGTTCTACTTAATACTGTTGGTTGAACTCTGTAATTAACACACGATTATTCTTAGGTGTTTAAATTTAACTGAAAAGTGATCTCTGTTAAATATAAGAGTGGGAATAAGAGAGGGAGGAGATGTACAATTTGGGACATGCTCAATCGGACTTGCCCCTAATGGTAGAGTTAGAAATATGCCAGGGGATTCCAATTCAATCCCACCAAGGTGGCATACCAGTGCCATCTCACTAGTCAAAGCGATCAATTTCTGTTCACAATTGATCATAATGATAGGACTAAGAGTCAAAGGGATCACATAAACAAGACTAGTGTCTGCTAATACTAACTGATAGAATAAAAAAGGGAGAGAACAATCCAACATGGGAAGTGAGATACACAGCAGACCCATAGAATGGCAGATGTCCTACTTAGCACTCTGGCCTCAGAATCAGCCCTTAAGGCATGCGGATCTGGCTGAAAAGCCCATGAGAGTATTTCAGGCATGGAAAGCCAAGACACTCTGGAAAAAAAAAAAAAAAAAAAAAAAAAAAAAAAAAAAAAAAAAAACACCTAAATGAAAGATATCTGTTGGTGAGATCCCAGAGGGAAGAATGGGCCATCAAAGAAGGAGGTACCTTTCTCTGAAGGGAGGAGAGAACTTCCACTTTGACTACAACCTTGTCTAAATAAGATCAGAGTCAGCAAACTCAAAAGGCCTCCATAGCCTTGGCAACTAATGACAAGAGCCTTGGGTGATTACTGAGGCCATAAACAAGAGTGTCAATTTGTTAAGTCAACAACAGGAGTCACTGTGCACTTACTCCTCATGTAGGATCTCTGTCCTTAATGTCCTGTACATTGAGATTTAACGCTATAACTAGTACTCAAACTGTATTTTACACTTTGTGTTTCTGTGTGGGTGCAAACTGTTGAAATATTTACTTAATATATGCTAAATTGACCTTCTGTATATAAAGATAATTGAAAATGAATCTTGATGTGAATGGAAGGGGAGAGGGAGTGGAAGAGGGAAGGGTTGTGGGTGGGAGGGAAGTTATGGGAGGGAAAAAGCCATTGTAATCCATAAGCTGTACTTTGGAAATTTATATTCATTAAATAAAAGTTTAAAAAAAAAGAAATTATGAGATATGTATACTATGGAATACTACACAGCAGTAAAAAAGAAATTGGTCATTTGCAACAAAATGGAGGAATCTGGAAAACATCATACTTAGTGAAATAAGCCAGTCCAAAGGGACAAATACTATATGTTCTCCCTGATCTGTGAGAACTAATAGAGCACCTAAAACAAAATCTGTAGAAGTGAAATTGACACTTCAAGAAGGGATGACTTGAACTACCCTTGTCTTGACTATTGAGGAACAGTTTTTTGTTTTGTTTTGTTTTTTCATTTTTTTCTTCATACTACTTGTCCATCTCTTTACTTAACATAGAGTTAATCATATGTATATAAAGTCAATTGATGATGGATCTCAGTAAAAAATAAGAATGGGAATAAGAGAGGGAGGATGAAGTTTGTAAATATAAAGCTGTATAGTTCTGCATACATTCCTATAGTCTTACTTCTAAAGGTACAGTTTAAAAACTTGTCACCCAAATCCCATTAAGCTGGGTGGTAAAAATTCCATCTTAAGTGTTAAAGTGATCATATTAAATCTTACCGTGAACATTTAGATAGGATTAAGTGTTAAAGAGATCATATAAATAGGAACAAGTGTCTGGTAATAATAATAGATATAATTAAAAAGGAGATAATGTTCCAACATGGGAAGCAGTCCACACAGCAGACTCATAGAATGATAATTGTTTTAACTAACACTCTGACCTCAGAATCAGCCCTTAAGGCTTCATGGTCTGGCTGAAAAGCCTGTAAGAGCATTTCAGGCATGGAAAGCCAAGACACTATGGCAAAAAATGTTCTACACAAAGAATCTCTGTGAGACCCCAGTGAAAAGAAGTGGGTATCAAAGAAGGATGTACTTTTCTCTGAAGGGAGGAGAGAACTTCCTTTGACTATGGGCTTGTCTAAATACTGACGGAGTGGCCGGCGCCGCGGCTCACTAGGCTAATCCTCCGCCTAGCGGCGCCGGCACACCGGGTTCTAGTCCCGGTCGGGGCGCCGGATTCTGTCCTGGTTACCCTTCTTCCAGGCCAGCCCTCTGCTGTGGCCAGGGAGTGCAGTGGAGGATGGCCCAGGTGCTTGGGCCCTGCACCCCATGGGAGACCAGGAAAAGCACCTGGCTCCTGGCTCCTGCCATCGGATCAGCGCGGTGCGCCGGCCGCAGTGCGCCGGCCGCGGCGGCCATTGGAGGGTGAACCAACGGCAAAGGAAGACCTTTCTCTCTGTCTCTCTCTCTCACTGTCCACTCTGCCTGTCAAAAATAAAAAAAAAAAATAAAAAAAAAAATAAATAAATACTGACGGAGTTTGTGGATTCAAAAGGCTTCCATAGCCTTGGCAGCTCATGTCAAGAGCCTTGGGTGGTCACTGACATCATAAATAAGAGTGTTAATTGTTAAATTAACAACAGGTGTCACGTGCACTAACTTCCCATGCAGGACCTCTGTCCTCAATGAGTTGTATTATGTAAAATTAGTTCTCAACAGGTTTGTGTGTGTGTGCGTGTGTGTGCAAACTGTTGAAATCTTTACTTAGTAGAGAGTTGGTCTTCTGTATACAAAGTTAATTGAAAATGACTCTTAATGGATAATGGTACTGGGAAGGGGAGAGGGAGAAGGAGGAGGGGTACAACTAAAGTTGTACTTATGAAATTTGTACTCCTTAAAAATAAATAAATTTTTAAAAAATAAATATGTGATGCAAAACTGAAAAAATAGAAAAAAAATAGGCAAGCCCACAACTCTCATGAATGTCAACATTCTTTTCTTGATTATTGATAGAAATAAGAAGAAAAATTTCAAAGATAAATAAGATTTAACACTATCCATCAGTTTGATCCAACTAACATTTATAGACTATTGTATCACATCATCATTTCAAATACACATGAAACATTCATCAAGATAAACAATATGGTAGACTGCTAAATAACTCTCAATAAACTGAACACCAAAAAAATAAGTCACAGTAGAATTAAAATAAAAATCAATAATAGAAATACACTCAGAGTATTCCTAAATCTATGGAGACTAAATGATATTTTTTCTATATAATCCATAAGTCAAAGTAAAAATCAAAAGGGAACTCTAAAAAACATTGTTAACAATTTATTTATTTATTTGCAAGGCATAGTTACAGAGAGAAAGGGAAAGAGAGAGAGAGAGAGAGAGAGAGAGAGAGAGAAAGTTTTTCCATCTGCTGGTTCACTCCCAGATAGCCACAATAGCGAGGGCTGAGCCAGGCCAAAGCTTGAAGCCAGGAGCTCCTTCCAGAAGAACACTATAAAAAAATAAAAACTGATTCTACAAGAGAGAATATGAATAGCTCTCATACCAATTTAAAAATGTAATTAGCCTGTAAATAAAATTACAGGCTCAGATGGCTTTACTTCCAAATATTTAAGAAAAATATGAGTAGTTCTTTTAAAAGAAATATTCTAGAAAACAGATGCAAAAGAACTTTTCAAATGATTTTGTGAGGCAAGTCTTTTCCTGTACCAATATGAGACAAAGCAACTTCAAGAAAAGAAAACAAGGCCAATATTTCTCATGTACATAGAAGCAAAATCTTAATAAAACACAAATTAAATCCAGAAATATATAAAAATTTTATTTGTATGTCATGATCAAGTAGGATTTTCCCAAGAATATAGTATTTGAAAATAAATGAATGTTTCTGCTCTTGGGAAGTGAGTGATGGAATATTGTCTTCACTATTAAGCATGATGTCAGCTATAGATTTTTTACAATTTGGATGCCCTATTTCAGGTTGGGGAAGTTTTCTTCCAGTCTTTTGCAAATAATACAGTTTTATTTGAGATAGAAGAAGTAAAATTGTCTTATTTGCAAAATACATGACTATGTACATAGAAAATACTAAGGATAGCTTTGCGCAGTGGCAGTATCGTAGCCAATGAGGTTTATCCGAGGCGCGATTATTGCTAATAGAAAATACTAAGGACAGCCAAAAAAAAAAAAAAAAAAAAACCAACTATGAAGTAAGGAGTATTTAAGCAAGTTTGCAGGATACAAGATCAATACATGAAAAGTAGTTGTATTTTTATATTCTAGTATAAGCAATCACAAGATGAAATTTAGAAAACAAAACCACTTGCAATACCATGAGTAAATGAAATGCTTAAGGATAAGTTTAATAAAATATGTACACTGAAAATTATGAAAGATTACAGAGAAAAAATAGACCTATTAAATAGGAGGTATTGGGAAACTCAAAAGTAGTGTTAGGATATAATTAATTGCCTCCTTTTCAAAATTGATATGATAATTCAATATATTCCTAATAAAAATCCCATCAAGCATTTTTTAAAGGCTAACAGATTGTACTATGTATATGAAAACATTACATAATAGTGACAAGAATTTTGAAAAAGAACAAAGTTATAAGACTTAACACTATTTATGTCATTATTTAGTTTTATTAATCATAAAGTACACATTGGCCTAAGGATAGACATACAGAACAACAGAAAAGAATAGACAGGATAGTAAAGGGTTGTATAGAGTTCATTCGTTTTTTTACAAAGGTGCTCAGGTAATTCAATGAGGAAAAGAGAGTTTTTCAATAAACCATACTAGTACAATTGGAAATACATATGAGAAAAATAAAATTAAACCCTAGCTAAAACAAGACACCAAAAAAAAATCACTCAAACTGCTGATAGACCTAAATATTAAAATTACAGAGCTTCTAAAGAAAACAAAGCACAAAGTCTCTAAGACTTTGGGGTAGGCAAACATGGACTTGCCTTGCCCATTAAAGTATGAATAAATTATGTCACTTCACGTGGAAGCATTAAGAGTATGACTTACCACACCCCCTTTCCCATGCAATTATTAAAGTGTCACAACAGAGCCTCTGTCATCTTGTGTCCCTGAGTGTACAAGATAAGCAGGGATTCTTTCAATCATTTTTGGTCACGTACAATGAATGAAAATTAAACCTTTGGAAAGTCACTAAGATTTGTATGTACTATGTACATGTAGCATTCTTTGTCACAAGAGCATAATTTAGCTCATTCAGTAATTAATGTATTGATTACACAGTTTATATGCTATTTCTCTTAGCAATGTAGAGTCTTATTGATAATAAAAGTGAAAAGAAATGGAAAAAGCTGACAAATACTCTGAGACTCTCCATCATGCATGAAATCAGAGGTAAGAACTCAATAAAGATGTTTTGTTAAAGGTGACTTGTGCAAAGAAAAATTGATATTACTAAATAGTGACAAAAGAAAGCTATGAAACTGTTCCCAGGGAACCCTGCTTTTGATTTTAAATCTCCATATTCTTATTCTCCATTAAGATGATTTCATTTTAAAAGTTAAGCTCTACTTTTTCACTAAGCCTTACAAAGATTACAAAGAAATGAAGAGCCCAATGCATCCTACTGGCTTAAGAATCGATTAAAGGCCTTACTTCACTTTGGCCTTTAATTCCTAATATTACAATGACATACTCATTTTGTTGATTCATTGCCTTTGTAGCTGACAAACGAATTAGTGTTTTTGACCATGGACAATTCCCCCCTTTTAACTGTCAAATGAGTTAGAAGCAGAATGCCAACATATCACCATGAAAACTATCAGTTTCCTTCCCAGTGTCTGATCCATATGTCTTCAAAAAATTAACACACAAATTAATCCAAGCATTTCCTCTCTTTCTCAAAATGCACAAGCTGAGGCTACTTTACAACAACTAGAATAATCCAAATTTGCATGAGAAAATGTTAATTACTGAGTCAAGGGAAAAGTTTGTGATGGGAAGCAGGAAAAAGAAAATTGATGATCTGTGGCCATGACCCTGCATTCAAGTTTACATTTTTATATAAGAGTGGGAATAAGAGAGGGAGGAGATGTACAATTTGGTTCATGCTCAATCGGACTTGCCCCTAATGGTAGAGTTAGAAACATGCCAGGGGATTCCAATTCAATCCCACCAAGGTGGCATGTACCAATGCCATCTCACTAGTCAAAGTGATCAGTTTTAGTTCACAATTGATCATAATGATAGGACTAAGAGTCAAAGGGATCACATAAACAAGACTAGTGTCTGCTAACACTAACTGATAGAATTAAAAAGGGAGAGAACAATCCAACATGGGAAGCGGGATACACAGCAGACTCATAGAATGGCAGATGCCCTAACAGCACTCTGGCCTCAGAATCACCCTTAAGGCATTCAGATCTGGCTAAAAAGCCCATGAGAGTATTTTAGGCATGGAAAGCCAAGACACTCTGGAAAAAAAAAAAAAAAAAAAAACACCTAAATGAAAGATATCTGTTGGTGAGATCCCAGAGGGAAGAATGGGCCATCAAAGAAGGAGGTACCTTTCTCTGAAGGGAGGAGAGAGCTTCCACTTTGACTATGGCCTTGTCTAAATAAGATCAGAGTTTGTGAACTCAAGAGGCTTCCATAGCCTTGGCAGCTCATGACAAGAGCCTTGGGTGATTACTGAAATCAAATAAGAGTGTCAATTGTTAAATCAACAACAGGAGTCACTGTGCACTTACTCCTCATGTAGGATCTCTGTCCTTAACGTGTTGTAGTATGCAAATTAATGGTAAAACTACTACTCAAACAGTACTTTACACTTTGTGCATCTGTGTGGGTGCAAACTGTTGAAATCTTTACTTAGCATGTACTAAGTTGATCTTCTGTATATAAAGATAATTGAAAATGAATCTTAATGAAGAATGGGATGGGAGAGGGAGTAGGAGATGGGATGGTTTGCAGGTGGGAGGGTGGTTATAGAGGGAAAAAGCTGCTAAAATCCAGAAGTTGTACTTTGGAAATTTACATTTATTAAATAAAAGTTTAAAAAGTTTACATTTTTAGGTATGAACCATTACTGGCAGATCCAATTTTTTCAAAAATGCATATTCTCTTACCAAATTAGGCCACAGACCTGCTGCCCTGTATACCTATATCCATAGAAATGCCCAATAATATTTCCATTTTGGGTTGGTAACCCAAACTGAAAGTCCCTCAAATACAATTGTAAGCATCTTATCTGACTATATTTATTGGTCAGATCTTTTTAAAATTACCATAAGTACATTCCTCCTTTGTTTAGTATTACTGCTATTCTTATTACTATTTGAGAGACAGGAACAGACAGGGTGCTCCCACCTACTGATTCACTCCCCAATGAATACAACGGTGGAGGGATTGGGCAGTGGAAGGTTGGCAGGGAGAGAACGGATGGCAAGTCAGGAACTCATTTCAGTTGGGTGGCATAAACCCATCCCCCAACTATTTGAGCCACTGCTGCTGTCTCCCAGGGTTTGAATTACCAGGAGACAGGAATCTGGAGCTAAGGATTGAACTCAAGCACTCAAATGTGGGTCACGGGCATCCTAACCAAGGGCTTAAGTATTACACCAACACTTACCCCAAAAAAATATTTCTGAGCACATCATAATCATAATATCAAAACCTTTCATAAAGCAACAAGATGTGTTATAGTACAATGATTATGCAGCAGATATATAACAAATATACACACCACATGCAAAATACCCTTTTTATTTAGTATTTTCCTCATCTATTGATTTTCCATCCAGTTAATGGACATAACAATAATAATAGTATAATGATAAATGATAATTATTAAAACTCTATTCAGTTGGAACCAACAATGCTCTTTCATTTTAAAATCTTTATTTTTGCCATTAAAATCTTCACCTTCATGCATGGCTACAAAATTGAGAAGACTGAGACATTTCAAGTCCTAAAAGGCCAAACGCATAACTTATAAATCAAAGGACCAATTTTTCTGCTCATCTTTTCACACAGTTTTTTTCAAATTTTTTAGTATTTGTATGGAAAAAAATACTGAAAAGTTACCATGGTTTCAGTATGATAGTATGGCCAGAAGATAACATAATTACAGTATCACAGTGCATCAAAATGAAACCTTATATGGCATACATTTTTAAACTCTAGTCAGTGTCACGTATATTACAGGATTCCTGAATTGTTAGCAGTGGATATTGTGATAAGCAAGACATTTCATGGTATTTTAAACTAGACAGGGTTGCCTAAAAAATCTATTTCTCCCCCAACTTCCCTCGTCTATTATTAAATTGAGTCATTCAAAATCATTGCAGGTCAACACAAATTGACATGCAAGTCATTAGACTTATTTGTCATGGAGTATTGTCCCAAGTATTTTCTGTTCAGAGTCATCAAATACCTAGACAGACAGCAAACATGTGTTAAGTATTTACAGTGTTCCAGTTATCATGCTAGACTCTGGAGATACTAAAGCAAGTAAGACATAGTTCTGTTCTCAAATTGCTTATGTCTAGCAAACACACTATACAAAAATACAGACAATCTCGTGATGTTATGGTATTAACTTCCTATGTATAATATAAGTTTAATACTTGGCTGGACCATCTTAAATAAGGTTAACTACAAAAAATGTCCAACTACATAATGCAGAGCAGACAAAACTTTTTAAATCTTTTTGTTTTTTCCGTTCCCATTGTGTTTCTTAAATAGACCAGTTGTTTTTGTTTGTTTGTTTGTTTGTTTTTCACAGGCAGAGTGGACAGTGAGAGAGAGACAGAGAGAAAGATCTTCCTTTTGCCGTTGGTTCACCCTCCAATGGCGGCTGCAGCAGGCCCACCGCGCTGATCCAAAGGCAGGAGCCAGGTGCTTCTCCTGGTCTCCCATGGGGTGCAGGACCCAAGCACTTGGGCCATCCTCGACTGCACTCCCTGGCCACAGCAGAGAGCTGGCCTGGAAGAGGGGCAAGCAGGACAGAATCCGGCGCCCCGACCGGGACTAGAACCCGGTGTGCTGGCGCCGCTAGGCGGAGGATTAGCCTAGTGAGCCACGGTGCTGGCCTAAATAGACCAGTTTTAAAGTTTAATTAATTGGGGCCGGCACTGTGGCTCAGCGGGTTAAAGCCCTGGCCTGAAACGTTGGCATCCCATATGGGCGCCAGTTCTAATCTCGGCTGCTCCTCTTCCAATCCAGCTCTCTGCTATGGCCTGGGAAAGCAGTAGAAGATGGCCTAAGTCCTTGGGCGCCTGCACCCACATGGGAGACCTGGAAGACACTCCTAGCTCCTGGCTTCAGATCGGCGCAGCTCAGGGGAGTGAACCAGCGGATGGAAGACCTCTCTCTCTCTGTCTCTACCTCTCTCCGTAACTCTTTCAAAAATAAACTAATTAATTAATTTAATTAAATAAAAAGTTTAATTAATTTTAAAAAGTGATTCTTGCAAGTATCTTGTCAATATTTGTAACTCTCTTCTTGCCATATCCAAAATAATCCACACTACAGTAGGACTGGACCATCCGCTTCATCCAAATCTCAAGAAATAGGGCTTGACAAGTAAGAATGGGTACTTTTCAGGTCATTTCACAAGGTATCATTAGTGGATAGAGTTAAGGAGGATTTCAGGTATTACTGCCCTATATTTCAACAAACATAGACCACATTTTCTTCTGAACTAGACAAATCATACTTTCACATAATGTCATATGCAAGTTAAGTTGACTAAGACACTCTCTTGGTTGACAGGTTGCATGTTTTTTAAAGTATATGAGCAAGCTCTGCTCTTTTACATTCCTTGAAGATATCCTAAGGTATTCACCTCCCTTGGGAAGTGAGATGAGGAAGCAACTTGTTGCAACATTAATATAAAAAGAAATAACAATAATCACTTGGACAACAAAATAAAATATTCAAGTAAACCAATACTCAAGTAAATCAGGATAGGAAATCATCTTGAAATTCAAGCTTTGTGTATGGAGGGAGGATTTTCCAAATTCTTCTATCTTCCTTTTTAACCAATGAAGATACAAATCTGGCTGACATGACTGTTGATTTTATTCCATGAAAGAGGCCCAGATAAGCCAGTAGGAAATGCGAGTGCCTTTTCCTTCTTTTGCCAATGAGTTTTTGGTAGAGAAAGGAAGAAAGAGAAAGTGGAAGCGGTATAAGAAACACATATTTCCTGACCTATGCTCTCCAAATTGAAGCCCCAGAAATGAGAATTTTTTAGGTAAATTGAAAGGAATGCTGAGGTAGTGAAGCTTTTTTTTGGTCTTTGATGCTCCCGGGTAAAATTTCTCGTGTGCTAATATGGTACAGTACCAGCAGAGGAAAGAAGGCAGAAAGATAGTCAAGCAAAAAGATGGACAAAACATCATCCCTAACCTTTCATTCGGTGGAGCACACCTAAAATTTTCTACATACCTCTGAGAAAAGAATGAGAAGATGATGATAAGGCAGCCTGACATGGGCTTTCTGTGTTGAGGAACAAGGAAAGCTCATCATTAACGCTGTAGTGGCAGTGGCAGACTTGGAACAGACTTACAACAAGGGCAGCATCTGTGGAAGTCAAGATAAAGTCATACCACACAGGTTGGACTACCAGGGCCTAAAAAAGCTAAGACTCAAAAGGCTTCCATAGCCTTGGCAACTCATGACAAGAGCCTAGGGTGATTACTGATGCCATAAATAAGAGTGTCCATTTGTTAAGTCAACAACAGGAGTCACTGTGCACTTACTCCTCATGTAGGATCTCTGTCCTTAATGTGCTGTACATTGTGATTTAATGCTATAACTAGTACTGAAACAGTATTTTTCACTTGTGTTTCTATGTGGGTGCAAACTGTTGAAGTCTTTACTTAATATATGCTAAACTGATCTTCTGTATATAAAGAGAATTGAAAATGAATCTTGATGTGAATGAAGGGGGGAGGGAGAGGGAAAGAAGAGGGTTGCGGGTGGGAGGGAAGTTATGGGGGGGAAAGCCATTGTAATCCATAAGCTGTACTTTGGAAATTTATATTCATTAAATAAAAGTTAAATAAAAGTACCAGGGTAAAAAAAAAAAAAAGCTAAGACTAAACTTAAGTAAGTAATGACAACATTTGCAGATGCCCGTGTATTAAAGGATGGAGTCCATTAAATCCAGCTCACCTCCAAGGTGTAAGTTCCCCTACCCCAATATACTTGAATATTAATGTGAAGAGGAACTACTGTTTGCGCTTTGGTTTAAATAGGAGACAGAAACAAGTCACTAGCCTCATAATCATTATAAGACAATGAGGGAGAAAGGATTTTTTGTCAGAAATTAGTTTGAGATTTGTTTTTAAATCTGAAATTTCCTTTTAGGCTAAAAAAGTACAAACAACTATAAATTGAATGTATGCATTGTTTATGAAAACAATACTTCGTGTTATAAAAATGAAATATTGCAAATGCAATAGCAACATTAAAAAGATCTCCAAGGGTCAGAGCAGTCAACCATAAATCCTCTTTCAGCTGAAGCCTACAGGGCAATTCTGACCTCACACTCAAATCTCCAGACATGTTAAATACAAACTCACAAGATACCCTCAGGTTATCCTAAATAACTATAGCTGGATGACCTCTGCTGCATCTTGCAAAGATCCAGAGGACCCACATGTGGACTAAGTCAACAAGGCCACTGCTGTAAGACATTCTCCAAATGAATCACCATGCCACTGAAGTAGTGGTGAGCCTTATTCTTACAGTCCACAATTATCCCTCTTTTAAATCCCTTTCTCATAGCCCTAAGGCTAAGACTTCCTTTTATTCAGTTCTTATAAAGGGTAGGAATTACTATATAGTTGAATTCCTTTTTATATCCCCTAATCATAAAATTATTCAGAATCTGATCACACAATAATTAGGTCAACCTTCCTTTATCAAAAATCTATGAATATAGTTCATAAATTTCATAGTGCCTACATTTTCTGTTAAAAAATTTAGCAAAGTATGAAAAAACTTATTTTCACTTCTTAAAGAAATAAAGGTCATCAAGCTTTACAGCAGATTGGAGTCTATTACCAGTGACTGAATTTTCATAAGATTTGGGAACTATAAGGATTCCTGAAGATAAAGGATCTTATGTTATTTACCTTTATACATCAGTGGCTAGCACTGTATCTGGAACACAATTCCCTTCAACTGTTTATTAATGTGAACACTCAAACTTAGCCTGTACATGTATTTTTTTTAACTTTTATTTAATGAATATAAATTTCCAAAGTACGACTTATGGATTACAATGGCTTCCCCCACATACCGTCCCTCCCACCCACAACCCTCCCCTTTCCCACTCCCTCTCCCCTTCCATTCACATCAACATTCATTTTCGATTATCTTAATATACAGAAGATCAGCTTAGTATACATTAAGTAAGGATTTCAACAGTTTGCTCCCACACAGAAACATAAAGTGAAAAATAATAGATGATTTTTTTTAAATGATGATGAAATCAGATCAGACCTATTGTCATGTTTAATCCCAGTGAGAGTCAAGTTGGGAATTGATAATTTCTTTTTTTTTTTTTTTTTACAGAAGATCAGTTTAGTATACATTAAGTAAAGATTTCAACAGTTTGCACCCCCATAGAAACACAAAGTAAAATATATTGTTTGAGTACTCGTTATAGCATTAAGCCTCAATGTACAGCACATTAAGGACAGAGATCCTACATGAGGAGTAAGTGCACAGTGACTCCTGTTGTTGACTTTACCAATTGACACTCCTGTCTATGGCATCAGTAATCTCCCTATGCACCAGTCATGAGTTTCCAAGGCTATGGAAGCCCCTTGAGTTCTCTGACTCTTATCTTGTTTAGACAAGGTCATTGTCAAAGTGGAGGTTCTCTCCTCCCTTCAGAGAAAGGTACCTCCTTCTTTGAAGACCTGTTCTTTCCACTGGGATCTCACTCACAGAGATCTTTTTGCCAGAGTGTCTTGGAGCCTGTACATGTATTAACATTTTCAAAAAAATACCATGACTTAGGATGTTTCCCAATACTGAACAGGAATTTTTAATAAAGTTTAAAAACAAATAAGGAGATTCCTCAAAAAGCTAAAAAAAAAATAATGCAGTAATTCAACTCCAAAGGAATCAAGAGTGGGATTTAAATTAGTATTTACACACCATTGTTCATAGTAGCTGTCGCTCCCCATCTTCGTGGAGGAACGACACAGGACCCTGCGCTGTTCTTTTGTCTGCTCGGCCCTTCCCGGGTTTGCTGCTGGTTCTTCCCGGGTTGGCTACCGACCCTTCCACCTCCGTGGAAGGGCGGTTCCCCCTAGCCACTTTCCCCACTTCCGCCGGCCGGCTCTCTCAGGGGCTGCACAGGTGTTCCTTCAGATAGATGTTCCTCTTAGATGTTCCTGGTGCATGTTGTCTCTCTCCTCCTTTATAGTCCTCTTCCACCAATCCCAACTCTGCTACCCACACGCCGAGTACGCTGCTCTCCTCCAATCAGGAGCAGGTCCTGCTGCCTATTGGTTGAACTGGAGGCAGCTGAGTAGAAGCTGTTTCCTCCTCTCCCAGCGCCATATTGTGGGAGAGCAGATGCATAGAATAAGTCTTAATTCCAGTAACTTAGTCTAGTCCGAGTTGCTCCCAGTTGCTCCCCACAGTAGCATTATTTATAATAGCCAAAATGTAGAAACCAAAATGTCTATCAACAGATGAATGGATAAGCAAAACATGGAATATACATATAATAAAGTATTAGCCATAAGAAGTAATATATACTACAACATGGATGAACCTTAAAACAAGTAAGTGAAATATGCCACATAAAAAAGACAAATGCTGTGTGCTTCCACAGGTATGAAGAGTAGTCAAATTCATAGAAATAGAAAGTAGAGTAGAGGTGCCAGGGATTTAGAAGAGAGGGAATGAGGAGGGTAGTGGTTAAAGGGTATTCAATTTAAGTTTGAGATGATTGGGGGAAAAAATTTCAGGAATTGAATAGTGGTGATGGTTCTATTTGAATACACTTAGCACCACTGAATCATGCATTTAAATATGGCTAAAATGGAAATTTTGGTGTGGGCATTGTGGCACAACAGGTTAATCCACCACTTAGGATGCCCAAATCCCATTTTAAAGTGCTCAAACCCATGGTTGAGACTCACCTGCTCTGTTCCCCTCCTGCTTCCTGTTAACGCACATCATGGGAGGCAGAAGGTGTTGGCTCAAGTGCATAGGTCCCCGCCACTATGTGGGAGACCTGGCTTCAAGTTTTAATCTGACCCAGCCGAGGCCATTGTGGGCATTTGAAAAGCAAACCAGGGGCTAGAAGACATCTCTCTACCTTTCTCTCTTTCAAATCAATAAAATACTTTTTTAAAAATGAAAACTGTAGGCCAGTGCCACGGCTCACTAGGCTAATCCTCCACCTGCAGCGCCAGCACCCCGGGTTCTAGTCCCGGTTGCTCCTCTTCCAGTCCAGCTCTCTGCTGTGGCCTGGGAAGGCAGTGGAGGACGGCCCAAGTGCTTGGGCCCTGCACCTGCATGGGAGACCAGGAAGAAGCACCTGGCTCCTGGCTTCGGATTGGCAGCTGTAGCGGCCATTTGAGGGGAACCAATGGAAGGAAGACCTTTCTCTCTGTCTTTCTCTCTCTCACTGTCTAACTCTGCCTGTCAAAAAAAAAAAAAAAATGAAGACCGTAAATCACAATTTTAAAATAAAATAAAATAATGCCTCATAAAGTATACTCCACAAGTTTAAACCCTCCAAAGGATACATGCTGTATAAATTAAGTATCTGACTTACTCCAATACAAATAAAGGCTAATCAGTTACTGAGTAAACAGGTAAAATATCATAACAACTAAAATTAAAATCAATGCTAATTTTCTATCAGTAGATTACCACCGGACAAAGTAGTTGGAGGACAGACAGTACATGTTTTGTTTTTACTAAGAAGTAAAGTGAATAATAACAGATAAAAATATGTTGTCCTAACTGAATTTGAAACAGAAGATGTCTGATAAAGACATGTTAGTTTGATTACCAAATAAATATTTGCAAAGGCCATTAGAGTCATCCTCTACAAAGTAACATATTAATGTTAATAAATACATAAAAAGAAAAATATGAAGACTATTGTGAAAACAGCAAGTTAGAAGATTAAGTTCTCTAAAGAGTTAAAAAAAAAAGCTGTAGTCTTTGATCACCCACCCTCTACATCCATGTCTTCATAAATTTGATTCATTTATAGAGTGTTTTTTGATGATAGGCAATTCTTTGTTGAAAGTTAAGTGCTCTTTTATATGAATAAATAAAGAAGGTTTTGGTTTAAACTAGAGCATTATTTTGACAAATGTTTATTGGAAATCCAATTATGGGTTCATAAATCAGTGTTCTTTGTGGTCCATCAGGTGAGCTCACCAATGCCACCAGATGTCACAGTGAATATCAATAAGGTAATTAAAACAAGTCCATGGAATGCTGTGCTTCCTACACAATGACAGTAGTCAAAACAGGAAGAAAAAGCTTATCATTTAAAATTGAACTTACTGAAAATACTTCTGCAAGATGTCATAACTATACTTTCAAAAAAACAAAAACATTTGTTTTTTATTTACTGTTGAACTAAAAATAACAAGATTAAGCATGATGCACAATCTGTCACACAGATAATTTTCAAACATTTCTCATGATAAAAAGGAAAAAAATATTTATCTGCATATATCCCATGATTGAATTATGTCCTCACAAGAATTATTCTTCTTTTTTTCCTTCCTTTCCTATCTTTCTTTCCCTCCATTCCCTTTTGAAGGTAGTTTTTATTTCCTGAAGAACTGGGGCCTTTTAATAATGCATAATGTACTTGGCCCAATGTCCATTCACATACTACATGGACCTGATCAGCTTGAAAAATTCGATGATGACAGCTTACCTTCTTTACTACTAAAATGAAAACTGTTGTCAAGACAATTCTGCAAAGCAACAAATTCATTTCAAGTGGAAATAGTAAAGACTTTTTACTCTAAAAGTTTTTTAACGTTCCTATATAGTCCTATTGCTACCAACTATGAACAGGGAGGGAAATAACTCATTTAATGAACATAAGCACTTATGTGTTGCAGCCAAGAGTCAGAAATTTGATTAAACCCAGTAAAATAGATAGAAAATAAGATCTGAGTGACTAGCATAATAGTATAAAATAAAACTTAACAATTATCTCTTACCAATACTGCCCAAATTGTTAAGATTATCTCTATTTTAGACATGTCCTTGCTCCTTCCTGATTTAGTTTTGCTTCCAGTGTAAACAAGGTATCTCTTCCTTTACAGAGAGAACAGTACATAAGATTTCTTTAAGATATTTGAGTATATTTTATGTTGGAAATAAAAACCTTATTCTTCCCGTACAGTAAAGTTCTAAAGGGCTTCTGCAGTTTTTGTTTACATATCACTGTTTCGCAGTGAGAACTGAAGGATCCCTGCCTGTCAGATTTCCAGACAGACCTCTGTATAATCCATCCCAAAGAATCATAAGTAACACTGGCCAGTACATTAGAAATCTGCTGCTAAACCAGCCAGGCAGGTAAAGAGCTAGTAGAATAAGGCCACACAAGCAGAGCTCTGCTATTACTCTATAACTGCAGGGCCCAAGACTGTTGGCTTGCCTATTGATGATAATATAAACAGAGAGTGAGTGACAACTTAAAATGCTAGCTGTTGAGCGACTCTAATCTTAAACCAAAGAAATTATGTCATCAAGACTGACTTAAAAGAACAATGTCTAAATACAGCTGTTATTTGTGAAAGACAAAAATGTTGCCATTGTATCATAGGGCAATATTTAGATAGAACTGAACTGCTTCTGGGTCTCCCAGAGCACCTCTAATTCCACATTATTTGGGCAGCCTCATATGAAAAGGAGTTCAGGTTAAAGGGTGCCTGAAAAGTCCTGAATTCCCACAATGAATCCAGAGACTCTTACTGGTTTGCATTGTATAAATTCCCATGGTACAAGCTGGTGAACAGACATTAAGAACAACTAGGAAGAATCACTATGTTCCTAAACTTGTATTTATGAAATGCATAAAGTATGTATACTTTAAATAAAAGGTTTTTGAAAAAATATATAAACAGCATATCGAAAAAAAGCCAAAAACTAGGAGTAGTGTCATGACATCATGAAGGGCTCCACTGATCCACTCTCCAGTGAAACTAGTAAAAATTATTAAAAAGCAAGTAACTAAAGCCTCTGGAAATGACCCTAAATACAAACAACAAATGAAGAAACACCTATGCAACTATTCAACCAAAAAAAAAAAAAAAAAAAAACACTATGAGTGGCAAGTATATAGCCTAGCAGTTAGATGCTAGTGTCCCACATCAGAGAAGTAGGGTTCAATTCCAAGCTCTTGACTCCAGCTTCCTGCTAATGTGGATCTTGGGAAGGCAGTGGTAGTGGTTCACATGAATGGAAAATCTTTCTCTGTCAATCTTTTTTTTCAAACAGATGATAATAAACTTTCTTTTAAGGATCCAAATCAAAATTCCAGAGCTAAAAGTACAGTAGCTGCAATTAAAAATTTGCCAGAGATGTTCAATATTTTTGACCAAGCAAAACAAAGAACTCATGAACTGGTTTTTGTAAAAATCATAAGAGATTATGCAAACCAAAGAACAGAAAGAATAAAAATAATAATGAAAAATAAAGATACTCACAGAATGTGGAATGCCATTAAGCATACCAATGAGTATGGAGGTAGCTTTCAGAAATGAGAAAGGAAAAGATTTACGACCATATTAAGCAACAGATATTAGGGCATCCTTACACATTGCTGAATATGTAGACAACCCTCAGAAGTACACATTGAGGGACTGAAAGAGAAATAAGTTGAATTTCCTATGGAAATTTCTATAAGTTGAGAAAAAAATAACAGTTCTCTGTGGCTAATAGAAGCCCTGGGAAACTAAGCAAAGTCTTCTGGGAGACAAGGAAATATAATCCCTTGTCTATATGAGTTCATTCTCTGGTGGCAAGACATGCTACCTGACACAAAATAAAAATCTATGCAATATCAATATTTAACCTTAAAGCAGCCATAGTTAACAAGTACTATATTCCAGAAAAAATAAGATACATAACATTTATCCATAAATATTTAGTGAGATCTACCACACATACAAAAGCATCCAAGTATATACACCACACACTCACACATTCATGCGTATTTCCAAAGCCCAGAAATTGACTTGCGATTTAACCCTCATTCCTGACTTCATTACTAAATAGTTGTATTTAACATCCTCTATAAATTACTTTTCTACATATCAGGAGTAACATGCAAAACATAATATTCTATGAAAAGCTAAGATGTCAATTATAAAAGAATGAAACTCCTTTGTCACATAATTCCAAATTTTTCATATTATTGTTATTTCAAACATGTGGAAGTAATTTATAAAGTATAATAATGATACCAAAATCAGGTTTAAAAATATGACTTACTCATGAATAACATCAACAATAAAAATTTTCAGGGATGCTTACAATCTGCAAAACACTACCATATATAATATTTCACTGATTTTTCACAAAAGCTCAAGGAGACATCAGTATATTATTAAATATGTAATTCTTATTCTGTACATGCCGAAACTGAGACTTAGATTACATGATTCATCAAAGTAACACAGGTAATAATGTCAAGCCCAGAAATCAAACTCAGGTCCTTGAACTTCAAATAAAAATTTGTGCAGCATTATGAAAAGTAATTACTGGGCCAAACCAAGAATTAAGCCCACTCAGAAAGACTCTACCTATTGAAAAATAATTTTTAAAAAGCAGCAATAACAGGAGCAAAGGCAGATTTAATGTTCTATGCTAGGCTGGGTAAAAAGAAAATACAATAACATTCCTGAAAGCTACATCTTTTGATTTTTCCTCTAATTCTTTCCTGCTATTAAAGCAATTTATCTAGGATAAAGCAAATGCAAACTCCTATACTCCATGATATGCATATTCTGTGAATATATTTTATTCTAGGATAAATGCTTTAAAGAGTACTGAAGTCCCACTTTCACAAAATAAGAGGCACAAGTATTAAAATAATAGATACCACTTAATAATATAGAATTGCCTCCATAATAAACTAGATATGATACCAAAATACATTCTCTTTGGGAAATTACAAATGGTTCACACTAACCTCAAACACTTCCATGTGCAAATGCTCACCTAGACGTGCTCACTTCGGCAGCACATATACTAAAATGCTCACCTAGAATCCAACTTTGAATTTACTGTCATCACTAAGTGTGGTATCATCCAGAGCTAGAGATACATGATTTATCTCTGACCCTCACAGTCACAAGGAAAAGTTTTACTGAATATTACAATTGGGACTAATGGAGTTGATAGTATAAACCAGGGAATCAATGAAGTTGCACTTCCAATTGTCTGTGGTTCCATTGCCCTCTAGTGGTTAGTCTGAAACTAGTTATTAACAGTGATGGTATCCTTCCAAAGTCTAAACAGCAGCATCCCTAACATCTAGGGGTGTATTTAAGCATACAAATTTTGAGTTCTAGTTAAGACCTAATGAAAAGAAATTCTGGGGGTAGTGTCTAGAAATCTGTTCTAATGGGTCCTCCAAGTGATTCCAATGTGCACTAAAGAATGAGAGACACCAATCTTAAGTAAGGTATGGTGTTCATATTTGACGTAGATGTGAAATGTATGTTTGGGGTTTTTTACAAGAATATTGGTCATAATTATATCTCCACCTTTTCTAAATTTTGAAAGGCTTTTTATATACACAAGATAATCTAGAAAAAGCTTATAGTTTATTTGGGCAGATTGAAAAGTGCTATAAAGCTGAAATTGAACAATACAAAAAATAAGATAAAATGAATAAAAATCAAATCAAATAAATATAAAAATTCATTTTAAGAGCTTGCCAGGTCCTATATATTTATTGCTTCGCTATAAAATCAATGGGAGTGTTTGCTGGATGCATGAATAATCCAGGATTGTGTGGGGGCATTCAACAGGGTGTTTAATATTGGGCTCTTTAGATGTATATTATTTTCTATCCATTTTTTTCTATTACATAAATTGCTATTTCCAACTACATATATCGTTAATTATTCAAATGATCGCTGATACAATCCCAAGCCCACCCTGAAAGCTGAAAAATAATTGGGCAGGAATTTTTAAACATGTATTGAGGGAAATAATTTTAAATAATTTTCAAATCATGTATAAATTAGTGTTAGCTCTGGGATGGTGATGGTGACTTAACTACCCATCAGATAAAGACAACATAATTCCATAGAAGTGAAACTGGACTTGAGGCCAAGAAGTCTAAAATTGATCTATGTGAACTTTGTCAGGTTGCTTAAACTCTCGGGTACTTGGTTTCCCCAGTTAAGGGTAGTGGTGATAATAATATTCTACACTGCAGTTTTTTTGAGGGTCAAATAAGTAGGAATAAGACAGGATTCATCATTAAATAGAAGCAGCTTTATACATATTGGGTAAACAAATATTGCAGAAAGATTGGCAAATATTACAGAAATATTGTTGAAAATGTTATGAATAAAGATAGGTACACCTCTACTGCACAGAATCTCTCACAGCTAACCACTATAAACACTGGACAAGATACATAAATTTATATATTATC